>NC_092343.1:204370000-205060000 GCF_046630445.1 Rutidosis leptorrhynchoides | reverse complement strand
CATGACTTACTCTAATATAATCACGTTGGCCAAGTGTAATTATATTATACTAACCCATGCTTCAATTCCCAACACTTCTCCACAATTCATTCATGATTTATACTTAGATTCTACAGAAGTTTTCAGTATAATGGAATACAGAATACACGAAGAGGTAGATAATTTCGGACGAGAATATTTATGAAAATATCTTCAGAAATATCGGAGATATTTATGATGATATTTTGGAATTTCTAGGTTCGAAAGTTGATAAGGAAAAATTTTTTGCAAGATTTTAACATGACTTCGGAGCAAGATATTCTCTAAAGATTTCATCTGACATTGAATTATTTGGATTCTTTGAAGGCATGTTTAGTCTTTGTGATTTGTCCACGGTTTCCTTCATAGTTTCGCATAATCTGCTTTTCAGTACTAAATTTTCAGTTGAGCGTTTCCAACCTTCCATTCTTTTTTTATCAAACTTTTGGCCATTTAGACCATCTACAATTTTGCTGTTTCCTCTGCATCTAATATTACCCTAACTAAATTATTGGTTATCAATCCGAGGTGATTTCAAGTGAATTGTGTTTTTAAATGATTAAACGTTGATGGTAATATGGTGGGATATAAAAGGTTTCCTGGTAACTATAATGGAGCACGCATATAAATCAAGGTTATAATAAGGTTGTTTCGAACGAAAAGTCAAAGTTGGCTTGTTGGAGCTGTGACAAAATTTGCTAATTTGAAAAGAGATTGTAAAGTTTATTTGGGTAATAATAACGTCAAAGGAGCTAGCACATATATGTGTTAAACGTTTACTCTGTTTCCGAATATTTTCAGGTGCATAACTATATGCATATATCTTTTCTCCCGCATATGAAGTGCGGTTTGTTCATCCTCTCGATTGAGGTGTTTTCAAGAATTACGAAAGGTTCGAACGCAGGATGTAATCGTCAAGATACAAATGAGGTTTAAGATGAAATCAAGTGGCAAACTTGAAGAATTGTTTAGTTTCATATGTTATAATCAATATTTTAATTCATTTTAATTGTCCAATCTTATTAGTCCACAGTCGATAGTCCACAGTTAACAGTCCAATAATTCATATATAGTTTAATATATAATATTCGAATTAATTAATATGTATCGTGACCCGTGTACATGTCTCAGACTCGATCACAACTCAAACTATATATATTATTGTAGAATCAACCTCAACCCTGTATAGCTAACTCCAGCATTACTGCATATAGAGTGTCTATGGTTATTCCAAATAATATATATAGATGCGTCGATATGATATGTCAAAACCTTGTATACGTGTCCCGATATTTAAAGTGCGTAAAATAAATAACAGAAATTAAATGACGATAAATAAAATTGCAAGAATATAAATTGCGATAAATAAACTGCGATAAATAAATTGCGATAATTAAATTGTGATAAAATAAAATGTAATACGGAATTAACAGTTAGCTAGGAACAGTTAGCTAGGATCTTGTTAGCGTGGTTTCTTAACAAAATTTCATATTGTTAATTAGTCTGTTTCTAATCAATATTTATTGTGTCCATTATTTCTTCATTATGCCACTTGTTGGATTCTGATAGATAAAAATCCAAATATGAAATTGAATGAAAATAGTTATTCTGCGGTGAACAGATACGTATATCGGTGTATATAAGTAGGATAGTAAATGACTGTTGAATTAGATTCGAAGAATGTACAGTGTAACTTATTAATGTGAAATCTAAATATTCCTCGGGTATTACCTACCCGTTAAAATATTTTTACCATTAACAGTTTGTACGAAAGAATTTTTTTTAATTACAATATTTATGAAAATATATATACATATATATTTTCTTCAGATGTAATCATGGATTTAATGAGTCAATATGATATTAAACTCATTTGATTTACCGTTTGAACAAGAATATATAATCTCTAAAACATTAGAGATTACATAATCATCATGTCGAACGAAGATAAAAGATGTAGAACGTCATGTAGAACGATGATTATACTCGAGGTACAGAATGAGATGTCGAAGCTGGCGATGCGGATGTTGTTGTTGGTGCTGAGGTTGATAATGTTACTGGTGTTAGTGATACTGTTGATGTTTGCAAATTGTGTACCGTGCTCTCTGAAGTTAACACTCGAGCTCGGAGTTCTTTAACTTCTTCTACTAATCCTGGTTGGTTATCAGTGTGAGGTAGAGATCGGATATCTTCCCTTGTTCCGTTAATGGTAGTCTCAAGACGAAAAATTCTGGAAAAAAGGGTATAAACGGTGTTGCGAACAGGTTCGCCGGTAAGTGTTTCAGGTTCTACGCCAAGAGATGAATTCGGTCGATGAAAAGGATCACCTTATTCTTGTCTCCAATGATTAATTAGACTACAACCCCATCAGATGAATTGGGGATGGCTGATTAGTTGATTCATTCTGGTGACGCTGCTTTCGGAGCTTAGGTGAACATCCATGTCGGAATAGCTGTCGGAATAACTATCGGAATAGCTATCGAAATCTGAGGGACTCGAACTGGTTGAGGGATTTATCTCGTACGATCAGATGAAGGATTTTCGATAAGAAATAGGTTATAGGATGTAGATTAGTACTCTGCAATACATAATTTACATATGCATATATAATACTAAAATCCCATTAGTTACGGAGGCAAAGTCTACAGTAACAGATATGCTAAGATATGAATTAGCAGATATGCTAAGATAGGAATTTAGTCTATACACTATTCATGCAATCATTGTAGTAAGATGTGTCTAGACTAAGAATGATAAGCAGGTAATTTCCTAAGGATGATAAGCAGATGATTTCTGACACGAAATGATAAGCAAAACTTTTGACATGCAGACACGGTCGAAGTCCAGACTCACTAATGCATCCTAACAACTATCAGTTAGACACACTAATGCAAGACCTGGTTCGCTAAGACCACCGCTCTGATACCAACTCTAATGACCCATCCTAATCCATCCGGACGAAGTCCATATTGATTATAAACGATTCACAACAGTTGATTACATCGCGAGGTACTTGACCCTTATATGATACATTTTACAAACATTGCATTCGTTTTTGAAAAGACAATCTTTCATTACATCGAAAGTTGACGGCATGTATACCATTTCATAATATATTTAACTATAATTGACTTAATAATAATCTTGATGAATTCAACGACTCGAATGCAACGTCTTTTGAAATATGTCATGAATGACTCTAAGTAACATCTCTAAAATAAGCAAATGCACAGCGAAAGATTTCTTTCATACCTGAGAATAAACATGCTTTAAAGTGTCAACTAAAAGGTTGGTGAGTTCATTAGTTTAACATAAATAATCATTTCCATCATTTTAATAGACCACAAGATTTTCAATTCTCATAAATATACGTCCCATATATAGAGACAAAAATATCATTCATATGGATTGAACACCTGGTAATCGACATTCACAATATGCATATAAGAATATCCCCATCATTCCGGGATCCTCCTTCAGACATGATATAAATTTCGAAGTACCAAAGCATCCGGTACTTTGGATGGGGCTTGTTGGGCCCGATAGATCTATCTTTAGGATTCGCGTCAATTAGGGTGTCAGTTCCCTAATTCTTAGATTACCAGACTAAAAAGGGGCATATTCGGTTTAATAATCTAGCCATAGAATGTAGTTTTAAGTGCTTGTGTCTATTTAGTCAAACATTTATAAAGCAGCGCATGTATTCTCAGTCCCAAAAATATATTTTGCAAAAGCATTTAAAAAGGGAGCAAATGAAACTCACAATACTATATTTTGTAGTAAAAATACATATGACGACATTGAACAATGCAGGGTTGGTCTTGGATTCACGAACCTATATCGTTTGTATATATATTAACACACATAATTGGAATCGAACAAAATTATATATATAAATTTATTAGTTATTTCCTTTTTATATTAATAATTTATATGTTTCGTTTATTCATTTTATATATAGAAATATTAATTTTTATTATGTTATATGTATTAAATATATACATATTTTTATATATATCATTTGTTTGTTAAAATTATAATAATACTAATTACTATTAGTAGTGGTAAAAATGATAATAATGATAATATCTAATATTTTATTAAGGATAATAATGTTAATAGTTCTATTAGTGATAATAATAATGATATTAATGATAATAATAATGATATCATAAAAATATTAATTTTACTGTTAATTATAGTTATGATAGTGATTTTAGTAATTACCTAATAATAATAATAATCATATTGATAATGATAATCATTTTTATTAATAATAATCGTAAATATGGTGATAATACTAATATTTAATGATAAGTGTAGTATGATAGTTATAATAATACCTTACTTAATCCATAATAATAACAATATACATTTTTGCAATTATAATCATAATAATAATATTTACTACATGTATTGTTAATGATAATAATAATAGTAATACCAATCATTATAATGCTTGTACTAAGTATAATAAATGAATAATAGTAATAATAACAATAACAATAATAATAAAAATGATCATAATAATAAAACCAATAAAAATAAGTCACTACCTCTAGAAATAGGCTCTTTAAAAAAAAAAACGCTCCTGTTGAGACTCGAACCCACGACCTCCCATTCGCCCAACACTACACTCAACCATCACACTATTGTTACTTTTCTGTTTTCATTCATCCCTTAAATCCAATTAACCCGTTTTTAAATTTCTGTTTCATTCTTCAAAAAAAAATTCGATCAGTGCCTTCAATCACTATAACGAATTTTGGGTGATATCAATTAAGACTTGTAACCCACCATGACAACTAAAACGGCTATTATTTATAAACAAGAAGAAAGAAAGAAAATATATATATATATATATATATATATATATATATATATATATATATATATATATATATATATATATATATATATATATATATATATATATATATATATATATATATATATATATATATATAAACACAAGTTTTGTTGCAGTCGCTGCAATATAAAAAAAATCGATCTCCAAATTGAGAACGTTTTGGACCTGGACTATAAAACAAAATACATTGAAAATCAGTCTCTAAAACTATTGGAATCGTTATTTTGAATTAATTCATCACACAAAACTCGAATTTGATGGATGAACAATTGTTTGACTTTTAAATCTCAAAAGTTTGACTCTAAAATTAACAATCAATATAATGAATTGGAACTTCAAATTTTGCAGAAAGATTTAGTATTAGATTCCTAACAACTTTGCATTTACAGTTTTTGAAATTAAATTCAAATTCGAGTTATTGTTTATCACTGCCAAAGACACGATGAACTCCCAATCGAATTTCAAATTTTTGATCGTTTTAGATTAAATTTATAACATGAATTATGTTGTAAATACTTCCTTGAAACTTTAGGAATAATCAATTTAATCAGAAACATTAAGAAATTTACGAATTTCTTGATGAACAAAATGTTTGACTTTTTAAATTTTAAGTTTGACTCTAAAATTCATAATCAATAGATAAATTGGAGATCTGAAAACTTACAGATAGTATAATTTGACAATTTCTAACAATCTTGCATTCTTAGATTTTGGAATTTGATTCGGTTTCGAGCTTTTGATTCAAAAGTGAATATACAGAGGTATCGAGCTGTGAAAACAGAATTTTGTTTTAATTTGGCTAACAAAAATAAGTGTAATTGATAAGTGTTAATTGGTTGATTACTTGATTGTCTTATAGCAGAAAATATCGACAAGTTTCAATTAGGAGCAGAAGATTAAAGAAAAAATTTCAACACCGATAGAGATAGGTAACAGAATACTCTTTTATATAATTATATATATATATATATATATATATATATATATATATATATATATATATATATATATATATATATATATATATATATATATATATATATATATATATGTATTTTAATCGTATAAATATATATTGATGTACATATTTATATATATATATATATATATATATCTGTATTTACATATATATATATATATATATATATATATGTATTTATAAAAATCTGTTTATATATTTGATTATTATATAATTCATATATTAAGATATTAATACTAATAATAATAATAATAATAAAAATTATTAGTAATACAATCGAAAATTTAATAATAATACTAATAATTATATTAGTAATAATAATAATGATATCAAAATAAATGACAATAATAATACAGATATGATAAAATTAGTAAAATTTAATAATAACTAATAATAATCTTTATATCAATAATAAAAATGATAATAAAAATCTTATTTATTAATATTATTAATATTAATAATAATAATAATAATAATAATATGAATAATAATAATATAACTTATACATGTCAAATTTTATATATATATTTATATCTCATATTAGCATTAATAATATTAAAAATACAAATTTTAATATTAGTATTAACCTTAGTAAAATTAATGAAAGTAATTTTGATATATCATTTATATTCAATCTTGTAATTTCAAATAATGTAATTAACTTTACATTTCACTACTTAGATAATACATATTCTATAAAACAATATATTAGAAAATTTAATATTTATATATATTATATATATTACTATATTCATATAATATTAATTGTGTACATAATTCATATACATATATATCTATATATATTTATTTTAATAACATCTTAATTATTTTGTATATCGCTTTACACATTTACTTCAGATGATTGAATGGTATTATATTCATTAAATTTTATTTATATTTTTATCTACATATTTAATTACACATAATTGTTCGTGAATCGTCGGGAATAGTCAAAGGTTAACTGAATCCATGAAAATAGTTCACAAGATTTGAGACTCAACAGTACAGACTTTGCTTATCATGTCGAATTTCATATAAAGATTAAGTTTAAATTTGGTCGGAAATTCCTGAGTCATCACATTAGCAGCCTTAATGAGTCATCAAAACATGTGGGAACCATCATTTAACATCTAGCATCAAATAATTAGCAAAATTACAAACTAAATGGAGCATATATGGACACCCTAGTTCACGTGAATTGGCACCACCACAAACACTTTCATTTTGCAACTTTCATGCATCAAACACGTCTCTCTCAAGTTCTCTCTTGATGTTCTAAGTGTTCTTCATCATCTTCATCAAAATCTACACCAATCTAGCTCATAAATCCAACCTTTAATCATCATACAAAACTAATACTCTATTTCAAGTTTACTAGATTACTTTCAAGCTTTCAAATTCATTCCAAGTAATCATCTAAGATCAAGAAACCTTTGTTATTTACAGTAGGTTATCTTTCTTATTCAAGGTAATATTCATATTCAAACTTTGATTCGATTTCTATAACTATAACTATCTTAATTCAAGTAGTAATCTTACTTGAACTTGTTTTTGTGTCATGATTCTACTTCAAGAACTTCCAAGCCATCAAAGATCCTTTGAAGCTCAAGTTTATTTCTCATCATTTCCAGTAGGTTTACCTACTATACTTGAGGTAGTAACGATGTTCATAACATTATTCTGTAACATCCCGCATTTTTCCGTTAAATTATTTTAACGCCCGTATTTTCTTTTTAAATAATACCCTTCATATCTAGATTCGTATCCTTTGTTAAGTAACATTTTAAATATTCTCGTTATCGGATTTTTAATATCTCCCGTACTTCCGTGTAATTTAAAATAATTCGTTTGGTCAATTCACGCACCCGCAACCGAACGCGAGGGACTAGTTTCGCCATTGGAGCAAAGATGTGACTAGCTTGACTAGTCAACACCCACCTCCCCATTTTCCTTTTCATTTTCATTTCCATTTTCTTTCTATACTTTCCAATTTTCTCTCAAACACCACTACAAAGAAACATCATCTAAATTCGGATTTGGAAGCTTCAACCAAAACAAATTACATATTTGGAATCCTTGCAACTTCCTCTTCGATTCCATACCAATTTCATCTCATTTGGGTAACTTTCTAAAATCACTAATTTTATGTGTTCTTGAGATTTTTGAGTTAAAAGGTTGTTGATTAGTGTCTATGGCTCAAGTCTAGTATGATTATGTAATTTGTATGCTTGTTCTTGTTATTTTGATGTAACTAGTTCATATTGAAAGATAACATGCTTAACCTTGAGATTTGAGTGTTTATATGTTGTTAGATGCTAAGACTTCATGTTTTAATTATGCTCCTAGTGTTACTAGCTTTATTTTGATGTGTAGGTTGATTAAGAAAACTTCAAAAACATGATTATTGATTTTGAGATGTTTGACTAGGGTTTGATAGTTCTTGACATGAATTTTTGGATGCTTGAATGCCATGAAATGTTAATTGTTAGTGTTTAGTAGTAATGTATGCTTCATTACCTTCAAAACGGCATATCACATGTGTGAATTGGATTCCCGAAACTTAAAATGCATTTGATGAACTTGAAACTTTGAAAATGGATTCTTAATGATCACTTGACGGAAAATCGGTTATTGAAATTGATGTTTTTGTTTGATGAAACGTGTTTAGTTGTTTTCCTTGTCAAATTACCTTTCCAACGATATATAGTGTGCATTTTGGATGTTTTCGGTTCATAAAATATGTTAATTTGAGTTTTGGTTCGTGACTTGGTCTATTTTTCTGCAAACAGCAAAAATTTCAGGTATGCGCGCCGTGCAACCTCAGCGCGCCGCGCAAAACAGAAATCCCAGATATTTGCCCCCTTTAGTTGAGTTCTGACCCGGATTTACACTAGGGTGCGCGCCGCGCAACCCATAGCGCGCCGCGCATATGCCCAGCTCATTTTTGTTTTTATTTTTCCTTTCACAAAATGTTTCCCGCTTAACCGTAACTCTGATTAACATGAAACTTGGCCATTCTGCTCATAAATGATTTCTCATCATGGGAAAATTGTCGGATACCCGACCCGACCCCGTTGACCTTGACTTTGACCAAGTTTGACTTTTAGTCAAACTTAACCAAACAATTATACGATCGTTCTAACAAGCTTAATTACTTGTATCGTGCATGAAACTTGACTAATTGATTCACATGCTACATAATCGAGTCGTAACGAGCCATAGGACTAATTGAACATCTTTGACCGTTTGTGTTTACCGTTATTGATATAACCTATATGTTTAGGTCAAGACTAGCTTTGTCTTTGCACGCGTTTACTTGTTGAAGTACTTTATTAACTCTTGCACGCAAGGTGAGATCATAGTCCCACTTTTACTCTTTTAAACTTACTTTTGGGATGAGAAAACATAAACGATTCTTTTGAACTAAGTGAACACAAGAACGGGAAAACAAACATTCTACATACGAGTTTAGAACGAAAATCCTCAATCCGATTATCATTAGTTACATCAGATGGTGTAAGCGAGAACTTATGTTATATGGCCATATGGGTTGACAACCCTCATCTTTGACGGTTCGCTACCGTCTACGGATGAAATATATTTTCGAGAATCAGTGTTTGTTCTAGCACTATGGATGGGGTATACAATGGATGGAATGTTAAGCTTTGATAATTGGGTGCTCGTGAATATTAACTTTTAGAATGTATTACTATTATTTCAACTTTGCAAACCTTGTGGTTCGACTTACTTACTTTTACTCACTTACTTACTTAAACCTATGATTTCACCAACGTTTTCGTTGACAGATTTCTATGTTTTTATCAGGTCTTGCACGATATGTGATACATGCTTCCGCTCATTATTTGATACTTGCATTGGATGTCGAGTATACATGCATTTCATGGAGCGTCTTATGACTTTACTTTAAATCGTGTCGCCTAGATTTCATTTGTACTTATAACCTTGTAACTTAACTTTTGGTTGAACAATTCTTTTAAACTTTGGAAACAATCTTTATGTTGAAATTAAGGCGACATATTTTGGTCAAACGTTGTCATAAAGACTTATGACCAGGTAATGGGACCCATGTAGACGACGCCGTCACTTGACGATTTGTCGGGGTCGCTACAAGCGATTCATATATATATATATATATATATATATATATATATATATATATATATATATATATATATATATGTGTGTGTGTGTGTGTGTGTGTGTGTGTGACGACCCGGAAATTTTCGACCAAATTTAAACTTTAATCTTTATATTATTCCGACACGATAAGCAAAGTTTGTTAAGTTAAATCTCAAGAATTTTAAACTGTGTTCATACATTCATTATAACCTCGACCAAATTCCGACGATTCACGAACCGTTATATATAAATAGATATGTATATGTATATATATATATTATAACTTGAGAATATTAATAAAGTATTAAACGTATAATACTTTACACGAACGTATTTGTTTCAATATGATTTTTGACGAAATTAAAAAAATATATTAAATGATTGAATTATCAGAAACATTGACTTATGATTACAAGTCTCTGTTGGGAGGTCCACTATAATTTGAGAAAATCTATTCCTCTTAACGATATTCAGAATAATTTGTAAAGCTATTTATAAATAAAAACAAAAAGTGTCATTTACGAAAGTTAGACAAAAGTTAGTAGAGAATTGGTTTCCATAATATTCTATTAATCTATTTTCAAACGTACAAAAACGTTTTCAGTTTAAAAAGAACTTTATTATTAAAACGTATATAACTTTTATAAATATCTAGAATCACTTTTGACAACTCATTACTTAACCAGTATAATAAATATAACGATATTTATATTTTATTTCATTAAATATATATAACGATTTAAATTAATATTATATATATTTATACGCGTATTATACATACATAGTTTTTATACTTTTACTATATTTTAACTTTACATTTACTTTACTTTTACTTTACTTTAACTTTAATAATTCACTTTAATAATTCATACTTTAATAATTTACTTTAATAATTCATACTTTAATAATTCACTTTAATAATTTATACTTTAATAATTCACTTTAATAATTCATACTTTAATAATTCACTTTAATAATTCAAAAATCTATTATAAATAGAATTCAATAGGTTTCATTATTTCATAGAAACTTGAAAATATATTTCTCTAAACTCTCTCAATAGATATATATATATATATATATATATATATATATATATATATATATATATATATATATATATATATATATATATATATATATATATATATTTGCTCTGTATTATTTCAAGATATTATTAGTATACATAAAATATTACGACGGAGTACTGTCCGAGTGATTTCAAAATAGTTTTTTTGAATGAGTCGAAGCTAAGGAAATTATGGGTTATAGCTATGGAGGTGATGGGTATGGTTCATGGGTATGCTCGTGAGGTCAATCTAGTGTTTATCATCTCCGTTGCATCTACGTACTTTCCTGCAATATTGAATCTCAATATTGATACGTTCGTGAATCTGAGGCCAACCTTGCACTTGTTAAATGACGTTATATGTATTTTTACTACGAAATACAGTATGGTGAGCTTCATTACTCCCTTTTTATATATATTTGGGCTGAGAATACATGCGCTGTTTTATAAATGGTTTACGAAATAGGCACAAGTACTAAAACTAATTCTATGTGGGTTTAAACCAGAAATATACCCTTAGCTTGGTAACATTAAACTACTTGTCTATGTACGGTAGGCGTGAATCCTAAAGATAGATCTATTGGGCCTGACAAACCCCATCCTGACTATGGGATGCTTTAGTACTTAAAGGTTATTTTAAACACACCTGATCTGGTGTACTTCAGAGGGTAAAATATGAACGTTAAGGCTTGTTACCGGGTGCCTACAACTTATAGAATACTTTTATACACTTGCGAGTTTACATATATTTATAAACGGAAATCTTGTGGTCTATTAATATACTGAAATGATTGTTATGATAAACCTATGAACTCACCAACCTTTTGGTTGACACTTTAAAGCATGTTTATTCTCAGGTATTAAAGAAATCTTCCGCTGTGCATTAGCTCATTTTAAGGATATTACTTGGAGTCATTCATGGCATATTTTGAAAGACGTTGCATTCGAGTCATTGAGTTCATCAAGATTATTATTAAGCCAATTATAGTTGGATGTATTATGAAATGGTGTGCATGCCGTCAACTTTCGTTGTAAAGAAAGTTTGTCTTTTAAAAACGAATGCAATGTTTGTAAAATGTATCATATAGAGGTCAAATACCTCGTGAGGTAATCAACTATTGTGAATCGTTTATAATGTATATGAACGGGTCCTTTCAGTTGGTATCAGAGCGGTGGTCTTAGCGAACCAGGTCTGCATTAGTGTGTCTAACTGATAGTCGTTAGGATGCATTAGTGAGTCTGGACTTCGACCGTGTCTGCATGTCAAAAGTTTTGCTCATCATTTTTGTCGAAAATTACCTGCTTATCATTCTTAGTCTAGACACATCTTATTGCATTGATTGCATGAATAGTGTATAGACAAAATTCATATCTTAGCGTATCTGCTAATTTATATCTTAGCGTATCTGTAACTGTAAACTTTGCCTGACATATTCAGTAAATTCCTCCGTAATCTACGAAACCTTTTGCTCTATATAATTATAATACCACCCGATAGCTGGAAAATCATTTCATATCGAAAAATTCTTTATTCAATCGTACGAAATAGATTTCGTCATTAGTTCAAGTCCCTCGGATTTCGAAATGGAATCCCACTAAAGTTCCGAAAGCAGTGTGACCGGAATGGATCAACCAATTAGTCATCATCTATTATGGATGAATTGGGGATGGGTTCGTAGCCTCCTTAATCATTGGAGACAAGAAGAAGGTGATCCCTTCCATCCACCACATTGCCCTCTTGGCGAAAAACCTGAAGCACTTACCGGCGAACCTATCCAAAACACCATTTTCTCTCTTATTTCTAGAGTATCTCGTCACGATTACATACTACAACAAATTCTAGATTTTATTTATCCACTCGTCCGAACCGACAATCACCCCGGTGTAATAGAAGAAGTCAACGAGCTTCGCGCTCGGGTAGTGGCTTTGGAGAATATGGTGCAAAGGTTACAAACACCAGCAACAGCACCAGTAGCATAAGCAGTACCACCATCAGCAACACCAACAGTACCATCACCACCACCAACAACAACATCCACATCCCACACCGCAACATCACAATCTGTATCTCAAACATCAACGTCATACACCCTGTAAATATCCAGGAATATCAACAACAACAAACGATGAAGTATTAATTCATAAACTTCATTGAAGAGATATCTCTGCGGCAGTTATGTAATCTTCAAAATCTTAGAGATTATTTAATTCTGACTGTAAATCGGATGAGTGAACCGAGATGGTAGAGTAGAAACTTTGATCAAAAATGGTGTACGATTTACAAGCTAGAATTGTTTTACCAACAGCATCAATAGGACCGTAGCATCATTAACACAGTCAGTGCCGTCAGTATCGTCAGAATCAACAGCACCTGTAACATCACAAACTCTGTCAGTTCAAGAATCATTGTGGACATCATTACGAATTAACAACAAATATATTGTATCAACGAGTTATGAAATATTAACTCATTTCCAATCGAAAGATTTATATGTATATTTTATATGTATAAATTTTTAAACCATAATAAATCTTCCCGTACTAAGCTATTATGTGTGAATCTTAACTACTCAGTTAATTCATATTACAAATATGCAATGATGTACGTCCTTCGTCCGCAACTTAACCATCGTTAATTACAATCTCTGTCTCAATTCAATAAAATTCCAATTCATAATAAATCAAGTGTATTATTCGAATATATGTTTGATTTTACACTTTCATCATCGATGTACTCGAAACTTTTCAAATAACATCATTCGTATCTTGCGAAGTTCACAAGAATTTCACGAAAACCAACAAATAACAAAGTAATTATTCATAATTTCAATATTATTGAAGAAATACTTTTGCAATTTATAAAGTTTTAGGGATTACTCAATTCTAGTTCCAACCATAAAACAAATGAGTTTAATTTAATATTAACTCATTAAATCTATATTACATCTAAAGAAAATATACACATATATTTTCAGAAAGACTGTAATAAACTTCTTTTTGTACAAAATATTAATTGTGAATTTTTTTAACGAGTAGGTAATACCCGAGAGATATATAAATTCACAATTAATATATTACATTTTTCGAAACTGATTCAGCAATCATCAACTATACTCCCTACTTTCACAACAATATCCATTCTTTCATATAAATCAAAACAATCATACTCATTCAAATTCAATTACATATTCTAATTTTGAAATCGCATAATTCAATTCGAAATATAACCAGTATCATCACTCTTAGATTCCTATATCTTTCAAAGCTATACTTTGACTTCAAAACTGTGTTAGAACATCATATGTATTAACGATTACAATATGTGCTCAAACCCTTCGAAATTCCTGAAGACACTTCAACTAAGGAACAATCGAGATGATGATCCAACCACATGTTACCCACAGTTATACACCTGAAAAACTCTCAAAACCCAAGTCATAGTTCGACACGTATCCGTGTTAGACCCTTTGGCATTTACTAGCTAAAATAACTTTTCAATTCCATTTCAAAATAGACAGTTTTGTCACAACTCCAGCAAGTCAACTTCGACTTCTCAATCAAAACAGTCTTATTATAACCTCGATATATACGTTGCCCTTTCGCCAATGTTACCGAGGAATCGTTTATATTCACCACATTAGCAATAAACTTACCAACAACTTCACTGATCTTTGACTTTCCAAAAAAAAATCATTATAATTATCAAAATCCTATCATATACTCATTCGTACCTTATAACAAGAATTGTCATACCAATTATTGAGAATCAGCAATCAATATTTTAAAACCTCGCAGCATGTCTACATCAACAATTACATATACACACAACATCTACTTCCAAGACTTACATTCTTTGAATGAGAAATTTCTGAAAAACACCCTAAATTGCGAACCAGTTCTCGAAATTTTGAAAAATGCTGATGAAGCAGCAAAAACTGTAAACGACCTTAACAGTAAAAAGTTGGATGATAAAGGATAGTATATTGGCAAAGCTCAGAAAAAGAGAAGTTATGGAACTGGAAAACGGATTGAGCAAAGTATGAAGGAGGCTGTGGACAAATCACAAAGGCTGAACCTGCCTTCAAAGAATCCAAATGATTCAGTACTTGCTGAAGTCATTAACAAATACCTTGCTCCTGACTCTAAACCCCTGCGGACAATATCCTTCATCATCCTCTGATATTAGACATTCAAAGATATCATCGTATCTTTCATTATAAATATCATCCATACTTCTGAAGATATTTTTATAATTATTCTTATCTGAAATCATTTACCTCTTTGCGCTATCTGTATTATATCATAAAAGAAACTATTTTAGTTTCTAAATTCTGAAACATTCGAGTTTAAAATAGGAATATTCTTGAAGAAGTGTTGGGAGCTGAAGCATGAGTTAGTATAATATAATGACACTTGATCAACGTGATTATATTACAGTAATTCATGCTGAGTTTCTAAATGGAACATGATGATTCACAGATCATAACGTCATCATGTGCTATGTTACATGACTCTTGTATTCTCTTTGATCTCTAAATATCAAGAAAATATTTCTTGATGATTCGGCCTTTTCCGAGGTATTCTGGTAATTTGACAAGTCAAGATCGTGCCATTACAATTTCCTTCCTAGAACATTAACAATGTTCATTCCGAAATTTATATCTGCGAATTCTGGACAATTACAAGCGGTGCTTAATCGCAAGAAGAAGAAACGAAAGGACAAAGCTCCGAACTAGAAATGGGAGTATAAATCATAGCAAATAGAAGAGAGCATTAACTGTGGATGACAATGATTATATAAGAAGCAAGGACTTTGAAATATAAGGGAAGATATAAAACCAAACAACAACCCAGAAATCACAAACCGTATATATCAATGCATATAGCAATATAAAGACACGGGAGAACTAAAAACACTATAAAACCAAGAGTATAGTAGAAGTAAATAGATTCTTCCGGAGGCAGATGAAAAAGAAGAGCGACAGATATGAAAGTGAGGAGTATATCAAGAATCACCACTGGATGAAGCATATTGGCAAATACTTTAAAATATGAGTTGAGAAGGTGTGAGTTGTAAGAAAACAAATGAGGTGGATTTATAGTGAAATATCCGACAGAGAAATCAAAATGGATTATCGTATTAATTCGAAGAGGATCATAATTTCCTTAATCGCCGAATAATCAAATCCAATATAGATTACAAAGATTTTCTTTTCGGAGATCAATCGTGATGACGTCAAAAGATACGACGAATCACTATTATCTTATTTCATTCATTTACGATAACTTCACTCACACGCTTCGAGTAATCGAATTATTTTATCCATGCTTCTTGAACATGATAAAACTCTATAATCGTTATAATAATATTCTCATTGTTAGTCATGACGACCTCTATCAAATTTCGGGGACGAAATTTCTTTAACGGGTAGGTACTGTGACGACCCGGAAATTTCCGACCAAATTTAAACTTTAATCTTTATATTATTCCGACATGATAAGCAAAGTTTGTTAAGTTAAATCTCAAGAATTTTAAACTGTGTTCATACATTCATTATAACCTCGACCAAATTCCGACGATTCACGAACCGTTATATATAAATAGATATGTATATGTATATATATATATATTATAACTTGAGAATATTAATAAAGTATTAAACGTATAATACTTTACACGAATGTATTTGTTTCAATATGATTTTCGACGAAATTAAAAAAATATATATTAAATGATTGAATTATCAGAAACATTGAATTATTATTACAAGTCTCTGTTGAGAGGTCCACTATGATTTGAGAAAATCTATTCCTCTTAACGATATTCAGAATAATTTGTAAAGCTATTTATAAATAAAAACAAAAAGTGTCATTTACGAAAGTTAGACAAAAGTTAGTGGAGAATTGATTTCCATAATATTCTATTAATCTATTTTCAAACGTACAAAGACGTTTTCAGTTTAAAAAGAACTTTATTATTAAAACGTACATAACTTTTATAAATATCTAGAATCACTTTTGACAACTCATTACTTAATCAGTATAATAAATATAACGATATTTATATTTTATTTCATTAAATATATATAACAATTTAAATTAATATTATATATATTTATACGCGTATTATACATACATAGTTTTTATACTTTTACTATACTTTAACTTTACCTTTACTTTACTTTTACTTTACTTTAACTTTAATAATTCACTTTAATAATTCATACTTTAATAATTTACTTTAATAATTCATACTTTAATAATTCACTTTAATAATTCATACTTTAATAATTCACTTTAATAATTCATACTTTAATAAATCACTTTAATAATTCATACTTTAATAATTCACTTTAATAATTCAAAAATCTATTATAAATAGAATTCAATAGGTTTCATTATTTCATAGAAACTTGAAAATATATTTCTCTAAACTCTCTCAATCGATTTTTATATATATATATATATATATATATATATATATATATATATATATATATATATATATATATATATATATATATATATATATATATATATATATTTGCTCTGTATTATTTCAAGATATTATTAGTATACATAAAATATTACGACGGAGTACTGTCCGAGTGATTTCAAAATAGTTTTTTTGAATGAGTCGAAGTTAAGGAAATTATGGGTTATAGCTATGGAGGTGATGGGTATGGTTCATGGGTATACTCGTGAGGTCAATATAGTGTTTATCATCTCCGTTGCATCTACGTACTTTCCTGCAATATTGAATCTCAATATTGATACGTTCGTGAATCCGAGGCCAACCTTGCACTTGTTAAATGACGTTATATGTATTTTTACTACGAAATACAGTATGGTGAGCTTCATTACTCCCTTTTTATATATATTTTTGGGCTGAGAATACATGCGCTGTTTTATAAATGGTTTACGAAATAGGCACAAGTACTAAAACTAATTCTATGTGGGATTAAACCAGAAATATACCCTTAGCTTGGTAACATTAAACTACTTGTCTATGTACAGTAGGCGCGAATCCTAAAGATAGATCTATTGGGCCGGACAAACCCCATCCTGACTATGGGATGCTTTAGTACTTCGAGGTTATTTTAAACACACCTGATCTGGTGTACTTCAGAGGGTAAAATATGAACGTTAAGGCTTGTTACAGGGTGCCTACAACTTATAGAATACTTTTATACACTTGCGAGTGTACATATATTTATAAACAGAAATCTTGTGGTCTATTAATATATTGAAATGATTGTTATGATAAACCTATGAACTCACCAACCTTTTGGTTGACACTTTAAAGCGTATTAATGAAATCTTCCGCTGTACATTAGCTCATTTTAAGGATATTACTTGGAGTCATTCATGGCATATTTTGAAAGACGTTACATTCGAGTCATTGAGTTCATCAAGATTATTATTAAGCCAATTATAGTTAGATGTATTATGAAATGGTGTGCATGCCGTCAACTTTCGTTGTAAAGAAAGTTTGTCTTTTAAAAACGAATGCAATGTTTGTAAAATGTATCATATAGAGGTCAAACACCTCGCGAGGTAATCAACTATTGTGAATCGTTTATAATGTATATGAACGGGTCCTTTCAGTATATATATATATATATATATATATATATATATATATATATATATATATATATATATATATATATATATATATATATATATATATATATATATATACAACTATCTTATTCGAAGAATATAACTTGTAATCACTAGAACATAGTTTAGTTAATTCTAAACTTGTTCGCAAGCAAAGTTAATCCTTCTAACTTGAATTTTAAAAACAACTTAACACATGTTTTATATCTATATGATATGCTAACATAATGATTTAAAACTTGGAAACACGAAGAAGCACCGTAAAACTGGACATACGCCGTCGTAGTGAAACCGGGGGCTGTTTTGGGTTGGATAATTAAAAACTATGATAATCTTTGATTTAAAAGTTGTTCTTCTGGAAAAATGATATTCCATATGGACATGATAATATATCCAAAAATCTTGGTTAAACTCAAAATAGAAGTAAGTTTTTCAAAATGGTCATCAAGATGTCGTTCTTTCGACGGAAATGACTACCTCTTTCAAATACGACTTGTAACCTGTAAATCCGAAAATAAACCACTACTTTTTCAGTTTTCACAAATATAAGTTCGTTATGAAACCATAACAATTTTATTCACTCAAAACGGATTTGTAATGAAGAAGTTATGGGTAATACAATATTGGTTAGAAATGACTAAAATGATTACGGGATTAATTCATTTAAATCTATACTAACCATATCCTAGCTAACTTTTCTTGTATTATACATGTATTCTAACATGTCATGAGTATTTCCATGTAATATACTAGTCTCGGATAAGTCCGAGACAATATCATGTAATCTTGATTAGTTAAGACATTAGTTACACAATACGTCGGATAAATCGAAAGACCCACATACACAATACGTGTAACTACAACAGCGGTATCGTGGGTCATGATTTAGTCTTATACAATATGTGTATACTATGTTTTGATCATTACAGGGTGATATTTTGAATTATATACGTACTACTAACATTGGACTACTAATTGTGGACTACTGACGTTGGACTGCTAACCTGACAACTTAATTCGTCAACACGTAAATATAAATATGATGTGAATATATTTCTATCATACCTTGATATATATGTATATATTTGTTATAGGTTCGTGAATCGACCCGTGGCCAAGTCTTATTTTCAACGAATTGAAAATTTGTGAAAGTGAGTTATAGTCCCACTTTTAATATCTAATATTTTTGGGATGAGAATACATGCAGTTTTATAAATGTTTTACAAAATAGGCACAAGTACTTGAAACTACATTCTATGGTTGGATTATTATACTGGGTATCACCCTTTTTAGTCTGGTAACCTAAGAATTAGGGAATAGACACCCTAATTGACGCGAATCCTAAAGATAGATCTATCGGGCCCAACAAGCCCCATCCGGGTTACGGATGCTTTAGTACTTCGATTTATCATATCCGATGAGAGTCCCGGAATGATGGGGATATTCTAGATGCATTTTGTTAATGTCGGTTACCAGGTGTTCACCATATGAATGATTTTTATCTCTATGCAGTTTGCGAAATGCCTGTACGAGATGTATATTTATGGAAAATGAAATTTTGTGGTCTATTATTACAATTTACGATATAGGTTAAACTTATAACTCACCAACATTTTTGTTGACATTTTAAGCATGTTTATTCTCAGGTGAATATTAAGAGCTTCCACTGTTGCATGCTAATTAAAGACAAGATTTGAAGTCAACATATGATAATGTTTATAGAAAAACTGCATTCAGAAAAATAAATTGTTGTATAATATTATTGTAAACCATTATGTAATGGTCGTGTGTAAACGTTATATTTTAGATTATCATTACTTGATAATCTACGTTATGTCTTTTAGACCTTTGTCGATAGAATTAAGGTTATGGTTTGTTTTTAAAAACGAATGCAGGCTTTGAAAAACATCTCATATAGAGGTCAAAACCTCGCAATGAAACCGATTGTTATGGAATGTTTATAATCGATATGAATGGGGCATTTCAGTTGGCATCAGAGCGTTGGTCTTAGAGAAAAAGAAAATTTGTATTAGTGTGTCTAACCAAGTTTGTTAGGATGTATTAGTGAGTCTGGACTTTGACCGTGTTTTTTATAAAAACGATTGCTTAACATTTTTGTTGGAAACTATATATTTTTAACATGTAAATATTATGTGATATATTAATCTCTTAACGTGCTTTCTATTGTGTGATAGATGTATACTTCTAGTATAAATCCCATCGACTCACCTAATAACAATGATGAGTCGAATGTATTTTAGGAAGATTCACAAATTCCGGAAGAAGAAGAAGAAGATCCGGAAGAAGAAGATCCGGAGGAGATTTGTTAAAAATCACAGAAAAATAGTTAAATAAGAAGAAATTTTCAATCAATGGACCAAAGTTAAAAATGGTTTATGGTGTCTCCGCTGAGGAAGAAAAATATTGGGAAGATTACCAATTTTCTGACGAATCGAAAGAAAATCCCAATGAGGATTCCGATGAAGTGATAGAAATTACCTCGGCCCAATTTAATAAAGAAAAAGAAAACAATAAGGGGAAATCTATTAAAATAGAGAAACTCGATCCCAACCCCGATGAACTCTATGTTACCATGAAATACCCTGATGGAATATACCGTAAACACCCGTATTTCTTAAACTTTAACTATAGCCCGGGAACATCTAAGATACCAGATTTTTCCAAACCATTTGTGAAAAGGACTCCTCGTATGAGTACTGACCCGTTTATCCCTAGGAAATTAGCAAAACGAACCGAGTCCGAGGAAGAAGAAGAAAATAAGTCTGAATAAAGAGTTATGTCTCAACAGCTACCAATACTTCACGCTTTGTATAATAGATATCGTGTACTATACCTCATGTAAAATAATGGTATTTTATGATTGTAAGATATTGTATTGAAAGTTTAAGTGTGAAGTATTAATGAATTAAGTTTTTCATGATAGAATATTATTTTGATAGTAGTAGTTAATTTTTGTACTAGCTATTAAGTATGAACTTTAACGGGTAGGTACTACCTGAATTAAAATTATAAAACGCTAATATGAAGAAAAAGATTTTATAAATAAGTTCATATTATGCTACAAAATACTATTGACTACTCTAATATTCTATATGATTAACTTAACTCTTTTGGCTATTTTTGAAGGAAATGGCACCAACTACTCGACAGAACTTGAATATGAGCGAAGAAGATTTCCGTGCATTCCTTGCTGCAATGCAAAACAACAACAACAATAACTCAGGGTCTAGCAGTGGAGTTAACTCCACAGGAAATCGTGTAGGATGCTCCTACAAGGCTTTCACTGCCTGTAAACCTTTAGAATTTGATGGAACCGAAGGACCAGTCGGACTGAAACGATGGACCGAGAAGGTTGATTCTGTGTTTTCTATAAGCAAATGTGCAGAAGAAGACAGGGTAAAGTACGTCACGCATACTTTCACAGGTACTGAGTTAACATGGTGGAACACCTATCTCGAACAGGTGGGACAAGATTCTGCTTACGCACTACCGTGGTCAGCATTCAAACATTTGATGAATGAGCAGTATCATCCCAGAAATGAAATCAACAAGCTCAAAACAGAGCTTAGAGAATTACGAACACAAGGATTCAATATTACCACATATGAACATCGATTCACAGAGTTGTGTCTATTGTGTCCAAGAGTGTTCGAAGATGAAGAAGAGCAGATTGACGCATTTGTGAAAGGGTTACCAGAAAGAATTCAGGAGAATGTGAGTTCAAGCGTGCCCACCTCAATGCAAAAAGCAAGTCAAATGGCTCACAAACTCATAAACCAGATTGAAGGAAGAATTAAAGAGCAGGCGGCCAAGGAGGCCAAAATGAAGCAAGTCAAGAGAAAGTGGGAAGAAAATAGTGACAAGGGCCACCAATACAACAACAACAACAACAATCACAACCACAATCACAACAACAATCACAACAACCACAACATCAATCGCAACAACAACAATCGCAATCCCAACAACAACTACAATAACAACCACAACAACTACAACAACCGTCCCAACAACAATAACAACCACAACAACAATTCCAACAACCATTTCAATAACAATAATGGCAACAAAAATCAGAAAATTCCATGCAAAAGGTGTGAAGGGTACCATCCGACTACTTACTGTTCGGTATCATGTACCAAATGTAGTAGAAAGGGGCATAGTGTGGCAAGGTGTGAAGTTTACGGACCAGTGGTTAAAGGAACAGAAAATGCCGACATTACTTGTTTCAGATGTGGGAAGAATGGCCATTACAAAAGTATGTGTCCAAACCAGGGAAATAATAATGGTCAAAATCGTGGAAGAATCTTTAATATTAACGCGGCTGAAGCACAGGAAGACCCGGAGCTTGTTACGGGTACGTTTCTTATTGATGAAAAACCTGCTTATGTTTTATTTGATTCGGGTGCGGATAGAAGCTATATGAGTAGAGATTTCTGTGCTAAATTAAGTTTTCCATTAACGCCTTTGGATAATAAGTTTTTACTCGAATTAGCGAACGGTAAATTAATTAAAGTCGATAATATATGTCGAAACAGAAAAATTAAACTGGTTGACAAAACGTTTAAGATTAATTTGATACCAGTAGAGTTAGGAAGTTTTGATGTGATAATTGGCATGGACTGGTTGAAAAAGGAGAGAGCAGAGGTCGTTTGCTACAAAAATGCGATTCACATTATATGCGAAAAAGGAAAACCCTTAATGGTGTACGGAGAAAAGAGAAACGCGAAGTTAAATCTTATTAGTAACTTGAAGGAGCAAAACCTAATAAGAAAATGTTGATATGCCGTTCTAGCACATGTTGAGAAAGTCAATTCCGAAGAAAAGAACATCAATGATGTTCCTGTCGCAAAAGAATTTCCCGATGTATTTCTGAAAGAATTACCGGGACTACCTCCACACTGATCCGTTAAATTTCAAATAGATCTTATACCTGGAGATGCACCGATAGCTCGTGCTCCTTACAGACTTGCACCCATCGAAATGAAAGAATTACAAAGCCAATTACAAGAACTTTTGGAGCGTGGTTTCATTCAACCAAGCACATCACCGTGGGGAGCTCCTGTTTTGTTTGTCAAGAAGAAGTATGGTACATTCAGATTGTGTATCGACTACTGAGAGTTGAACAAACTTACCATCAAGAACCGTTTTCCACTACCAAGAATCAATGACTTATTTGATCAACTGCAAGGTTCATCGGTTTATTCAAAGATTGATTTACGTTCTGGGTATCATCAAATGCGAATGAAGGAGGATGATATTCCAAAGACTGCTTTTAGAACGCGTTACGGTCATTAAAAGTTTATGGTTATGCAGTTTGGTTTGACTAACGCACCAGCCGTATTCATGAACTTCATGAATCGAGTGTGTGGGCCATATCTTGACAAGTTTGTCATTGTCTTCATTGATGACATACTTATTTACTCCAAGAATGATCAAGAGCATGGAGAACATTTGAGAATGGTTTTAGAATTATTGAGGAAGGAAAAACTGTACGCTAAGTTTTTAAAGTGTGCATTTTGGTTGAAAGAAGTTCAATTCCTCGGTCACATAGTGAGCAAAGAAGGTATTCAGGTTGATCCGGCAAAAATTGAAACCGTTGAGAAATGGGAAACCCCGAAAAATCAAACGCACATACGCCAATTTTTGGGATTGGCTGGTTACTACAGAAGATTCATCCAAGATTTCTCCAAAATAGCAAAACCCTTGACTACATTAACGTATAAAGGGAAGAAATTTGAATGGAAGGATGAGCAAGATAAAGCGTTTCAATTGTTAAAGAAAAAGTTAACTACGGCACCTATATTGTCATTGCCTGAAGGGAATGATGATTTTATGATTTATTGTAACACTTCAAAGTAAGGTCTCGGTTGTGTATTAATGCAACAAAAGAAGGTAATTGCTTATGCATCTAGACAATTGAAGATTCACGAGCAGAATTATACGACTCATGATTTGAAATTGGGCTCTGTTGTTTTTGCATTAAAAATGTGGTGGCACTACTTATATAGGGTCAAATATATTATATATACCGACCACAAAAGTCTACAACATATATTTAATCAAAAACAACTAAACATGAGGCAGCGTAGGTGGATTGAGCTGTTAAATGATTATGACTTCGAGATTCGTTACCACCCGGGAAAGGCAAATGTGGTAGCCGACGCTTTAAGTAGAAAGGACAGGGAACCTATTCAAGTAAAAGCTATGAATATAATTATTCATACTAATCTTACTACTCGAATAAAAGAGGCACAACAAGGGGTTTTGAAAGAAGGGAATTTGAAGAATGAAATATCCAAAGGATCAGAGAAACAGCTTAATATTCGGGAAGACAGAACTCGGTATTTGGCTGAAAGGATTTGGGTACCAAAGTTTGGGGGTGTGAGAGAAATGGTACTTCGGGAAGCACATAAAACCAGGTACTCAATACATCCCGGAGCAGGGAAAATGTACAAAGATCTCAAGAAACATTTTTGGTGGCCGGGTATGAAAGCCGATATTGCCACATACATGGGGGAATGTTTGACTTGTTCTAAAGTCAAAGCTGAACATTAGAAACCATCAGGCTACTTCAACAACCTGAAATCCCGAAATGGAAATGGGAAAACATTACCATGGATTTCATTACTAAATTGCCAAGGACTACAAGTGGTTATGATACAATTTGGGTAATAGTCGATCGTCTTACCAAGTCAGCACACTTTCTACCAATGAGAGAAGATGATAAAATGGAGAAGTTGGCACGACTATACTTGAAGGAAGTCGTCTTCAGACATGGAATACCAATCTCTATTATCTCTGATAGGGATAGTAGATTCGTTTCAAGATTTTGGCAGCCGTTACATCAAGCATTGGGGACTCGTTTAGACATGAGTACTGCCTATCATCCACAAACTGATGGCCAGAGTTAAAAGACGATACAGATGCTTGAAGACATGCTACGAGCATGTGTTATTGATTTTGGAAATGGTTGGGATCGACATCTACCATTAGCAGAGTTTTCCTACAATAACAGTTACCACTCGAGTATTAATGCGGCACCGTTCGAAGCACTTTATGGTAGGAAGTGCAGGTCTCTGATTTGTTGGAGTGAAGTGGGGGATAAAAAGATTACGGGTCCGGAAATTATCCAAGAAACTACCGAAAAATCATTCAAATTCAACAACGGTTGAAAACTGCCCAAAGTCGACAAAAGAGCTATGCGGATGTTAGAAGAAAAGATTTAGAATTTGAAATTGGTGACATGGTCATGCTTAAGGTATCCCCTTGGAAAGGCATTGTTCGATTTGGTAAAAGGGGAAAATAAACCCGAGATACATTGGGCCATTCAAGATTATTGACCGTGTTGGACCAGTGGCTTACCGACTCGAATTACCTCAATAATTCGCTAGTGTATATAATACCTTCCACGTCTCAAATTTGAAGAAATGCTTAGCTAAAGAAGATCTCACAATCCCTTTAGACGAAATTAAGATCAACGAAAAACTACAATTTGTTGAAGAACCCGTTGATATAATGGATCGTGAGGTTAAAGGACTTAAGCAAAACAAAATACCAATCGTTAAGGTCCGATGGAATGCTCGTAGAGGACCCGAATTCACCTGGGAGCGTGAAGATCAGATGAAGCAGAAATACCTGCACTTATTTCCAGAAGATGCGACAACACCTACAACAGCTTAAAATTTCGGGAAGAAATTTATTTAACGGGTAGGTACTATCATAACCCAGATTTTTCTATATATATATATATATATATATATATATATATATATATATATATATATATATATATATATATATATATATTACGAGATTAATATTTACATGTATAAATGTTTCCAACATGTTAAGCAATCAAACTTGTTAAGACTTGATTAATTGAAACGGATTTTATGTAAACGTTTGACCACCCAATTTGTGCGATGATTCACGAACGTTATAACTTGTAAATGACATGATAATATATATATATACACATATATATATACATATATATATACATATATATATATACATATATATATATATACATATATATATATATATACATATATATATATACATATATATATACATATATATATATATATATATATATATATATATATATATATATATATATATATATATATATATATATATATATATTAACATGATATTATGATAAGTAAGTATCTCACTAAGTATATTAACAATGAGTTATATACATAAAATGAGACTACTAACTTAAGGATTTCAAAACGATATATATATGTAATGTTTATCGATGTAATAACGTCTTAATATATATATCGTATTAGGACATTTTAATACACTATGTTATCATGATAATATAACAATTTAACATCTCATTAAATATAATAACAATGGGTTAACTACATTAAACGAGATCGTTAACTTAAAGGCCCCGAAACAACACATACATGTAACGACTAACGATGAATTAACGACTTAATTAAAATGTATATATATGTAGTGTATTAAGATGTATTAATACACTTTTGAAAGACTTCAAGACATATATCATAATACTTCTACTTAACAAAGATGGTTACAATTACATTCCCATTCGTTTTCATCAACAATTCTTGTAATACCCCGTCAGAATCCACTAACTGAAAATTAATTCCTGGTCCCACAGTTTAGCGGTCACGCCCTCTGTATGAGACGTTTCCGAAAAGTATTCGCATTAATCATGAAAACAAGTCATTTATTTAAGAAAATGTAACTGGAAATATTTGACATCATTGACTAAAGTATATGAACCCAAAACATCAGAGAAAACTATTTAAATGCGAATATTTGTTCTTTAAATAAAAATAGAAATCATGCTGGACGCCGTCCAGTTCTAGCAGCAAACAGCACATAACTTCAAATAAAGCGGAAGCACTAGCTCTATGTACCTGAGATGAAACATACAAAACATCAACGAAAAACGTTGAGTGAATCTACAGGTTTAGTAAATCATTTCGTAAGTTAGGCCACAAGATTTTCTTGGAAAACATCATAGGAAAAGTATACATTATCCTATACTGGTGATACACCGATCAAGTGTACGTGTAACAACTACATAAGCACCTGTTTAATGTTGAGGTGAGGTTTGTCAAACCTAACGGTACCGTCCCTATAAGTCGAGCTTACAAAGTAACTAATATAATCAAGCTAAGGGATTTTTGATCTGAACTCATATGTATAATCTTAGTAAGTTACTTGTGCCAATCAAGTAAAACATTTGTAAAAAGCATGCATCTCATCCCTGTAAAAATGTAGTAGGGACTGTAGACTCACCTTAGCAAAAGCACTCATAAAGATCTTAGCAAACTGTACTGTAGTCGAACACTCTCGACTGAACAACGCAACCTAAATAAGTAAATCATCTTAAGTATACACTAATAGGTCAAACTTAGTCAACCCATAGTGTACGTAAATTCCTAGTACTCAGACTGACTCAACAAACATGTAAAAGTCAACTAATCCAAGCAAGTCAACGAAAGTCTACCAAAGTCAAACCAAAAGTCAACTCGGTCAAATAGGTCAACTAAAGTCAAACATCTCAGTAAGTCATGCAAACATAGTCAACGAATCATACTTAAGTCATATAACATGTTACCGCTCGTAATTTAGTAAATCGCATTTTCCACATCTTAAAGTAAACCTTCGAAAATCATACGTCATAAAGAAATACACTCATAGCGCATAGCACATAATTCATAAAATTATGATCAACTCCAGATGTTAACTAGACTTAAAATTGATTCCAAAAAGTCTATCCAGGGCCTCATACGTTAAATAAAAGTCCAATATCATAAAGGCTCAAGTTCAGGTTCATTACAGAAAATTCTGCTCGCGCATCAGTTTTTAAACATTTTTCATAAAATATAGAAAATAGATTTTAACGAACGGCCAATTGGTGTCATCTCAAGACATCTCAAAATTTAAGTGATAAAATAATCAGAAGCATCGCTTTAGCCAATTCGTACATATTTGCAAAACATTACAGACTCATCAGTTTTTGACCATCAATCGAACATATCATTTGGACAAGCATTTATCTCATGGAAAATCACGTTCTCGCAAGTTCACATACAAATGAAACATGTCAAGGAACATCTAAAGTAACATATTGAAGAATCTTAAAGTCTAAAACAATTCCTAATTCATTCTAGAAATTTTTATGTAAACTTAAAAACAGATTCAGCATTCTTTACGAACCAAAACTTCGTTTAATCATATCGGAAGCATTACATAACCTTTTAACGCAAATCTTTAGTCTAAATTGCATAACTTTTAACAAGGAATACAGTAGCACAACTTTCATAAGCTAAAACACATAGCATGCAACTCATAAAATTCGGATTTCATGCAAACCCTAACGTAAACTTCGATTACGCATATCTTGAGCATACGATAACAAAATCACGTAAAATCGGAGTCTAAAATTAATAAATTTTCGATATATTTCTAATTAAACATATTACAAAGTCAGATCTCATATCAATTTAATCTGATCATCAATAAACAAATTCATTTTTCAATCATACAACATTAATTTCGCAATCAATCAACAATTAGCAATACTAGACACCATTAATTGAGCACTAGACTCTAATACACTATGTAATTGATAAAAAAACTGAATTAATGAAATTAGGGTTAACAATTATACCTCAAACAATCAAATTGCTTATACTATCGCGTAGAGAACGACGATTCGAACAACATTCGTATGCAAGCTTTCTTCTAATTTTGAGTTTTGATGGCTATGGTGGTAGGGTTGGTGATCGATGACAAAGAGGGGGGGGGGGAAGCAATCGGCCAAAAAAAATAAGAATGAGGGTTTCCTTAAGAGCTCTAGCCTTTTATACCTTGAGTTTAGGGCCTAAATTAATTAAACTAATGACCCACTTAATCAAACAAGTCCACCAAGGTGTCCATGGGTGGGGGGGGGAGTTGGCCAAATGGCCCTTTTAGGGGTGTTCGGGCTCATTTTTGCTTAACTCTTGGTACGCGCGTGGTTCGTTTCGAGTGCCGTTAACCGTACCGGGTCTTCGGAATATTAACTAGTCATTGAAAAGCAATCACCGAGTTTAATTCATTAAATAAATAATAAATTAAAAATAATTTTCTTAAAGTCAATAATTATCGAAAATAATTATTGTGTCGTTTTTCTGAGTTCCGTAAACTGAAAAGTCTTCTAGACGATAAACTTAATCGTAACGTTTTCTAGTTCTTTCGTTATCCGAAATAAATCGTAAATTAATATAACATATTAATTCAAACATTTCTCTATTAAGTATGTATTTAATTTAATTAAATACACAAGTCTAAGTAACCACCGTTAAATACTTAACGGACAACTAACGATAGTAAACGGAAAAAGTCCGGTTGTTACATTACCCACCTGTTATAAAAAATTTTGTCCCGAAATTTTAGTGGTCATCCGCCGTAGTCGTCTCCTCGGGAAACATTTGCGGATACTTAAGCCTCGTCTGGTCTTCTCGCTCCCACGTGAATTCTGGTCCTCTTCCGGCATTCCATCTAACCTTAACCAATGGAATTCTGCTTTTCTTTAGTTGCTTAACCTCGTGATCCATAATCTCAGCAGGTTCTTCAATGAAATTAAGCTTAGGATCTACTTGCACTTCATCTAATGGAATCACTAAACTTTTATCTGATAAGCATCTCTTCAAATTGGAAACATGAAAAGTATCGTGAACCTCGCTAAGTTCCTGGGGTAGTTTCAATCTATACGCTACCAGTCCAATTCGTTCGGTAATCTCAAACGGTCCAATATACCTCGGACTTAACTTTCCTCTTTTTCCAAAACGCACTACACTTTTCCAGGGTGACACTTTAAGCATAACCTTGTCTCCAACCTGAAATTCCAAATCTTTCCTTTTAAGATCTGCATAGCCCTTTTGACCATCTCGTGCTATTTTCATTCTTTCTCGAATCTGCACAATTTTTTAGTCGTTTCATGTACAATCTCCGGACCAGTTAACTGACTATCTCCTAACTCAGTCCAACATAAAGGCGATCTAAACTTTCTGCCATACAGTGCTTCAAAAGGTACTGCCTTTATACTCGCATGATAACTATTGTTATAGGAAAACTCTACTAACGGTAGATGTCTATCCCATCCAATTCCAAAGTCAATCACACAAACTCTTAACATGTCCTCTAGTGTCTGAATTGTTCTCTCACTTTTAGAATATACCAATATATCATCGATAAATATTATAACAAACTTGTCTAGATATGGCTTACACACACGGTTCATGAGATCCATGAACACAGCCTGTGCGTTCGTTAATCCAAACGGCATTACTGTAAATTCATGATGACCATAGCGTGTCCTAAACGCTGTCTTCGATATATCTGATTCCTTCACTCTCATTTGATGATAACCTGACCTTAGATCGATCTTTGAATAACATGATGATCCTTGCAATTGATCAAACAAGTCATCAATCCTCGGCAACAGATATCTATTCTTGATAGTCAACTTATTCAACTCTCTATAATCAATACAGAGTCTCATAGATCCATCCTTCTTCTTCACAAACAGTACTGGAGCTCCCCACGGTGATGAGCTCGGTCGAATGAATCCTTTATCTAAAAGCTCTTGCTGTTGATTAGACCATTCTTGTAATTCGGGTGGTGCAAGTCTATATGGCGAACGCGCTACTGGTGCCACTCTGGGAACTAAATCAATCTGGAACTCTACGTCTCTATGCGAAGGTAATCCGGGTAACTCATCTGGAAAAACATCGGGAAATTCTCTAACAATGGCCACATCTTCGAGTTTCTTGCCTTCAGATTCAGTTTTACTTACATGAACTAACATAGCAAGACAACCCTTCTTCATTTGTTTTTGCACCTTCAAAAAATTAATAAAATGTAACAGCGTATTGCTTCGCTCTCCATACACCATTAAAGGTTCACCTTCAACAACAGGAATACGAATCGCTTTCTGATGACAGACAATGTCGGCTCTATTATCGGCTAATCAATCCATTCCAACCACAAGGTCGAAACTTCCTAGCCTAATAGGTATCACATCTATCTTAAATGACATTCCAGCCAAAGTCAAAGTACAATCACGGTAAACCTTATCCGCACTCATTAGATTACCATTTCCTAGTTCTATTTAATATAAATTTTCTAATGACGATACATCATTTTTAAGATTATGGCAAAAATCTCTAGACACAAAGCTTCTATCAGCTCCGGAATCGAAAAGTACATAAACATGTTGACTATCGAGAAGAAACGTACCCGTGACTAGCTTAGGATCATCACGAGCTTCACTAGAGTTAATGTTGAAAGCCCTTCCTCTTGCAGGTTCATTAGTCTTACTAGCAGTTGGGCAATCCTTCCGGAAATGACTTTATTTTCCGCACCCATAACACATATTCATACCATTCTTACACTCGGCAGCCAAATGTTCATTCCTCTTGCACTTATCATACTTCTTCAAACAATCCCCCGGATGATGTCTATTACACTTAGCACACAATGGGAACTTTTCCTTATAACCAGAATTAGAATTTGAGATTGCAGCATTACTCTTAGCAGTATCTTGTTTCTTAAAGGGCTGCTGATTGTAATTCTTCCCTGAGTTATTGTTATTATTCCATTTCCTGTTGTTATCATAAGTTTTAGTCTCATTTGAGGCAGGAGTCTTTCCTGGCTATTCGGCCTGATCGATTAACTCACTAGCCATCTCAACAGCTACTTTATAGTTCTCGACTTCGAAGTAGTTACACCACTTTGAATCTTCTCGGTCAAACCGTTCGTCGACGTTCGGGAGTAACCATATGTGGACACATAAGGGCAAGTTCAAAGAATCTCTTATTGTAACTAGTCAAATCAGTACCTACTAGCTTCAGGTTTTGGAGTTCTCGCTCCATCTTAACAGTTTCGGCGTAGGGACAATACTCTGCGATCATTCGTCATTTCAAATCCTCCCATGAGGTCTCAAATGCTTGATCCATACCTATTGAGTTTGCATATGTATTCCACCATGTCAACGCACCATCAGATAGCTTACTAGACACAAACTTCATTTTATCCGCCTCTCTACAACCACTGATACGGAAAACTGACTCAAGCTTTTCAAACCAACGAGTCAAACCAACTGGACCTTCGGTGCCATTAAACGAGTGAGGTTCACAACTCAAGAAAGTCTTGTACGTACACCCTACTTGTCCATTGTTTTGAGTATTAGTTGTGTCTTGATATCGCTGATTTGTAGCGTTCACATTGTTACTATTAGTTCCGTTTTGGAGTTCTACCACAGCTTCGGTTATTCCTTCAGAAATCCACCGACGAACATCAGCTTGGGAAATTGGCTTGGGCGGCATTATCTTTCTGGTCAAGATAACACATTCGATTAGTGTCAATGAATTGGACATATAAAATATACTAGCAACAGAACGATGCATAGTAACTAATATTAAATCGTAGCGATTCTAGTAGCACTAGTGATATATAATAGCGATACATAACGTTTAGTAGTATAAGTAGTAAGAACAATGTACACTAGTAACATTATCACTAACACAAATTGCCATTAGTAAACCAACACTTAAAGAAATAAACTTCTTGTTCCAAAATTCATGCATAACTAGTAAAAGTAACATATTCCTCATGTCATAAGTAAAACCACATAAGCAAAGCCACAACTAATAATGTATGCGTGAACATCATATAATAAACAGTAATAATCAGATAATGTTTGATTGCGTGGAACAATCTAGTCGAGCGATCTCTATTTGCATTTCTGGAGTTCCTTCAAAAAGTACTTGACCATTTTCTCCAAATTTTCAACTCGCACGGTGAGATCATTTGGGTTGTTGTCATTAGTAGCAGCAGTGGTGGTACTAGGCTTAGGAGTAGACGTAGAAGCATCATAGGGATGAAAACGGCGACATATCTCAAGTGACTGATTATCATAATGAAAACTCTTATAAAATGGGTTATTACGCCGAGCAGGTCCTTTCGGTATCCTACGGTGGCCTCTCGGTCCATAGGGGTTAACATAATCGGGTTTAACAAAAGGTGTTTGGGGTGAATCGGGTACATCAGATTCGGATTCGGATTCGGGTTCCGATTCTTCTCCGGAATCCTTTGTAGGTTCCTTTCCTTTAGGCTCATTCTCATGCTCGGTCTCCATCTCTGGTTCTGATTCGGTATCATCCACTAACTTGAGTATCGTGTTTCCTTGCGCTTGCACGGTTTCCTCGGATTCCATGTCGGAGTCGGTAAGAATAATAGGATTAGAAGAAGTCATCTAGCACTCAAAGTAAACACAAAGTTAGTCACTTAGTAATCATATCATATTAGATACCAAGTAATCATAGCAATTTCATCTATTAGGGTTCATGCAACTTAACGAGTCTACGGTTACAGTCTAGACGCACTAGTTGTCCTAACGTTCGACTCTCTAATGCAGCCAAGTCCTAGGTAACCGATCTGCTCTGATACCAAATGTAATACCCCGTCAGAATTCACTAACGGAATATTAACTCCGGGTCCCACAGTTTAGCGGTCACGCCCTCTATATGAGACGTTTCCGAAAAGTATTCGCATTAATCATGAAAACAAAAATGTAACTGGAAACATTTGACATCAATGACTAAAGTATATGAACCCAAAACATCAGAGAAAACAGTTTAAATGCGAATATTTGTTCTTGAAATAAAAATAGAAATCATGATGGACGCCGTCCAGTTCTAGCAGCAAACAGTACATAACTTCAAATAAAGCAGAAGCACTAGCTCTATATACCTGAGATGAAACATGCAAAACGTCAACGAAAAACGTTGAGTGAATCTACAGGTTTAGTAAATCATTTCGCAAGTTAGGCCACAAGATTTTCTTGGAAAATATCATAGGAAAAGTATACATTATCATGAGCACTTGATTATAAAACTTTAACCTTTGCGTAGGCCGAGCCCACGTCTTTCGTTTACCCTATACTGGCGATACATCGATCAAGTGTACGTGTAACAACTACATAAGCACCTGTTTAACGTTGCGGTGAGGTTTGTCAAACCTAACGGTACTATCCCTATAAGTCGAGCTTACAAACTAACTAATATAATTAAGCTAAGGGATTTTTGATCTAAACTCATATGTATAATCTTAGTAAGTTACTTGTGCCAAACAGGTAAAACATTTGTAAAAAGCATGCATCTCATCCCTGTAAAAACGTAGTAGGGACTGTAGACTCACCTTAGCAAAAGCACTCGTAAAGATCTTAGCAAACTGTACTGTAGTCGAACACTCTCAAGTGAACAACGCAACCTAAATAAGTAAATCATCTTAAGTATACACTAATAGGTCAAACTTAGTCAACCCATAGTGTACGTAATGTCCTAGTGCTCAGACTGACTCAACAAACATGTAAAAGTCAACTAATCCAAGCAAGTCAACCAAAGTCAAACCAAAATTCAACTCGGTCAAATAGGTCAACTAAAGTCAAACATCTCAGTAAGTCATGCAAACATAGTCAACGAATCATACTTAAGTCTTATATTATGTTATCGCTCGTAATTTAGTAAATCGCATATTCCACATCTTAAAGTAAACCTTCGAAAATCATACGTCATAAAGAAATACACTCATAGCGCATAGCACATAATTCATAAAATTATGATCAGCTCCAGATCTTAACTAGACTTAAAATCGATTACAAAAATTCCAGCCAGGGCCTCATACGTTAAATAAATTCCAATATCAGAAAGGCTCAAGTTCAGGTTCATTACAGAAAATTCTGCTCTCGCGTCAGTTTTTAAACATTTTTCATAAAATATAGAAAATAGATTTTAACTAACAGCCAATTGGTGTCATCTCAAGACATCTCAAAATTTAAGTGATAAAATAATCAGAAACATCGTTTTAGCCAATTCATACAGATTTGCAAAACATTACAGACTCATCAGTTTTTGACCATCAATCGAACATATCATTTGGACGAGCATTTATCTCATGGAAAATCACGTTCTCGCAAGTTCGCATACAAATGAAACATGTCAAGGAATATCTAAAGTAACATATTACAAAATCTCAAAGTCTGAAACAATTCCTAGTTCATTCTAGCAATTTTTATGTAAACTTAAAAACAGATTCAGCATTCTTTACGAACCAAAACTTCGTTTAATCATATCGGAAGCATTACATAACCTTTTAACGCAAATCTTTAGTCTAAATTGCATAACTTTTCACAAGGAATACAGTAGCACAACTTTCATAAGCTAAAACACATAGCATGCAACTCATAAAATTCGAATTTCATGCAAACCCTAACGTAAACTTCGATTACGCATATCTTGAGCATACGATAACGAAATCACGCAAAATTGGAGTCTAAAATTAATAACTTTTCGATATATTTCTAATTAAACATATTACAAAGTCAGATCTCATATCAATTTAATCAGATCATCAATAAACAAATTCATTTTTCAATCATACAACGTTAATTTTGCAATCAATCAACAATTAGCAATACTAGACACCATTAGTTGAGCACTAGACTCTAATGCACTATGTAATTGATCAAAAAACTGAATTAATGAAATTAGGGTTAACAATTATACCTCAAACAATCAAATTGATTATACTATCGCTTAGAGAACGACGATTCGAACAACGTTCGTATGCAAGCTTTCTTCTAATTTTGAGTTTTGATGGCTATGGTGGTAGGGTTGGTGATCGACGACAAAGAGAGGGGGGGAGCAATCGGCCAAAAAAAATAAGAATGAGGGTTTCCTTAAGAGATCTAGCCTTTTATACCTTGAGTTTAGGGCCTAAATTAATTAAACTAATGACCCACTTAATCATACAAGTCCACCAAGGTGTCCAGGGGGGGGGGGATCGGCCGAATGGCCCTTCTAGGGGTGTTCGGGCTCGTTTTTGCTTAACTCTTGGTACGCGCGTGGTTCGTTTCGAGTGCCGTTAACCGTACCGGGTCTCCGGAACATTAACTAGTCGTTGAAACGCAATCACCGAGTTTAATTCATTAAATAAATAGTAAATTAAAAATAATTTTCTTAAAGTCAATAATTATCGAAAATAATTATTGTGTCGTTTTTCTGAGTTCCGTAAACTGAAAAGTCTTCTAGACGATAAACTTAATCGTAACGTTTTCTAGTTCTTTCGTTATCCGAAATAAATCGTAAATTAATATAACATATTAATTCAAACATTTCTCTATTAAGTATGTATTTAATTTAATTAAATACACAAGTCTAAGTAACCACCGTTAAATACTTAACGGACAACTAACGATAGTAAACGAAAAAGTCGGGTTGTTACAATTCTACTCGTACTCATTCAGTATTCGTACTTGTATTATACCCAGCTTTTAGATGTACATACTATTGGTATATACACTTCAATAATCAGCTCTTAGCAGCCTTAATGAGTCATCAAAACATGTGGGAACCATCATTTAACATCTAGCATCAAATAATTAGCAAAATTACAAACTAAATGAAGCATATATGGACACCCTAGTTCACGTGAATTGGCACCACCACAAACACTTTAATTTTGCAACTTTCATGCATCAAACACATCTCTCTCAATTTCTCTCTTGATGTTCTAAGTGTTCTTCATCATCTTCATCAAAATCTACACCAATGTAGCTCATAAATCCAACCTTTAATCATCATACAAAACTAATACTCAAGAACACTTTCAAGTTTACTAGATTACTTCCAAGCTTTCAAATTCATTCCAAGTAATCATCTAAGATCAAGAAACCTTTTTTATTTACAGTAGGTTATCTTTATAATTCAAGGTAATATTCATATTTAAACTTTGATTCGATTTCTATAACTATAACTATCTTAATTCAAGTAGTAATCTTACTTGAACTTATTTTAGTGTCATGATTCTACTTCAAGAACTTCCAAGCCATCAAAGATCCTTTGAAGCTCAAGTTTATTTCTCATCATTTCCAGTATGTTTACCTACTATACTTGAGGTAGTAACGATGTTCATAACATCATTCGATTCATATATATATATATATATATATATATATATATATATATATATATATATATATATATATATATATATATATATATATATATATAACTATCTTATTCGAAGAATATAACTTGTAATCACTAGAACATAGTTTAGTTAATTCTAAACTTGTTCGCAAACAAAGTTAATCCTTCTAACTTAACTTCTAAAAATAACTTAACACATGTTTTATATCTATATGATATGCTAACATAATGATTTAAAACTTGGAAACACGAAGAACACCGTAAAACTGGACATACGCCGTCGTAGTGAAACCGGGGGCTGTTTTGGGTTGGATAATTAAAAACTATGATAATCTTTGATTTAAAAGTTGTTCTTCTGAGAAAATGATATTTCATATGAACATGATACTATATCCAAAAATCTTGGTTAAACTCAAAATAGAAGTATGTTTTTCAAAATGGTCATCAAGATGTCGTTCTTTCGACGGAAATGACTACCTCTTTCAAAAATGACTTGTAACCTGTAAATCTGAATATAAACCACTACTTTTTCAGTTTAGTTTCACAAATTTAAGTTCGTTACGTAACCATAGCAATTTGATTCACTCAAAACGGATTTGTAATGAAGAAGTTATGGGTAAAGCAATATTGGTTAGAAATGACTAAAATGGTTACGGGATTAATTCATTAAAATCTATACTAACCATATCATAGCTAACTTTTCTTGTATTATACATGTATTATAACATGTCATGAGTATTTTCATGTAATATACTAGTCTCGGATAAGTCCGAGACAATATCATGTAATCTTGATTAGTTAAGACATTAGTTACACAATACGTCGGATAAATCGAAAGAACCACATACACAAAACGTGTAACTACAATAGCGGTATCGTGGGTCATGATTGAGTCTAATATAATACGTGTATAATATGTTTTGATTATTACAGGGTGATATTTTGAATTATATACGTACTACTAACATTGGACTACTAATTGTGGTCTACTAACGTTGGACTGCTAACCTGACAACTTAATTCGTCAACACGTAAATAAAAATATGATGTGAATATATTTCTATCATACCTTGATATATATGTATATATTTGTTATAGGTTCGTGAATCGACCCGTGGCCAAGTCTTATTTCCGACGAATTGAAAATCTGTGAAAGTGAGTTATAGTCACACTTTTAATATCTAATATTTTTGGGATGAGAATACATGCAGTTTTATAAATGTTTTACAAAATAGGCACAAGTACTTGAAACTACATTTTATGGTTGAATTATTATACCGGATATCACCCTTTTTAGTCTTGTAACCTAAGAATTAGGGAACAGACACCCTAATTGACGCGAATCCTAAAGATAGATCTATCGGGCCCAACAAGCCCCATCCGGGTTACGGATGCTTTAGTACGTTGATTTATCATATCCGATGAGAGTCCCGGAATGATGTGGATATTCTAGATGCATTTTGTTAATGTCGGTTACCAGGTGTTCACCATATGAATGATTTTTATCTCTATGCAGTTTGCGAAATGCCTGTACGAGATGTATATTTATGGAAAATAAAATCTTGTGGTATATTATTACAATTTACGATATAGGTTAAGCCTATAACTCACCAACATTTTTTATGACATTTTAAGCATGTTTATTCTCAGGTGATTATTAAGAGCTTCAGCTGTTGCATGCTTATTAAAGACAAGATTTGAAGTCAGCATGCTTGTATGATAATGTTTAAAGAAAAACTGCATTCGGAAAAATAAATTATTGTATAATATTATTGTAAACCATTATGTAATGGTCGTGTGTAAACGTTATATTTTAGATTATCATTACTTGATAATCTACGTTATGTCTTTTAGACCTTTGTCGATAGAATTAAGGTTATGGTTTGTTTTTAAAAACGAATGCAGGCTTTGAAAAACATCTCATATAGAGGTCGAAACCTCGCAATGAAACCGATTGTTATGGAACGTTTATAATCGATATAAACGGGGCATTTCAACAGCCTTGATGACGAAAAGAGTGATATAGTTCGCTCACATCGGGAAGAGCAAGCGGAAAGAGGATGCCACTGATTGTTATATTTGATCTTGTTTTGTCTCCACATTGAGCATGGAATGCAAGTGGTGAGTACTTGTCGAATGAGTTGCCCGAATGGGTTGGTTTGGCTTCGTAGCTTTCTGTGGTTTGTTATATATAAATGGCTAATACTTGAATTTGCTTATGATTGCATTTTTTAAAAAAAAACTCAACTGAAAACGAATGGTTCTACTGTGTTTTACTTGAACTTTTTTTAGTCATTGTATGCTGTTGTTGAATTAATGTCTTTTTAAGAAACTTTTTGTACTGCTTTTACAAAAATGGTTCTGTAAACTTGCATTTACGATAATGGTTATGAACTTTGAGTACTACAGGCTTATAATTGATAGAAACTTACCTCGGGTATTTGTGCAGGTCATTATGGGTAGGTTAAGGATGACCAAACACATTTATGGCATAAGAACTTGTAGAGATTTGGATGATACGGTGTTCTAACTATGATGGCAAATTTGATGATCAGAAGATGTTTGTGAAGACCCGTTGTGTGAAAGCATAAGAACAGTAACAAAAATTGACCCATTTTAGTAGTACATACATCAGAAAGAAATTGTTACCTCTAAAGATATTAAAGCCACGATTGCTATTGTCTATGTCTATTGTGCGGAGATCTAAGGTCATGAAATAAACTGAATGAAAGACAAGTTGACATAAATAATGTTGCACATTTGTGTCTTATTGTTTTGATTCAGTATTATTAATCGCACAAACGAATGCAAATAACAAATTATATACTTCCATTGTTGCTAATGGGTTAATAGTACCAACTTATATATGATCACAAATATGAATTTGTCTAAACAATTCAAAACAAATTATATACTTCCATTGTTGCTAATGGGTCAATAGTACCAACTTATATATGATCACATATATGAATTTGTCTAAACAATTCAAAACAGCTTTGTGGTTTGAAATTTTGAATTTTCATTCGTTCATTTACTTCTCTTATTTTAGTTCAAAATATCGCGAAGTCGCGGTTATAAACTATTTTATATTTATAATTATATTAATATAATTAGATAAATTGTCCAACTAATAATTTTATACAGAGACATCTTTGAGCGGGAACAAGACGAGCAACTGATCAAGACCCAAAAATTCTAAAGTTGGATATGTAGTGGATTGACTTTACTAGCTACTCATAATGATATATTAGAGATATTAACAATAAAGAGTTGATCAAAAGCTTTACTTCTACAAATTTTAAGATAATAGTTTTATTTAAATAGTAATAATTTAATTATAATTGAATAATAAAACGTTTTGCTATGGTGGTTTTGAGAATTTTTATTGTATTATATAGGGGACCATTTTTATATTCGTACATGATCTTTTAAATTGTTGAGACGGTCCTATTTATACGTATAACATGTTCAATTGGTTTAACTACTTTATTATACTCCATCCGTCCCATATTAATAGTCCAAAGACAAAAAAAAAAAAAAAAAAACACACAATTTAAGAAATCTCAACATTACACACTTTTTCTTTATTTTACGGTTATAGCTCTTACTTTTTACATGTCTTTTTATCTTATATGTAAAAGTTACGGGTATAAAGGAACTTTACTTTATTTTTATTTATTTATGGAATGGATTATTAATTTAGAATATTCAAAATTAAATATTGGACTATCAATATAAAATGAAAGGAGTACTTAGTTTTTTCATGTACTAAATATATAATACTAGATTTAAGAGCCCGTGCGTTGCACGACAGCTCTAAATCAAAATAATTGAAAGCGTTATAACTGATAGTAGACTACGGTTTAATTAAATAACATTCCCGAAAACCTCCATTACTGGTATTCTTTGCAGTGCCACCAAATTTACAAAAAAAAGAATAGTATTCTAACCACAATGAATACTGATTGAGATTAGTATGCATAATACCAACAATAATACTATTTTAAATAATCTAGGCAAAATACGAACTTATATATTGACAATTGCAATAAGAACTACACAAAACTTGCCATTTTGATTAGATATGTTATCAAATTTATAAAATTACAACATGAAATAAATAAAACATGTTATCATGGTGTATATTTTGCAATCATATTTGATACATAATTAAGTTTAAGAAATTTATAAATCTAGGATAAGAAGGTGGTACCTTGAACTGTTACAACTTGTAACCAAATATCACCTTATCTACCTTAGTTTGACACATTAGACAATCGATCACGATGGTTGTATAACTTGTAACCAAATATGACTTGTATTTACCAAAGTGTATTTAACAGTTTAAGTTCTCCAATTGACCGAGATCAACTTTTCAGTGAAATTCACACTACATTTTCAACCCTAACACCTTTAGCACAAAGGTGTTGAACATATAAGCAATTGAATCTGTACCAAAATAGTTTGGGAAAAAAAAAGTTACAGTATAATATTAGGTGAGAATCTATAAATATGAGCAAAAAAGTAGTTGGACATCGTGTGCTTTCTCAGTATTTTGCTATCTCATTTTCTTTTTTTCTAAGTTTCTTCTAGACTTGCTAATATATAAACAACTAATTAAAAAGTAACCGTCAAAACATAGGTGGTACATAATAAACAAACTAATATATAAATTATCTTCTAAAAGTACTCGACAACAGAAGTTTAAAATATAAACAGAGTCCACATTTAACTATAGAGAAATAAGTATCAACCATCATATTAACAGAGCCCGCATTTGACTACTCGACAACCAAAGTTCAAAGTATGTGAGTAAAAAACTTAAATAGCAGATGACACATGAGAGCTAAGGAGTATTTCTCCGAAAGCGTGAACTTTGTAGAGGACAAAAATTTGATCCATTAACAACTTAAGGCTCAAAATCACTACTACATCATTAACAAATTTTTCTTATAGAGCATAATCAAGTGATCATGAATTCATTTGATAAACTAAATATACACTGGGTTAATGGGAATTATTTTGTTATTATGTTTTTAGTTTGAAGTCGTACTTGAAATGAAAAAACCCGACAGCGTCAAGATTCTCATAAACGTATTAGACCTTCAAGGTTTTACTAAACACATTCTTCCACGGGGTTTCAGCAAGTACCCTGTTGAATTGTGACCTGCACAGCATCAAACATAAGCAACATCATTCTTTCATAGGTACCCTATACAAAAATAACTGTAATTTGAATATACAATAATGTTATAGCAATAAAAAAAATATATAACCGAGTTGTGTTAATATGGATCATCTCAGGATATATTGCTTGTCCATGATGTTATTTGGATTCAACAAAATTATGTGACTGATGTTAACTTTATCCTTCTTTAGTTGGTTAGTTCTCTAATGTGGGTGTAGAAATTGTTGCTGGCAGTACCTGGATGTTGTCGAATATCATGTCAACAATGAATTCAAAAAATCTTGTTCTTGACGGGTTGTTGTAATGGAATTGAAATATGTCACTCTTTACTCGATTGTCTGTATTGCTGGTGGAAGCAACACACTACTACTCCGTAAGATAGTCAGTTATCGACCTCTCGAAACTCAATGGTGAAGAGTAATAACAAAATATAATGTACGCAAAAGTAGTGACAAATTAGAAAGCATAATCCTAGAAGTAATGCAACTGAGTTACTTGGGTGTAAAGATCGATTTTATTGACACGAATATTTTAAAAACGGTTAAAATTCGATAAGGTGGATACCTGCAACTGCAAGGTAAACAAACCCTGGGCAATAACCTCGATTAACCACATAATAAGATCTAACGTATCAAATATAGAAGTGAATACTTAAAAGTTTTAGTTACTCTCCACGACACTTACGAAAATTTATAGTTAAATGAACATCTACATGTCAAATTTGTATCAACCATATCATTGAAACCATGCAATAGACAAATTGAAATAGTAAATACGGAGTAGTACTAATATGATATAAACAAATACTACCAAGTTGCAAAAGAAATATACTAAAATCTTAAACAAATAGGAGGTGATGAAAATAAAAAATAATTCATCGAATGCTAGAATTCAAAATCCTTAGTGATCGACACTAACTGATCCCCACTACTCCCATTCCGTGTCAGGTGCTGCAATGAACTGACACGAACCAAACTCTTATACTAAACTCTTAAGCCAGTGGGGACTTATCATTGAGGATTAAATTCATTGGTTTCGAGTACACCTGGCAAACGGGTAAAGATGGGTGCGGTTGGGTCAAGGATCAAATGGTTTGGGTCGAAACATGTCATTGGATGAAATGGGTCAGAATTAAGATGGGTCGAACGGGTTGGGTCGAGCTACTAAAATTGTTCTTGTTTGAATTTTTTGAGGTATCGATTCCAAACGTGTGTCTAATATAGCAACTATATTTGATCCTTACGACTATAATAGAAGTCAACTTATAAGGCAATTAAATTCTGGGGCTGCGAATATCAGTATCAGCATTTAGCCATACTTATTACTTATACAACTTATAAGGCATCTAAAAGGTACGACCAATAATAATTACATTTATATTCAGTCACATGTTCTAAGACATTCAACCAGGGCGACAAGTTTAAAACTTAATCAAGGACCATTTCATATACAGTTCACCATGACAATAATTAATCAACAATTTTTTTCTACCAAATCAGTTTCAGTAGGGTAACAACTAAACACGGTATCACTTTGATCTTTTTCGACAGTTTCCATTCTCTAAAATCACCACATTTTCTATTTTCTATGAAAACTTTAAAACACATGACACTCTCAAACTATATTGTAAAATAAAATAAAACCAAATTCACTGTATCAAGGATCTATTTAACAAACCCATAGCAGATACAAGACCATCAAACAGTATACATACATATTATAGCATAGCATATAAACATAAAATCGGAAAATGATACATGCTAACATGGTTTTGTTTATTTCATATTAATGACATAAAATACTTTCATTTTAAAATTTTTAGTAATGGTACAAATGAAAAATTATAAGCTAAATCATAAATCTACCTTTCCAGGACGAAACATATTTAGACCAATATGTTGACAGCCGCCGAATCATGTCTTTAGATCTTCAGTTGAAGGTGTTGACACATGGGACAAACCTTTGTTAGACCATTATGTTCACAATGGTCGAACCATGTATCTGGTTCAGATGTATTAAGCAAAACCTTTGTTAAAACCTAGTCAGTTCTAATGGTCAGCTCACCTGTAATAGATATTTAGAAAAGAAGTGGTCACAAATTCATTTCCACATGAAAACTAAAAACTGACCTATTTACACCCACTCTCCATGATACACAAAGTTGGGAGATAGCGTTTTGTGTCCACAATGCGAATGGGTTGGGAGATACCCTTGAATCTTGATCTTGGAATTCTTTTGAGCAGAGACGCAATGCAAATGGGTTGGGTAAGGTTCAAAACAGGTATGTTTTTTTTTTTTGTAGAGGCAAAGCGCATAAACTATTTTATTATTTTTTTTTTTTTTTTTTTTGTGTGTGGGGTAAAAAAAATTGGATGATTGTATGTTTTGAGAGCACAATCTGGAGGACTTTTGACCCTTTTGATCTGTTCGTGATAAATAACTTTAAGTTAGGTATAAAAGATACCCGAATTAGGCAATTAGAACCAATCACAAAATGGGTTAAACTGGGTCCTCAACTCCTCATGTTAAAAAACATAAGAGAACGGTATGAACTTGGTGCTCACCTTCACAATCATACCGCACCTGAAAATCAAGAAAAGAAAATGGGACAAGAAATTAGCTTCAATTTCTTAAAACCGAATATGGTAAGTGCGCAAAACTATTCTTACTCGACAAAACTGTAAAAAAATAGACACTCTCCTTCCGCTTTGGTCATCGTATTTTGAAATAAATAGTGGTAAGACAGAGGGTGGAATTGCATAACCTTCAACTGTAGAGTGCATCTCTTAATTCCACTAAATCAATCTTCACTTCGGTCAATATCAAATCTCTCGAAGATCACCTAAAGTACATAAAAAAGATTAATCACACAAACACCACAATTATACAAAAATGAACATCAAGGACTAAGGCATAAGCACAACGACCAATCTACCATCCAATTTAGCTAAATGAATGAGTTGATCAAATTCTGACACGTCACATATCACAGTAACATAAAGGACTTTTTATCAATAAGTCAAACATCGATTAGTTGAATTAAATGTAAGCTATGAACATTACTTTTTAAACAAAACTCAGAGCTGGGTTTAGCATCCTCCTTAAAAGGATCAGACCTCTAAATAAACCAAAATCAACAACTTATGAATACCTAATCCACTTAACTCATCGATTCATCAATACACAATAACTAATCCACTTGAAAATTTTAAATTAAGATAATGAAATAATCTAACCCATTTAAAATACATAAACTATTTAAACACAATAACTAAAAAATGTAACAATATGAAGAAATCACAGACAAACTGATACAACACATGATTGCACAAAATCAAACAAAATAAATAAAAAATGTAACAATATGAAAAAGAATTTACGGCTCATAAAACAATCGAAAATAGCTTAAGTAATCGTGAAGTAACACCTTGATTCTGTATGAAGGACATCAATTTGACTTTAAATCATTTGGTGGCTTGTACGAATTAATGACCCAACATTGAGTCTGCCATCCACTATAAAATCACCAGACAGTGTCAAATCCTGTGAATAGTCATGTTATGTTAATTGATTCCTAATCTCGATCACAGAAACACATCTTTGTCATGTTGCTAAAAACTGTGTTTTATCGTGCTAGAATGCTTTTTCGCACACTGTAGTGAAACTGCCAGAATAAAGATTTACATGTATATGATGAAACTATCATTGATTTGCGTGTATATAATGAAACTACCAGAATCAAGATCTGCACCTGAATCAATAAGTGCATCAGGTAGATGAAAAGATACATCAACCCAGCAAATGTGTATGCTATTGGCATACCTTTTTTGCAACACATTTTTCAGAATCACCTGTCCAGTCCTGAATTTCGAATCCATCCTTTTCTTTGAACTCTAATTTATCAAATGTCTAGCCATAATAGAGCATCTGCAACATTCAGCATAGCATCTCACAATTCTTTTTCTTAATTCATAGCACACAACATTCATTCAATGTTAATGAATTTACATAATCACAAACGTGTAAACAACATAATGAATTTACATAGTATATCAATTGTATTTAAGGATTAGATTTAAAAAAAAAATAAGAAATCCATTTATTCATCTGAAATAAAAACCCTAATATTTTGAATACACAACAAAATAACAAAGTGATTTCATGAATAGGTTTGTGAAGAACTGATATTAAAAATGTATGTTTACTTATATATTTGGTTTGACAGAATCGATGATTGAAGTTTCTGATCGAAGAGAGATGATCAAAGCTTATTGTGGCGCTTGATTTTTTTGTTTAATCAATCACATCTGATTGATTGCGATTCATATAACCTCTGTTGACACATCGAATCATTTGAAGTATTAGGGTTTGTAGCAGATGGACCAGAGGCGAAGGAGATGAAATTTGTGGAAAATCTTCTGAGTTATTTTTTTTCTTTCAGGAATTGAGATGCTGACGTGCATTTTATATTGATTAATTAGCGATAATTAGGATTAACTTGGGATTAACACGTCAGCAGTAGTGTTTAAGAACTGATTAAGGAATGACATGTAGAATATAGCTTCACGATTTAGTGTTTAAGGACTGATTAAGGAGTGACATGTAGGATATAGCTTCACGATTTATACAATGTAATAGATAGATAGATAATAGATAGATAGAAGATAGATAATAGATAATAGATAGATAGATGTGCAACTTAATTGTTACTAAGATCGCTCATTAAGACAGCTAATTAAACTTAACTAGTGATAATATGTGTAACCTCTTACATGATCTTTTATATTCGTACATGATATTTTAACTCAATACTATTCTTACCATTCTTACCATTCTTACCGTTCTTGTTTTGATTTTTAAAAGTCCTAATTTTTATATTTAAGTCTTAAAATTGTTTATTTGTATCACATAATATTGATAAAAACTATATAAATATAATTTGATATTAAAGTGTTTTTTAATGACGATTAGGAGCAGGCCCGAATATTGGGCTGTGCAGCCTGTGCAATTGCACAGGGCTCATATCCGGTTGGGCCCCAAACCATATGTCCGTTAAGGTATAATTAATCTATTTTCATTTATTTATTAATGTTTTGTTATAATATAGAATATATATATATATATATATATATATATATATATATATATATATATATATATATATATATATATATATATATATATATAAATGGATAGTCAATTATTGATACACAAAAGTAAATTATTGTATTACCTAAACTTGTGATATTTTTGCTATAAATAGCCATGAATGCAAGTATTAAACTTGCACCATTTCTCACACTTACAAAGTGTTTCTTTCTTTCTCTCCATTATCATCTTTGTTCTTACACTTCATTATTAGTATTCTTAATCAAGAATCAAACCACTAAAGGCAGTTATAAGCCTACTGAATTATAACATCAAGAATCAAACCACTAAAGGTAGTTAGTTATAAGCCTACTGAATTATAACACGTTATCAGCACGATAATCTTAATACTAAATATGGTTGGCTCTGCCACCTAAATGATATATGGTCGGTTATACCACCTGAAAAATATATGGTCGACAATGTCGCCTAATTATCATTTATGTTACTAACATTTATATTTCTATTATCTAACATTTATATGGTCGACACTGTCGCCTAATTATCATTTATGTTTACTAATATTTATATTTCTGTTATATAACATTTATTTATGATTGCTTCCACATGGTCGACACTGTCGCCTACTTATCATTATGTTATCTTAAATTTATGTTTAGTGTTTATATACTTATGAATATAAATTGACTCTAATTTATCATGTTGTTTGTTTTAATTTTTGATAATAGAAAATGTCGATTCTGGAAAAGCTTAAATTTACTCCTTTAGAATCAACTGGAAACAACTACATGTCATGGGTTATAAAAGTAAAAATGCATCTTAAATCAATGGGCATTCTTGAAATCATAAATGAAAACAACACTTGTTCTGAAAAAGAACAAGCAACGGCATGTTGCTTTATTCATCAACATATTGATGAATGCTTACAAAATAATTATGTGACTGTAGAAGATCCCCATGTTGTATGGGAAGGTCTCAAAAGCAGATTCAATAATCAAAGAGAAATTTTACTTCCAGCTGCTTTGGAACAATGGAGAACATTAAGGTTCCAAGACTTTAAGAAAGTAAATGAATACAGCTCAGCTCTGTATAATACATGTTCACAACTTAAATTCTGTGGACATGAAATAAGTGATGCAGACATGATGGAGAAAACTTTCTCCACAATGAATGCTGCAAACATCACAGTGCAAAGAAATTTGAGAATGCTAAAGTTCAAAACATATCCTGAACTTAATTCATATCTCTTAGTTGCAGAGCAAAATGATGAGCTATTAATGAAAAATCAGCAATCCCGTCCTACTGGTACACTTGCAATCCCTGAAGCAAATACTGCAAATAATTATAAACAGGGACAAGGACGCGGGCAAGGTCGTGGTTATAATAACCATCACCATCATCATGCCAAAAGGCATAACTATGGTAGAAACCATCCTTATGGTAATGGTAATGGGCGTGGATGTGGTCGTGGTCGTGGCCGTGGTGGTCAAAGAAATAATAATTCACGAAAATATAAATATCAACCACAAAACAAGCCTACTAATCAAGATGTTGAAGAAAATTCTTCTAAAAATTCTGAAGAATCTTGCTACAGATGTGGTAGAATGGGCCACTGGGCTAATACTTGCCGAACATCTAAACATCTTGTTAAGATGTATCAGGATTCGCTGAAAGATAAAGAAAAGTGAAATGTCCCGTTCATATTTATTATAAACGTTCCATATTAATTGATTTCTTTGCGAGGTTTTGACCTCTATATGAGACGTTTTTCAAAGACCGCATTCGTTTTTAAAACAAACCATAACCTTTATTTTATCGACAAGGTTAAAAGGACACCACCTAGATTATCAGAAATGATAATCTAAAAAATATCACACTTACACACTACCAACACATATTGGTTTACAATATTAATATGTTACAACAAAGTAAATTTCGAATGCAGTTTTAAACAATATTATACAAGCATGCTGACTCCAAATCTTGTCCATATATTAGCATGCAACAGCGGAAGCTCTTAATAATCACCTTAGAATGAACATGCTTTAAACGTCAACAAAAATGTTGGTGAGTTATAGGTTTAACCTATATATTTATCAAATCGTAATAATAGACCACAAGATTTCATATTTCAATATACATCCCATACATAGAGATAAAAATCATTCATATGGTGAACACCTGGTAACCGACATTAACAAGATGCATATAGAATATCCCCATCATTCGGGGACACCCATCGGATATGATAAAAAAACTCGAAATACTAAAGCATCCGCTACAACGGATGGGGTTTGTTAGGTCCAATAGATCTATCTTTAGGATTCGCGTCAATTAGTAGACTGGTTTACTAATTCTTAGGTTACCAAGCAAAAAGGGGCATATTCAGCTTCGATCATTTAACCATATAATGTAGTTTCGATTACTTGTGTCTATTTCGTAAAATATTTATAAAAGCGCATGTATTCTCAGTTACAAAAATATATATTGCAAAAGCATTTAAAAAGGGAGTAATGAAACTCACTTTCACAGATTTTTACTTCGTCGAGAAGTAAGACTTGGCCACTGGTCGATTCACGAACCTATAACAAATATGTACATATATATCAAAGTATGTTCAAAATATAATTATAACATTTTTAAAACGTTTTAATGTTTTAAGTTTATTAAGTCAGCTGTCCTCGTTTGTAACCTACAACTAGTTGTCCATAGTTAGATGTACAGAAATAAATTGATATATATTATCTTGACCCAATCCACGACCCAGTGTATACACATCTCAGGCTAGATCACAACTCAAAGTATATATATTTTTAGAATCAACCTCAACCCTGTATAGCTAACTCCAACATTACTGCATATAGAGTGTCTATGGTTGTTTCAAATAATATATATAGATGGGTCGATATGATATGTCAAAACATTTGCATACGTGCCTATGGTATCTCAAGATTACATAATATATTAGAATACATGTATAATACAGTATAAGTTAGCTAGGATATGATTTGTATAGAATTGTTACAATATTTCCCGTAGCTACAACAATCAAAAAATATCCAATCTTGTTTTACCCATAACTTCTTCGTTTTAAATCCGTTTTGAGTGAATAAAATTGCTATGGTTTCATATTGAACTCTATTTTATGAATTTAAACAGAAAATGTATAGGTTTATAGTCAGAAATATAAGTTACAAGTTATTTTTGTAAGAGGTAGTCATTTCAGTCGAAAGAACGACGTCTTGATGACCATTTTGAAAAACATACTTCCACTTTGAGTTTAACCATGATTTTTGGATAGAGTTTCATGTTCATAAGAAAAATCATTTTCCCAGAAGAACAACTTTTAAATCAAAGTTTATCATAGTTTTTAATTATCAAACCCAAAACAGCCCGCGGTGATACTACGACGGCTTATGTCCGGTTTTACGGTATTTTTCGTGTTTCCAGGTTTTAAATCATTAAGTTAGCATATCATATAGATATAGAACATGTGTTTAGTTGATTTTAAAAGTCAAGTTAGAAGGATTAACTTTTGTTTGCGAACAAGTTTAGAATTAACTAAACTATGTTCTAGTGATTTCAAGTTTAAACCTTCGAATAAGGTAGTTTTATATATATTAAGTGAATGATGTTATGAACATCATTACTACCTCAGGTTTTGTGGATAAACCTACTGGAAATGAGAAAAATAGATCTAGCTTCAAAGGATCCTTGGATGGCTTGAAAGTTCTTGAAGCAGAATCATGACACGAAAACAAGTTCAAGTAAGATTTCCACTCGAAATAAGATTGTTATAGTTATAGAAATTGAATCAAAGTTTGAATATGAGTATTACCTTGTATTAGAAAGATATCTTACTGTAAATAAGAAAGATTTCTTGAGGTTGGATGATCACTTTACAAGATTGGAAGTAAGCTAGCAAACTTGGAAGTATTCTTGATTTTATGAAACTAGAACTTATAGAATTTATGAAGAACACTTAGAACTTGAAGATAGAACTTGAGAGAGATCAATTGAATGAAGAAAATTGAAGAATAAAAGTGTTTATAGGTGTTTTTGGTTGTTGGTATATGGATTAGATAATCGTTAAATATTGTTAATATTGTTAATATGATATATATACAGTTAAATATTGTTACAACGATAATCGTTACATATATGCCTCGTTTCGAAATCCTTAAGTTAGTAGTCTTGTTTTTACATATGTAGTTAATTGTTAATATACTTAATGATATGTTTACTTATCATAATATCATGTTAAGTATATATATATATATATATATATATATATATATATATATATATATATATATATATATATATATATATATATATATATATATATATATATATCCATATATATGTCATCATATAGTTTTTACAAGTTTTAACGTTCGTGAATCACCGTTCAACTTGGGTGGTCAATTGTTTATATGAAACCTATTTCAATTAATCAAGTCTTAACAAGTTTGATTGCTTAACTTGTTGGAAACATTTAATCATGTAAATAACAATTTCATTTAATATATATAAACATGGAAAAGTTCGGGTCACTACAGTGCCTACCCGTTAAATAAATTTCGTCCCGAAATTTTAAGCAGTTGGAGGTGTTGACGTATCTTCTGGAAATAAGTGCGGGTACTTCTTCTTCATCTGATCTTCTCGTTCCCAGGTGAACTCGGGTCCTCTACGAGCATTCCATCAAACCTTAACAATTGGTATCATGTTTTGCTTAAGTCTTTTAACCTCACGATCCATTATTTCGACGGGTTCTTCGATGAATTGAAGTTTTTCGTTGATTTGAATTTCGTCTAACGGAATAGTGAGATCTTCTTTAGCAAAACATTTCTTTAAATTTGAGACGTGGAAAGTGTTATGTACAGCCGCGAGTTGTTGAGGTAACTCAAATCGGTAAGCTACTGGTCCGACACGATCAATAATCTTGAATGGTCCAATATACCTTGGATTTAATTTCTCTCGTTTACCAAATCGAACAACGCCTTTCCAAGGTGCAACTTTAAGCATGACCATCTCTCCAATTTCAAATTCTATATCTTTTCTTTTATTATTAGCGTAGCTCTTTTGTCGACTTTGGGCGGTTTTCAATCGTTGTTGAATTTGGATGATCTTCTCGGTAGTTTCTTGTATTATCTCCGGACCCGTAATCTGTCTATCCCCCACTTCACTCCAACAAATCGGAGACCTGCACTTTCTACCATAAAGTGCTTCAAACGGCGCCATCTCAATGCTTGAATGGTAGTTGTTGTTGTAGGAAAATTCTGCTAACGGAAGGTGTCGATCCCAACTGTTTCTGAAATTAATAACACATGCTTGTAGCATGTCTTCAAGTGTTTGTATCGTCCTTTCGCTCTGCCCATCAGTTTCTGGATGATAGGCAGTACTCATGTCTAGACGAGTTCCTAATGCTTGCTGTAATGTCTGCCAGAATCTTGAAATAAATCTGCCATCCCTATCAGAGATAATAGAGATTGGTATTCCATGTCTGGAGACGACTTCCTTCAAATACAGTCGTGCTAACTTCTCCATCTTGTCATCTTCTCTTATTGGCAGGAAGTGTGCTGATTTGGTGAGACGATCAACTATTACCCAAATAGTATCAAAACCACTTGCAGTCCTTGGCAATTTAGTGATGAAATCCATAGTAATGTTTTCCCATTTCCATTCCGGAATTTTGGGTTGTTGAAGTAGACCTGATGGTTTCGGATGCTCAGCTTTGACCTTAGAACACGTCAAACATTCTCCTACATATTTAGCAACATCGGCTTTCATACCTGGCCACCAAAAATGTTTCTTAAGATCCTTGTACATCTTTCCCGTTCCAGGATGTATTGAGTATCTGGTTTTATGAGCTTCTTTAAGTAGCATTTCTCTCATATCTCTAAATTTTGGTACCCAAATTCTTTCATCCCTATACCGGGTTCCGTCTTCCCGAATATTAAGATGCTTCTCTGATACTTTGGGTATTTCATCCCTTAAGTTTCCCTCTTTTAAAACTCCTTGTTTCGCCTCCTTTATTTGAGTAGTAAGGTTAGTGTGAATCATTATATTCATAGCTTTTACATGAATAGGTTCTCTGTCCTTTCTGCTTAAGGCGTCGGCTACCACATTTGCCTTCCCCGGGTAACAACGAATCTCAAAGTCGTAATCATTCAACAATTCAATCCATCTGCGCTGCCTCATGTTCAGTTGTTTCTGATTAAATATGTGTTGAAGACTTTTGTGGTCGGTATATATAATACTTTTGACCCCATATAAGTAGTGCCTCCAAGTCTTTAATGCAAAAACAACTGCGCCTAATTCCAAATCATGCGTCGTATAATTCTGCTCGTGAATCTTCAATTGTGTAAACGCATAAGCAATTACTTTCCTTCGTTGCATTAATACACAACCGAGACCTTGCTTTGAGGCGTCACAATATATCACAAAATTATCATTCCCTTCAGGTAATGACAATATAGGTGCCATAGTTAACTTTTTCTTCAACAATTGAAACGCTTTTTCTTGTTCATCCTTCCATTCAAATTTCCTCCCTTTATGCGTTAATGCAGTCAAGGGTTTTGATATTTTGGAAAAATCTTGGATGAATCTCCTGTAATAACCAGCTAGCCCTAAAAATTGGCGTATGTGTTTCGGAGTTTTTGGGGTTTCTCACTTTTCAACGATTTCAATCTTTGCTGGATCCACTTGAATACCTTTTTTGTTCACTATATGACTGAGGAATTGAACTTCTTCCAACCAAAATGCACACTTTGAAAACTTAGCGTACAGTTTTTCTTTTCTTAACAACTCTAGCACTTTTCTTAAATGTTCTTCATGCTCTTGGTCATTCTTTGAGTAAATAAGTATGTCATCGATGAAAACAATGACAAACTTGTCAAGGTATGGTCCACACACTCGGTTCATGAGGTCCATTGTGACGACCCAGAAATTTCCGACTAAATTTAAACTTTATCTTTATATTATTCTGACACGATAAGCAATGTTTGTTAAGTTAAATCTCAAGGATTTTAAACTATGTTTATACATTCATTTAAACCTCGACCAAATTCCAATGATTCACGAACCATTAAATGAACATATATGAATATGTATGTATATGTGTATATATTATAAATTGAAAATGTCAAGAAAGTATTTAAATGTATAATGCTTTACATGAACGTATTTGTTTCAATATGATTATCGACTAAATTAAAAAAAAAATATTAAATGCTTGAATTATCAGAAACATTGAATTATGATTACAAGTCTCTGTTGAGAGGTCCACTATGATTGAGAAAATCTATTCCTTTTAACGATATTCGGAATAATTTGTAATGCTATTTATAAATAAAAACAAAAAGTGTCATTTACGAAAGTTAGACAAAAGTTAGTGGAGAATTGGTTTCCATAATATTCTATTAATCTATTTTCAAACGTACAAAAACGTTTTCAGTTTAAAAAGAACTTTATTATTAAAACGTATATAACTTTTATAAATATCTAGAATCACTTTTGATAACTCATTACTTAACCAGTATAATAAATATAACGATATTTATATTTTATTTCATTAAATATATATAACGATTTAAATTAATATTATATATATTTATACGCGTATTATACATACATAGTTTTTATACTTTTACTATACTTTAACTTTACTTTTACTTTACTTTTACTTTACTTTAACTTTAATAATTCACTTTAATAATTCATACTTTAATAATTCACTTTAATAGTTTTTTCGATATTGTCCTTAGATAGGTTTGTTGAGTCCTGAATTAGATATATATGCTACCGAGATAGGGTATATGATATGCATGTCGTTAGAAAGCTAGCGAAAAATTAAGAACTTTTCATTTAGATATCAAATGGTTTAGATGAACGGATTAGAAGTTATAGTCAACTGAATTTTAGTATTATTGTTAAAATGATTATTATTACTATCGTCGTTATTATTTTAATAGAAATATCATTGTTATTATAAAATATCATTATTACTATTATGTTAGTATTATCATTTTATCATAATAACATTTTTAGTAAATATAAATATTATTATTTTTTTATAGAATAATAATTAATAATAATTATTATTACAAAATAATACAACTTTTACTTATTATTATTATGATCAATATTATTTTATCAAATAAATAGGGGATACAAAGATATTTTTCACCACGCGTAATATAATTACATTAATAATACTTACCACTATAGTTTTAGGATATTAAGTGAACTTTATAAATTTTACTACTTAAGATATATAAAAGTATATTTTATCATATATAAACGTTAATATAAATTTTTATTAACAAATGAATTTTATTATTATAAAATCTAACAAATATATTTAAATATATAAAACGACTATAGTTAAGTTATATAATAAACACGTATAAATTTTAGAAGTCATTTTGGGTCAAGTTGATTTTTGTTGACTTTTGCATATTAGTCTCGAGCATTAGGATTGTGGTACACTATGACTTAACCAAAAATTGTTAGACAAATATTGACCAACATATAAATATATATAATTAATATAGGTTCGTGAATCCGAGGCCAACCTTGCACTTGTTAAATGACGTTATATGTATTTTTACTACGAAATACAGTATGGTGAGTTTCATTTGCTCCCTTTTATATATATTTTTGGGACTGAAAATACATGCGCTGTTTTTATAAATGTTTTACGAAATAGGCACAAGTACTAAAACTAATTCTACGTGGGTTTAAACCAGAAATATACCCTTAGCTTGGTAACATTAAACTACTTGTCTATGTACGGTAGGCGCGAATCCTAAAGATAGATCTATTGGGCCTGACAAACCCCATCCTGACTATGGGATGCTTTAGTACTTCGATGTTATTTTAAACACACCTGATCTGGTGTACTTCAGAGGGTAAAACATGAACGTTAAAGCTTGTTACCGGGTGCCTACAACTTATAGAATACTTTTATACACTTGCGAGTGTACATATATTTATAAACGGAAATCTTGTGGTCTATTAATATATTAAAATGATTGTTATGATAAACCTATGAACTCACCAACCTTTTGGTTGACACTTTAAAACATGTTTATTCTCAGGTATTAAAGAAATCTTCCGCTGTGCATTAGCTCATTTTAAGGATATTACTTGGAGTCATTCATGGCATATTTTGAAAGACGTTGCATTCGAGTCATTGAGTTCATCAAGATTATTTTTAAGTCAATTATAGTTGGATGTATTATGAAATGGTATACATGCCATCAACTTTCGTTGTAAAGAAAGTTTGTCTTTTAAAAACGAATGTAATGTTTGTAAAATGTATCATATAGAGGTCAAATACCTCGCGATGTAATCAACTATTGTGAATCGTTTATAATGTATATGAATGGGTCATTTCAGTTGGTATCAGAGCGGTGGTCTTAGCGAACCAGGTCTGCATTAGTGTGTCTAAATGATAGTCGTTAGGATGCATTAATGAGCTTGGACTTCAACCGTGTCTGCATGTCAAAAGTTTTGCTTATCATTTTTGTCAGAAATTGCCTGCTTATCATTCTTAGTCTAGACACGTCTTACTGCATTGATTGCATGAATAGTGTATAGACAAAATTCATATCTTAGCGTATCTGCTAATCCATATCTTAGTGTATCTGTTACTGTAAACTTTGCCTGACATATCCCGTAAATTCTTCCGTAATCTACGAAATCTTTTGCGCTATATATATATATAGATATTCTATGTAATTTGAATACCACCCGATAGCCGGAAAATCATTTCATATCGAAAAATCTTTTATTCAATCGAACGAAATAGAATTCGTCATTAGTTCAAGTCCCTCAAATTCCGATATGGAATCCCACTCAAGCTCCGAAAGCAGTGTAACCGGAATGGATCAACCAATTAGCCATCATCTATTCTGGATGAATTGGGGATAGGTTCATAGCCTCCTCAATCATTGGAGACAAGAAGAAGGTGATCCCTTCCATCCACCACATTACCCTTTTGGCGATGAACCTGAAGTACTTACCGGTGAACCGGTCCGAAACACCATTTTCTCTCTCATTTCCAGAGTATCTCGTTACGATTATATACTACATCAAATTCTAGATTTTATTTATCCGCTTGTCCGAACCGACAATCACCCCGGTGTAATAGAAGAAGTCAACGAGATTCGCGCTCGAGTAGTGGCTTTAGAGAATATGGTGCAAGGGTTACAAACACCAACAGCAGCACCAGCAGCATAACCAGTACCACCATTAGCAACACCAACAATACCATCACCACCACCAACAGTAACATCCGCATCCCACACTTCAACATCATAACCTATATCCCACGAGTACCAATGACATACACTCTATAGATACCAAGGAATACCAACAAAAACAAACGATGAAGTATTGATTCATAACTTCATTGGAGAAACATTTTGCTACGATTATGTAGTCTCTAAAGTCTTAGAGATTATCTATTCTAGCCCTAACCATAAATTAGATGAGTGAACCCAAATGATAGAAGGAAGAGTAGAAACCCTGACAAGAATGATGTGTGATTTACAAGCTAGACTTGATTTACCAACAGCATCAACAGTACCATAAACATCACCAGTACAGTCAGTGCCATCAGCGTTGTCAGAATCAGCAGCACCTATAACATCACAAACTCCGTCAGTTCAAGAATCACCGTGGACATCATTATAAATCAACAACAAGTATGTCATATCAATGAATTATGAAGTATTAACTCATTTCCACTGAAGGATTTATATGTATATCTTATATATATAAATTTTTAGACCATAATAAATCTTTCCGTACTAAGCTATTATGTGTGAATCTTAACTACTCGGTTAATTCATGTTACTAATATGCGATAATGTACGTCCTTCGTCCACAACTTAACCATCATTAACTACAATCTCTGCCTCAATTCAATAAATCCCAATTCATAATAAATCAAATGAATTATTCAAATATAAGTTTGATTTTTCACTTTCATCGTCGATGTACTCGAAACTTTTCAAATAACATTATTCGTACCTTGCGAAATTCACAAGAATTCCACAAACACCAACAAATAACGAAGTATTAATTCATAATTTCAATTTTATTGAATAAATACTCAGTAAAAGTTATGTAATTTCTAAAGTCTTTAGGGATTACTCAATTCTAGTTTCAACCGTAAATCAAATGAGTTTAATCTATGTTACATCTGAAGAAAATATACATATATATATTTTCATAAAGACTGTAATAAAATTCTTTTGTACAAAATATTAATTGTGAATTTTTATAACGGGTAGGTAATACCCGAGAGATATATAAATTCACAATTAATATGTTACATTCTTCGAATCTGATTAAGCAAATTATCAACTATACTTCCTACTTTCACAATAATATACATTCATTCATAAAAATCAAAACAACCATACTCATTCAAATTCAATTACATATTCTGATTTTGAAATTGCAAAATTTAATTCGAGATATAAACAGTATCATCACTCTGAGATTCTTACATCTTTCAAAGCTATACTTTGGCTTCAAAACTGTGTTAGAACATCATATGTATATTAACGATTACAAACTGTGTTCAAACTCTTCGAAGTTTCCGAAGACACTTCAAACAATGAACAATCGAGATGATGATCCAACCACATATTACCCATAGTTATGTACGTAAAAAGCTCTCGAAGCCAAAGTCATAGTTCTACGCGTATCCGTGTCAGACCCTTTAGCATTTATTAGCAAAAATGACTTTTCAATTCCTTTTCAAAGTAGCTAGTTTTATCACAGCTCCAGCAAGTCAACTTCGACTTTTCAGTCGGACTAGTCTTATTATAACCTCGATAGATACGTTGCCCTTTCGTCATCATTACTGGAGAACCTTTCATATCTCGCCACCTTAGCAATAAACTTACAAACAAATTCAATTATCTTTGACTTTTCGAAAAATCATTATATTTATTGAAATCACATCATTTACTCATTCGCATCTTGTAACGAGAATTATCATACGAATCATCGGAAATCAGCAACCAGTATTTTGAAATCTCGCAGTATGTCTACGCCAACAGTTATATGTGTACGTAAAACGTCTATCTCCTGGACTTACATACTTTGAATGTGAAGTTCTGAAAAATATTTTGAACTGCAAACTAGTTCTTAAAATACTGACGAAGCATCAAAAACTGTAAACGATCTTAACAGTAAAAAGTTTGATGACAAAGAATAATAAGGTGGTAAAGCTGAGAAAAAAAGAAGGTTTGGAACTGGAAAACGGATTGAACAGACTATGAAGGAGGCTGTGGACAAATCACAAAGACTAAATCTGCCTTCAAAGAATCCAAATGATTCAGTGCCTGCTAAAGTCATTAACGAATACCTTACTCTTTATTCTAAACCTTTACAGACAAATCTTCATCATCATCCATCAATATTAGAAATTCTAAGATATTATCATAACTTTCATTATAAATATCTGCGATATTTCTGAAGATATTTTCACAACTAATCTTATCTGAAGTCATTTATCTCTTTGCGCTATCAGTGTTACATCATATAAGAAACTATTAGTTTCTATATTCTATAAACTTTCGAGTTTAAAATAGAAATATTTTTGAAGTAGTGTTGGGAACTGAAGCATGAATTAGTATAATATAATGACACTTGATCAACGTGATTATATTACAGTAAGTCATGTTGAGTTCTAAATGGAACGTGATGATTCACAGATCATAACGTCATCATGTGCCATGTTACACGACTCTTGTATTCTCTTCAACCTCTAAAATATCAAGAAAATATTTCTTGATGATTCGGTCTTTTCCAGAATATTCTGGTAATTTGACAAATCAAGAACGTGCCATTACAAATTTCCTTCTTAGAACATTAACTATGTTCATTCTGAAATTCATATCTACGAATACTGGACCATTACAAACGTTGCTTAATCGCAAGAAGAAGAAACGAAAGGACAAAACTCCGAAATAGAAATTGGAGTATAAATCGCAGCAAATAGAAGGGAGCATTAAATGTGGATGTCAATGATTATAGAAGACAGAAGCAGGGGCTTTGAAATATAAGGGCAGATATAAAACCCAACAACCACCCAAAAATTATAAACCGTATATATCGATGCATATAGCAATATAAAGACACAGAAGAACTAAAAACACTATAAAACCGAGAGTATAGTAGAACTAAATAGATTCTTCCAGAGGCAGATGAAAAAGAAGAACGACAGATATGAAAGTGAGGAGTATATCGAGAATCAGTACTGGATGAAGCATATTGACAAATACTTTAAAATATGAGTTGAGGGAGAAAGAATAGAAGGTGTGAGTTGTAAGGAAACGAAGGAGGTGGATTTATAGTGAAATACCCGACAGAGAAATCAAGATGGATTATCGCATTAATTCGAAGAGAATCATAATCTCCTTAATCACCGAAGCATCAAATCCAATATAGATTACAAAGGTTTTCTTTAAATTCGGAGATCAATTGTGATGACGTCAAAAGATATGACAAATCACAATAATCTTATTTCCTTCATTTACGATAACTTCCCTCATACGCTTCGAGTAATCGAATTATTTTATCCATACTTCTTAGACATGATAAAACTTTATAATCATCATAATAACATTCTCATTGTTAGTCATGACGACCTATATCAAATTTCGGGGACGAAATTTCTTTAACGGGTAGGTACTGTGACGACCCAGAAATTTCCGACTAAATTTAAACTTTATCTTTATATTATTCTGACACGATAAGCAATGTTTGTTAAGTTAAATCTCAAGGATTTTAAACTATGTTTATACATTCATTTAAACCTCGACCAAATTCCAATGATTCACGAACCATTAAATGAACATATATGAATATGTATGTATATGTGTATATATTATAAATTGAAAATGTCAAGAAAGTATTTAAACGTATAATGCTTTATATGAACGTATTTGTTTCAATATGATTATCGACTAAATTAAAAAAATATATATTAAATGCTTGAATTATCAGAAACATTGAATTATGATTACAAGTCTCTGTTGAGAGGTCCACTATGATTGAGAAAATCTATTCCTTTTAACGATATTCGGAATAATTTGTAAAGCTATTTATAAATAAAAACAAAAAGTGTCATTTACGAAAGTTAGACAAAAGTTAGTGAAGAATTGGTTTCCATAATATTCTATTAATCTATTTTCAAGCGTACAAAAACGTTTTCAGTTTAAAAAGAACTTTATTATTAAAACGTATATAATTTTTATAAATATCTAGAATCACTTTTGATAACTCATTACTTAACCAGTATAATAAATATAACGATATTTATATTTTATTTCATTAAATATATATAACGATTTAAATTAATATTATATATATTTATACGCGTATTATACATACATAGTTTTTATACTTTTACTATACTTTAACTTTACTTTTACTTTACTTTTACTTTACTTTAACTTTAATAATTCACTTTAATAGTTTTTTCGATATTGTCCTTAGATAGGTTTGTTGAGTCCTGAATTAGATATATATGCTACCGAGATAGGGTATATGATATGCATGTCGTTGGAAAGCTAGCGAAAAATTAAGAACTTTTCATTTAAATATCAAATGGTTTAGATGAACGGATTAGAAGTTATAGTCAACTGAATTTTAGTATTATTGTTAAAATGATTATTATTACTATCGTCGTTATTATTTTAATAGAAATATCATTGTTATTATAAAATATCATTATTACTATTATGTTAGTATTATCATTTTATCATAATAACATTTTTAGTAAATATAAATATTATTATTTTTTTTATAGAATAATAATAATTATTATTACAAAATAATACAACTTTTACTTATTATTATTATGATCAATATTATTTTATCAAATAAATAGGGGATACAAAGATATTTTTCACCACGCGTAATATAATTACATTAATAATACTTACCACTATAGTTTTAGGATATTAAGTGAACTTTATAAATTTTACTACTTAAGATATATAAAAGTATATTTTATCATATATAAACGTTAATATAAATTTTTATTAACAAATGAATTTTATTATTATAAAATCTAACAAATATATTTAAATATATAAAACGACTATAGTTAAGTTATATAATAAACACGTATAAATTTTAGAAGTCATTTTGGGTCAAGTTGATTTTTGTTGACTTTTGCATATTAGTCTCGAGCATTAGGATTGTGGTACACTATGACTTAACCAAAAATTGTTAGACAAATATTGACCAACATATAAATATATATAATTAATATAGGTTCGTGAATCCGAGGCCAACCTTGCACTTGTTAAATGACGTTATATGTATTTTTACTACGAAATACAGTATGGTGAGTTTCATTTGCTCCCTTTTATATATATTTTTAGGACTGAGAATACATGCGCTGTTTTTATAAATGTTTTACGAAATAGGCACAAGTACTAAAACTAATTCTACGTGGATTTAAACCAGAAATATACCCTTAGCTTGGTAACATTAAACTACTTGTCTATGTACGGTAGGCGCGAATCCTAAAGATAGATCTATTGGGCCTGACAAACCCCATCCTGACTATGGGATGCTTTAGTACTTCGAGGTTATTTTAAACACACCTGATCTGGTGTACTTCAGAGGATAAAACATGAACGTTAAAGCTTGTTACCGGGTGCCTACAACTTATAGAATACTTTTATACACTTGCGAGTGTACATATATTTATAAACGGAAATCTTGTGGTCTATTAATATATTAAAATGATTGTTATGATAAACCTATGAACTCACCAACCTTTTGGTTGACACTTTAAAGCATGTTTATTCTCAGGTATTAAAGAAATCTTCCGCTGTGCATTAGCTCATTTTAAGGATATTACTTGGAGTCATTCATGGCATATTTTGAAAGACGTTGCATTCGAGTCATTGAGTTCATCAAGATTATTTTTAAGTCAATTATAGTTGGATGTATTATGAAATGGTATGCATGCCGTCAACTTTCGTTGTAAAGAAAGTTTGTCTTTTAAAAACGAATGTAATGTTTGTAAAATGTATCATATAGAGGTCAAATACCTCGTGATGTAATCAACTATTGTGAATCGTTTATAATGTATATGAACGGGTCATTTCATCCATGAACACAGCTGGTGCGTTAGTCAACCCAAACGGCATAACCATAAACTCGTAATGATCGTAACGCGTCCTAAAAGCAGTCTTTGGAATATCATTCTCCTTCACCCGCATTTGATGATACCCAGAACGTAAATCAATCTTCGAATAAACTGAAGAGCCTTGTAGTTGATCAAATAAGTCATCGATTCTCGGTATTGGGTAGCGGTTCTTGATGGTAAGTTTGTTCAACTCTCGGTAGTCGATACATAACCTAAATGTACCATCCTTCTTCTTGACAAACAAAATAGGAGCTCCCCACGGTGATGTGCTTGGTCGAATGAAACCACGCTCTAAAAGTTCTTGTAATTGGCTCTAAAGTTCCTTCATTTCACTAGGTGAGAGTCTGTATGGAGCACGAGCTATTGGTGCAGCTCCCGGTACAAGATCTATTTAAAATTCAACGGATTGGTGTGGAGGTAGTCCCGGTAATTCTTTCAGAAATACATCGGGAAATTCTTTTAACATCATTGATGTTCTTTTCTTCGGAATTGACTTTCTCGACATGTGCTAGCACAGCATAGCAACCTTTTCTTATTAGTTTTTATGCCTTCAGGTTACTTATAAGATTTAACTTCGCGTTACTCTTTTCTCCGTACACCATTAAGGGTTTTCCTTTTTCTCGAATAATGCGAATTGCATTTTTGTAACAAATGATCTCTGCTTTCACTTCTTTCAACCAGTCCATACCGATTATCACATCAAAACTCCCTAACTCGACTGGTATTAAATAAATTTTAAATGTTTCATCCCCCAGTTTAATTTCTTTATCCCGACATATATTATCTGCTGAAATTAATTTACCGTTTGCTAATTCGAGTAAAAATTTACTATCCAAAGGCGTCAATAGGCAACTTAACTTAGCACAAAAATCTCTATTCATATAGCTTCTATCCTCACCCGAATCAAATAAAATATAAGCAGATTTATGATCAATAAAAATGTACCCGTAACAAGCTCCGGGTCTTCCTGCGCTTCTGCCGTATTAATATTGGAAACTCTTCCGCGGACCTGCCCATTAGTATTCCCTTGATTTGGGCAATTAATTCTAATGTGGCTCGATTTTCCACATCCATAACAAACAAAGGCGGCATTACTTGTTTCGCCACTATTTGTTCCTTTAGTTCTATTAAATTTTGGTCCGTAGACCTCACACATTTTCGTACCATGGCCAGTTCTTTTACACTTGATGCAAAATGTCGTGCAGAACCCATTCTGGTGGTACTCTTCACACCTTTGGCATTTTTGGTTTTTGTTGCCGTTGTTGTTATTGAGGTTGTTGTTGGGATTGTTATTGTTGTCGGAACGGTTGTTGTAGTTGTTGTTGTTGTTGGGACATTTGTTGTAGTTATTGTTGGGATTGCGGTTATTGTTGTGATTGTTGTTGCGGTTGTGGTTGTAATTGTTGTTGTTGTTGTTGTATTGGTGACCCTTGTCACTGGTTTCTTCCCACTTTCTCTTGAGTTGTTTCGTGTTGGCTTCTTCGGCCGCCTGCCCTTTAATTCTTCCCTCAATATGATTTATGAGTTTATGAGCCATTCGACTTGCCTTTTGTATGGAAGCGGGCTCGTGTGAACTCACATCTTCTTGAATCCTTACTGGTAACCCTTTTATAAACGCGTCGATCTTCTCTTCTTCATCTTCGAACATTCCTGGACATAATAGGCACAACTCTGTGAATCGTCGTTCATATGTGGTAATGTCGAACCCTTGTGTTCGTAACTCTCTAAGCTCTACCTTGAGCTTATTGACTTCGTTTCTAGGACGGTACTGCTCGTTCATCAATTGCTTGAATGCCGACCACGGTAGTACGTAAGCAACATTTTGTCCAACCTGTTCAAGATAGGTGTTCCACCACGTTAACGCAGTACCTGTGAAGGTATGCGTAGTGTACTTAACTTTATCCTATTCAGTACACTTACTTATGGCAAACACCGATTCGACTTTCTCGGTCCACCGTTTCAATCCAATTGGTCCTTCAGTTCCATCAAATTCCAAAGGTTTGCAGGCAGTGAATTCTTTGTAGGAGCATCCTACACGATTTCTTGTGGAATTAGTTCCACTGCTAGATCCATAGTTATTGTTATTTTGCATCGCAGCCTGTACTGCGGCTATGTTTGCTGCAAGGAAAACCCGGAAGTCTTCCTCGCTCATGTTCAAATTCTGACGAGTCGCCGGTGCCATTTCCTTCAAAAATAGCCAAAAGAATTGAGTTAATCATATAGAATTTAAGAGTAGTCAATAGTATTTCGTAGCATAATATGAACTCATTTATAAAAGTTTTTTCTTCATATTAGCGTTTTATAAGTTTAAATTCGGGTACTACCTACCCGTTAAGTTCATACTTAGTAGCTAATATACAATTCAACTACTACAATTCCATATGAAAAACTGAATATAATAATATATCACATATAAATATTCTTCAAACTTACAACATCGCTATATTACATATAACATGAAATATAGTATACTTTGATACAGGACAGTTTTGAAGATAAATCTAGTTAATACGCAAGTTGTTCAGCAAAGAAAATAAAGACACGTAATTCATAAGTCCAAAAACAAGTCATGCATTCTGGTTTTACTAAGACGACTTCCCATCCTTGGTCTTGTGGAAAGTAACCGTTATGACCATTGGCTATGCAGCATGTTGTAATGTTGTCAAAATAGGTTCTTAACCCGTAGCGTTAAATTGCATTTGGGTTCCCCGCATTTAATGCTTTAAAGAAAACACGGCGTATCTTACGGTCTCCCCAATGTGATATACCCCACCTATCAAAGGAAAGCCTTTTATAAACTAAGGCATTTCTGGAAAGTCTTTCAAATGTTTGACAAGTTAATTTCGCCATAACTAAATGTGCCGATGAATTCTGACCGACTCTAGACAAGATTTCCTCAATCATATCCTCTGGTAGGTCTTCTAAAATATTCGGTTGTCTACCCTTAACGTCCATTTTGTTTTGATACTGTAAAATAGACAAGGATTAGATTCGTAAAAGATAATTAATGTAATGACCCGGAAATTTCCGACCAAATTTAAACCTTAATCTTTATATGTTTCCAACACGATAAGCAAAATCTGTAATGATGAGTCTAGAAAGTTTGAAATCTATATTCAGGTAATCAGTTACCCTTTTTCCATGCTCGACGATTCACGAACAATTGTTCGTAAATAAATATGTATTTATAGATAAATGTAAATATAAATAATAAATTGAAATTTAAAATATAAATTAAACATTAGAATTAATAATGTAAAATAAGATACATAATAATTAAGTAAAATTGAAATGAATCTGTATAAACATATATGATCTTTATGTATAATTAATTATATATGTATATTGTAATAAATAATCGAGATATGTTATTATATATAATAGATAGTGGTTAAAGTTTTCATATTTAATAAAATATAAACATATTGAAGGTACTTACAAGTTAAAGTATAATTGTTATTCCTATTTTCATTATTAACATTAATACTAGTAATATTAATATTATTAAGTTGATACATATAGATAGAAGATTTGTTATGTGTGATTTGTTATATCAACATTTTTATTATTGTTATCATTATTAATATCAATAAAAACATTATTATCAAAAGTATAATTTTTATATCATTACTATTATTATTATGGATATTATTATTATTATGAATATTACTTATTAATATTAAATATAAAATTTATGAATTCCATTTATTAAAAACTAGGAAATTTAATCTAAAAATATTTTTAACATAATACTATAAATAATGTATTTATAAATTTATTAATATTAAATATAAAGATAAATAAACACGTGTAATTGATATATCAATATCAGTTTGGTATCTGTTTTGTCAAACTATTTCGCTTGTGATACCAGACTCCAAATATCGACCTTTCAATCAACTTTACATACTATATAAATATATGTGTGTATGCAAGAGTTAACCATCACACACACATCTCCTGTTTTCTCCTTCTTTCACTATCTCTTTTCTTTCTCTATCATATTTTTGGGAATCCACCTACAACCGCCATAACCATATCAAGATTTCTCTCCTTTGAACCGTCGCCTTCTCTGCCGAATCTTCAATCACTATTACCATCTTCACAACACCACTTCTAATCTTCAAACCCATTTAGAACGCCACCTTTTTCTACAGTCACCACAACCAAACCCACTTGGTTGTTCGAGCCATAAACTGCTGCAACTTCTGATCTATGTTGCTATGTAAACCCGTCGCCAACAAACAACCACCTCTCTCTCTCTATATATATATTATCGTTTAAACAAAACCATCACCCAAAACCTCACTTAACTGTTGCTTCACCTGCGAGACTTTGTTGTTGTCTGTTTATTTGGAACCACAACCATCACTTCTCCTGTTTCTTTTATCCAAAATACAATTAAACCACCATCACAATCAACATCTTCTATATCTCTCTCTAACTCCTCCACTTCATAAAATCATCACCAAACACGTTAACAAACTGCTGCTATATATTGTTGTTGTAAACTAAAACCAACACCACTGTAAATTATAAACGAAAACTTGTAACACCACCACAAACCTACCTTTTATCTTCGTTTTCCTGTTCCTGTTATAAACAACAACCACCATGTGTATCACCGTTGGACCACCGGTTACTATCACCTAAAACCGACCACCATACACCATTGAACCATCTTCTTCTTCTTTCCTTGTACAATTAACACAACTTAAAAACCACCATATCAATCATCACCATCGAAACTGATACTTTTTATTTTCTGTCTTATTGTTTATTCGAAAGCCAATAGAACACCATGAAACCACCAATCTCCATATATATTTTTAATTCCTGATGTCACTGATTACCACCGATAAACCATCTTCTTTTACCTCTAATGCCACCAACGAACCCACATAAATTCCTACTGAAACTATTAGTATCTGTTTCTGTTTGATGATCATTACCAAAACTCAAATGTTTTGCTATTGCCGTTTCTGTTTCTATAGTATTGTTAGAATAAGGAAGATGATGAAAAAGTTGAGATAAGAATGATGATGAATCGAACTGATGATGGCTGTTTTATCTGTATTCTTTATATTGTGGCCGACAAACCTAAATTAAAAAAAAACCCCCACCTATCAGTTATTAACGAAAAGGAAATCAGATAGTTTAACTGGGTTTTGAAGTAGGCTTAAATGATTTAGTTGTGGGCCGATTAAAACAAGTTTGTTTAAATTAAACATGGGACTGAGGACTGGGCTTTCCAGTTGGATCGTGATTTTTTTTTTTTTTTTTTTTTGCTTGGGCCGAGATCCATGTTATATGATTGGGCCGGTGTGTTTACAAAGGGAACAGAAAAATGAGCTAAATAAAGTTAGGCTGGAAACTAAATGAGAAAGAGCAAGGCAGAGGGATTGGTTGGGTGTGATTGTGTGGAACGCAAGGTCGTGGGTTCGAACCCGGGTTGGGATATATTTGTTATCTTTTTAAAGGTAGTTATTTCCTTATTATTATTATTATAATTTTATGACTAACATAATTATTATTAATATATCAAATAAATATTATTTATATAAAAATATATTACTCTTATATTACATATTATTATTTAATACACAACTAATTACATTAATATTAATATAATGAAATATTATATTTATTATTATTATTATTATTATTATTATTATTATTATTATTATTATTATTATTATTATTATTTTCATTATTTTTATCATTCTTATTAATATTAGTATTATTAAAATTATCATATTTTTTTATTAAAATTATTAATATTATTATTAATATCATCATTTTTGTATTATAAATATTATTTTAACAAGAAAGGAGATTTATATATAAAAATACATTTAATACATATAACATAACTATATTGATATTTTTACATTAAATAAAATGTATAAAATAAATATAGATAATAAATTAATAAAACATATAATTCATTAATATAATAATAATTATCATTAAAAATATATAGTTTTGTTTGATTGATATTATATGTTTAGTATGTGTTTTAATATATATATATATATATATATATATATATATATATACTTGAAATAGGTTCGTGAATCAGAGGCCAACCTTACACTTGTTCAATGATGTTATATGTATTTTTACTACAAAATACAGTATGGTGAGTATATAGTCCCTTTTAAACTCTAAATATTTTGGGATGAGAATACATGCATTTTATGATTTACGTTATGGACACAAGTGATCAAAATAAATTCTATGTTGAGTTGTACCATGGCATATTTCTTTATACTTGGTGGCTATTATTTACATGAGAAATGTAAACGCGAATCCTGTTGATAGATCTATCGGGCCTGACAACCTCAACCGGGCTGGACGACCAGTTTTCAACGGTTGCACAGTACTTCGTTTCTGTATACTACATTTGGTACGGTGTAGCGATTATTTAAGGATATGCTGCGAAGATTTAAATGTTAAGTATGGTTACCAAGTGGTCAACTACTTTTACATACACTTGCGAGTGTATTATGTTTAATTATATGAAATCTTGTGGTCCATAGTTATAACGCTGTTAGCATCAAACCTATATCTCACCAACTTTATGTTGACGTTTTAAAGCATGTTATTCTCAGGTACGAATTAAGTCTTCCGCTGTGCATTTGCTCATATTAAGGACATTACTTGGAGTCGATCGTCGCAATGGAACCAAATGTTAATGACTTCGTCCAGGTGGATAAGGACGGGTCTTTACAGGTGGTATCAGAGCGGTGGTCTTAGCGAACCAGGTCGTGCATTAGTGTGTATAACTAGTAGTTGTTAGGATGCATTAATGAGTCTGGACTTCGACCGTGTCTACATGTCAAAAGTTTTGCTTATCATTTCTAGTCGAAAATCATCTGTTTATTATCCTTAGAAAATTACCTGCTTATCATTCTTAAGTCTAGACACGTCTTACTGCATTTAGTGCATCGATAGTGTATAGACAAAATTCATATCTTAGCGTATCTGATAATTCATATCTTAGCACATCTGTAAACTTGCCTGACATATGCCGTTGGTTCCTCTGTAGTCTACGAAATCTTTAGTATTATATATATAGATATTCTATATAGCTAGAATATCATCCGATACCGAAAATCATTTCACATCCAAGATCCATTCCATCCACCAAATTGCCCTCTTGGTGATGAACCTGAAGCACTTACCGGCGAACCTATTCGAAACACCATCTTCTCTCTCATTTCTAGAGTATCCCGTCACGATTACATACTATCCCATATTTCGAATCTTATTCATCCGCTCGCTCCAACCGCCAATCATCCCGGTGTACTAACAGAAGTTAACGAACTACGTGCTCACATGACGGCTTTGGAGAACATGGTGCGAAGGATGCAAACACCAGCAGCAGCACCAGCAGCATAATCCGTACCACCACCACCAATGCCGACAGTACCCTTATCACCCCAACCACAACTGCGTCATAAACCTCAACATCACAATCAGTATCTCAGATATCCACATCATATACCTCAATAACCTCATCTATACTTCGGGTATGATTTTCGTTCTACATATCGTTCTACATCGATTATCTTCGCTTTACATATCGTTCTACCTCATTTGTCTTCGTTCGACATGACGATTATGTAATCTATAATGCTTTAGAGATCATGTAATCAAGTACTAACGATAAATCAAATGAGTTTAATACTTTATTGACTCATTAAATCCATGATTACATCTGAAGGACATATATATGCAAGTATATTTTCATAAAAATGGTGATTAAAAATTCTTTCGTACAAACTTTTAATGATGAAAATATTGTAACGGGTAGGTAGTACTCGAGGAATATTTAGATTTCACATTAACCAGTTACACTGTACATTTTTCGAATCTGATTCAACGATCATTTACTATCCTATTTACAGCTACCGATATACGTATCCGTTCACCACAGAACAATCATTTTCATTCAAATTACATATTTGAATTTTGACCTATCGGAATCCAACAAGTGGCATAATGAAGAAAACATTGGACAAATAAAATTTGTTAGAAACAAACGAACTAATTAATTGAAATATTGTTAAGATTCCACGCTAACTGTTCCTAGCTAACTGTTCCCAGCTAACTGTTAATTCCGTATTACATTTTATTTATTGTCATTTAATTTCTGTTATTTACTTTTACGCACTTTAAATAACGGGACACGTATACAAGGTTTCCACATATCATATTGACCCATCTATATATCTATCTTGGAACAACCATAGACACTCTATATGCAAATGACAGAGTTAGCTATACAGGGTTGAGGTTGATTCCAAAATATATATATAGTTTGAGTTGTGATCAATACTGAGACCGGTACAAGGGTCACTATACGTATTAATTAATTCGAATATTATATATTAAACTATATATGAATTATTGGACTGTTAACTGTAGACTATCGACTGTGGACTATCAAGATTGGACAATTAAAAATGAATTAAAATATTGATTATAACATATGAAACTAAACAATTCTTCAAGTTTGCCACTTGATTTTATCTTAAACCTCATTTGTATCTTGACGATTACAATCTGCGTTTAAAACCTTTCATGATGCTTGAAAACACCTCAATCGAGAGGATGAATCAACCGTACTTCATCTACAGAAGGAAAGATTTATGCATATAGTTATGCATCTGAGAAACTCTCGGCAACTGAGTAAAAATTTAACATGTAGCCGCGTCAGATCCTTTGGCATTTATTAGCAAAAATAACTTTGCGATCCCTTTTCAAAGTAGCCAATTTTGTCACAGCTCCAGCAAGTCAACTTCGACTTTCGTTCGAAACAACCTTATCAAAATCTTGATATATTTGCGTGCTCATTTATTGATACCAGAGAACCCTTTTATATTCCACCATACTACCATCAGCGTTTAATCATCTAAAAACACAATTCTCCTGAAACCACCTCGGTTTGATAACCGATGAACCAGATCCGTTAACTTTGAAAATGCTGACGAAGCAGCATGTTGTAGATGGTTTTAATGGCTAAAAGTTTGATGATAAAGAATTGTATGTTGGCAAAACTCAGAAAATTTGGTACTGAAAACGGATTGAGCTAACCAAGAAGGAGACCAAGGACAAATACAAGGACCATACCCTATATTCAAAGAATCCAAATAATTCAAAGCCTGATGAAATCTTTAGCGAATACCTTGCTTCTGACTCCAAACTCTTGAGGACAAATTTTCTTCACCATCCTTCGATATTAGAAATTCCAAGATATCATCGTATCTTTCATTATAAATATCCTCCATATTTCTGAAAATATTTTCATAACTATTCTTATTTGAACTCATTAATCTCTTCGTGCTATCGGTGTTACATCGTATAGAAACTGTTAGATTCTATATTCTGTAAACTTTCGAGCTTAAAATATGAATGTTATTGAAGTAATGTTGGGAACTGATGCATGAGTTAGTATAATATAATGACACTTGATCAACGTCATTATATTACAGTAAGTCATGCTGAGTTTCTAATGGAACATGATTCACAGATCATATTATCATCATGTGCTATGTTACATAACTCTTTCATTCTACATAACCTCCGAACATATTAAGAAGAATATATTCTTGATAACTTTTATCTTCAGTAATTTCGATAAATTTGAAAATCAAAAATCGTGCCATTACCATTTCTTTCTAAGAGCATTAGCTATGTTCATTCCAAATTTCATACTTATGAATTCCGGATCATTGCTCGCTTGACTCGAGGACGGGAAGAAGAAACGAAGGGACAAAGCCCCAAAATAGAAATTGGAGTATAAATCGCAACAAATAGGAGAAAGCATTAACTGTGGATGACAATGATTATGGAAGACAGAAGTAGGGACAACAAAATATAAGGGAAGATATAAAACCCAACAACCACCCAGAAATTACAAGCCGTGTATATCAATACGTATTGCAACGTAAAGACACGGGAGAATTAGAAACATTATAATTCCAAGGAAATCATAAAAGTGAATAGATTCTTCTGGCGGCAGATGAAAGAGAAGAATGAAAGATATGAAAGTTAGAAATATAACAAGGATTAAAATGGGATGGAGCATATTGGTGAATGTCTTAAGGTAGGAATAAAGGAAAAAGAGTAGAAGATGTGAGTTGTGAAAAAATAAGGAAACGAATGGGGTAGATTTATAGTGAAATATCCGACAGGGAAATCGAAACAGATTGCCGTATTAAATCAAAGAAGATCCTGATCACCGAAGAACCAAATCTTATTACGTAAGATTTTCTTTAAATCCCTTAAATTCCGAAAGTCAATAGTAACTACGTCATCGGTTGAAACGAATATATTTATTTACTCATTTCACTCTTTTGTGATAGCTTCACTCGTGCGTTTCACATAATCGAATCGTTTTATCTATATCTCTCAATAATGATAAAACTCCATTATTATCTCATATTCGTCATGAAAACATTCTTGTTGATATTCATAACGACCTCTATCAAATTTCGGGGACGAAATTTCTTTAACGGGTAGGTACTGTAATGACCCGGAAATTTCCGACCAAATTTAAACCTTAATCTTTATATGTTTCCAACACGATAAGCAAAATCTGTAATGATGAGTCTAGAAAGTTTGAAATCTATATTCAGGTAATCAGTTACCCTTTTTCCATGCTCGACGATTCACGAACAATTGTTCGTAAATAAATATGTATTTATAGATAAATGTAAATATAAATAATAAATTGAAATTTAAAATATAAATTAAACATTAGAATTAATAATGTAAAATAAGATACATAATAATTAAGTAAAATTGAAATGAATCTGTATAAACATATATGATCTTTATGTATAATTAATTATATATGTATATTGTAATAAATAATCGAGATATGTTATTATATATAATAGATAGTGGTTAAAGTTTTCATATTTAATAAAATATAAACATATTGAAGGTACTTACAAGTTAAAGTATAATTGTTATTCCTATTTTCATTATTAACATTAATACTAGTAATATTAATATTATTAAGTTGATACATATAGATAGGAGATTTGTTATGTGTGATTTGTTATATCAACATTTTTATTATTGTTATCATTATTAATATCAATAAAAACATTATTATCAAAAGTATAATTTTTATATCATTACTATTATTATTATGGATATTATTATTATTATGAATATTACTTATTAATATTAAATATAAAATTTATGAATTCCATTGATTAAAAACTAGGAAATTTAATCTAAAAATATTTTTAACATAATACTATAAATAATGTATTTATAAATTTATTAATATTAAATATAAAGATAAATAAACACGTGTAATTGATATATCAATATCAGTTTGGTATCTGTTTTGTCAAACTATTTCGCTTGTGATACCAGACTCCAAATATCGACCTTTCAATCAACTTTACATACTATATAAATATATGTGTGTATGCAAGAGTTAACCATCACACACACATCTCCTATTTTCTCCTTCTTTCACTATCTCTTTTCTTTCTCTATCATATTTTTGGGAATCCACCTACAACCGCCATAACCATATCAAGATTTCTCTCCTTTTAACCGTCGCCTTCTCTGCCGAATCTTCAATCACTATTACCATCTTCACAACACCACTTCTAATCTTCAAACCCATTTAGAAAGCCACCTTTTTCTACAGTCACCACAACCAAACCCACTTGGTTGTTCGAGCCATAAACTGCTGCAACTTCTGATCTATGTTGCTATGTAAACCCGTCGCCAACAAACAACCACCTCTCTATATATATATATATATATTATCGTTTAAACAAAACCGTCACCCAAAACCTCACTTAACTGTTGCTTCACCTGCGAGACTTTGTTGTTGTCTGTTTATTTGGAACCACAACCATCGCTGCTCCTGTTTCTTTTATCCAAAATACAATTAAACCACCATCACAATCAACATCTTCTATATCTCTCTCTAACTCCTCCACTTCATAAAATCATCACCAAACACGTTAACAAACTACTGCTATATATTGTCGTTGTAAACTAAAACCAACACCACTATAAATTATAAACGAAAACTTGTAACACCACCACAAACCTACCTTTTATCTTCGTTTTCCTGTTCCTGTTATAAACAACAACCACCATGTGTATCACCGTTGGACCACCGGTTACTATCACCTAAAACCGACCACCATACACCATTGAACCATCTTCTTCTTCTTTCCTTGTACAATTAACACAACTTAAAAACCACCATATCAATCATCACCATCGAAACTGATACTTTTTATTTTCTTTCTTATTGTTTATTCGAAAACCAATAGAACACCATGAAACCACCAATCTCCATATATATTTTTAATTCCTGATGTCACTGATTACCACCGATAAACCATCTTCTTTTACCTCTAATGCCACCAACGAACCCACATAAATTCCTACTGAAACTATTCGTATCTGTTTCTGTTTGATGATCATTACCAAAACTCAACTGTTTTGCTATTGCCGTTTCTGTTTCTATAGTATTGTTAGAATAAGGAAGATGATGAAAAAGTTGAGATAAGAATGATGATGAATCGAACTGATGATGGCTGTTTTATCTGTATTCTTTATATTGTGGCCGACAAACCTAAATTTAAAAAAAAACCCCACCTATCAGTTATTAACGAAAAGGAAATCAGATAGTTTAACTGGGTTTTGAAGTAGGCTTAAATGATTTAGCTGTGGGCCGATTAAAACAAGTTTGTTTAAATTAAACATGGGACTGAGGACTGGGCTTTCCAGTTAGATCGTGATTTTTTTTTTTTTTTTGCTTGGGCCGAGATCCATGTTATATGATTGGGCCGGTGTGTTTACAAAGGGAACAGAAAAATGAGCTAAATAAAGTTAGGCTGGAAACTAAATGAGAAAGAGCAAGGCAGAGGGATTGGTTGGGTGTGATTGTGTGGAACGCAAGGTCGTGGGTTCGAACCCGGGTTGGGATATATTTGTTATCTTTTTAAAGGTAGTTATTTCCTTATTATTATTATTATTATTATAATTTTATGACTAACATAATTATTATTAATATATTAAATAAATATTATTTATATAAAAATATATTACTCTTATATTACATATTATTATTTAATACACAACTAATTACATTAATATTAATATAATGAAATATTATATTTATTATTATTATTATTATTATTATTATTATTATCATTTTCATTATTTTTATCATTCTTATTAATATTAGTATTATTAAAATTATCATATTTTTTTATTAAAATTATTAATATTATTATTAATATCATCATTTTTGTATTATAAATATTATTTTAACAAGAAAGGAGATTTATATATAAAAATACATTTAATACATATAACATAACTATATTGATATTTTTACATTAAATAAAATGTATAAAATAAATATAGATAATAAATTAATAAAACATATAATTCATTAATATAATAATAATTATCATTAAAAATATATAGTTTTGTTTGATTGATATTATATGTTTAGTATGTGTTTTAATATATATATATATATATATATATATATATATATATATATATATATATATATATATATATATATATATATATATACTTGAAATAGGTTCGTGAATCAGAGGTCAACCTTACACTTGTTCAATGATGTTATATGTATTTTTACTACAAAATACAGTATGGTGAGTATATAGTCCCTTTTAAACTCTAAATATTTTGGCATGAGAATACATGCATTTTATGATTTACGTTATGGACACAAGTGATCAAAATAAATTCTATGTTGAGTTGTACCATGGCATATTTCTTTATACTTGGTGGCTATTATTTACATGAGAAATGTAAACGCGAATCCTGTTGATAGATCTATCGGGCCTGACAACCCCAACCGGGCTGGACGACCAGTTTTCAACGGTTGCACAGTACTTCGTTTCTGTATACTACATTTGGTACGGTGTAGCGATTATTTAAGGATATGCTGCGAAGATTTAAATGTTAAGTATGGTTACCAAGTGGTCAACTACTTTTACATACACTTGCGAGTGTATTACGTTTAATTATATGAAATCTTGTGGTCCATAGTTATAACGCTGTTAGCATCAAACCTATATCTCACCAACTTTATGTTGACGTTTTAAAGCATGTTATTCTCAGGTACGAATTAAGTCTTCCGCTGTGCATTTGCTCTTATTAAGGACATTACTTGGAGTCGATCGTCGCAATGGAACCAAATGTTAATGACTTCGTCCAGGTGGATAAGGACGGGTCTTTACAATTAACAAATAATACAAGCAATTTTTACATAGAACATAAAAGTACAAGCAAACTACAATACATATAATACACAACATGATTACAACCCTCTAATCTGAATCACTGGTTTCTTCTTCTTCGAACTTGGTTCGTTTTCCTAATTTTCTAGGAATATATGGTGTTCCTCTAATACGAGCCGTCGTTTTACACAATGGTTTAGAAAAACCCGGTGGTTTAGAGGTTTTCGGGTCATTGTTACATTTTAGGAAATACGGATTGTAACACCCGCGTTTTGGGCCTAGATTAAATGACCATTATACCCTTGGGTATGGTGTAATTAGTGATTTTAATAATTATATGTTTATAATTATTTGGTTGTTTAGTTGAGACCAGTTTGTGATAAGGGTCACAGAACAGGTTCGTTTGTTGAATTTGGACTCCGTTAGGGCCTCCTAACGAAGTACGAAAGAATTCAGATAACTGATAAATACCCGTGTGTGATGGGGTATTGTGTATTAACTTAAATATGTAAGCTTGAGATCAACCTTTTCTCTCATTTTCTTGAACCTTCCAAATAAACAACCCGTACCTAATTTCTCAATACTTGAAACCCTAATTTAATCTAAGCTAGAATTGGATCAAGAGACTTTAAGGAGTGATTATTATCTTCCTTGTGATCATCTAATCAGGTTTGTTTACTTGAATCCTTGCTTTGATTCTTGCTCTAATTGGGTTTTGTGTTAAATGGGTTTTTGATAGAAATTTGCTCAAATCTAGTTGTTTGATGTTTAAAAACATCAATAGATGTTAGAAATAGGTTGTATATATGTTTAGTAGCTTCCATGTGCTTAAAATTTGATCAAAATCGCTTAAAAATCAAGTTTTGGGCGAAAAATGTTCGAAATCAGCGAACTTGTTCAAAACCAGTTGCTACAGTATTTTGCTACAGTATTTGCTACAGTACCTGAGTTGCTACAGTGTCACTATTTGCTACAGTGCCCGAGTTGCTACAGTTCCACTATTTGCTACAGTACCTTTTATGAAATTGAAACGGGCGTAACTTTCAAAATGTAACTCCGTTTTTGATGAATAAACTATCGTTAGAATCGTAATAAAGAATACTTTTCAATGGTGAACTTATAAGAAACTAGATCAAACTGTTTTTGGGCCGGAAAAGGAGTTTTAGTGTGTATGTCGTGTTTTGCACGCACCTGTATGCCATTATTGAGTGGAGTCATGATGTAGACTCATAAAATTATGAATATATGGTGTTATGACCTAGTTAATCGTATGAAATGATTATATTATTTATTGGATATGTATATTAACTTTGTTTGTGTTGTTCTCAGGTTATAAGGATAAGGCGGAAGCTCAAAAATAATAACTGAGCAGTTGCTGGTAATTGGTGAGTAGGTCTATCTCCGGATAGAGTTTAAGTAGCATATCATGCTACTGTGGTTGACTCTTTTACCATGCATAGTGTAGAAATTGCCATATTAGAATAATATAGTATGCCTGATGTTGTATGTGATTTATGTGTACACTGTGTGAGTGGCACCAGTCGGGCTTAGGGAGACTGGGGACTCGAGACCGTGCCTAGGAGAGGTTAGAGTCCGTATGAGGTCAACTGTGCCTAGGGGAGGTTGGGTCCATAGGCTACTGATTGTGGAGTATAGTGCGAACGATGCATCCCCTGCATCTGGATAACTATACTGTGAAATGAGTAGCAGGGACTATCGGTAGACTCAAGTCCGATCAGCTAGGAGTCGTGTGCTCGTACAAGCCGCCGATCCTCGTATTGTCTTATTGTATGCTAGTTGGTAGTTAGCATGTGTTGTTGTTAGTATATAGCTTGTGTGTGACTTAAGCTATATCTGTTAGATAGATTCCATTCACTTAGCGGTGCTCTAATCCCCCACATAATTACCCCTCGCAGGTTTAAGTACTGCTAGTCGGGATGGGTGCTGATGCAGAAGACATGTTTGACAACCCTACTCTGATGTGAACTTTTGTTCAAATCATGTTTTGTAATAACGTAACACCGTTGTGTAAACTTACACCTAATTACTCAGATTAATGTAATGACGCGACTTATAGTGTGTTTGTTAATAAAGTCTTCCGCTGTGTTTTAAAAAAAAAATTTGCCGGTGTTACACGGATGTTGCCGATACATATAAAGTTCATCGGGGTTGGAATCGAGTTTCTCTATTTTTATACCTTTTCCCTTATTATTTTCTTTCGCTTTATTAAATTGGGTCGAGGTAATTTCTATAACATCATCGGAATCCTCATCGGGATCCGATTCATCAGAAAATTGGTAATCTTCCCAATAATTTGCTTCCTCAGCGGAAACACCATTGACCATTTTTAACGTTGGTCCGTTGGTTGAGGATTTTCTTTTATTTAATCGATTTACTATAGGTATCAATATTTCTTCCTCCGGAACCTCTTCTTCTTCTTCCGGTTCCTCCTCTTCTGATTCCTCTTCTTCCGGTTCCTCCTCTTCTTCCGGTTCCTCTTCTTCCGGTTCCTCGTCGGGAATATGTGAATCTTCCAAAATTATATTCGACTCTTCATTATTATTAGGTGAGTCGATGGGATTTGTACTAGTGGTAGACATCTGTCACACAATATCAAACACATTAAGAGGTTAATATATCACATAATATTTACATGTTAATAATATATAGTTTCCAACAAAAGTGTTAAGCAATCATTTTTAAAGAAAACACGGTCGAAGTCCAGACTCACTAATGTATCCTAACAAACTCGATAAGACACACTAATGCATATTTTTGGTTCTCTAAGACCAACGCTCGGATACCAACTGAAATGTCCCGTTCATATTTATTATAAACGTTCCATATTAATTGATTTCTTTGCGAGGTTTTGACCTCTATATGAGACGTTTTTCAAAGACTGCATTCGTTTTTAAAACAAACCATAACCTTTATTTTATCGATAAGGTTAAAAGGACACCACCTAGATTATCAGAAATGATAATCTAAAAAATATCAACTTACACACTACCAATACATATTGGTTTACAATATTAATATGTTACAACAAAGTAAATTTTGAATGCAGTTTTAAACAATATTATACAAGCATGCTGACTCCAAATCTTGTCCATATATTAGCATGCAACAGCGGAAGCTCTTAATAATCACCTGAGAATGAACATGCTTTAAACGTCAACAAAAATGTTGGTGAGTTATAGGTTTAACCTATATATTTATCAAATCATAATAATAGACCACAAGATTTAATATTTCAATATACATCCCATACATAGAGATAAAAATCATTCATATGGTGAACACCTGGTAACCGATATTAACAAGATGCATATAGAATATCCCCATCATTCCGGGACACCCATTGGACATGATAAAAAAACTCGAAGTACTAAAGCATCCGCTACAACGGATTGGGTTTGTTAGGCCCAATAGATCTATCTTTAGGATTCGCGTCAATTAGTAGACTGGTTTACTAATTCTTAGGTTACCAAGCAAAAAAGGGCATATTCGACTTCGATCATTCAACCATATAATGTAGTTTCGATTACTTGTGTCTATTTCGTAAAATATTTATAAAAGTGCATGTATTCTCTGTCCCAAAAATATATATTGCAAAAGCATTTAAAAAGGGAGTAATGAAACTCACTTTCACAGATTTTTACTTAGTCGGGAAGTAAGACTTGGCCACTGGTCGATTCACGAACCTATAACAAATATGTACATATATATCAAAGTATGTTCAAAATATATTTACAACATTATTAATACGTTTTAATGTTTTAAGTTTATTAAGTCTGCTGTCCTCGTTAGTAACCTACAACTAGTTATCCATAGTTAGATGTACAGAAATAAATTGATATATATTATCTTGACCCAATCCACGACCCAGTGTATACACGTCTCAGGCTAGATCACAACTCAAAGTATATATATTTTTGGAATCAACCTCAACCCTGTATAGCTAACTCCAACATTACTGCATATAGAGTGTCTATGGTTGTTCCAAATAGTATATATAGATGGGTCGATATGATATGTCAAAACATTTGCATACGTGTCTATGGTATCCCAAGATTACATAATATATTAGAATACATGTATAATACAATATAAGTTAGCTAGGATATGATTTGTATAGAATTGTTACAATATTTCCCGTAGCTACAACAATAAAAAAAAATATCCAATCTTGTTTTACCCATAACTTCTTCGTTTTAAATCCGTTTTGAGTGAATCAAATTGCTATGGTTTCATATTGAACTCTATTTTATGAATCTAAACAGAAAATGTATAGTTTTATAGTCAGAAATATAAGTTACAAGTTATTTTTGTAAGAGGTAGTCATTTCAGTCGAAAGAACGACGTCTTGATGACCATTTTGAAAAACATACTTCCACTTTGAGTTTAACCATGATTTTTGGATAGAGTTTCATGTTCATAAGAAAAATCATTTTCCCAGAAGAACAACTTTTAAATCAAAGTTTATCATAGTTTTTAATTATCAAACCCAAAACAGCCCGCGGTGATACTACGACGGCTTATGTCCGGTTTTACGGTGTTTTTCGTGTTTCCAGGTTTTAAATCATTAAGTTAGCATATCATATAGATATAGAACATGTGTTTAGTTGATTTTAAAAGTCAAGTTAGAAGGATTAACTTTTGTTTGCGAACAAGTTTAGAATTAACTAAACTATGTTCTAGTGATTTCAAGTTTAAACCTTCGAATAAGGTAGTTTTATATATATGAAGTGAATGTTGTTATGAACATCATTACTACCTCAAGTTTTGTGGATAAACCTACTGGAAATGAGAAAAATAGATCTAGCTTCAAAGGATCCTTGGATGGCTTGAAAGTTCTTGAAGCAGAATCATGACACGAAAACAAGTTCAAGTAAGATTTCCACTCGAAATAAGATTGTTATAGTTATATAAATTGAATCAAAGTCTGAATATGAGTATTACCTTGTATTAGAAAGATATCTTACTATAAATAAGAAAGATTTCTTGAGGTTGGATGATCACTTTACAAGATTGGAAGTAAGCTAGCAAACTTGGAAGTATTCTTGATTTTATGAAACTAGAACTTATAGAATTTATGAAGAACACTTAGAACTTGAAGATAGAACTTGAGAGAGATCAATTAGATGAAGAAAATTGAAGAATAAAAGTGTTTTTAGGTGTTTTTGGTCGTTGGTATATGGATTAGATATAAAGGATGTGTAATTTTATTTACATGTAAATAAGTCATGAATGATTACTAATATTTTTGTAATTTTATGAGATATTTCATGCTAGTTGTCAAATGATGGTTCCCACATGTGTTAGGTGACTCAATGGGCTGCTAAGAGCTGATTATTGGAGTGTATATACTAATAGTACATACATCTAAAAGCTGTGTATTGCACGAGTACGAATACAGGTGCATACGAGTATAATTGTTGATGAAACTGAACGAGGATGTAATTATAAGCATTTTTGTTAAGTAGAAGTATTTTGATAAGTGTCTTGAAGTCTTTCAAAAGTGTATGAATACATATTAAAACACTACATGTATATACATTTTAACTGAGTCGTTAAGTCATCGTTAGTCGTTACATGTAAATGTTGTTTTGAAACCTTTAGGTTAACGATCTTGTTAAATGTTGTTAACCCTTTGATTATTATATCTAAAGAGATGTTAAATGATTACATTATCATGATAATATGATGTATTAATATATCTTAATATGATATATATACAGTTAAATATTGTTACAACGATAATTGTTACATATATGCCTCGTTTCGAAATCCTTAAGTTAGTAGTCTTGTTTTTACATATGTAGTTAATTGTTAATATACTTAATGATATGTTTACTTATCATAATATTATGTTAACTATATATATATATATATATATATATATATATATATATATATATATATATATATATATATATATATATATATATATATATATATATATATATATATATATATATATATATATATATATCATATAGTTTTTACAAGTTTTAACGTTCGTGAATCACCGGTCAACTTGGGTGGTCAATTGTTTATATGAAACCTATTTCAATTAATCAAGTCTTAACAAGTTTGATTGCTTAACTTGTTGGAAACACTTAATCATGTAAATAACAATTTCATTTAATATATATAAACATGGAAAAGTTCGGGTCACTACAAAAAGGAAGTAAACTTTGTGGATAACCTCGATCCAACAGTCACTGAGAAACCATCTGATTTATATGAAGATTTCTTGAATGTTTAAGTTGTTGTGTGTCTTTAAAAAAAAACGATTTATTATCGTCTGTCTTTGTCATTATGTTTGCTAAATGTTTCAGTACTATCTATTTGCGTGTAAAATATTGTGTAATATTAATGTACTCACTATTTATTTCTTATATATGAAGTTCAATATGAATTTTGCTGGAATACAACATCAATCAAGTGGTGGAGATCTCTGTATAGCAGACAGTGGAACTACACACACTATACTTAAATCCGAGAAATATTTTATTGATCTAAAACCAACGGAAGGAACTATACTTTCAATATCAGGACCTGCTAACTTGATAAAAGGGATAGGAAAGGCAAATTTCATACTACCAAATGGTACAAAATTTTTAATAAATGATGCCTTATTTTCTCCCAAGTCATGCAGAAATTTATTGAGTTTCTCTGACATATACCTTAATGGGTATGATTATCAGTCAGTGACAACATAAAATGAGAAATATTTAAGTATCACTGACAAGAGTCATGTGGTTGAAAAACTGCCAAGGCTTAGTTCTGGATTACATTATACACATATAAATGTACCAGAAACATATATGATAGTTAATGAAAAATATATTGATCCTGGTGTATTCAGTTTATGGCATAACAGATTAGGCCATCTATGATCAACAATGATGAAAAGAATTATTGAATGTACTCATGGACATCCACTAAAGGATAGAAAAATCCATCATGATACAATGGTTCCATGTACATCTTGCTCTCTTGGAAAATTGATAACTAGACCCTTACCACTTAAGGTTGAGAAAGAATCACCAATGTTTCTTGAAAGAATCCAAGGTGATATATGTGGACCAATTCATCCACCATGTGGACCATTTAGATATTTCATGGTTCTAATAGACGCATCTAGCAGATGGTGTCATGTTTGTCTGTTATCAAGTCGTAATGTGGCATTTGCAAAATTTCTTGCCCAAATTATTAAATTGAGAGCACATTTTCCTGATTACACCATTAAAAGTGTGAGACTTGATAATGCTGGTGAATTTACATCTCAAGCATTTAATGACTATTGCATGTCTATAGGAATTGTTGTTGAACATTCTGTTACTCATGTGTATACACAAAATGGTTTAGTCGAGTCACTGATTAAACGTTTACAGTTAATCGCTAGACCATTAATAATGAGAACAAAACTCCCTGTATCTATATGGGGTCATGCAATTTTACATGCTGCTGCATTGATTCGCATCAGACCGAGTGTAAGTCATAAATATTCCCCCTACAAGTTGCTTTTGGTCAAGAGCCAAATATTTACCACCTTAGAACATTTGGTTGTGCAGTGTATGTTCCAATTGCGACACCACAACGTACAAAAATGGGTCCTCAAAGGAGGTTGGGAATATATGTTGGATATGAAACATCTTCAATCTTAAGGTATATTAAACCTATGACAGGTGACGTTTTTACAGCACGTTTTGCTGATTGTCATTTTAATGAAACATTGTTCCCTAGATTAGGGAGAGAAATGAAAAATAAAGAAAATGATGTTTCATGGTGTGAACCTCAATTAAAGTATCTTGATCCTCGCATAAAAGAATGCGAGACAGAAGTTCAAAAGATAATGCATATACAAGAACTTGCAAATCAATTGCCTGATGCATTTACAGATACAAAAATGGTGACAAAATCATATATACCAGTAGCAAATACTCCAGCTCGAATTGAAATTCCAAAATCTGGCAATAACGTCACTCATGAATCTTTGCCACGTCAGAAACGTGGAAGACCAATTGGTTCAAAGGATACAAATCCTTGAAAAAGAAAATCAGCTGATAATGAAGTAAAAGAAAGTATTCAAGAAGAACCACAAATTAGTACTCCTACTGCAGAGGAGATTGATGATGTCAATACAGAAATTGCAATCAATTATGCATATTCAAAAATATTTTGGAACCGAAATGAAATGAAAAATCTTGATGAGAAATTTTCATTTAATGTTGCATATGACATCATGAATAAGGATGATGATCCAGAACCAACATCTATGGTTGAATGTCAAAATAGACATGATTGGGCTCAATGGAAAGAAGCAATACGAGCTGAATTAGGATCACTCAATAAAAGAAAAGTTTTCGGATCCAGCATTATCACTCCTAAAGATGTGAAACCTGTAGGATACAGATGGATTTTTGTCCGAAAAAGAAATGAGAAAAATGAAGTTACAAGGTATAAAGCTAGACTTGTAACTCAAGGTTTTTCTCAAAGACCGGGAATTGATTATGAAGAAACTTATTCCCCTGTTATGGATGCAATTACCTTTAGATACTTAATCAGCCTGGCAGTTTCTAAAAATTTAGAAATGCATCTCATGGATGTTGTGACTGCTTATCTATATGGATCACTTGATAGTGATATATATATGAAGATACCTGAAGGATTTAAGGTACCAGAAGCATCAAATGCAAAACCCAAAGAAATGTATTCGATTAAATTACAAAGATCTTTATATGGGTTAAAACAATCGGGACGTATGTGGTATAACCGATAAAGTGATTACTTGATAAGCAAAGGGTATACAAATAACCTTACTTGCCCTTGTATTTTCATTAAGAAAACAACATCCGGATATGTGATCATAGCTGTTTATGTTGATGATCTTAACATCATAGGTACAAATAAAGAAATCTATGTAGCCATTCAACTTCTAAAGAAAGAATTTGAAATGAAAGATCTCGGAAAAACCAAGTATTGTCTTGGTTTACAAATTGAGCATATGCCTAATGGTTTACTTGTACATCAAACAACATATACTGAAAAGATTTTGAAACGTTTCAATATGGACAAGGCAAAATCATTAAGTACTCCTATGGTTGTTAGATCACTCAATGTTGAAGCTGATCCATTTCGTCCATGTGAAGATCATGAAGATATTCTTGGACCAGAAGTACCATATCTTAGTGCAATTGGAGCTCTTATGTATCTTACAAATTATACAAGACCTGACATTTCTTTTGCAGTTAATTTGTTGGCAAGGTTCAGCTCAGCTCCTACCAAAAGACACTGGAATGGGATCAAACACATATTTTGATACCTTCGAGGAACTACTGATTTAGGATTATTTTATTCTAACGAATCAAAACAAGATTTGGTTAGTTATGCAGATGCAGGTTATTTATCTGATCTACATAAAGCTAAATCTCAAAGTGGATATGTATTTCTAAATGGAAGTACTGCAATATCATGGCGTTCTCAAAAATAAACACTTGTTGCTACATCATCAAATCATGCTGAAGTGATTGCATTACATGAAGCTACTCGAGAATGTTTTTGGTTGAGATCAATGACACAACTAATTACTAATTCTTGTGGACTAGAACGCAATAAAAGTCCAACAACTATCTATGAAGATAATGCAGCTTACATAGCACAGATGAAAGAAGGGTATATCAAAAGTGACCGAACAAAACACATACCTCCTAGATTCTTCTCATACACTCAAAATCTCATTAAGAACAACCAGATTGAAATGAGATATGTTCAATCCAGTAAAAACTCTGCTGATCTTTTCACGAAAGCACTTCCAACAGCTATTTTCAGAACACACGTTCATAGCATTGGCATGAGACATGTTTAAAAGATGTAACAGCTGAAGCGATGTCTACTTGAGGGGGAGTCAACTCCATGCTGCACTCTTTTTCCCTTAGCTAAAGTTTTTTCCCACTGGGTTTTCTATAGCAAGGTTTTTAACGAGGCAGTAACTTACAGTTGATCTTCAACAAACAAAATTGCTATCCAAGGGGGAGTGTTATAATATAGAATATATATTATATAAATGGATAGTCAATTATTGATACACAAAAGTAATATTATTGTATTACCTAAACTTGTGATATTTTTGCTATAAATAGCCATGAATGCAAGCATTAAACTTGCACAATTTCTCACACTTACAAAGTGTTTCTTTCTTTCTCTCCATTATTATCTTTGTTCTTACACTTCATTATTAGTATTCTTAATCAAGAATCAAACCACTAAAGGTAGTTATAAGCCTACTGAATTATAACATGTTTTATAAATTATAAAGAAATTGGGTATCCGTCGTGCATTTTAAAAGAGACGTGACATTTTGTCCGCCTCGAACTTCGTCAACCATTCACGTCCATTCATTCATTCATTCACTCTATTCATATTTTTCTTATTGTATTTTAAATTATACGGAGTATATAGTTATTATTGTTATTTAATTTATTTATATTTATTTTAAAATTTAGAAAATCTAGTTCTTACAACATTAATATGTTGATGAATCTTGCCTCTGCAGCTTTGCTTCATTTTCTTCGATTCGTCACAATCCACGTATTAATTAGTAATTAATGATTATTTTACTTGTAATTATCCCTTATCCCTTAGGTTTTTAAACTTTATTTAGTAGTTTTATAAACAAAAGAAAAGACGAACTGAAAATAAAAGGAGAAATACATAAAAGTTCACGTATATGATAGTAACTAGTTACAAAATTTTCATGTGTAAGGCCCTATATAATTGATCCTGCACAGGGCCCCAAAAATCAACGGGACGACCCTGATTAGGAGTCACTGGCATGGGTCGATGTTGACACCCACCCACCTACTCGATACTGACGATGGTCAATGTTGACACCCACTCACCAGATAATTTCCTTAGTATGAATCGTTACAAACTTATTGCCCCTAGGAGAAAACTCCCATAACGAATTCATACGGGCATCACGCGTGGTAAAACTTCATTGGTGATGCCTGAACGCAAGACGACCGCAACCTCCGAGGCACATGATATGGGCGAGTAATAACAAGCAAAATTTTACTGCGAGTGAGAGTCGAACTTTTGACCTCTCATATGGAAAGACAAGTCATTACCACTACACCAACTTTTTTTTGTTGATATTAAAGTGTATCATCAACCATCACTAAATAGCCCAGTTGTTAGGCTCTGAATTCCTTGCAAGAGGTCTCAGGTTTGAATCATGTCTATGACGAATATTTAGTGGTGTTACGGATGAGTAGGAAATAGCCAGGAAGTAATCATGTTGGACTGCGTACATCATAGTATGGAGTCGGATTACTCGTCCTCCCGGGTAGTCCGAACAGAGAAAACCTTTTACCTTTTACCCTTTTTACCCCTTTTATTAAAGTGTATCGTCAAATTTGAAACCTCTTGTAAAGAACTCGGGGCCTCAATCACTGGGCTATCTTGTGATGTACCTGTATAATACAAACTAAAAAAAGAGTTATTTACATAAAAATTAAAGTCATAACAAAATAAGATATGTTGTAATTCAGTAGTTTATAAGTACCTTTGGCTTATTTACTAATTAGAGACTTATACATATAAGTAAGAAAAGAGAGAGTTTATAGATATGAAATATATATCAAAGTGTGTGTATATTGAAGGCTAACATAGAGGCCTTATTTATAGTGTAAAATATTACTATGCAAGCTATACAAAGTTTACTAAAATTTATCATCCATATGACTTTTTGTACTCATATTATAACACTCCCCTTGGATGATCAATTTTATTAGAGTGCAACTAGTACTGTCTCATTAAAAACCTTGCTAAAGAAAAACCCAGTGGGATAAAAACTTTAGTCAAGGGAAAAAGAGTGCAGTATAGAATTGACTCCCCCTCAAGTAGACATCACTGAGTCGTCACATATTTTGAACTTGCTTCATGCCAATATTGTGAACGTGTGTTCTGAAAACAGCGGTTGACAATGCTTTGGTATAAAGATCAGCAGAGTTGTTGATTGAACGTATCTCATTTTAATCTGGTTGTCTTATATGAGAAGAATCTGAGGTTTTCATCTGAAACTTTATCATCTAAATCTTTTATGTACAAGTTTAGCCCCTGTGATTTGTCTACAGTCTCCTTCATGGTTTGCTTAAACTCTTGTTTCAATTCCTATTCCCTTTTAGTCTTTTCCGAGCATTACCAACATACCATTCTTTTCCATCAAACTTATGACCGTTTAGACCGTCTATGTCTTTGGCGCCTCGTCAGCATTTATATTTTGTTCCGTCACTTTTGATACTCTTCTTTCATTTGTATTATGCAAGCTGCATTATCTTCATATACAGTTGTTGGTGAAGATAGTTGTTGGTCTTTTATAGCGTTCTAATCCATAAGAATCAATAATGATTTGTGTCATTGATCTCAACTAAACACATTTTCGAGTAGTTTCATATAATGCAATCACTTCGTCATGATTTGATGATGTTGCAACAAGTGTTTGTTTTAAGAACGCCATGATTTTGTGGTACCTCCATTTAGGAATACATACTGAGTTTGAGAATTATCTTTATGAGGATTAATGAATGACCTGCATATACATAATCAACCAAATCTTATTTTTAAGCGTTAGAATAAAATAATTTTAAATCAGCAGTTCCTCAAGGGTATCAAAATATCTGCTTGATCCCATTTCAATGTCTTTTTGTAGAAGTTGAGCTGAATCTTGCCAACAAATTAACTGCAAGAGAAATGTCAGGTCTTGTATAATTTATAAGATACATAAGAACCTCAATTGCACTAAAATATGGAACTTTCGATCTGTTAAGATTTTCATGATCTTCGCAGGGATGAAATAGATCAGTGTCAATATTGAGTGATCTAACAACAATGAGTTTGTTTTTTAAAAATGTTTTAAAATCTTTTCGGTATAAGTTGTTTGATGTACAAGTTAACCGTTAGGCATATGCTCAATTTGCAATCCAAGGTAATACTTGGTTTTTTCAAGATCTTTCATTTCAAAATAATTCTTTAGAAGTTGAATGATTTCATAGATCTCTTTATTTGTTCATATGATGTTAAGAACATTGACATAAATAACTACGATATATATCCGATCATTGTTTTTCATAATAAAAACACATGTGCAAATAAGTTTATATGTATACACTTTTCTTATCAAGTAATCACTTAATCAGTTATACCACATGCGTCCCAATTGTATAGACCCATATAAAAATCTTTGTGATTTAATAGAATACATTCCCTTGTATTTTGCATTAGATGCTTATGATACCTTAAACCCTTCAGGTATATTCATGTATATCACTATCAAGTGATCCATACAGATAAGTAGCTACAACATCCATGAGATGCATTTAAGTAACTACCAGATTGATTAAGTATCTAATAAGTAATTGTATCCATTACAGGGGGATACGTTTTCCTCATAATTCATTTTCGGTCTTTGTGGGAAATTTTGAGTTACAAGTCTAGTTTTTGCCTTGTAACTTTATTTGCACATTTCTTTTTCGGATAAAAATTCATTTGTATCCCATACGTTTCACATCTTTAAAAGTGATAACGATTAATCTGAAAACTTTTCTTTTATTGAGCGATTCTAATTCAGCTCGTATTTTTCCTTCTTATTGAGCTCAATCATGTCTATTTTGATATTCAATGACAGATTTTGGTTCTAGATCATCATCTTTATTCATGATGTCATTGTAATATTATATGAAAATATCTCATCAAGATTTTTCATTTTATTTCGGTTCCATAATATTGCATAATTTATCGCAATTTATGTATTTACATTTATCGATATCCTCTGCAGAAGGAATATTGATATTTGGTTCTTCTTGAACACTTTATTTTACCTCATTATCAGCTGATTTTCTTTTCGAGGATTTTTATCTTCGGAACCAATTGATCTTCCAATTTCATGCGTGACAAAGACTCAAGAGTGACATTATTGCCAGCTTTTGGAATTTTAATTCGAGCTGGAGCTTTTACTGTTATTATATATGATTTAGTCACTCTTTTTGTATCTTTAAATGTATCACGTAATTAATTTGCAAGTTCTTGCATATGCAACATTTTTGAACTTTTGTTTCGCATTCTTTTATGATAGTTCCATATACCTTAATTGATGTTCACATCATGAAGCATCTTTTCTTTATTTTTCATTTCTCCCCCTAATTTAGGGAATAATGTTTCATTAAAGTGACAATCAGCAAAACGTGCTGTAAAAACATCATCCGTCACGGGTTCAATATATCTTATGATTGAAGATGTTTCATATCCAACATATATTTCCATCCTTCTTTGAGGAATCATTTTAGTGCGTTGTGGTGGTGCAATTTGAAAATACATTCCACAACCAAATGTTCTAAGATGGAAAATATTTGGCTCTCGACCAAAATTAAGTTGGTAACGGAGAATATTTATGACTTTTGGTTTAATACGAAGTAATGTCGCATCATGTAAATTTACATGTCCCCATATAAATATTGAGAGTTTTGTACTCATTACCAATTGTCTAGTTATTAGCTGCAATCGTTTATCTATTGATTCAGCTAAAACAATTTTGTGTATGCACATGACCAACTGGATGTTCAACAACAATCCCTGTAGACATATAATAATCATTAAATGCTTGAGATGTTAACTCACTAGCATTATCAAGTCTCATCCTTTTAATGGTGTAATCAGAATAACGTGTTCTCAATTTAATAATTTTGAGCAAGAAACTTTGCAAATGCCATATTACGGCTTGATAACACACAAACATAAGACCATCCGCTAGATGCGTCTATTAGAATCATGAAATATCAAAATGGTCCACATGATGGATGAATTGGTCCATATATATAACCTTGAATTCTTTCAAGAAAACATTGGTGATTCTTTCTCAATATTCTTTTCATTAATCACCATATGTGTTTTTCATTAATCACCATATGCGCTTTTCATCATATATCCTTTTCACTATTTGCGCTTTTAATCATACGCGTTGCGCTTTTCATCATATGCACTTTTAATCATATGCGCTGCGCTTTTCATTATATGCGCTTTTTATCATGTGCACTTTTAATCATATGCGCTGCGCTTTTCATTGTATGCGCTTTTCATCATGTGCGCCTTTTATCATATGTGTTTTTCATTATCATTATATGTGATTTTCATTAATCATTATGAACTCATAACACATATATATATACTAAAAAAAATCTACTATACAATATCTATAATAATAATAATAAAATTGTATTACCTTCCCACTTGCATAACCTCTTATAATACTTTTGTATTATATTCCTATATAACCATGTTGTCAAACTCTAACCAGTGTATATATACTACTCATTTCATCGACTTCCTTATTTATTATCATAATCACCAGACGTCCCACCATGTGAAGAAATAAAAAGTGTAATTTTTTGTTGTTTATGTTACTTCCAAATTAGTCTCCTTTTTCATTCTATAATATACGAAAATAATCAAATAATACTACTCCGTAATAAAAATTACTGTATGAAATTTAAATGTATTATTTTAATTGAAGACCAAATAAACAAAAATAATGGATTGACAAGTGTCAATGTGAAAACGTGTACGTGTCGTGAAATGTAGGCTCATGGATTGTGTTTTTGTCAAAAGAACCTTACCTTAGCTATGAAATTTTTTATTTTATTTTTCATGATAATAATGTCGTGTCATATCTAAACAACAAAAGAGTGGTTAAGAATTTATTAAATTTTAATCACATACTCCGTATTTATCAAATTAAAGAAAAGGTGCAGCGTTTTAATTGGATTAAATGATATTGATATGTGTAGTTAGTTGCGCCTTGATTACGAATTAATTTAAATTTAGTGGTAATAAAATCTTCATTTTTATAAGCTCATTTATGTTAAAAATGACTTTGGTTTTCTTTTTAAAATTTTGATAAATTTTTTTTTAATATATAATATTATCGAATTTATATGACTATGACGATGCTTATTTATGCTAAGAACTACTAATTTTTTTTTTTTTTTTTTTTAGTATTCGCCCTCCTAGTCATAAATTTCAAGTTCCGCCACTGAGTGGGGAACATTTTTATTTGTGGGACCAAAAAAAAATTTGACTTCTACATATGATTAGAAACAACAAGTTTAAGATGTTTAAAGCTACAAAGAATACCCAGCGAGAGGTACAAGCAACAGAGCATGGCATACAAGTCTACAAAGCATGAGCATAGTGTCGGCAGACCAAGTTGAAGTGCCAAATTAACTTTCTGATGAGTATGACTTTTTTTTATATGTTACAAAGTTTGTCAATGTTCCCTAATATTTCTATCTAGTGGTACTACAGTATATTTTGCTACAAGTTAATAAAAGTTAGATTACATAAATATAATTCAGGCGGTATAACTGACCATATATAACTTAAATAACATAAATATAAATGTTAGTGAAGTTAATAAAAGTTAGATTACATAAATATAATTCAGGCGGTATAACCGACCATATATAACTTAAATAACATAAATATAAATGTTAGTGAAGTTAATAAAAGTTAGATTACATAAATATAATTCAGGCTGTATAACCGACCATATATAACTTAAATAACATAAATATAAATGTTAGTGAAGTTAATAAAAGTTAGTAAACATAAATGATAGTTAGGCGACAGTGTCGACCATATATAATTTAGGTGGCAGGGCCAACTATATAATAAGAACAATACAAATGCACTAAGGGGGTGTTTGGTTGGTGTTATTTCATGGGATTTCATGGGATTTACATTTCAAATACAATGACATGTTTGGTTCGAGGTTTTAAGAAGGGATTTGTAATTAAAATCCTTCAAAAGAGGGATTCTCAAATCCTTAGAGGTGGAGGAAGGATTTTAAGTCCAAAAACACACGGAAGTTTAAGGGTGAAAACTGACAAAAATACCCTTCATCATCATAAAACCCACCTAACCATTTTCTACCTTTTTCTTGCACGTAATATCATAGCATACCTTTTCCCCTCATCTTCTTTATGTAACAATTATAATCTATGATTGCTATCACTATGCTTTACTTGATTTTCCCTATAAACCATTAATAACTTGGATATCATTTGAAAAATCAATTTTACGAATCAAAACTCTAACTTCATATTTTCAAATCAATTTCTACCACCACCGCCGCTACATATTCCAGCAAAAGAAAAGATCTTCATAATCGGTTTGGATTTTTTTTTAAAATTTTCTGAATCAGAAAATTGAACCAAACGGGGGATAGGATTTGAAATACTAGCATTTTAAATCCCATCGTATTTGAAATCCTATGACATTTCAAATCCATGGATTTCAAATCCCCCAACCAAACACCACCTAAGAACTTAATAAAAATTAGTAGTTCAAAATTTGATATATTCGAGTCTGAAATTATAATTTCATACCTTGATTAGTGACTCATGATCGTTTGAGATATCCTTTGATTACACTAAGCTCTTCGTGCTGATAACGTGTTGTAATTCAGTAGTTTATAACTACCTTTTTGCTTATTTACTAATTAGAGATATAAGTAAGAAAAGAGAGAGTTTATAGATATGAAATATATATCAAAGTGTGTGTATATTGAAGGCTAAATAGAGGCCTTATTTATAGTGTAAAATATTACTATGCAAGCTATACAAAATTGACTAAAATTTATCATCCATATGACTTTTTGTACTCATATTATAACAAGATACTTTTAATTAGACGGGGTGAGTATAAAACATGTGATGGACGGAAAGTAATAACGGCCCAAACGTTGGGTTTGACTATTGAGCCCCATTTCGTAGGTTGGTTGACTTGCAATTTAATTTTGACTCATCGAAACATGGAGACTTTATGCAGATTGGTGTGTTAGAAAGAAAACCATTAACAGCCCAAAACTTGGATTGGACTAATTGACACATTTTATATGGTGATTGACTTGCATTATGATTTTGTGACCCATTTCGTATGTAATGGATACTTTATACTTTACGCAAAATGTCATGTTAGAAAGTAAACCAATAACAGCCCAACAGTTGGGGTTGTGAATTATCTGACCCATTTCGTATGTTACATATCCTTACCTGCCCTTTGGTTATATTATAACGTGTATCGTTCTTTTTAATATATATATATATATATATATAGTTTTGACCCATGAAGTTATGAGTTATTAAAAAATATTTACTAGCTGTAAGAAGATACATGTGGTTCATATATAAAGAACAAATTTTAGGTGAGTCTAATAAAACTGAATTATTTTACACTGAATGATTTAGTGTTCTGAAGAAGTCCAAATGCTCTAGATCAATATGATATCGAATGAAATTCATTTTTTTATAAGTATTCTAAATCAATACTATTGATATAAATTTACCATTTAAATTAAACCTTAATTATCATTTAGTTCTAAATAACTAAAATTTGTTTGATATGTTATTAAATGAATTATATAGGTATACTTTGGAAACACATAAACATTAAATAAAATACTATGCTTGACAAACGGGTCAGGTTGGATCGGTTTGGGTAACGGGTCAAAATGGTTTTGAGTTGAAATGGGTCATAGGTCAAACGGGTCAATTTTTTAAACGGGTCAAAATGGGTCAGGTTGGTTCGGTTTGGGTAACGGGTCGATACGAGTCACAGGTCAGTTGGGTCAATTGGGTTACATCGCTTTTTTTTTTACATTTATAACATTATTTTAGCTATTATTATTTATTATACATATATAAGAACTATTAATATATACATAATAAATGATATAACCATGAATGCTTTCATAAATTTTTGACGGATGAAAGTTTTTGTGCTCAACCCATTTGACCCATTCACAAAACCCATTAGACCCATTTCTATTTATTGATCTTTGAGTATTGATACCCATTAGACTCGTTCCTTCATTTTTTTTTTTAAAGAACTCAATAAGTTGGAGAGAAACCCATTTGAATCTTTTTTTAAGTTTTGATTTACATTGTTAGGCTTAATTTTTTTCAAGGCCCAGTTGACCTGAAAGCTTGACCCATTTGACCCGAATTTAAATGTATGAGTCACAATTGCCAAGTCACAATTGCCAGGTCTATAAAATACAATTTCATAAATACGATTAAATCCTTTAAATCTGATCCATTACCTGTGTAAAAAATGATTCATCAACATTTCAAATATTAGTTAACATTTCATCTAAAATTTTTAAAACCTTATTATCACATATTATACATATTTATATTTATACTTGACACAGCACACACAATGTATTTTATTATACTAACTAGTAAAAAGATCCGCGAAATTACGGGTTTATTAAATAATTTAAGTTTAAACATATTTTTATCGAAAATACTTACCAAACCATTGAGAAACATAACCAAATTATAGAAGCTTATAAAGTGCATATAGCAAATAATTACAACAAAAGCGTACTACATATATTTTGTCCGTAACATATGTATCCGAAATAATCAAAGATAAACTACAACATATTTAACATAATATATGAACTACCTTCATTCTCTCACCACCTTCTTCTAATTTTCATCACAATTACTATTTTCCTTATCATAAAAACCTAAATTACAACCCTTTATTGAGACATGTATTTCGCATACATATGTAATGTATTTAATCTCGTAAACATAACCTATGTTTGTTAATAATTAAATAATTATTATTATAATTATAATTATAATAATAATAAAATTTTCTTAAAAATCAAATATATATATATATATATATATATATATATATATATATATATATATATATATATATAATCATTAGTAATAACAAATGACTCTAGTCCATAACTCTTAAATTACGTCGCTAGTCCATAACTCTTAAAAATTAAATGTTTCGTCCCTGTGGTGTAGTGTGTATATATATTAATTAATTGATATTAATAATTTAACGATGCACCGTAGTAAATCGAATTGATGCAATTGCCGTTAATTTGAATCGATGATATGAAGTTTAATTCACTACTCTGTTCATCCTTAATCAATAATCATGCAATATTATATATGTATTATGTATTATAATCATATATGCATCCGTTATTCTGTGTGTATACATGGAAACAAATTACTTCTGGTGTATGAACCTCGTCATTTTACACTTTGTAAATAAGTTAATATATGTGTATTATATATGCATCCGACTAATGTAAAATAAGTTAATATATTTATGTGTTATGAGTTATGGACTAGCGACGTAATTTAACTAAGACCACAGGGACCACAGTCGTTTGGATCTAAAACCACAGGGACGAAGCATATAATTTTCAAGAGTTAGGGACTAGCGACGTAATTTAACCAAGACCACAAGGACCACCGCCATTTGGACTTAAAACCAAAGGGACAAAGCATATAATTTTTAAGTGTTAGGGACTAGCGACGTAATTTAACCAAGACCACAGGGATCATCAGTGTAATTAACTCTAAATTAAAATACAATTATTATATGAAGGTTGTACAATATGCTTCAAAATTTGTACATGTGTTCATGAGGTGTTTGGTAAAATATTGTATAATTTATTTTAAACATTGTATATATGGTCATTAGAGTGTTTTATCATAAGGTTGCACCTAATTCTTTAAATATCGTACATATAGTCAATGGAGTGTTTTACCATTAGATTGTACATAATGCTTCAAATATTGTACATATGATCATGAGGGTCTTTTACCATTAAGTTGTACATAATATTTCAAATAATGTACATATGATCATAGGGGTGTTTTACCATAATTTTATACTTAATACTTCTTATATTGTACAATTAATATGTTAATATCTATATTAAATAATTAATTAATTATTTTAATGACATCATAATGGATAGCTATTTTTTTTTTTAAATTTATGTATTCCTCATTTACGATATCATCTTGATAGAGATCTATTAGAATGGGATATGTGACGACCCGAAAAATTCCGACTAATTTTAAATCAAACTCTCGATACGATTTGATATTTTTGACACGACAAGCAAAGTCTATTAGATTCAGTCTCAAAAATTTTGAACTGTTTCATATATGCAATTACCCTTCAACTATCTCTGACGATTCACGAACCATTAATTATAAATAAATGTGTATACATATAAATATATGTATATGTATATAATAACTAAAAATAATAATATACGATTTAATCGTTAGAACTGAAAATATAAAATAATATACGATATAATTAAATTGTTATTAAAATAAATCTATATATATATATATATATATATATATATATATATATATATATATATATATATATATATATATATATATATATATATATAGAGTATATCAAATATAATTATTTAATAATTGTAATACTCGTTGGACGTTTCGATTATTATTCAGAGAAGTTTAATTCGAACTTATATGATTTTAAAATAAACGGTGATCCGAAAATGAGTTCTATAAATTTTAGGCTTACTAAAAATGTATTTAGGATCTAGTTATTAAATTTTAGCACTTTTTATCTTTTACCAAGAATTGAGAGAGACAGTTGATGTAATTTTTATTTAATAAATTAATGATCGAATTTTATACCATAATGAGTGAAATAAATAAAGGAATTTAATGTAAAAATTTAGGATTTTTTCGAAGACTTTTATTCGCCACTGAGTAACAACGGAGTAAGATATCTCGGTCCGTGAAAACTGTCGACAGAAAATCAAAACAAGAAGTCACGAGATGTGTTACTAGTTTCTTTCTTTCACATATTTAAATTATTTATTATTATTATATGTGTACTATTTTTTCCTTTTTCTGTTGTGTGTCACTATCCTTGATTACACACAAACACACTTATGCATCCGTGATATAGAATTACAAAATGGGAAGACACTGTTTCTGTTTTAAACTCTATCTCATTCGATATATATAACATATACATACACATAGAGATAGATATTAAAAACACTACAATCTCTTCCTTCTCCTTTTCTTTTGATTCCGCAGCTACCACAACCATCATAGTAAACCATTTCATGCTTTCTAAATCTCCTTCTTCCTTCACTTTTGGCCAAAATCATCAAATCACAACCCTACCACTTTTCTATACAGTTCATAATCACCACCTACGTCCGCCACCACAACCCACTTCATCACCTTTGTAATCACCAACGATGATCACCACTTCACCCTACTCCCTGCAAACCATCGTGATTCACCTTCACACCATCATCAAAGGAATTCAAAACCCTACTTGAAACCGGCTGTTACTGTTATGTTTACAAATCGAGAACTCTTCACCATCAACAACCACCTCAAAAATCCAACACAAACCCATTTGTATTACTACTAGCATACGGTTTACGATTGAAGAACAAACCATTCGATACTTATTTCCTGTCACGGCTGCTATAACGCTCGAACCCAACTCAAGAAACCACCATCAATTATATGATGCAACTCCATCTGTTTTTCTGTTTTCATTCTCCATCCTCAAACACAATTAACCGCCATCATTCCATCATTCTCCTTACTATTTCTACAGCCAACATCGTTGTATTTGTTTGTTTCTGCAGCCACAATCGAGCCGCTATTTTCTTTCATTTATGTTCCTGTTCGAATATATCCTGGTAATTTTTCGAAACCCACTTCTGTATTACCGAAATGATATCTAGTTAAATTGATAAAGTTGATGCATGGTTGATTAATGATAATGACGGGACACTAAAGAAAGGAGGTGATCGTGAAGATTGGTGATGGAACAACACTTTTGTTTTTTTTTATCTTGTGTGCCTTTTTCTTTTTCTCTGCTTTTAAAAAAAGAGGTACACACTTTATTAATCAATTGAGTATGCATGAAAACAACATCAACGGATACCCATTTTGGTCCATGAGGTTTCGTTTTCTAATAAAACGGTCTACGTACTTTTAAGTTTAAATGACAAGGAACAGTTAGATCGAGAAAGATAACGATGTACAATATGATTCCGTGACGTGACGAATTGTGTAAGATAATACATGAAAATGACGATGATAGTGTATGATGAAAAGGCGAGATGTGAATTTGACGATGATGCAGTTAAGTAATATGATGATTAGATAATATTATGATCATAAAGATGGAGATGATAATATTAAAATGATAATGATCGTGATAATTAGGATTAGCATGATAACAACAAAGTTTGATGAATGGTAATGGTTGATGACGAAATAGAGATGATAATGATATGTGATGGTGATATACATGATTTCATGATGAGTGATGATGGTGAAGAAGAAGAGAAAACAGAAATAAGATATATAGATTTATTTCGGTAATTAAAATAGAAAAGCAGCAGGCAGAGCATTGGTTAAGGGGGTTGTGTGTTAAGCGAGAGGTCTTGGGTTCGATCCTTGGCTTTGACATTTTTTTTAGAAAAAGAAGGAGAAGAAATAGGGAAAATAGAATATTAGGGTTAAATAAAATTAAGTACGATTATACAACAGAAAAACAAAAACGGACGAATGGTTAAGGATGTTATCGGGTTAGCGGGACGTCGCGGGTTCAAACTGTGACGCCCCGTACTAAATCAACATGTACGGACCATTAACAACAAGATCATTACAAGGTCAAACACTATATGCGTTTTCAAAACAAGTTTGCATTAATGATAAAAGGTGACGTCATAACCAACGTCAAATGTGTTACAACCAAAAGTATGCTTCTATGAACGGAAGCAAGTAATAATAGTACGTGACCCTTAGGTCGTTACAAATCATTGTTCAAAAGTAGTAAAGTTTGAATGCAAGATAAAATGTTTCATGCTGTAACATCTCTAATAAGGCAGCGGGTGGCTAATCAGCAAGACTAGTACAACAGCGGAAGCAAGCAACCTTAAGCACCTGAGAAAAACATGCTTAAAAACATCAACACGAATGTTGGTGAGTTATAGTTTAAGTATAACAATAATGTAAGGTAGGCCACGAGATTTCAGTGCTGCAAACAGCGTTTCAAAACAGTATGATAAAGTATATGTTTAACCGTGGGCACTTGGTAACTAACTTAACGTTTATCACCCCCTAAAACTACACTTGACGAGTGCGTATATTTACGAAGTTTTAAACACCCGTTAAATGCTAGCGCTACTAGCCCGAGTGGAGATGTCAAACCCTATGGATCCATATCTAAGATTCGCGTTCACCGGTTCAAAGACCAATGACTAAACGTTACCGAGCTAAGGGGAAAGTTTATGCCGTTGTATAACCCACCCATATATAAAGTTTAAGTACTCATGCCTAGTATGTAAAACATAAAATGAACATGTATTCTCAGTTCCCAAAATAGTTAAAGTAAAAATGGATTCTATAACTCACAGTGATAAAGTAGTAAAAGTCGGTACGCGGTAAAGTAAGCAAGGTGGTTGGTCTGAAAGTCCTCATCCTAAGTCAAAAGGTACTAAGTCAGTAAATCGTTTCCAAAGGTTTAAATGTATGTAAATTAGGTCTTAAGTATCATCATCATTCATCATTTAATAAAAAGTGTAAAGTAAGTTTCAAGTAAAGACTAGGGTTTGAAACAAAGGCTGGCTTCGTTCAGTCGCCACGACCTCTATACAAACTGAAATGGGGTGAGACCAGTGGCCATGACTCTGTATATGAGTCCCCTATAGGCTGACCAATTTCCAGAACCCAAACCATCTTCGTTTGACCGTGGCGATGGTCTAAGTGCGAGTAGGTCAGAATTTTCAGCACAACGTTAAAAGGACATAGTGACATTCGGAGGGCCATAAATCCTAAACCGTAACTCGGATTAAGACGAGGTCTAAACGTAAAATCATCTACTCGAACCAAACTAACTGAAAATAAACTTTACAGTAGCCCATGTATTCTGATCAGACACGAAAAACAGTAGGTTAAGTGTTCCGGTGGGTTCTTGGTGCTCGATGCTCATCACGGTTCTCATCCTTGATGCTTATAGCTTCAAGTGTACAACTTGCTGATGTGTTTGCATCATCTTTACCAAGTTTTGACCATCATAACACAAGTGCAAGTCTAAGATATATAGCACAACTCACTTAAGAGTTGTATGAAGTTTGATGAACCAAAGTTGCATCAAGATCTTAGATCCGACACATACATGAACTCTAAATGTAATATTAACCAAGTTTTGACTATCATGACACTAGTGTGAGTCTAAGACATGTAGCACAACTCACTTAAGAGTTGTATGAAATTTGATGAACCAAAGTTGCATCAAGATCTTAGATCCAACACATACATGAGCTATAAAAGTAATATTAAGCTATAAACTTGAAAGTAAACTTATATAAACAAGATGTTAAATTGTAGAACATAGTTCTTAGTTAGATCTTGAAGATCCTAGACCCAAAAGTCTAGATCTAACATAAGTGTACAAAGTTATTATTAAAAAGTTTTACTTACATGTTCTTGAACTTACAAAGTAGTTTCAAGAAATATGAGATCAAAATTAACTAGTAATACTTGACCAAATTAACAACACTACAACTTTAAATAATTGAAATGAAGAAATAAATTAAAGCTACAAGTATTATGTTCATATTTGCTTCATACTTGAGAAGATTCAAACCAAAGTTTAGATCTTAAGAATCCAAGTCTACAAAACATGAACATAAAGAAGATCATCAAGTTTATGAACTTTAGATCTTGAAAGTACTTAAGTATAGAACTACAAACTAACAAGTTTGAGTTCTTGTTCTTGGTTCTCCATCAACAAAAGAGTGAAGAAAACAAGATTCATGGAGATGCAAACTAACAAGTTTGATCTCTAACAACAAACAACAATAATCAAGTAATTAAGCAAGAAGTAATGATGATGATACTATATGTTTCAGTTTTGTTCAAGAAAGAAAAAAAGAAATGAAACATTATACTTACAAGAAAAGAGAAAAAAGTTGAGAGAGAGTTGTGAGTAATTTTGTGTGTGTGTAATGAGGAAGTGAAATACAAGTAATAAGTAACAAGGTTTGAAAAAAAAAGAACTCCTTTGCCCTCCCCAATACCGACGGTTTAGATGGTAGGATTGGAAGTCAAAACTCACTTTCTAGTGTTGGAAAGGTGGTGAAAGCTTGAATGGGTAATAAGGTTAAGTTGCATGGGAGAAAGGTGTAGCATGCTTGCAAGGTTTTGTCTCTAAATTAAGCTAATTAAAATATGATTATTCTTAATGTAATACTAGCATGAAAGATGGGCTTACAAGTCCATTATGGGTGTAGGGTGGGCTTACTAGTCCATGTAGTAAAAGTCCAAGCCCAAGTAATCAACAATTAAATAAAAGGCCCAAGTAATTAATCACTAACACTAGTTAATAAAAAAATGATTAATAATAAATAATCATGAATGTAAATAATATTCAAAAATATTATTCGTGAAAGGTACTGATAGTGCTCCAAACGAACATATATTTAGTTGCAATATCATCCCAATATGTAAAGTTTTTAATTGTAATTATTCTATTTTTAAATTGTAATCGTTTAAATAAATAAATGTGAAGACAAAGCACGGAGATTGAAGAATTGAAGAAAAAGTGCCACTAAAGCCTGAAAAGTGCCACTAAAGTCATAGTGCACTCAAAAGTGCCACTAAAAGTGAGTTAAAGACTTGCGCGAATTTTGGGAGTTAAGGAAAATAATTTTTTATGCAAATTACAAATTGCAAAACGCAAAGTAAAAGATATTAAATCGTACGAAAGGACATTCGAAAATCCAGAACCAGGACCTGAGCCAACTATCAACGCGCGACGCAACGGGTCGAAAATTATGAGTCAACTATGCACAAGAATATAATATAATATTTAAATAATTATATAAATTATTTATATATTATATATTAATTAAATATAACGTCGACAAGCTAGGAGATAAGGCAAAGTGAGCTGTCCAGAGGGGCCATGCAATCGCATGGCCTGGCTGCCCTTTTCCCATGCGATCGCATGGCAGCAAAAACCTGGCCACATTGCTATAAAAGGCAGGCATGTGGTCGAACTCAAAACACACTCTTTCAATCTCTCCCTCTGTGATATATAATATATATATATATATATATATATATATATATAGTATAGGGTAATTTTATATTAGTTAGTTTGGGTTATGTAAAGGTTATTTTGCGGGTTTTAAAGTCGAAGTTCTATCTGTGTAAAGCTACGCGATAAATACTCAATGTAAGTTATGTTCTCCTTTTTAAATTAATGTCTCGTAACTAAGTTATTACTATGCTTATTTAAATCGAAGTAATCATGATGTTGGGCTAAATATTAAAGACGGGGTTATTGGGCTTTGTACCATAATTGGGGTTTGAACAAAAGAACGACACTTGTGGAAATTGGACTATGGGCTATTAATGGGCTTTATATTTGTTTAATTGAATGATTGTTCGTTAATTTAATATAAATATTTACAATTGGACGTACCTATAAATAACCACATACACTCGATCGGACACGATGAGCGGGATATTTATAAGTACTAATAATCGTTCATTTGACCGGACACGGGGATGGATTAATAGTCAAATTCAACATAGAACCTGAATGGAATGATTATGAAGAATACAATTCAAATTGGGATTATTCCCAAGAATATATCCAAATTCAACAACCAGAAGACGAAGAACATTATGTGTCTGAAAATCTTTTAGACAATATGAAAATCAAACTCGAAGAACTCGATGCTCAAAATGAACAAATGAGAGAGTTTGTAAATCGGCAAGCTGAAATTGTATCAGATTACACATCTGTTGATTTGAGGAGTATTGTGCAAGAAAATCTCATATCATCGAATTTTGATGAATTCGAGAGCTCCGAAATCACCAATTATCCCGATAATACTTTTTATTCAGCTTTACCAATTTCACAACATATCGATACATTAGCCTCTACCGACGAAATCATCGATCCATCAATGGATGAAGAAGAAGAAGTAAGGGTGACAAATTGGTACTCTTGGGAAAATGATAACGTTGAAAATTTTACCCCCAAGACCAAAATGGTGGGACCGATAAGTACCATTAATGAAGAAGAATTTGCTTCGATCCCGAAATTCACCATTCCACAACCTTCCAACCCAATATTCTCAATAGACGAGTCATCTACTAAAGATGAACTACAAGCTGTAATAGATATTGACACCTCGAATTTCACCCAATTGGGTAATAGAGGTGAAAACTTTGATCCCGAGAATAAACGGAAGGAAATGTTAGGAATTGTCCACCCTATAGAAATATGTATGTCGGTGTATATCGATCCATTTGACCAAAAACCAGAAAAGAGACATATCCATTTACTAAAAGCTACATTTAAAAAGAATTATGTAGTGATGATCGGGTGGGTCTAAACTTTAAACCCATTGATATATTTTATACCACCCGAGATGTAAATAACTGGCTCACTATTTTAATTCGTGGAACTTATTCTACCGACTTCACATGTCGTCAGCTAAGTATGGGGAAGTCTAACCCCACTTAACGTTAAATTCGGGGTTTGAGTTAGTGCATAACTCGTTAATAAACATGCATAATAAGTTAGGGTAAAAGATGCATTTTCAAAGATTAGAAAACAGTTCAGTAAAACAACCGTTTTTGAAGAAAAACATGTGTGATAAAACAAGAAGGAATGAACGATGAGGCGCGCCATCTATCATTCGACGAGCTTTGTAATTACAAACTGGGTATTTTTAATCACTTTTCTACACTTATCACCCTCGTGAATTTATAATTATAGTCTGATTTCATGCAAATGAGGGCATTGCATGATCTCAAGTGTGGGGAAGGGTTATAAATTCTCTCGGGTTTGCACTTGGTTTATTTGCCAAATTTTGTGAAAATTTTAAAAAATTTCTAATAAATGAATTCAAAATCATGTTTATACATATTTATGAACGATGAAAACTAGGTGTTAATACCGAAATTATCGTTACCTCGGAAAGGACATAAATTGAGAAACACCCTAAAACACTTAAATTCATTTAAAATGGAATAAAGGAGAATAAAAAGGCAAAGAAAGAAACTAAGTGTAGGGAGAGTGTACCAAGTTATTCAATTAAAAAACTATCTATCACATGTTTCTGTAAAATTATTGCAGGTGCTTTTGTTTTGGACTAAATTGACTGTTTTACCGACAATATTATAATAAAGATAAAAGAAAAGATGGATCTACACGATGAATCAGTTCCATCATTAAAAAGAAGTAAAGTCTTCCGAAAAAGACACGCGCTTCTTGATTTAGGTCAAGAAGTTGTCGTCCAGACCAGCTGTAGGTTGACGAAAAATTTAGAAAAGTCATCTCTAAAATCAGCAGGAAATCCACGGACATCAGCATCAAACAGGGTCGCCATGTGGTCATATTTATCCTAACCATGAGAAGAATTTATCTCGTAAAATGAGGAGGGCGCCGTGCAAATTAGCTTGATAAGACTAATGAATCAGACCCCCAGAAAGGATAATCTCCTTAAAAGATTAAAAATCAGCCTTTAAGCCTGATATTACTCAATCTTTGAGATTGACCTTAAAGATTGAGAATTACAAACTCATGGAATTCGATGATATCTAAACTCGAGCTTGAACGAAAAAAATATTTTGATCAAATTAAAACCGATTTGTTTTCTGAAAAACCCATTTTCAATGCGTTCATTACCATTGAACGTAAAATCCTAGGAATTCACCTAGAATTCATTAGGTCACCTGAACCAAATCGGGTGTCAACCGTAAGAACGGTGGTTGCATAGCATGGTCAAAGACAGGACCTTGTGCCAGACCGAAAAACTATAGGGTGATCTTTACTATTGCTTCTACAAAGGATAGTTATTTCATCCGACACGTTTTAGACCATGAACATCTGCATGTCATTAGACATTGCCTTTACAGTTGCTTGTTCAACGCTTTCCTTTACAACCGGACAGTAGTTTACCGAAAGGTAATATACGGAGCAAGTATACTGGACGTGTTGCTTTCCTAATACAAGGTTAGCAAGTGGGTGACACAAAACCATAAGTTTTGAGCTAAAATTTTCAAATCTGAAACCCACCAAAACCACAAAAACATTTTACAAACACCGGTGAAGGGTTATTCCGGAAAACTTATCTAGGGTAAAAGCTAGAATGAATTTTCAAAAGATCAAATGTTTTCATAACCAATTTCCTTAAGGATCTAAATTTTTATAGTCATGTGAGACTGTAAACCACATCGTTACTATCATTGTTTATACCACCGTATCAAAATCACTAATGTATAAAGTGTGAAGAATAAAGAAGTAATTCGTGAGATTTAATTTCAAGTTCTGAATTGCTTGAGGACAAGCAACGCTCAAGTGTGGAGATATTTGATAGTGCTCCAAACGAACATATATTTAGTCGCAATATCATCCCAATATGTAAAGTTTTTAGTTGTAATTATTCTATTTTTAAGTTGTAATCGTTTAAATAAATAAATGTGAAGACAAAGCACAAAGATTAAAGAATTGAAGAAAAAGTGCCACTAAAGCCTGAAAATTGCCACTAAAGCCATAGTGCACTCAAAAGTGCCACTAAAAGTGAGTTAAAGACTTGCGCGGATTTTGGGAGTTAAGGAAAATAATTTTTTGTGCAAATTACAAATTGCAAAACGCAAAGTAAAAGATATTAAATCGAACGAAAGGACGTTCGAAAATCCGGAACCAGGACCTGAGCCAACTATCAACGCGCGACGCAACGGGCCAAAAATTATGAGTCAACTATGCACAAGAATATAATATAATATTTAAATAATTATATAAATTATTTATATATTATATATTAATTAAATATAACGTCGACAAGCTAGGAGACAAGGCAAAGTGAGCTGTCCAGAGGGGCCATGCGATCGCATGGCCTGGCTACCCTTTTCCCATGCGATCGCATGGCAGCAAAAACCTGGCCACATTGCTATAAAAGGCAGGCATGTGGTCGAACTCAAAACACACTCTTTCAATCTCTCCCTCTTTAATATATAATATAATATATATATATATATATATATATATATATATATATATATATATATATATATATATATATATATAGTATAGGGTAATTTTATATTAGTTAGTTTGGGTTATGTAAAGGTTATTTTACGGGTTTTAAAGTCGAAGTTCTATCTGTGTAAAGCTATGCGATAAATACTCAATGTAAGTTATGTTCTCCTTTTTAAATTAATGTCTCGTAACTAAGTTATTACTATGCTTATTTAAATCGAAGTAATCATGATGTTGGGCTAAATATTAAAGACGGGGTTATTGGGCTTTGTACCATAATTGGGGTATGAACAAAAGAACGACACTTATGGAAATTGGACTATGGGCTATTAATGGGCTTTATATTTGTTTAATTGAATGATAGTTCGTTAATTTAATATAAAGATTTACAATTGGACGTACCTATAAATAACCACATACACTGGATCGGACACGATGGGCGGGATATTTATAAGTACTAATAATCGTTCATTTGACCGGACACGGGGATGTATTAATATTCACTGGACTCATTAAAACAGGGGTGGATTACATTCAAGGGTAATTGGTGTAATTGTTAACAAAGTATTAAAACCTTGGATTACACGCAGTCAATAACCTGGTGTATTCATTAAACAAAGTATTAAGACCTTGTTACACTTCGAATCCCCAATTAGTTGGAATATTTGACTTCGGATATAATGATAATTTGACGAGGACACTCGCACTTTATATTTATGACTGATGGACTGTTATGGACAAAAACTAGATGGACATATCGAATAATCCAGGACAAAAGACAATTAACCCAGGGTAATAAATTAAAATCAACACGTCGAACATCATGATTACGGAAGTTTAAATAAGCATAATATTTTTATTTCATATTTCATTGTACCTTTATTTACTGTCATTTTAATTACTGCAATTTACTTTATCGCAATTTAAATTCTGTCAATTATATTATCGTCATTTATCTTTACGCTTTATTTAAAATCGACAAACCGGTCATTAAACGGTAAAACCCCCTTTTTATAATAATAATAATAATACTTGTAACATCCGTGTTACATCTGTCCCACATCGGTTGGAGAGGGGAACGAAGCATGCCTTATAAGGGTGTGGAGACCTTTCCTAGCATGACGCGTTTTGGGACCACAAGCGCAGCAGATCCCATTAGAACTCTATAGTTAAGCGTGCTCAGGCGAGAGCACTATCAGGATGGGTGACCTCCTGGGAAAGTGTTCATCGTGTGTGGTCGCTAAGAAAAATCCGTGAGTAACCTACGGGAGAGACAAGGGTACGTCCCTATCTCTGCAAAGCGGACAATATCATGCTACGGGGAAACGTTTTACCTGGGGTGTCACAGATGGTATCAGAGCCAGGCCCCGGACCAAACGTGCACAGCGAGGACGCTGTGTCCTATTAGGGGGAGGATTGTAACATCCGTGTTACATCTGTCCCACATCGGTTGGAGAGGGGAACGAAGCATGCCTTATAAGGGTGTGGAGACCTTTCCTAGCATGACGCGTTTTAGGACCACAAGCGCAGCAGATCCCATTAGAACTCTAGAGTTAAGCGTGCTCAGGCGAGAGCACTACCAGGATGGGTGACCTCCTGGGAAAGTGTTCATCGTGTGTGGTCGCCAAGAAAAATCCGTGAGTAACCTACGGGGGAGACAAGGGTACGTCCCTAGCTCTGCAAAGCGGACAATATCATGCTACGGGAAAACGTTTTACCCGGGGTGTCACAATACTACTATATTACTAATATATATATATATATATATATATATATATATATATATATATATATATATATATATATATATATATATATATACAAATATAATTGTTTAAAAATATAGTGTACACAAGTCGTCTCCCTGTGGAACGAACCGGACTTACTAAAAACTATACTACTCTACGATTAGGTACACTGCCTATAGTGTTGTAGCAAGGTTTAGGTATATCCCATCTGTAAATAAATATATAAAACTTGTGTAATTTGTAATAGTATTTTGTAGTAAAAATATAACTATTTTGTACCCCTTCGCTTTAACATCAGGTACGCGTGTCACAAAGACTAGTCAGGCCATGGAAAGTTAAATACGGTAACAAGTAAATGTACAAAAATACATTTATTAAAGCACAAGTATTAATAATAAATATTAATAATAAACGTTGGAAATTCCGGGTTGTTACATTACCCACCTGTTAAAGAAAATTTCGTCCCGAAATTTTAAACTGAGGTAGATGGAGGAGTTGGGAAAAGGTGAGGATACTTCTGCATCATTTGATCCTCTCGCTCCCAGGTAAACTCAGGTCCTCGTTTGGCATTCCATCATACTCGGACGATCAGAATCTTGTTGCGTTTCAAAGTTTTGACCTCACGGTCCATAATTTCAACAGGCTCTTCCACGAAGTGGAGTTTGTCATCAATTGTAAGTTCTTCCAGTGGTATGACAAGTTCTGGTGCAGCAAGACACTTCTTCAAATTTGATACGTGGAAGGTAGGATGAACTGAGCTCAATTGAGTTGGGAGATCCAAACGGTAAGCAACGGGTCCAACACGTTCCAAGATTTCAAAAGGACCAATGTATCGTGGGTTTAACTTTCCACGTTTTCCAAAATGAATCACACCTTTCCAAGGTGCAACCTTCAACATTACTCGGTCACCCACGTTGAATTCAAAGTCTTTACGTTTAAGGTCTGCATAACTCTTTTGACGATCACGAGCCGTCTTAAGTCTCGCTTGAATTTGAGCAGTCTTCTCCGTTGTTTCATGGACTACCTCAGGTCCAGTGATTTTCTTTTCGCCTACTTCGGCCCAACAAATAGGAGATCGGCACTTGCGGCCATACAACGCTTCAAAAGGTGCGGCATTAATGCTCGAGTGATAACAGTTGTTGTAAGAAAATTCGACGAGTGGCAAATGCCTTTCCCAGGCCTTTCCGAAATCGATAACACATGCACGCAACATGTCCTCCAAAGTCTGAATCATGCGTTCACTTTGCCCGTCGGTCTGTGGGTGATATGCAGTACTCATGTCGAGACGGGTTCCCATGGCTTCTTGTAAAGAACGCCAAAATCTGGAAGAAAAACGGGGATCGCGATCTGAGATGATCGATAAGGGTACACCATGTCGAGATACAACCTCTTTGATGTATAGTTGAGCGAGTCTCTCCATCGTATCCGTTTCCTTCATAGCTAGGAAGTGCGCAGATTTAGTGAGACGGTCAACGATAACCCAGATGGTATCGTATCCGCCCACCGTCTTTGGTAGCTTAGTAATGAAGTCCATCGTTATTCTCTCCTACTTCCATTGCGGGATTTCCGGTTGTTGAAGTAATCCAGAAGGCCTCTGATATTCGGCCTTAACTTTCAAGCAAGTCAAACACTTACCAACATAAGTTGCAACGTCCTTCTTAAGATTCGGCCACCAATACTGTTCCTTAAAATCGTGGTACATTTTGCCCGCTCCGGGATGAATCGAATATCTAGACTTGTGGGCTTCATCAAGTATAAGGTTTCGTAGATCTCCGTAACAAGGTACCCAAATTCTTCCGGGAAGTACTGAAGTCCTATCTCCTTAACCTCGAATCGAGAGACGAGAATGTTCAGGTGTTCATAAGATATATTCTCCTCCTTGAGAGCCTCATCTTGGGCTACTCGGATCTAATTGTTGAGATTTGAATGGATGGTGATGTTCAAGGCCCGAACACGAAGAGGTGCCATCCTCTCCTTTCGACTGAAAGCGTCAGCTACAACATTGGCCTTGCCAGGGTGATAACAAAGTTCACAATCATAATCGTTTAGCGTCTCGATCCATCAACGCTGTCTCATGTTTAGTTGCTTCTGATCGAATATGTGCTGGAGACTTTTCTGATCGGTGAAAATAGTGCTCTTAGTTCCATAAAGATAGTGTCTCCACAGCTTTAATGCAAAGACTACGGCTCCAAGCTCGAGATCATGAGTAGTGTAGTTCCGCTCGTGAATCTTTAGTTGACGAGAAGCATAAGCAATTACCTTCGATCTTTGCATCAATACGCAACCAAAACCACTTTTTGAGGCATCGCAATACACAACGAAATCATCACTGCCTTCAGAAAGAGATAAGATAGGTGCGGTGGTCAATTTCTATTTCAAGGTTTTGAAATGCTGATTCGTGTGCGGGTTCCCAAATGAACTTCTTCCCTTTGTGAGTCAGTGCGGTTAAAGGGCGCAATCAGAGAGAATCCTTCAATAAATCTTCGGTAGTAACCGGCGAGACCTAAAAATTGGCGAATGTGAGTTGGAGTAGTGGGGGTCTCCCACTTGCTGATAGCTTCAATCTTGGCGAGATCAACTTTGATACCCTGGTCGCTCACAACATGACCCAGAAATTGGACTTCCTTTAACCAAAATTCAAACTTGGAGAATTTGGCATAAAGTTGCTCTTGTCTCAAGAGTTCAAGCACTAATCGAAGATGTTGTTCATGTTCTTCTTCGTTCTTAGAGTAGATGAGGATATCATCTATGAAGACGATAACGAACTTGTCCAAGTATGGTTTGCAGACACGATTCATGAGGTCCATGAACACGGCAGGTGCGTTAGTTAATCCGAATGGCATTACGAGAAACTCATAATGACTGATGTTATGCGAGGTGTATATAAAATAGTTTATATTTTAGCAGAAAAAAAACTATTAAATACGATACAATTTTACACAAGATATTTATTTATTTATAGAATGGATATACTTAAACCTTGCTACAACACTTATAGGCAGTGTACCTAATCGTACAGTAGTGTAGTTTTTAGTAAGTCCGGTTCGTTCCACAGGGAAATCTTTAAACAAAGCTCAACGCTATATTAATTTACTTTTATAAAAATACAAATATATATTTAAGTAATATTATTATTATAAAGGGGGGGGGTTTTTACCGTTTAATGACCGGTTTGTCGATTTTAAAACTTTTAGTCGCAGTTAAAACCTAATGTAAAATATTAAATAAATAAAAGACTTAATTTAAAGCGTAAAGTAAATAACGATAATGAAATTTCGAATAATAAAAGTGCGATAAAATAAAATTGCGATAATTAAAAAGTACGATAATTAAAAGTGCGATTAAATAACAATAAATAAAAGTGCGATAATTAGAAGTGCAATTAAATATAAAATAAAGGAAATTAAATATGAAATAAAAGAATTATGCTTATTTAAACTTCCGTAATCATGATGTTTGACGTGTTGATTTTAGTTTTATGCCCATGGGTTAATTGTCCTTTGTCCTGGATTATTTAATCTGTCCGTCTGGTTTTTGTCCATAACAGTCCATCAGTCATAAATATAAAGTGCGAGTGTCCTCGTCAAATTATTATTATACCCGAAGTTAAATATTCCAACTAATTGGGGATTCGAATTGTAACAAGGTTTTAATACTTTGTTTAATGAATACACCAGGTTATCGACTGCGTGTAAACCAAGGTTTTACTACTTTGTTAACAATTACACCAATTACCCTTGAATGTAATTTCACCCCTGTTTTAATTATTCTAGTGGCTATTAATCCATTCCCGTGTCCGGTTAAATGAACGATTATTCGTACATATAATTACCCCGCCCATCGTGTCCGATTGAGTGTATATGGTAATTTATAGGGACGCCCAATTGTAAATATTTATATTAACATTAACAAACTTTCATTTAGTTAAACAAATATAAAGCCCATTAATAGCCCATAGTCTAATTTCCACAAGTGTCGTTCTTTTGTCCAAACCCCAATTATGGTACAAAGCCCAATTACCCAATTTTAGTAATTAGCCCAACATCATGATTACTTCGTTTTAAATAAGCATAATAATAACTTAGCTACGAGACATTAATGTAAAAAGGTTGAACATAACTTACAATGATTAAAAATAGCGTAGCGTTACACGGACATAATTTCGACTTACACCCTTACAACATTCGCTAACATACCCTTATTATTAGAATTATAATTAAAATTAAAATATAAATTATAAATATAAATATAAATTTTACGTATGAATGAGGAAGAAAAAGATATGGTTTTTGATCAGAATTCGGTTGGCTTTATAGGCAGTTTTCAAATTTAGGGCTCCGCGACTCGCGGTGAATTTTGCCTTCAAACTCCGCGAGTCGCGGAGATTGAAATTACAGCTCACATCTTTTGGAGTCTTTCTTGCCGACGGATTTTATATATAAATATAAAATATAAATAATTAATATAATTATTTATATATTATATTATATTCTTGTGCATAGTAGACTTGTAATTTTTAGTCCGTTGCGTCGAGCGTTGAGAGTTGACTCTGGTCCCGGTTCCGGATTTTCGAACGTCCTTGCGTACAATTTTATATTTTGTATTTTGCGTTTTGAATCTTGTACTCTTGTAATTTCGAGACGTTTCTTATCAATAATTGGAACCTCTTTGATTGTCTTTTGTTCTTTTGAGCTTTTTGGTCGTTTGCGTCTTCAATTCGTCGAATCTGTCTTTTGTCTTCACCTTTTATTATTTAAACGAATATCACTTGTAAATAGAACAATTGCAACTAAAAGCTTGTCTTTCTTGAGGAATAATGCTATGAAATATATGTTCGTTTTTAGCATTATCAAATATTCCCACACTTGAGCGTTGCTTGTCCTCAAGCAATATCGTCTTGAAATACTAGAATCACTTCTTTATTCTTCATACTTTGTACATCAGTGATTTCTATACGGCGGTATAAACAATGGTAGTAACGATATGGTTTACAGTCCCACATGACTATAAAAATTTAGATCCATTAAGGAAATTGGATCTTTATGAAAACATTTGATCTTTTGAAAATTAAATCTAGTTTTTACCCTAGATAAGTTTTCCGGAATAACCCTTTACCGGTGTTTGCAAAATATTTTTGTGGGTTTGGTGGGTTTCAGATTTGAAAATTTTAGCTCAAAACTTACGGTTTTGTGTCACCCACTTGCTAACCTTGTATTTGGAAAGCAACACGTCCAGTTTACTTGTTCCTTATATTACCTTTCGGCAAACTACCGTCCGGTTGTAAAGGTAAGCGTTGAACAAGCAACTGTTAAGGCAATGTCCCGTGACATGCTTTTGATTATGGTCTATAACGTGTCGGACGCAATTACTATCCTTGGTAGGAGCAATAGTAAAGCTCACCCTTATAATTTTTCGGTCTGGCACAAGGTCCTGTCTTTGACCATGCTATGCAACCACCGTTCTTACGGTTGACACCCGATTTGGTTCAGGTGACCTAATGAATTCCAGGTGAATTCCTAGGATTTTACGTTCAATGGTAATGAACGTATTGAAAATAGGGCTTTCAGAAAACAAATCGGTTTGTAATTTTGATCAAAATATTTTCTCGTTTAAGCTCGAGTTTAGATATCATCGAATTCCATGAGTTTGTAATTCTCAATCTTTAAGGTCAATCTCTAGGATTGAGTAATATCAGTCTTAAAAGCTGATTTTTAATCTTTAAGGAGATTATCCTTTCTGGGGATCTGATTCATTAGTCTTATCAAGCTAATTTGCACGGTGCCTCCCCATTGTACGAGATAAATCCTTCTCATGGTTAGGATAAATCTGACCACTTGGCGACCCTGTTTAATGCTGAGGTCCGTGGATTTCCTGCTGATTTTAGTGATGACTTTTCTAGATTTTTCGTCAACCTACAGCTGGTCTGGACGACAACTTCATGACCTAAATCAAGAAGCGCGTGTCTTTTTCGGAAGACTTTACTTCCTTTTAATGATGGAATTGATTCATCGTGTAGATCCATCTCTTCTTTTCTTTCATCGGGTAAAACAGTTTAGTTTAGTCCAAAGCAAAAGTATTTTCAGTTATTTGTTACAGATATATGTGACATATGTTTAAGATAACTTGGTAAATTTTCCCACACTTGGCTTTTATTTTCCTTTTTATCGTCCTTTATTCCATTTTAAATGAATTTTAACATTTTAGTTTGTTTCTTAATTTATGTCCTTTCCGAGGTAACAATAATTTCGGTGTTAAAACCTAGTTTTATCGTTCATAAATATGTATAAACATGATTTTGAATTCATTTAATTAAAAATTTTGAAAAATTTTACTAGAATTGGGTAGTCAGTATATAAGACTAGGGCTGTTCTTTTTTATCAGAGAGCACTAGATTCTAATACAACTACTGCTTTACTAGTATTTTTAATGGTAACCAAGTGTATAAAGTAAAAAATTTTTAAAATCCGAAAGAATTTAACCCCTTCCCACACTTAAGATCTTGCAATGCCCTCATTTGCAAGAAATCAGTAACAATTTAAATTATTGAGGGTGATTAGTGTGAAAATGATTAAATTTTACCAAAGTTTCCAAATATATTGGCGTTTGTTTGCTGAATGATAAATGGTGCACATCATTTGTTCATTACGTCTTGTTGTTATTTCACATATATTTTGCATCTTGTCGTCAAAATTAGTTGCTTTTGCTGAACTTAATGCCAGTCTTTGAAAATGCGTTGTTTTACCCTGTTGTGTACATAAGATAAACTTGCAAATATATATACATATTTTTGAAGTTTGGTATATTACCCCACGTTCAAAAATTATTAAAATCTAAGAATAAAAGTTAGATAATTATAAAAATGATTACAATATTAACAAAAGTATTAAACGTATCAATAATTACAAATTACAAAATAATAAAAAATAATAAGTAAACTAAGGATGATATTGGTACCAATAGGGGTTCCAGGCATAACCATAAGTGCTATAGAATGCTTCGGCAGGGTCATACGTAGGATATGGTGGCTGCATCTCTATAGACCAAGGAGGGAAGATGGGTTTCGGTGTAGGAATATAGTTTCTACCTATATGTTGGCAATGAGCTATGATTTGGTTCTGATGAACTTGCCAATCTTCAAATGCTCTCTGTCTAGCATTTTCGTATTCCTGAGAAGCTATAAACCTATGCATTTCTTGCATCTCATTCCCCCCTCCTACATTACCTTGCTGCTGGTTTCTCTCCACCTGTGGATGTCTACCATGGTATCGTACTGCGGCGTTATTTCGCCTCTTCAAAACTTTCGCACCATGGTATACATTTAAACCTATAGTATCGCGGGGTTCCGGCTCTTCTAGTAATAATCCCCCCGACTTATATCCACACCGAGATATTCACCAATCAAAGTAATAAAAATACCACCTCCTATTATGCTATGTGGTCGCATCCCCCGAACCATAGCTGATAAATAATAACCCACACAATATGGTATACTTACAGCGCTTTGTGGGTCTCGAATACACATATGGTAAAACAAATCCTGTTCATTTACTTTTTCCTTGTTTTTACCCCTTTGTGTAATCGAATTAGCTAAAAACCTATGTATCACTCTTAATTCGGCTCTATCTATATCCAAATAAGAGTAATTTCCCCCTTTGAAACGGTGATGGCTTGTCATTTGACTCCACACACCGTGTGTATCAAAATTTTCATCTATCTTTCTACCGTTTAGTATCAATCCTCTACAATCGGCAGACGCTAACTCCTCAGGCGTATATATACGTAAAGCCTGAGCCATGTCCAGTAAAGACATGTGGCGCATCGAACCGCCTAACAAAAATCTAATAAAAGAACGATCGGTTAAACTAGCTACCCGATCATTCAACTCTATACTACATAACAATTCTTCACACCATACTTTATATACAGGTCTACATATGGTGAATAAACATACCCAGTCATTAAAAGAAGAATTACCATACCTCTGTACAAGTAATTCTCTAATTGGCCCGGCCAATTCTACAGCTTCTAAGGGTCCCCATTCTATGACCCTCGGTACCTCAACAACCTTAGAATGAAGAGTATGCAAACCCCGTTGATATTTTGGATAATCTATCCAAAGTCTGTCAAATCTCAGGTTCGGGTGCAACTCTTCCAAGTGCATATCGGAAAAGGTCATGACTGGATGAGGTATATCCCGCTTGTAGTAGTTATCCACCTCCTGTTGTTCCAAATTCTCAGCAGGAGCATTGCGGGCTTGGGATGAAGATTCACCCATTTCATTCTGCAAAACACATCAAACACAATTTTTGTGCATCCAAATATGCGTTAGTGTCAGCAAAATCATCAATCAAAATAATTACAATGACATTATCAATTTATATCAAACTTAAGCTTATTTTCACATTTTTATCAAATCTACACTTTTTCAAATAAGCATATACGAAAATTTTTGCCAAGTTCATAAGCATTCAACTCAAATAACATGTCAAAATAATCATTACTAGCAATTAAACAAGTCTCAAATGGCATTATCTTTCAAAAATCAAGTTCATGAATTTTAGACTTGAAAAAGTCCACTTTAATTCTCAAAATCATGTTTAGGCTCAAAGTTTGGATCATTTAACTACCTAGACATGTTACACTACTCAATTTAGCAACAATTCATGACAAAAATCGGCCATAACCTGTTTATATCAAAAAGCCCCAAATTTGCTCAAGAACACAAACCCTAGATTATTCAAAATTTGAAGTTTAAGGCTTCTAATCATGTTAAACAGCATCAATCTAGGTTATACAAGCATAATACATAAACAATTTAAGCCTAATTACACTAAAAAGCATCAAAATCAAATTGGAGAAAAAATAGCTCAATAACACTTAATTTCGAATTAAATGGTGTTTAGGTGTAGAAATTTACCGTTTTTCTTGAGTAATTCTTAGATAGCATCCTTCTCAACATGATTTTAGCAAAAGATTTGATGATTAACGGTTAAAAATCGTGATTTTTGGGGTGTTTTTGGGTGATTTTTCGGGGTTTTTTCGCTGTGAAATTCGCTGTGTTTTTGAGTTGTGGAGTGTACTGATCGTTCAGCTCTTTTTATTTTTTTTTCTGATTTTCGGTACCTCCGCGAGTCGCGGGGATTTACCCTCCAAACTCCGCGACTCGCGGAGTTTGATATATATATATATATTTTTTTTTTATAATCATTAACTTATTAAAACAATTAAGTAATTAATTTTAAAATTTTGTTTCCCTTGTTATTTAGGACGAGGTCGTTTCGGATCGATGTCCTAGTCCGTCCTTCGACAAAATTTTAAAATTTGTCTTTTTGTAGCGATTGTTTTAAAAGCTAAGATTTTTGGGTTTTTTCAATGTTTTTGGCATACTTTAATTCAATAAGATTAAAAATAATGATAATAAAAGTTCTCGTCCCTCCCTCGGGTAAAGCAATTTCGGTTCAAAGACCTAGTCTTCAACTTACGACGAATTTTAAAAATCATATTCTTAACTTAATGAGATAAAGTAAATTTTTGTTTTTAAATTCACACAACTTAAATATAAAATTCAAAATTAATATTAAAAATTCACACAATTTAAATATGAAATTCAAAATTAATATTAAAAATTCACACCAAACTTAAAATTTGAAATGCATAAAATTAAAAATTCATATCTTAAAAATTAAAAGTTCACACCAAACTTAATTTAAAAATTCACATTATAAATTCACACCAAACTTAATTTTTAAAAATTCATATTATAAATTCACACCAAACTTATATTAATTTTTCAAATTTTTACAATTTTAAATATATTGTTTTTACAAAGTTTACAATATTAATTTAAGATTTAAATATTAATTTTAAAAACATGGTAAAGATAAATTTAAAAATCTTTTTGTCTTTTTATCCCACTTTAATTAATCAAATATTATCAAAAATATGCGCCCCTCTTTTCGGTAAAGTAATTTCGGTTCCAAAACCTAATTTAACTCATGACGAATTTTTGAAATATTTTGGGTTGATTGTTTAAAGATATTTATACCTTAAGAATAAACGTTAAATTTCGCAGTGATGTAATAAATTTTTGAATGATATCAATAATTTCGGTCGCCAAACCTAATTTTATTCAATACCAATTTAATACTTTTTAGCGAACAAATTAGCGTTTATTATCAAAAGGTTAAAAATAAAAATAAAAATAAAAACTGTACAGACATACCTGTGAAATAGATTTCTTAGTTATATGATCTATCCCATTCATAAGATAGTCGGTTTAATTGGTTTTCCATGGCTACATAGGCGTAACCTCGAGCATTCAGTGTCTTTTCTTCTAAACATATGAACGGTCCGTCTCTGCATAAAGTAACAAATTCGGTATTTGAATAGGTTTGATTATTTGAACATTTACCTCCATGTGACCATTTTCCGCATTTGTGACATCGTTCTAGGTGTCATGCTCTTCTTTTCGCTGCGGATTTTGATTTTCCTTTACCAAATTGTAACTTATTATCTTCGCATCTGGATTCTTTTCTAACTCCGTCCATTCTTTCTCTGATTACTGATACTATTTCACTCGGGAGTATGTCATTATTACGTTTAGTGATCAAAGCGTGTAGCATTAGACCATGGTTTAGTTCACAGGCAGTCTTCATTTCGTAAAAACCTAAAAAAAAATAAAAATTCAGAATGGGGGGAGAAGACTAGTTCTTTAGGGTCTGCTAGGGAAAGACCATTCGGGTTCCATTTTCGAGATTTACACGAAAACAGACAATCTAACTCTAACAGAAATACATATTATCCTTTAAAGACTTGATTCTCCCCACACTTAGTTAGCTGTGGTGTCGAAATTGTGATTAACTTCGTTGTCGACTTCCATCGGACCATGTATGTAATGTTTAACTCTGTGACCATTAACTTTAAATTCAATCCCATTTGAATTTATTAATTCTATCGTTCCGTATGGGAAAACTCTTTTGACTATGAATGGTCCAGACCATCTTGATTTCAATTTTCCAGGAAATAGCTTGAATCGTGAATTGAAAAGAAGAACTCTGTCTCCTTCTTTAAATTCTTTTGAACTTCTGATTCTTTTATCATGCCATTTCTTCGTTCTTTCCTTATAGATTAACGAATTTTCGTATGCTTCATGTCTTAATTCTTCTAATTCATTTAGTTGACTTAATCGTAGACGTCCGGCTTCATATAAATCAAGATTACATGTCTTCAAAGCCCAAAATGCTTTGTGTTCAATTTCTACTGGAAGATGACATGCTTTTCCATAAACAAGTCTAAAAGGTGTGGTTCCAATTGGAGTTTTGTAGGCTGTTCTAAAAGCCCAGAGTGCATCCTCCAATTTAATGGACCATTCCTTCGAATTTGATCCTACGGTTTTCTCTAGAATACGTTTTAAAGCTCGGTTGGTATTTTCAACTTGTCCACTTGTTTGTGGATGATATGCGGTGGAGATTTTATGAGTTACTCCATATCTTTTAAGAACTTTCTCAAGTTGATTATTACAGAAATGAGTACCCCGATCACTTATTAAAGCTTTCAGTGTTCCAAACCTTGCAAAAAGACGTTTTAAAAAGTTGACTACAACTCGTGCATCGTTAGTTGGGAGAGCTTGTGCTTCCGCCCATTTAGATACATAATCAATGGCTACGAGTATATATAGATTATTATGAGATTTTGGAAATGGACCCATAAAGTCAATACCCCAAATGTCAAATACTTCACATACTTGGATGACATTTTGTGGCATTTCATCACGTTGACTTATTTTTCTGGCCCTTTGACATGCATCACAGGATTTGCAAAGAAGGTGTGCGTCTTTGTAAATTGTAGGCCAATAGAATCCAGCTTCATAAACTTTTCTTGCTGTTAGTTGAGGCCCATAATGCCCTCCTGTTGGTCCTGTGTGACAATGGTTTAAAATTTTACTAGCTTCATCTCCAAATACACATCGGCGTATTATTCCATCGGGACAACTTTTAAACAGATGTGGATCTTCCCAGAAATAGTGTTTTATATCACTGAAGAATTTCTTTCGTCTTTGGTACGATAATCCTTTTTCAAGGAATCCACAAACTAAGTAGTTTGCATAGTCTGCAAACCATGGGATTTCTTTATAATCTATCTTCAATAGATATTCATCAGGAACGTTGTCTTGTATGGCTGATTCATTTAGAACTTCTAATTCGGGATTTTCAAGACGAGAAAGATGATCAGCGGCGAGATTTTCTGCTCCTTTTTTATCTCGGATTTCAATATCGAACTCTTGTAAGAGTAAGATCCAACGGATTAATCTTGGTTTAGCATCTTGTTTTGAAAATAGGTATGTAAGAGCAGAATGGTCGGTATAGACCACCGTTTTTGCTAGAACGAGATATGATCGAAATTTGTCAAAAGCAAAGACAATAGCAAGGAGTTCTTTTTCAGTAGTTGTATAGTTCGTTTGTGCTCCTTGTAACGTCTTACTAGCATAATATATAGGTTGAAATCGTTTTTCAATCCTTTGTCCTAAAACGGCTCCCATTGCAAAATCACTTGCATCGCACATTAGTTCAAATGGTAGATTCCAATTTGGTGTTATCATGATCGGTGCATTAGTGAGTTTTTCTTTAAGAATATTAAAAGATTTGATACACTCATCTGAAAAGATGAATGGAGCATCCTTTTCTAGGAGTTTATTCATAGGAGTGGCAATTTTAGAAAAATCTTTTATGAAACGTCGGTAAAAACCGGCATGCCCTAGAAAACTCCTAACTCCTCTAACATTTGTGGGATGTGGAAGTTTAGCAATTACATCTACTTTAGCTCTATCCACTTCAATTCCTTCTTTTGAAATTTTATGTCCAAGAACGATGCCTTCTTTAACCATGAAATGGCATTTCTCCCAATTAAGTACTAGATTTGATTTTTCGCATCTAATTAGCATTCGTTCCAGATTAACTAGACATGATTTAAATGTATCACCGAAGACTGAAAAGTCATCCATGAAAACTTCCATGCATTCTTCTATCATGTCGTGAAAAATCGCCATCATGCACCTTTGAAAGGTTGCAGGGGCGTTGCAAAGTCCAAATGGCATGCGTTTGTAAGCAAAAGTACCATAAGGGCACGTAAATGTGGTTTTCTCTTGGTCTTCGTGTGCTATTGGAATTTGAAAATATCCGGAAAATCCATCTAGAAAACAATAGTAACTATTTCCGGCTAATCTTTCCAACATTTGATCTATGAAAGGTAAGGGAAAGTGATCTTTTCTGGTGGCGTCATTTAATTTTCTATAATCAATACATACACGCCATCCTGTTACAGTCCTAGTAGGAATAAGCTCATTTTTCTCATTTGTAATGACAGTCATACCACCCTTCTTAGGCACGCATTGAACTGGGCTTACCCATGGACTATCAGAGATTGGATAAATTAGACCTGCATCTAGCAGTTTAATAATCTCTTTCTTAACTACATCTTGCATATTAGGATTTAGTCTTCGTTGGCGTTGCACATACGTTTTATGACCTTCTTCCATAAGGATTTTATGTGTGCAATACGAAGGACTTATTCCTTTAATATCATGAATCTTCCATGCAATGGCTGGTTTATGAGCTTTCAACACAGAAATGAGTTGTGATTTCTCATCATTTGTGAGAAAAGACGATATTATTATAGGTAATTCAGATTCACCATGTAAATAAGCGTATTCCAAATGGGTTGGAAGTGGCTTTAACTCTAATTTCGGAGGTTCTTCTATCGATGATTTATATCGATATCTGTCTTCTTCTTTTAGCATTTGAATTTCTTCTGTTGTTGGTTCATATCCATTAGCTATAAGTGTAGCTAACATTTCAGCTTCATCAATTGGTTCATTACCTTCTCCTAAAGAACATTCTCCTGTTCCTTGTAATTCTGGAAATTCTTCTAATAATTCTGCATGTGCATCTATAGTTTGAATATAATAACATGTATCATCTGCAGATTGTGGTTGTTGCATTGCTCTATCAACTGAAAAGGTAACACTCTCATCCTCTATACTTAGGGTCAGTTTCTTACCGAACACGTCTATCATTGCTTTAGCCGTGTTTAAGAATGGTCTTCCTAATATGAGAGGAACTTGAGAATCTTCTTCCATGTCCAAAACAACAAAATCTACTGGAAATACTAAATTACCAACTTTAACTAGCATATTCTCCATTATCCCTCTAGGATATTTTATTGATCTATCGGCTAGTTGTATGCTTATTCTGGTTGGTTTCAATTCTCCAAGGTCTAGTTTAGCGTATAGTGAATACGGCATTAGATTTATACTAGCACCTAAGTCTGCCAATGCTTCTATTGAACTAAGACTACCCAGAAAACATGGAATTGTGAAACTTCCTGGATCAGATAATTTTTCTGGTATCTTATTCAACAGCACTGCTGAACAATTAGCATTCATAGTAACAGCCGAGAGTTCTTCCATTTTCTTTCTATTTGAGATTAGATCTTTCAAGAATTTAGCATATCTTGGCATTCCTGAAATCACATCAATGAAAGGAAGATTTACATTTATCTGTTTAAACATATCCAAGAATTTGGATTGCTCGGCTTCAAGTTTTTCTTTCTTCATTTTACTCGGGTAAGGAAGTGGTGGTTGGTATGGTTTAACATAAGGTTTATCCTTAACTGTGTTATCTTCATTAACCTTTTCAACTACCGGTTCTTTTTCCTTATCTTGATCAGGTTGTGGTTCTTGTGGAGTAGGAATAGTTTCATCAGAAGTTACAGGTATTTCAGGTGGTTTAAGTGTTGTACCACTTCTTGTGGTAATGGCTTTAGCTGTTTCATTCCGGGGGTTAGCATTTGTATCACTAGGTAGACTTCCCGGTTTTCTTTCACCTATTAACCTTGCTAGGTTACTTACTTCTTGTTCCAGATTTTAAATAGAAGCTTGTTGATTTCTAAATGCTTGAGCATTTTGTTCATTTGTTTGTTTCTAAGATGTGAAAAACTGTGTTTGAGTTTCAACTAGCTTCGTCATCATATCTTCTAAATTTGGTTTTTTATCATCGGTTTGTTGTGGTGGTTTGTTTTGAAAATTCGGTCTTTGCTGATTGTAAGTATTATTGGATACTGGTTGATTGCTAGGACCTTGTTGGTTGTTGTATGGAATATTTCGATTATAATTCTGGTTTTGATTGTAAATTGGTCTTGGCGGTTGATAATTATTCTGATAATTATTTCCAGGCCTTTGGTTTATGTATGAAATATTCTCTCTTTGTTCCATTGTTAATTCAATACTGAGACAATCTTTTGTCAAATGTGGTCCTCCACACTGCTCACAACTAATTCGTATTGAGTGAATATCTTTAGTCATCTTTTCCATTCGTCTCTCCACAGCATCTATCTTTGCGGAAATGGAATCTAAGTCATGACTAGAATCGGCTCTAGCTGCTTTAGATGATCTAATGATATCTTTTTCTTGGTGCCACTCATGTGAGTGGGAAGCAGTGTTATCAATAATTTTGTAAGCATCAGTTTCGGTTTTCTTCATAATAGAACCACCAGCTGCTATATCTATGTCTTTTCTTGTAGTGATGTCGCATCCTTGGTAGAATATTTGTACTATTTGACAGGTGTCTAAACCATGTTGCGGACATCCTCTTAACAACTTTCCATATCTAGTCCACGCCTCATATAGAGTTTCATTTGGCTTCTGTGTGAACGTAACAATTTCTGCTTGAAGTCTTACGGCTTTAGATGCAGGAAAGAATTGTTTAAGAAATTTGTCAATTAAAACGTCCCATGTATCGATCGCCCCTTCAGGTAACGATTCCAACCAATCTTTGGCTTCTCCCTTTAAAGTCCAGGGAAATAACATGAGATATATCTGTTCATCCTCCACTTCTCGTATTTTAAATAGTGTGCAGATCCTATTAAAGGTACGTAGATGTTCATTTGGATCTTCCTTCGGCGCACCACTAAATTGGCATTGATTAGTCACCATGTGTAGAATTTGTCCTTTGATTTCATAATCTGGCGCATTAATGTCTGGATGAGTAATTGCGTGACCTTGGCCAGTGCGTTTAGCTCTCATTCGGTCTTCCATACTTAAAGGTTCCAGATTCTCCATAATTGAATTTGTTGAATCGGTATCACTAGATGATTCTGTTTTAATGGTTCGTTCCTCAACAATCTCTGTTTGAATGATTGGTGGATCCGGAGGAAAGTTTAATGGTTCAGGATCTACGAACCGTTCCTGAATATTCTCTGGATTCTCAATTGTGATGTTGGGTTCAAAAAATGGATTATCGGAAATTTGAACTGAAGTACTTGGTCGACTGGATGACGATTCTAAAGAAAAATCAACGGCGGTTATATTTGCTAAATGTCTTGATCTAGTTACAGGTGGTGAACGTACAAAAGGTGATGAACGTCTTGCTCGGTGCATTCACTGAATATCCTATTAGTTTTTAAAAGGAAAGAAAAATTATAATAAGTTATCCAATTAATAGACTTTTCTGATTTTGCCCACGTTTCGAATAGCCAAAAGATGCAGCAGAGGGGCAGGATTCGTTTGGTCTCAATATAATTGAGGACTGTTTGGCTCCAATAACCCGGTCCACGTACAAATCCAACTATTACTACGAACCAGAAAATTTTGATGTCTATTAATTTAACCACTTAAAATAAATTTTCGTAATTTTAAGAAATTTAGATAAGAAGTAGAAAAAATTCTAAGTCCTAAAAACTAGAATGGCGAGAAATAAGAGAGAAAAAGAGTTCGTCGCAAAAGGTTGAAAAAGAAAAAAATGGTTGAAAAATAAAAGGTGACGGAAAAATAAAAGAAACTTATAAAAACTTAAAAATACTTTACTAACCTAACCTTATTACTACAACTAACTTAAAATTATAATCGCAAATTGAAATTACTAATTGGAATGATAATTGATACATAGTAAAAAGGTGTCTAAAAATATTAAAGCTTACAAGGAAAAACTAAATCCCAAATGGAAATAACTTAAAAAGAAACTAAAACTTAAAAAGGCGTCGCAAAATTCTAAAGCACCTAAATCTTAGTCTAAAGAAAAAGCACTTAAGGAATTCTACGGCAAAGCCTAAAAATATAGGAGTAAAAATGACTATGGCAAAAACTAAATTTAAAATTAATTATGAGCTAAAAAATACAAATATTACGCTAAAACGATTAAAAAGGGACAAAATATAAAAATATACAAAAAGTTGTAAAAAGTACAATTTTTATAAAAATATTATTTTTATATTATTTATTTAATAAAACTACTAATTTTACAATTTAATTAAAACTAATTAATACTAAATACATAAATTAAATAAAAAGTAAAAGTAAAAATAAAACTAATAATAATAATAATAATAATAATTAGGGTTAAATAATAATAATAATTAATTAAAACCCGTAATTAATGCTGAATTAGGCCTTCTGTCCGTGTGTCAGAGAAGCTCCACGAGTCGCGGCAATTATTGCATCAAACCCCGCGAGTCGCGGGGATCCAAATTTCAACTCTGGCACAGTTTTAAATCGACGCGTTTTTTCTTTATTTTTTTTTTATTTTTTTTATTTTCTGTTTTCTGTTTTTAAATAAATAAAAGATATTAAAATAAAACTTATATTTTTATAAACTAAAATAAAAATAAAGAAAAAAATAAAACTTAAATATTTAACAAAATCTTAAAAAATACTTATATTTTTGTTTTTCTTTTTATATTTTCGAATTTTTAAAACGTATTTTTACAAAAGCGACTTTTAATAAAAGTAAAATAAAAATCTTTTTTTTTTTTATATTAGCGTTCCGCTTCCGGCGTTTAAGAGAGTTCCCCGGCAGCGGCGCCAAAAATACTTGATGTTATGCGAGGTGTATATAAAATAGTTTATATTTTAGCAGAAAAAAAACTATTAAATACGATACAATTTTACACAAGATATTTATTTATTTATAGAATGGATATACTTAAACCTTGCTACAACACTTATAGGCAGTGTACCTAATCGTACAGTAGTGTAGTTTTTAGTAAGTCCGGTTCGTTCCACAGGGAAATCTTTAAACAAAGCTCAACGCTATATTAATTTACTTTTATAAAAATACAAATATATATTTAAGTAATATTATTATTATAAAGGGGGGGTTTTTACCGTTTAATGACCGGTTTGTCGATTTTAAAACTTTTAGTCGCAGTTAAAACCTAATGTAAAATATTAAATAAATAAAAGACTTAATTTAAAGCGTAAAGTAAATAACGATAATGAAATTGCGAATAATAAAAGTGCGATAAAATAAAATTGCGATAATTAAAAAGTACGATAATTAAAAGTGCGATTAAATAACAATAAATAAAAGTGCGATAATTAGAAGTGCAATTAAATATAAAATAAAGGAAATTAAATATGAAATAAAAGAATTATGCTTATTTAAACTTCCGTAATCATGATGTTTGACGTGTTGATTTTAGTTTTATGCCCATGGGTTAATTGTCCTTTGTCCTGGATTATTTAATCTGTCCGTCTGGTTTTTGTCCATAACAGTCCATCAGTCATAAATATAAAGTGCGAGTGTCCTCGTCAAATTATTATTATACCCGAAGTTAAATATTCCAACTAATTGGGGATTCGAATTGTAACAAGGTTTTAATACTTTGTTTAATGAATACACCAGGTTATCGACTGCGTGTAAACCAAGGTTTTACTACTTTGTTAACAATTACACCAATTACCCTTGAATGTAATTTCACCCCTGTTTTAATTATTCTAGTGGCTATTAATCCATTCCCGTGTCCGGTTAAATGAACGATTATTCGTACATATAATTACCCCGCCCATCGTGTCCGATTGAGTGTATATGGTAATTTATAGGGACGCCCAATTGTAAATATTTATATTAACATTAACAAACTTTCATTTAGTTAAACAAATATAAAGCCCATTAATAGCCCATAGTCTAATTTCCACAAGTGTCGTTCTTTTGTCCAAACCCCAATTATGGTACAAAGCCCAATTACCCAATTTTAGTAATTAGCCCAACATCATGATTACTTCGTTTTAAATAAGCATAATAATAACTTAGCTACGAGACATTAATGTAAAAAGGTTGAACATAACTTACAATGATTAAAAATAGCGTAGCGTTACACGGACAGAATTTCGACTTACACCCTTACAACATTCGCTAACATACCCTTATTATTAGAATTATAATTAAAATTAAAATATAAATTATAAATATAAATATAAATTTTACGTATGAATGAGGAAGAAAAAGATATGGTTTTTGATCAGAATTCGGTTGGCTTTATAGGCAGTTTTCAAATTTAGGGCTCCGCGATTCGCGGTGAATTTTGCCTTCAAACTCCGCGAGTCGCGGAGATTGAAATTACAGCTCACATCTTTTGGAGTCTTTCTTGCCGACGGATTTTATATATAAATATAAAATATAAATAATTAATATAATTATTTATATATTATATTATATTCTTGTGCATAGTAGACTTGTAATTTTTAGTCCGTTGCGTCGAGCGTTGAGAGTTGACTCTGGTCCCGGTTCCGGATTTTCGAACGTCCTTGCGTACAATTTTATATTTTGTATTTTGCGTTTTGAATCTTGTACTCTTGTAATTTCGAGACGTTTCTTATCAATAATTGGAACCTCTTTGATTGTCTTTTGTTCTTTTGAGCTTTTTGGTCGTTTGCGTCTTCAATTCGTCGAATCTGTCTTTTGTCTTCACCTTTTATTATTTAAACGAATATCACTTGTAAATAGAACAATTGCAACTAAAAGATTGTCTTTCTTGAGGAATAATGCTATGAAATATATGTTCGGTTTTAGCATTATCAATGACCATAACGAGTTTTGAACACAGTCTTCATCACATCACTTTCCTTCACCCTCAACTGGTGATAACCGGATTTCTAGTCGATCTTAGAGTAAACGCTTGATCCTTGTAGCTGATCGAAAAGATCGTCAATTTGGGGAAGAGGATACTGATTCTTGATCGTCAATTTGTTGAGTTCACGGTAGTCGATACACATGCGGAAGAATCCGTCCTTATTCTTCACAAATAAAACAGGTGCGCCCCAAGGCGAGAAACTTGGTTGGAAAAATCCACGGTCTAGTAGTTCTTGTAATTAGCTCTGTAACTCTTGCATTTCAGAAGGTGCGAGTCGATAAGGTGCGCGAGCTACAGGTGCAGCTCCTGGCACTAAATTGATCTGAAACTCCACTACTCTCGGTGGCGGTGATCCAGGCAATTCTTCCAGAAAGACATCGAAAAATTTGTTCACAATTCGTACCTCATCCACGCTCTTCACCTCAGTTTCTAACGTTTTCATAAGTGCTAAAACAGCAAGACATCCCTTCTTCATGATCTTTTGCGCTTTCATGCAACTAATGAGATTTAGTTTCGAACTACATCTCTCTCTGTAAATAACCAGTGGCTCACTATCTCCGTGTGGTATACGAAGAGCTTTATTTCCACAGATAATGCCAGCCCTTATCTTGGTCAACCAGTCCATACCGACAATAACGTCAAAGCTTCCTAACTTAATGGGTATCAAGTCAATCTCGAAATCTACACCAGCTATGTTGATAATAGCTCCTCGGCTAATTTGGTCAACTTTCTCAAGTTTTCCATCGGCTACCTCTACAAGCATATTCTCCTTTAAAGGAACTAACGACCAATTTATCTTATCGCAAAAGTGTCTACATACATAACTTCTATCGGCACCAGTATCAAATAATACAGAAGCTAATAGATTGTTGATAGTGAATATACCTGTCACCAAGTCGGGGTTCTCACGTGCATCCCTTGCATTAACGTTGAAAGCTCTACCACGCGGTGGTCCGCCGTCCTTTCGCTTGTTGGGACACTCAGTTCTGAAGTGGCCCATCTGCCCGCATTCATAACACTTTCTCGGTCCATTGGGGTTCGGCTTCCCAGTCATGGTGGTGATCTTGCAGTCTCTGCCAATATGCCATGTCTTTTTGCACTTTTCACAAACAACGTTACAGTACCCGGTATGGTGCTTGTAGCACCTCTTGCATTGCGGTAGGGTACCCTTGTAGTTGGGGTTCGAGTTGGTGTTCGGATTGGGATTCCCACCGTTGTTGTGCCTCTTAGCGGGGGTTTGATCATAGGCTCTCCCCTTGTTATTATCCCACTTACGCTTATCACTACTACCCGCTTCGAACTTAGCCTTTTCCGGTTCATCGATGATAATTTGGTTCATTAAGGTATGTGCCATACGCCTTGCTTTTGGGACATTAGGTGGCTTAGACGAGGTGACATTTCCCTTAATGGACTTAGGAAGTCCCCACAAGTACCTTTCCATATGCTTAAACTCCGGGGTAACCATGGTAGGACACATCAGGGCTAATTCTAGATACCTACGGTTGTAACCATCGAGATCGTTTCTCACAACCTTCAACTGCATAAACTCAATCTCCATATTCTGGATCTCTCTCCTAGGGCAATATTCCTCAATCAGGGCCCCTTTGAATTCCTCCCATGGGGTAGCAAACGCCTCATCAATACCCTTTGCTTGAGCCAATGTGTTCCACCAAGTTAGTGCGCCGTCAGACAGCGTACATGAGGCATACTTGGTCTTGTTCACCTCTGAGCAGTTACTAACTCGAAATACAGATTCTAATTTCTCAAACCACCTAGTGAGACCAACCGGCCCCTCAGTTCCACTAAAGTTGTGGGGCTTGCAGCTTTGAAAGTCTTTGTATGTACACCCATTACGAATGGGCTGGATAACCGGTGGCGGTGGAGCTTGGGGGTTCATTTCTGCTAAAGCTGTGGCGACTCATTCATTGGTCATTTCCTCGATCTGTGCTGTAGTTGGCGTTGATCTTCCGTTTTCCATTGATGTTCTAAACAAAATTTTTTTGACTCAAGTCAAAATCTAGTATTCAAATAGTAATAATATAGTATATGGTAACCAGCATGGAATCAACACATCACATGCTAATTAAGTAGCGCAAATAGATTCAGATACCACAAAGTCATCACACAGTAATGTAAATAGAACACTGTGCAAGAATTAAACAACACAAAGTTCCATTCATTAATAATAAGTTGCATACATCCGCATAGGTTCGTACATACATAAGTAAAACATAAAACTACAAATGAGATTACATAATGAAATCTACTACAAATATCCTACGGGGACGGTGGGTGAAGGATGTCCAATACATGGGACATCTGGTCCTCGAGCTCAGTTACCCGAGCACGGAGGATCTCCACCTCCCTCATCAGTTCCTCGACAGAGGGAGATGGTGGGGCAGGCGGTGCAGTCGGTACGGGTGGTGCTGGTAGAGCTGGTGGTATAGACGGTCCGGCACCGGAAGTAGATGCTGCGTAACGGTAAGGCTTATGGATGAAGGGATCAGCAGGATACGGCACAAGCCGCTTGTGGGCGGTAACCTTACGACACCGACCATGAGCATTAATCCCTGGAATGACGGCACCATCGAAACGGTACTGCTTCTTCGGCAGGGTGGAGGGTGGCTGTACAGGTGCATCATCAGGGTCCTCATCTGAATCCGCGTCACTAGATTCGTCAGAGGATGAGTTGTCGGATGAAGAATCGGCGGATGATGGGTCGTCTAGATCGGCTGGGGGTGGCTGCACGGGTGGATCTCCTCGGGGGGCCATCATATGTCGGTATCTGGCGGGCCCAATCGGTACGAGACGTCCATCAGGAAGGCGTCGGCACCAATGGTTATGCTCATTACGGACTGGACCTTCCCCAAGTTCCTCGGGAATCACAGCACCACCGGAATGGTGCTATGGCTCCGAGGGTCCTGGACAAGTGGAGCTGGAATCTCCTGTAGGTCCTCGGCTCCGTCTGAGGTAATCACTGGGCCGGGTGCATGGCTACTAGCTTCGGAGGATGAAGCGCCAGAGTCACTGGAAGGTGTAGATGACAGGATCGAGTCAGCAACAACAGTAGGTGAGGGGGCCGATGAGTCCGAGTCGCTCTCCAAGTGAATGATAGTGGGCAGGGCATCTGACATCTGAACAAGGAAAAATAACTTTTTCCATGTCAGTAAGTCATAAAGCAAGCACGTATAAGGCAATTAACTATGACAGTCTAAATCATGTATAGCAGTAAGTAGCATGGCAATAATAGCAAATCGTACAGAAGTATCATGCAATCGAAGCATATAGTAACATGCAGCAGAGTAAAGATGTAGCAGTATACGGCATATAGTCGCAAAAGTAAGCAGCAGCATGCAGTAAGTGTGATGACCCGAGAATTTCCGACCAAATTTAAGCCTGAATCTTATTTAATTTCGATACGATAAGCAAAGTCTATTAAACTGAGTCTCAAAATGTTGGAACTATTTTACATAGATGCATTTGACTCTGACTATTCTCGACGATTCACGAACAATTTGGTAAATAAATATGTATATATTATATTAATATAAACATTAGAAAAAAATAATATTTTGATTTATTAAAGTATACTTTAAATAATTAGAATCTAAGTTTTAAAATAACAAACAGAATAATTAAGAATTATAAAAATGTATATGTTATTATAATTTCATGATTAAACAGGTATAAAAATATATTTGTTATAATTGTTTTTATTATGACTAATATCAATATCTGTATTATTCATATTATGGAAACATGTAACTTGTTATATCTTCATTACGATTAGATATTAGTACTATTAAAATATATAATACTCATTACTACAAAATGCATTATATAGTTATAGTACATAATCTATAAATTGTAATACTAATATATTACTTATATTGTTATAACAATATTGTTATTACTTTTAATAATAATATTGATACTAGTGTTATTAATATTATCATTTTAGAAATATAATATATGAATATGAAATTCAATATAAACAATTTATTATTACTAAGAATATTTTTAATATTAATAAAATTTGTATTATTATTATTATCAATAATATCATTATTATAAATTTCACTAAAAATTATTGTTATTGAGACATGTTATTGTTACTCTTTATATTATTATTATTAGATGTATGTTTATGTTTATTATTATTAATAATAATATCATATTTATTATTATTATTATTAAATTATTAATTAGTAAAATTAAAACATTAAATATATGGAAACAGAAGGATATTTCACGCGTAATTATACCTTTATCAGTTAATTTTTTTTTAAACTGTACAGCCTGTGACTTCTCCTTTATCAGTTTTATATTATTATTTTTTTGTTAAAACTGTACTGCTTGTGACTTCGGTCGATCTCCTCTTCCATACAAGACCTCATTCAATCATCTTCATGTTCTCTGCACTCACTAACACCATAACAGTCGAATTAAATCAGAAAAAAATGAAGAATACCCTGAAGTGTCCCCTGTTCGTTATTGTTCAAAGCAACAACTCAGAATCGAATCAGTTTTGAAAATCTAAAAATACAGGTGTGTTCTAAATCATGTCGTGATCGTTTCCTCAAATTTTCAGGTTCCAATTCGTCAAAACTAATTCGAATTGTTCGAGTCAAATTTTTAATTTAAAAAGTCAACGAATCTTCTAGGATCAAATTCGAGTATGTTTTTGGAGATTTTGAGTTAATTAATGATTCCATTAGTTTCTATACACGATTACCAAGCTATTTCAAGTTATGACCATAGTCTATTACGCATTCAAAATCGAAAATTAAAATTCTTTTTTTTTCAAAACCTGCGTCGGAACAGCAGGTGTTCATCACAGTTTTTTTTCTATATTTTTTTATTTTCGCTATAGATATATGAGTATTATTAATTGTAAATCTGTTACAGGTTACAAATCCTTGCTGTTACAGTCAAACCGGGTTTTGATTTTTGGTTTGAGATTAAGATGAAGAAGAAGGAACATTAAAATGGTTTATATAAATTTGGGAGGCTAATTATAACAGATAAATAGATTTGGTCGAATGGTTGAAGAGTGGTGCCGGGTTTCGAGTGGTCTCGGGTTCAATCCCTGCAGGGTGCATTTTTTTTAATAAGCTTATGAGGTAGTTATCTTCCATTTATTATTATTATTATTATTGTTATTATTGTTATTGTTATATTTCTTATCATTAGTATTATTATCATAAATTTAATTATTTTTATTATTATTAGTGTTATAATTATTAGTATTAGTAATTAAAACTTATTATTATTATTATTAGGATTATAATTAAGAATATTGTTATTGTAATGATTATTATTACAATTTTAGTAATTACACTTATCATTGATATTGTTATTACTAACAACATTATCAATATCAATTATTATTATTAATTAGTATTATTGTTATCATTATTATCATTATTGATTAAGTATTATGATAATATTCAATATTCCCAACATTATTATTATTAACATGGTTATTAAAAATTGGTATCATTAAAATAGTTTATATAAATATCACTATTAAGGTTATCATTAAGTAGTATTATTTTTAATATTATCAGAAATATTATTATAAATTATTAGTATTTTCGTAAATATCAACATTATTATCATTTTTAGAATCATTATTAGTAATATATGTATATTAGGAATATTACTATCAATATTTGTATAATTACTAGTATTAACTTAGTATAAATATAATCACGGTTTTGATAAACAAATTTATATAAATAAAAAGGTATTTAATTCATATGACATCACAAAAATTTATATTTTTGTATACAAAATGAATATATGAAACCTATATATATATATATATATATATATATATATATATATATATATATATATATATATATATATATATATATATATATATATATATATATATATATATATATGTTATTAATATAAAAATATTATAACTAATAAATTTATATGTATATTGTTCGATTACAACTATGTATATTAATAAATACACAAATGATATAGGTTCGTGAATCCGAGACCAATCATGCATTGTCCAGTTTATCTAATGTTGTCATATGTATTTTTACTACAAAATACATTAGGTGAGTTCATTTGCTCCCTTTTTACTCATTACATTTTTGGGCTGAGAATATATGCAAATGCTTTATTAACTGTTTTACAATATTTATATGCGTGAGTTTCATTTGCTCCCTTTTTAAATGGTTTTGCAATATATATTTTTGGGACTGAGAATACATGCGCTATTTTTATAATTGTTTTACGAAATAGACACAAGTACGTGAAACTACATTCTATGGTTGAATTATCGAAATCGAATATGCCCCTTTTTATATAGTCTGGTAATCTAAGAATTAGGGAACAGACACCCTAATTGACGCGAACTCTAAAGATAGATCTATCGGGCCCAACAAGCCCCATCCAAAGTACCGGATGCTTTAGTACTTCGAAATTTATATCATGTCCGAAGGAGGATCCTGGAATGATGGGGATATTCTTATATGTATATTGTGAATGTCGGTTACCAGGTGTTCAATCTATATGAATGATATTTTTGTCTCTATGTATGGGACGTATATTTATGAGAACTTGAAATCTTGTGGTCTATTTAAATTATGAAATGATTATTTATGTTAAACTAATGAACTCACCAACCTTTTGGTTGACACTTGAAAGCATGTTTATTCTCAGGTACGAAAGAAATCTTCCGCTGTGCATTTGCTCATCTTAGAGATATTACTTGGAGTCATTTATGACATATTTCAAAAAGAAGTTGCATTCGAGTCATTGAGTTCATCAAGATTATTATTAAGTCAATTATAGTAAGATATATTACAAAATGGTATGCATGTTGTCAACTTTCGATGTAATGAAAGATTGACTTTTCAAAAACGAATGCAATGTTTATAAAATGTATCATATAGAGGTCAAGTACCTCGCGATGTAATCAACTGTTGTGAATCGTTTATAATCGATATGGACTTCGTCCGGATGGATTAGGACGGGTCATTTCAGTAAGTTCCGCAGAAACAAGTAAACTAGCAAGTTGTAGATTAGTCCTATTAGTGAATCCTACTCTGGTCGGTCCAGACTCACTAATGCAACCTAATTCCCTACAACCAATGCTCTGATACCAAATGTGATGCCCCGTACTAAATCAACATGTACCGACCATCAACAACAGGATCATTACAAGGTCAAACACTATATGCGTTTTTAAAACAAGTTTGCATTCATGATAAAAGGTGACGTCATAACCAACGTCAAATGTTTTACAACCAAAAGTATGCTTCTATGAACAGAAGCAAGTAATAATAGTACGTGACCCTTAGGTCGTTACAAATCATTGTTCAAAAGTAGTAAAGTTTGAATGCAAGATAAAATGTTTCATGCGGTAACATCTCTAATAAGGCAGCGGGTGGCTAATCAGCAAGGCTAGTACAACAGCGAAATCAAGAAACCTTAAGCACCTGAGAAAAACATTCTTAAAAATATCAACACGAATGTTGGTGAGTTATAGTTTAAGTATAATAATAATGTAAGGTAGGCCACGAGATTTCAGTGCTGCAAACAGCGTTTCAAAACAGTATGATAAAGTATATGTTTAACCGTGGGCACTTGGTAACTAACTTAACGTTTATCACCCCCTAAAAGTACACTTGGCGAGTGCGTATGTTTACGAAGTATTAAACACCCATTAAATGCTAGCGCTACTAGCCCGAGTGGGGATGTCAAACCCTATGGATCCATATCTAAGATTCGCGTTCACCGGTTCAAAGACCAATGACTAAACGTTACCGAGCTAAGGGGAAAGTTTATGCCGTTGTATAACCCACCCATATATAAAGTTTAAGTACTCGTGCCTAGTATGTAAAAAGTAAAATGCGCATGTATTCTCAGTTCCCAAAATAGTTAAAGTAAAAAAGGGATGCTATAACTCACAGTGATAAAGTAGTAAAAGTCGGTACGCGGTAAAGTAAGCAAGGTGGTTGGTCCGAAAGTCCTCAACCTAAGTCAAAAGGTACTAAGTCAGTAAATCATTCCCAAAGGTTTCAATGTATGTAAATTAGGTCTTAAGTGTCATCATCATTCATCATTTAACAAAAAGTGTAAAGTAAGTTTCAAGTAAAGACTAGGGTTTGAAACAAAGGCTGATTTCGTTCAGTCACCACGACCTCTATACAAACTGAAATGGGGTGAGACCAGTGGCCATGGCTCTGTATATGAGTCCCCTAGAGGCTGACCAATTTCCAGAACCCAACTCGTCTTCGTTTGACCATGGCGAGGGTCTAAGTGCGAGTAGGTCAGAATTTTTTAGCTCAACGTTAAAAGGACATAGTGACATTCGGAGGGCCATAAATCCTAAACCATAACTCGGATTAAGACGAGGTCTAAACGGAAAAAAATATACTCGAACCGAACTAACTTAAAATAAACTTTACAATAGCCCAGGTACTCTGATCAGACCCTAAAAACAGTAGGTTAAGTGTTCCGGTGGGTTCTTGGTGCTCGATGCTCATCACGGTTCTCATTCTTGATACTTATAGCTTCAAGTGTACAACTCGTTGATGTGTTTGCATCATCTTTACCAAGTTTTGACCATCATAACACAAGTTCAAGTCTAAGATATGTAGCACAACTCACTTAAGAGTTGTATGAAGTTTGATGAACCAAAGTTGCATCAAGATCTTAGATCCGACACATACATGAACTCTAAAAGTAATATTAACCATGTTTTGACTATCATGACACTAGTGTGAGTCTAAGACATGCAGCACAACTCATTTAAGAGTTGTATGAAGTTTGATGAACCAAAGTTGCATCAAGATCTTAGATCCAACACATACATGAGTTATAAAAGTAATAATAAGCTATAAACTTGAAAGTAAACTTATATAAACAAGATCTTAAATTGTAGAACATAGTTCTTAGTTAGATCTTGAAGATCCTAGAACCAAAAGTCTAGATCTAACATAAGTGTACAAAGTTATAATTAAAAAGTTTTACTTACATGTTCTTGAACTTACAAAGTAGTTTCAAGAAATATGAGATCAAGATTAACTAGTAATACTTGACCAAATTAACAACACTACAACTTTAAATAATTGAAATGAAGAAATAAATTAAAGCTACACGTATTATGTTCATATTTACTTCATACTTGAGAAGATTCAAACCTAAGTTTAGATCTTAAGAATTCAAGTCTACAAAACATGAACATAAAGAAGATCATCAAGTTTATGAACTTTAGATCTTGAAAGTACTTAAGTATAGAACTACAAACTAACAAGTTTGAGTTCTTGTTCTTGGTTCTTCATCAACAAAAGAGTGAAGAAAACAAGATTCATGGAGATGCAAACTAACAAGTTTGATCTCTAACAACAAACAACAATAATCAAGTAATTAAGCAAGAAGTAATTAAGCAAGAGTGAAGAAAACAAGATTCATGGAGGCACGTCTTATGGCCAAAGGATATCGACAACAAGAGGGCATTGATTATGACGAAACGTTTGCTCCGGTTGCTAGGATTGAGGCAATTCATCTTTTCCTTGCATTTGCTTCTCATATGAAGTTTACGGTGTTTCAAATGGATGTCAAAACTACTTTTCTGAATGGTTATCTTCAAGAGGAAGTCTATGTTGATCAACCAGAAGGCTTTGTCGATTCCATTCATCCAAACCATGTTTACTACTTGGAGAAAGCTTTATACGGTCTGAAGCAAGCACCGCGTGCATGGTACGAGACCTTAACAAAGTATTTGCTGGACAATGACTTCTCTCGTGGAACGATTGATACAACGCTATTCATCCGTAAAAACCACGGTCACATTCTCTTGGTTCAAATTTACGTTGATGATATTATTTTTGGTTCCACGTCCCCTGCCTTATGCAAAGAATTTGGTGACCTTATGGCCAGCAAATTCGAAATGAGCATGCTTGACCAGTTAACTTTCTTCTTGAGGTTACAAGTAAAACAATTACCAAATGGGATTTTTATCAGTCAAACAAAGTATATCGATGATATGCTAAAACGTTTTAAAATGACCGCTTTAAAACCAATGACAACCCCAATGAGGACTTTACTGGATGCTGATACTAATGGGGAACCCTTTGATATTATGCTTTATCGAAGCATGGTTGGTTCTTTAATGTATCTGACTGTAAGTCGACCAGACATTACACTTGTCGTAACTGTCTGTGCCCGCTTTCAGTCCAACCCTAAGAAATCTCACTCCAAAGTGGTTGTTAGGATTTTTCAATACCTTAAAGGTACACCTAACCTTGGGATCTGGTATCCTCATGGATCTGATTTCAATCTCACTGCTTATACTGATGCGGATCATGGTGGTTGCCATGTTGATAGAAAGAGCACATCTGGATCAATTCAGATGTTGGGGAATAGGCTAGTTGGTTGGTCATCCAAAAAGCAGAACTATGTGTCTTTATCAACAGCTGAGTCTGAGTACAATGCTGCAGCTCACTGTTGTTCACAAGTTTTGTGGATGCAAACTCAACTCTTGGACTATGGCTTTAAGATTTCTAAGACCCCGATCTATTGTGATTCACAAAGTGCTATTGCAATAACAAGCAACCCGGTTCAGCATTCTAAAACTAAACACATAGATATTCATTATCATTTCATTAAGGACCATGTAGAGAAAGGGGATGTAGAGTTATACTTTGTGCCTACTAAAGTGCAATTAGCTGACATGTTCACTAAACCTTTAGATGAACTTAGGCTAAAATTCTTGATCAAAGAGATTGGCATGGTAGAGTATAGTGCTTGATATTCCTTAGATCTGTTGGGACTTATTTTTGGGATCTTGTGTTTAGGGGGAGTAGATACTTTCTAGGAGGAGCAACTAAGTTTCAGTGCTTTAGATAATTTTTCTTTAAGAGACTGCCTTTAGATTAATGATAACTTCCTAGATATATTTGTTCAATGGTTATGCAAGGGGGAGGTAACTCATTGTTATCCTATTTCAAGGGGGAGTTAATTCATTTTCTTGGGAACATAATCAAAATGCTGATTTACTTTCTTGTATATCACATTTTGAGGGGGAGAAAAAGGGAGAAAATGAGAAAATTATTCAAAAATATTGTTTTTCAAAAGTGAATTCAAAATTTCTTTGTTTTTATCTGAAATAATTCACTATGGCTTGTATACATCTCAGTATGCAACCCGTGTCAACAATTGGTATCACTGAAGATTTGTACTTTGTATAAAATTCAAAGTTCTTTTAAGTACAAATCTTATTTTGAAAAATTCATAAAAATTGGAAAAGATAAAATCCAAAAAATATTTAAATTTTACTGAATAAATGCTATTTTTAGCATTTTACCGAGTCTGACAACCAACAGTACAGATTCGGTAAGTTCAAAGTTTTCAAAAATTGTCTCAGAATTGTTTTTCATGAAAAGATTGAAATGGATTTCAAGAGAAAAAATCAATTTGTCAAGATTTGGAGTTAAATTGTTAAAGTTTTGAAAAATTGGACTGTATTCGGTATATTATGCCCATTCTGTAAAGCCCATTCGGTATTTTACCTTCGGTATCTATAAAAGGAGAGTCAAAGTCAAACATTACTCTCTTACTGTTATTAATTACCTACCGAGTCTGTTGATTATACCGAATCTGCCTAATTCTACCGAGTCCGACATTCTGTTTCTTCAAATCCTTGGTAATTGTTTATTTTAATCAATGTTTAAGATATATAATTGTAGATCTGAGATAATTAAGTTTTTATCAACCAGAAAAGATCAAAAATAACTGGATTATGACCTTTAATTTTTGAAATCTTGTTGATTATACCGAGTCTGAGTCGATTTCAATTAATCTTTGATTAAACTCAATTGATTTGGAAAATCAACATGAAATCTTGTCTAATCTGAGTTAAATTGACTGATCTATCATTTAACCGAGCCTGATTACATGTTTAATTGCTTATTTGATGAATTCTGTATCTACCGAATGTGTTCTTATCCTGATACCTAGTTTGTTCATACAATTAACATGTTAATATGCTTGTAATTGAATGGTTAATTGATCATGGTTGTGAAATTACATGATATATGATAGAATATACATGTTTGAGTGACTTTCTGTTAATTGTTGAAGATACCGAATCTGGTTTTCTTTTTTGATACCGAGTCTGAAATTTGGTACCTTGAAATTTTCTGATTTTTATCTTCAAACACTTAACATGTTTATTCTATATCTTTCTGATATGAAAACTCAAGCTTATTTTGTTACAGAATCTAAAGTTTTCATAAATACCGAATCTGCTTGAATTGTGCTGAAAATTGACTAAGTGTTGTTCTGATTCCTTGTGTTATATAATTGACTTTGCATGATGATTTTGTACTAAGATGAATATCATATGAATGTCATGGTTGTCAATTATTTGTTCATATTTGGAATAAATGATTTTTATATCTTAGAAAAGTCATAAAAATTATAAAATTTGAAAAATATAAAAAGGATTTCAAAGGAAATAAGAATAGAGAAATGTGCTTTATGATAACATTTTGTGGTCTTCTATTTCTTATGTATACAGCTAAATGGCGAATAATCACTTTATCAATTCTGAAACCAATATTCCCTGCAATTATTGGACTGCAATTCTAGAGAGGCATACTTTATGGCCTGCTCTGAGCTCCACAGTTAGTGTGCCAGAAACAGACTTGGATATTCTTAACAGATCAATCAGATTTGTGGAGGCCACACAACCAAATGCTACTAATCCACAGGGTGAACCAGCCAGATTTGAATTTAGGCTGAGGGGAGTACAAGGATTCAGGAGTATAACAAAAGCAGACTTCAGGAGGATATTCAGACTTCCTCTTGTACAGAATGCTCCTGCTTTTCCTGCCATACAGCAGATGATGTCTTCAATCTTTTCTCTTGGATATGTTGGAGCAACTAATGTTCCACATGCTAAGTTTCAAAAGAAGTATCTACACTCCAGGTGGTATGTGATATTCTCAATCATCAACAGATGCTTGTTGATGACAAGAAGTGGATCTGATAGCTTAACTGTGCCGATGCTCAAACTTTTCTACTCATTCACAAGAGTAGAGAATCCTGATTATGCAGAACTTATATGGGATTTGGTTCAGGCACAGGTTGAAAAGCCAATGGGTGCTTATATCCCTTGTGAAAGGTTTTTCTGTATCTTTATCCATGATGCTATAAATGCTTGCAGAAATGCAAATATATTTGTACCAGGTACACATGGATTACAGATGAAAAGGTTTGGAGAGCTGAAGATGAACACCCCTACGGTGTCTGATAATCAATTCACTGCGCCAATTCCAAATTGGCTAGTGAGGCTAGCTGAACCCCAAGAGGCTCGTATGCGTTCTTATTTTCAGGTTGTAGGAATACCTCTTCCGAACCCGGTACAACAAGAACAAGTTGAACCTGCCATGTTTCCAGCCCCAGAGGTTGTAGAGGAACCTGTAGTTCAACCACCCGGGCCAGCTAATCCTCCACTTAGGGTGAACCTCAAATGATCTAGGGTAGCACACCAAGCTCAACCCGTGAGGATCAGGGAACCTAGTTCAACTAGGATTGAACCAACCCTTTCCACAACACCCGAAGTAAGCAGTGACACTTCGGCAACAGCATCTGAATCATCTCCTGAACATTCTCCTAAGAGAACTCGATACATGCCTGATGAGATGATTCAGACTCCACCAACCCAACGAGTAACTAGATCTAGGACTTCGATACCCATCATCCGCCAAACAGTTACTCCAACCATTGGTGATACGGACCAAGACCTAGAGCCAATTAGGTCACCTTCACCCATCTCCGTATCACATCCAAGAATAACAGTAAGCCCTACACTAAATAAAGCGCAAGCTTCGGTAGGCAAGAGATCTAAACGCCTGGATGGTAAAAAGACCACTAAGCCCATCCAATCTAAACAGGACTTAAGAATAAATCCCACAAAGCAAGATGCTTCGGCATCTAAGGAAGTAAAGTCTTCCTCTGCAGTAAAGTCTGCGTTGACTCAATCGATTTAGGACACTCAATCATTGAAGTCCAGAACGGCCGAAGGGGAGCCAAAAAATCTTGAAAAGGCACCCTGCGTATCGGCTGGAAATACTCCTGTGCCTCAACGTACAACAGGGTCTCGAGGTCCGGCTTATCTTGATGAGGAAGATCTGCCGCGTCCCATGGAAACGAGTCAACATGACAATCCTTCGAGATATTTATCAGACTTCTAGCAGACTGTTCCCTTGGTTCATGAAAGTGATCCATTGGTTCAAACCACTTCTCTTCCAGATTCTAAATCTCAGGGTCTGGAGGAAGAGTCTTTAACTGAAAGAGATGTGCCACCTCATGGTATATCAATGATTTTAGGAGTCGGGGATAGCAATATCTCTGCGAGAACTAAACAGACGGGTAGTTCTACTACTCTGTCAGAGTCCCATGAGACCAAAGTCATGGAGGCGGATGCTTCGAAAGAAACTTCGCCGGTGACAACTCCGGTTGTTACCCAACCTCCATCAGAAGGGGATATCACGAATCTGACTAGTAGTACGTATAGCCCTACATATAAGAATAATACCGCACAATCATCCTTACCTGCCCTCACGGCAACTCAAACACTTCCACCGACATCGCCTTCAACAGTTGCTGCTGCTGGTGTTCCTATTGTTACTTTTCCACCTTCACCCTCTCATTTACCACATTTCTATGATGCTTTGGAGCAAGAATATTTCAGTCGTATGTTTTCTAGAGTCAATCTAGATGTTCTTCGATGCACTTCGCTTCAAGCATTGTTTCGTGCTCGTGTTCGATATCTACTTAATTCCTGCTCTTCTCCGTTGAGTCCTCACCGTGATGATGAACATGACGATTCTGATCCTCAGAATAGCCATGAGGGGGAGATAGGAGTAGATGGAGAATATCTAACGGTAAACATTTCAACAAAGGGTGGTGGTGTAAGGTCTTTATCAGCTTCACAAGCTCAACAAGTTCAGATGGAATCAGAAATGGTTACTACACACGATGAAATTGATGATAAGGAGCCTGAGCAAGTTATAATTCCAATTGTTCATAATGAGGCTGATAGTGGACTGGTAGTTGAGGATTTAAACTTGAGTGATTTATATCTTGAAGAGACGGATGACGATGGATTTGTCATTCTAAGCAAGTTATCATCAGTATCTTCAATTCCGGAAGATGTAGAGATTGTAGATGAAGAGAATCCTGAACCAGTAATAGAAAGTGATGATGAAATGGATTCTTCTGATGATGATGAAGACAATCTTTATGTTAATCCAAATGAAGATGAGATCTTTGATCATATTGAAGATGATGATGTTCCTAATGATGATGCAACAAATCCTACTGATCATTCATCAAATTCTACACCCTCATCGAGTTCAAATCCAACAAATGCGAATGAAAGTTCAACTTCTGGTACATCTACATCAAGTGAAATAGTGGATTCCAGATTTAAATACAACCATGGAATATTCTTTAAGAATCAGGAGCAAAGATTATTGTTGGGAGTAGAACATGATTTTATAACATTACGAAACACATTCATCGAGGAAAATGCTTACAAGATCTTTCGCATCAATGAATTACCAAGGAGTAAAAGGTTTACTTATATAGGTTCACGATTGCTTCCAGCAAGTGAAAGGAATTGGTATGAGTTTATGTGGAGGAAACATATCAACAAAAATGAAGATGATCTGTGGCTTCAAAGAAAATATCGTATTTCAGAAGTGTTGAATATTACTCGAGTCGGAGTAGAGATAAGCGAAAAAAAAGACGTCATCAGTCAGTTCCACGTTATCAGAGAAGATGAGAAAGAATACAAGTTCACTGAAACAGATTTTCATAATCTAGATATGCTTGACATTATTCATATCTGCAACTACCTCAGTATCATCACCATATGACCTTTTGCTAAGGCTCAAGCTTTGGAAGCTGTGAAAAGATACATGATGGAGACAATTGAACTGATGAGACGTGAAGATTTTCAAATAGGTCTCGAAGCAAAAAGGAAAAAGATTCGAATTACGTGTCCGAATCAATTTACAGAGGGACTGAAGGATATGAGGATGTTTCAAATGCAATTCGAACCTGAAGGGTTTGTTTTTGTAAATTCTTAAAAAGAAAAGGTGTTCATTCGTACTAAAGAGCTGAACAAATATTCAGATGGAACACTTAAGGTTGCACTGAAGTATCTTAAGATTCATCAAAGCAAGTTCCATGACATTGATATGATAATGGGTCTTGGAGAATTCATAAAGCATATAAGAGATCGTCTGAAACTCCGGGTTCGTACAAGACAGTTTGAGATACTTCGTGGACAGAGAAAGAGAAGATATTTCAAAGAAATGGATGAATATCCATTACATGAGGGAGATCCAAGAAAAGCGTGGGGTTTCTGGAAACCTTCTAAGCAAATTTCAGAAAATCAAGTAGAAGTTTCAAAACCAGATGGCACACGATGGAAACTAACGTTTGGACATCTCAAGATTACAAAATAGGATTATGTTGTAAAGTTCACATTTAACACTAAGGGGGAGATTGTTAGGACCCCGAAGTTGTTTAGTATTAATGTGAAATAAGCTTAAATGAAGGTTCCTTAGAAGAGGGCTAAATAAGGAACCTAAGTAGTCCTAATTAGATAGCCATTGTATTGTAACTGAGTTCTAGAAGCTGTGGAATGTAATTTTACCGATTCTCTCTAATACCGAGTCTCATTCTTACATACCGAATCTCTCTTTATCTTATCATTTCTCTCAATCTCAACATGATCTGACCTATCAAGTACCTCACAATGGGACCAAATGTTGATGACTTCGTCCAGATGGATTAGGACGGGTCGCTTCAGTTGGTATCAGAGCGGTGGTCTTAGCGAACCAGGTCTTGCATTGGTATGTCTAACTGATAGTTGTTTAGATGCATTAGTGGGTCTGAACTTTGACCGTGTCTGGATGTCAAAAGTTTTGCTTATCATTTCGTGTCGAAAATTACTTGATTATCATCCATATAGTCTAGACACGTCTTACTGCCTCTATTGCATAGATAGTGTATAGATAAATTTGTATCTTAGCGTATCTATTACTGTAAACTTTGCCTGACAGCTTCCGAAAATTCCTCCGTAATCTACGGGATCTCCTGTACTATATATAGGTATTCTATGTAATTAGAATATCATCCAATATCTAAAAATTATTTCATATCGAAAAACCCTTTATCTAACCGTACAAGACGGAACTCGCAACTAGTTCAAACTCCTCAAATTCCGATATGGATTTTCACTCGAAACTCCGAAAGTAGTGTAACCGAAATAGATCAACCAAATAGCCATCATCAATTCTGTATGTATTGGGGATGAGTTCGTAGTCGACTTAATCAATGGAGATGAGAAGAAGGCGATACTTTTCATCAACCAAATTTCCACCTTTGCGATGAACCTGAAGCACTTACCGGCGAACCAGTCTGAAACACCATTTTCACCCTCATTTCCAGAATAGCTTGCAACAATTATATAATATCTACGATTCTAAACCTTATTCATCCACTCGTTCTAACCGCTAATCATCCTGGAGTAATAGAAGAAGTCAATGAACTTCGTGCTCGAGTAATAGCCTTGGAGTATATGGTACAAAACTTACAAGCACCAGCAGCATCACCGACAACAACAGTACCACCAACATCAGCACTGATAGTACCAGTACCACCAATAACACAAGCCTCAACATCACACACCTCAACATCACTATCTGTACCTCCAACATAATCATCGTACTACATGACATCCTACATCAATTATTTTCGTTCTACATGGCGATTATATAATCTCTAATATTTTAGAGATTATATATTCTAGTTCTAACGAAAAATTAAATGAGGTCAATATCCTATTGATTCATTAAATCCATGATTAAAAGTTCTTTTGTACAAACTATTAATGATTAGAATATATTAACGGGTAGGTAATACCCTAGAAATATTTAGATCTCACATTAACATGTTACACTGTACACTCTTCAATTCTGATTCAACGGTCATTAACTATTCTATTTGCATCCACAAATATACGTATCCGTTCACCGAAGAACAACTATTTTCATTCAAATTTCATATTCGGATTTTGACCGATCAGAATCCAAGTCAAGATTTGACAAGTGGCATAATGAAGAAAATAATGGACAAAATAAAATTGATTAGTAACCAATTAATTAACTACGTAAACATTATAAATCTATACTAACCAAATTCTAGCTAACTGTTCCTAGCTAACTGTTCCTATAACCATTATGACTATTTCCTTATTACATTTTGTTTATTGTCATTTTAATTATCGCAATTTATTTATCGCAATTTTAATTATCTCAAATTATTTATCGCAATATTAATTATCGCAATTTTAATGCTCATAATTTTATTTATCATCATTTAAATACTGTTATTTATTTTACGCACTTTATTTATCGTCATTTAATTACTGTTATTTATTTTACGCACTTTAAATATCGTCGGATAAATCGGGACACGTATACAATGTTTTGACATATCATATTGACATCATCTATATATATTATTTTGAATAACCCATAAGACACTATATGCGGTAATGCTCGAGTTAGCATATAATGGGTCGAGGTTAATTCTAAAATAATATATATACCATGGGTTGTGATCGAGTCTGAGACATGTATACAATGGGTTACGATACGTCTTGATTAACCTTGGACAATTAAAAAGTATTAAAAGAGTAGGAAATATTAATTACAACTTTTTGACTTAAAATATCGTTAATAAGTTACATCTACTACAGTTAAATAATTCCTCAAGTTTGCCACTTGATTTCATCTTAAACAATCTTTTGTATCTTGACGATTACAATCTGCGTTCAAACCTTTCATGATTCTTGAAAACACCTCAATCGAGATGATGAACCAACCGCACTTCATCTATGGAAGGAAAGATTTATGCATATAGTTATGCACCTGAAAACACTCGGAACCTGAGTAAATGTTTAACACATATCTGTGCTAGCTCCTTTGGCATTATTATTATTACCGAAAATAACTTTGCAATCTCTTTTAAAATTAGCCAATTTTGTCATAGCTCCAGCAAGTCAACTTCGACTTTTCAGTCGGACTAGCCTTATTATAACCTTGATATATACGTTGTCTTTTCACCATCGCTACCGGGGAACCTTTTACATTCCACCACATTATCAGCAGATGTACCAGAAACTTCATTACCCTTTGACTTTAGCCTCTCCGAAAAGTCATTATATTATTTATTGAAACCATATCATGTACCCAGCCGCATCTTGTAACGAGAAATGTCATACCAATTACTGGAATTAGCAAACAATATTTTGAATCTCGCAGCGTTTCTACATCAACAGTTATATGTATACATATAACATTTATCTCTTAGAATTATGATTTCCAATTCTTAAATTTTGAAAACCATCCAGCCTACGAATCAATACTCTGAATTTTGAAAAAGCTGAATGAAGCAGCAAAAACTATAGATGACTTTAACAGTCAAAAGTTTGATGATAAAGTAGGATACGTTGGAAAAGCTCAAAAGAAAATTTGGTACTGGAAAACGAATTGAGAAAACCATGAGGGAGGCTGTGGATAACTCACAAAGACTAAATCTGCCTTCAAAGAATCCAAATGATTCAGTATCTGCTAAAGTTATTAATGAATACCTTGCTTCTGACTCTAAACCTTTACGGACAAATCTTCCTCATCATCCTTCGATATTAGAAATTCTAAGATATCATCGTATCTTTCATAATAAATATCCTCGATATTTCTGAAGATATTTCCATAACTATTCTTACCTGAAATCATTTATCTCTTCACAATATCAGTATTACATCATAAAGGAAACTGTTTTAGTTTCTAAATTCAGAAAAATTCGAATTTAAAATATGAATGATTTTGAAGTAATGTTGAGAATTGAAGCATGAGTTAGTATAATATAATGACACTTGATCAACGTGATTATATTACAGTAAGTCATGTTGAGTTTCTAATGGAACGTGATGATTCACAGACCATAACATCATCATTGTAGCGACCCGACAAAATCGTCATTGACGGCGCCGTCTACTTCGGTCCCTTTACGTGGTCGTAAGTCTTTAAAATGACGTTTGACCAAAATATGTCGCATTCATTTCAAATGTAAAGATGTTTCAAGTTTACAAAAGTAGTTCAACGACTAGTTACATTACAATGTTTTACATACAAATGAAACCTATGCGACACAATTTAAAAGTAAGTCAAAGATGCTCCATGTATGCATGTATACTCGACATCCAAGAAAGTATCAAAAATAGTGGGCAGAAGCATGTATCATATAGCGTTCAAGGACCTGAGAAAACATATAGAAAACTGTCAACGAAAACGTTGGTGAAATCATAGGTGTAGTAATAAATGTTGTTTTTGAACCACAAGATTTAATATAGTTAATTATCCAAATCGTTTGCATTCCAAAAGTATGTTCGCGAGCACGCAATTATCAAGACTTTACTGTTTGGTTCCTTGTTACGTAGTGTTAGAACATACACTAAAATTGAAAATATATTCATCCGTCAACGGTAGTGAACCGTCCGAATGAGGCCCGTCTAGCCCGTATGGATCCACACAACATAAGTTCACGCTTACACCCTCAAGTGCAACTAATGATAATTGAATTGAGGATTTTTGTTCAAACTCACTGTAGAATGTTTGTTTTCGTATTTGTGTTCAAAGCATAAAGTATGTATTATAAAACTGTATATGTTTCTCATCCCATGATTTAAAAGTATAAAAGTTGTTGAAAGATGGGATTATGATCTCACTTCGGGTGCACGACTATAAATGTACTTCACAAAGTAAACATGTGTATGATAGTTTCTTAGCCTTGACCTAAACAAGTAAGTTGTATCAATTAACCGGTTACGACACAAGGTCGGGCGAAATGTGTTCAATTAGTCCTATGGCTCGTTACGACTCGAATATATAGCATGTAAGTCACGTTATCAAGTTTCATGCAAGAATCAAATATAAAAGAAGGTTAGAACGATTGCAAAAGCATTTTGTTAAGTTTGACTAAAAGTCAAACTTGATCAAAGTCAATGAAAAAGTCAACACATTCCGGTCGGGTCCCGAACTATTTTTCTGAGCTTAGAAGTCATATATGAGCATGTTGGCCAAGTTTCATGTCAATCGGGGGTGTATAGCATAGCTATAATTAAACGAAAACGAACATTTTTAGGCAGTCTGCCTGAGATGCGCCGCATCCAAGGCAGATGCGCCGCATCTGGACCTGGTTCAGCAATTCTGGAGCAGTTTAAATACTTAAACGATTTCAACTTCAAACAACCATAACTTATGAACCGTAAACATTCAAAACACATATCTTAAATCGTTAGAAAGGTAATTTAACGAGGAATACAACTAATCACATTTCATCAATCAAATCCATCATTAACAAAAACAAAAACCTCGTCGAATGATTGTTAAATGTTCAAAATCAAAGTTTCAAGTTCATAAAATGCATTTCTTGACTCGGGAATCCAATCTACACATACGATATGCCGTTTCAAAGGTAATTAAACATACCATACAATTAAACACTTATTAATAACATTTCATAGCATTCAATGCATCAAAATTTCATTTTAAAAGCTATCAAACCCTAACCAAGAATCACAAAAATCAATAATCATGTTAGTGATGTTTTCCAAATCAACCTACACATAAAAATGAAGCTAATGATGCTAGTAACACTTTTAATACATGAACTTTAACATTTAAACAATATTTAATCATCCAAAATCAAAGATTAAGCACACCCATTTCAAGTGTTCATGCTAGTTACTCAAAACAACAAATCGAGCAAACTAAACACATATACATGTTAGACTTGAGCCATAGACACTAATTAACACTATTTCTAGTCAAAAACACTAAGAACATGAAATCTAGAGTTTTAGAAATGTTACCCAAATGAGATGAAATTGGTACCAAAATGTAGAGGATGATGAGAGGATCACGAATATGTAATTTGTTTTGTTGCTAGCTCCATAAATCGAATTTAGATGATGAATCCTTGAGTTGATGTTTGAGAGAATAAAGTGGAAGTAGTGAGGAGATGATGGAATGAAATGAGTGGTGGTGGTGGGTTACTAGTTAACCAAATTTTCCCAAATGGCAAGATTAGTCCCTCAAGTTTGTAGTTGGGTGCGGGAATTAACCAAACGAATATTTTAAAACGCTAGAGTAAATGTGAGATGTTAAAATCAAATAACGAAAATATTACAAACGTTAGTTAGAGAAAGATGCGAAATTAGATAACGAAAGATATTATCTAAAAAAAAGACGGTGTTAAAAATAAATTTAATGGAAAAATGCGGGATGTTACAATCATGTGCCATGTTACACAACTCTTCATTCTACTTAATCTCTAAGCATATCACAGAAATATTTTTCTTGATATTTCTGTTCTTTCGTAATTCTGACAGTTTGCTTATAAATCGTGCGATTACATTTTCTTTCTTATTAAAAGATTTCTTTAAATTCCTTGAATTCTAGAAAATCCACCGTGACTACGTCAAAAGTTAAATCTCTATCTCAATCTTTTGTGACAGATTCACTCGTACGCTTCATATAATCAAATCGTTTTATCTATATTACTCAATGATGATAAAACTCTATTTATCAACTCATATTCGTCATGAAAACATACTTATTGTCAACCATGACGATCTCTATCAAATTTCGGGGACAAAATTTCTTTAACGGGTAGGTACTGTGACGACCCAAAAAATTTCGACTAGTTTTAAATCAAACTCTTGATACGATTTGATATTTTTGACACGACAAGCAAAGTCTGTTAGATTGAGTCTCAAAAATTTTGAACTGTTTAATATATGCAATTACCCTTCAACTATCTCTGACGATTCACGAACCATTAATTATAAATAAATGTGTATACATACAAATATAAATATAAATATGTATATATATATATATAATAACTAAAAATAATAATATACGATTTAATCGTTAGAACTGAAAATATAAAATAATATACGATATAATTAAATTGTTATTAAAATAAATCTATATATATATATATATATATATATATATATATATATATATATATATATATATATAATTATTTAATAATTGTAATACTCGTTGGACGTTTTGATTATTATTCAGAGAAGTTTAAGTCGAACTTATATGATTTTAAAATAAACGGTGATCCGAAAATGAGTTCTATAAATTTTAGGCTTACTAAAAATGTATTTAGGATCTAGTTATTAAATTTTAGCACTTTTTATCTTTTACCCAGAATTGAGAGGGACAGTTGACGTAATTTTTATTTAATAAATTAATGATCGAATTTTATACAATAATGACTGAAATAAATAAAGGAATTTATTGTAAAAATTTAGGATTTTTTCGAAGACTTTTATTCGCCACTGAGTAACAACGGAGTACGATATCTCGGTCCGTGAAAACTGTCGGCAGAAAATCAAAACATGAAGTCACGAGATGTGTTACTAGTTTCTTTCTTTCACATATTTAAATTATTTATTATTATTATATGTGTACTATTTTTTCCTTTTTCTCTTTGTGTTTCACTATCCTTGATTACACACAAACACACTTATGCATCCGTGATATAGAATTACGAAATGGGAAGACACTGTTTCTGTTTTAAACTCTATCTCATTCGATATATATAACATATAAATACACATAGAGATAGATATTAAAAACACTGCAATCTCTTCCTTCTCCTTTTCTTTTGATTCGGCAGCTACCACAGCCATCATAGTAAACTATTTCATCCTTTCTAAATCTCCCTCTTCCTTCACTTTTGGCCACAATCATCAAATCACAACCCGACCACTTTTCTATACGGTTCATAATCACCACCTACGTCCTCCACCACAACCCACTTCATCACCTTTGTAATCACCAACGATGATCACCACTTCACCCTACTCCCTGCAAACCATCGTGATTCACCTTCACACCATCATTAAAGGAATTCAAAACCCTACTTGAAACCGGCTGTTACTGTTATGTTTACAAACCGAGAACTCTTCACCATCAACAACCACCTCAAAAATCCAACACAAACCCATTTGTATTACTACTAGCATACGGTTTACGATTGAAGAACAAACCATTCGATACTTATTTCCTGTCACGGCTGCTATAACGCTCAAACCCAACTCAAGAAACCACCATCAATTATATGATGCTACTCCATCTATTTTTCTGTTTTCATTCACCATCCTCAAACCCAATTAACCGCCATCATTCCATAATTCTCCTTACTATTTCTACAGCCAACATCGTTGTATTTGTTTGTTTCTGCAGCCACAATCGAGCCGCTATTTTCTTTCATTTATGTTCCTGTTCGAATATATCCTGGTAATTGTTCGAAACCCACTTCTGTATTACCGAAATTATATCTAGTTAAATTGATAAAGTTGATGCATGGTTGATTAATGATAATGATGGGACAATAAAGGAAGGAGGTGATCGTGAAGATTGGTGATGGAACAACACGTTTGTTTTTTTATCTTGTGTGCCTTTTTCTTTTTCTCTGCTTTAAAAAAAAGGTACACACTTTATTAATTAATTGAGTATGCATTAAAACAACATCAATGGATACCCATTTTGGTCCATGAGGTTTCGTTTTCTAACAAAATGGTCCACGAACTTTTAAGTTTTAATGACAAGGAACAGTTAGATCGAGAAAGATAACGATGTACAATATGATTCTGTGACGTGACGAATTGTGTATGATAATACAAGAAAATGACGATGATAGTGTATGATGAAAGGGAGAGATGTGAAGTTGACGATGATGCAGTTAAGTAATATGATGATTAGATAATATTATGATCATAAAGATGGAGATGATAATATTAAAATGATAATGATCGTGATAATTAGGATTAGCATGATAATAACAAAGTTTGATAAATGTTAATGGTTGATGATGAAATAGAGATGATAATGATAGGTGATGGTGATATACATGATTTCATGATGAGTGATGATGATGATGAAGAAAAGAAAATAGAAATAAGATATATAGATTTATTTCGGTAATTAAAATAGAAAAGCAGCAGGCAGAGCATTGGTTAGGGGGTTGTGTGTTAAGCCAGAGGTCTTGGGTTCGATCCCGGGCTTTGACATTTTTTTTAGAAAAAGAAGGAGAAGAAATAGGGAAAATAGAATATTAGGGGTTAAATAAAATTAAGTATGATTATACAACAGAAAAACAAAAACGGACGAATGGTTAAGGATGTTATCGGGTTAGCGGGACGTCGCGGGTTCAAACCCGGATTTGGGCATTTTTTAGGACTACTTCTCTGAGGTAGTTTACGTATTACTCATTATTATTATTATTATTATTATTATTATTATTATTATTATTATTATTATTATTATTATTATTATTATTATTATTAGTATCATTTTTAATGTAAGTAGTATTGTTATTGAAACTGATTTTTTATAAAAATTATCATTTTTATTATTAGAACTATCATTATTATTATTATTATTATTATTATTATTATTAGAATTATCATCATTTTTATCATTATTATTTTTATTATCATTTTTATTATTTCTAACACCAATATTATTATTTTTATCATTATTATTATTAGTATTATTAATATATCAAATAAAGATTTTCTATATAAAAATATATTATTTACATAAAACATAACTATATTAATATGTTTGTAATAAATATTAACTATCTATTTAGTGTATATAAAAATAAATATAGTTAATTTAGTTATTAATGAAACGTACAAGTTACTAAAATAACAATTAATAATAATACCTAAATTTGTTCGATTACCATTATATGTGTTAATATACATATAAATGATATAGGTTCATGAATCCGAGGCCAACCCTGCATTGTTCAGTATCGTCATATGAATATTTTTACTACAAAATATCGTATCGTGAGTTCATTTGATTCTCTTTTACTCTTTACATTTTTTGGAACTGAGAATACATGCGCTGTTTTTATAACTGTTTTACAACTGCTTTATTAAATATTTTTGTAATCTATATTTTTGGACTGAGAATACATGAGATGCTTTTATAAATGTTTGACGAGATAGACACAAGCAAAACATTCCTCGAATGAATTATTATACAGACGAGAAGTTCTGTTGATTATGATATGTTGAATTAATTGGATGTTATAATTGCCACTAATTGATGTGAATATTTTCCCCTGATTATTATAGCTTGGTAACCTAAGAATTAGGAAACGGGTATGGCCCCTAATTCACGCAAATCCTAAAGGTAGCTACCGGGTTTAACACCCCTACCCAGAATGTTCACTAGACGGAAGAGCTAGTGGGTGTGGTGTTTAGTACTTCGAGGTTTATATATTTATTACAGACTAAAAGTTCTATTTATTTTGGGGATATTTATGATGCGCATTAAATGTTAAGGTTGGTTACCAAGAAAAGAAAGCAAAGTGAATGTTATATATCGAGAGAATGATTTTTTATACACAGGTTATGTGTATGATATTTTGTACACGAGATATGTGTACGGTTATTAAGTATTTTGAAAAATGATTTCGTACACGAGATATGTGTACTGTATTTAAAGAAAATCACATGTACATTACGGGTGGGTGTAAGATTCGGGCCCATTTGTACCATGCACATTTAAATCTTGTGGTCTATCAAAATTATGAATTTTATTGTTTATGATAAACCAATGAACTCACCAACCTTTTTGGTTGACACTTTTAAGCATGTTTATTTTGAGGTATGAAAGAAATCTTCCGCTGTGCATTTGCTCATTTTAAAGATATTACATGGAGTCGTTCATGGCATACTTAGGACAGTACCTCGCAATGGGACCAAATGTTGATGACTTCGTCCAGATGGATTAGGACGGGTCGCTTCAGGATAGATCAGATCATGATGAATATTGAAGATACAAGTGTTAGAATGAGATTCATATGAACAGTAAACAGATTCGGTATTAGAGAAATTCGGTTACAAGTAATTTCACATCTTTTTAAACTCAGTGACAATGCAATTTCTATGTTTTAAGACTACTTAGGTTCTATATACAGCCATCCTCTATAGAACCTTCTATTTAGATTATTTCACATTAACATTATCTAACTTTGGGGTCCTAACAATCTCCCTCTTAGTGTTAAATGTGAATTTTACATTTGTAACCCTACTTTGTAATATTTAGAGGTCCAAATGTGGCTTTCCATCTCGTACCAGCTGGATCAGAAAATTCAACTTGATTGTCTGAAATCTTCTTTGATGGTTTCCAGGTACCCCACACTTTTCTTGGATCTCCTTCATATAATGGATATTCGTTCATCTCCTTGAAAAACCTTCTTTTCCTTTGAATGCGAAAAATCTCAAAATGTCTTGTGTGAATTCGGAGCTTGAGATGATCTTTAATATATTTGATAAATTCTCCAAGACTCAATTTCATGTCAATATCATCAAACTTGCTTTGAAAGTACTTAAGATATTTCAGTGCGGCTTTAAGTGTTCTATCTGAATATTTTTTGAGCTCACTTGTTCTGATGAACTCCTTTTCCTTTTGAGAATTGACAAAAACAAACCCTTCGGGTTCATATAACATTTGAAACAATGCCATGTTCTCCAGTCCTTCTAACGATTGATCAGGACAACTTATTCGAATCTTTTTCCTTTTTTCCTCGAGACTAATTTGAAAGTCCTCTCGTCTCATCAGTTCTATTGTCTCCATCATGTATCTCTTCACCGCTTCCAAAGCTTGATATTTTGCAAAAGGTCGATTGGTGAGAATACTGAGGTAGTTGTAGATGTGAATGATGTCGATCATGTTAAGATTTGAAAATCTACTTCGGTTAACTTGTATTCATTCTCATCTTCTCGTATCACGTTAAACTAACTTTGGACGTCTTTCTTTTCACTTATCTCTACTCTTAGTCGAGTAATATTCAATACTTATTTCAATCAATGTTTTCTTTGTAACCGCAAGTCATCTTCATTTCTGTTGACATGTCTCCTCCACATCTAACGATACCATGTCCTTTCATTAGCTTGTAGAAATTGAGTGCCAATGTAAGTAAATATTTCATTTCTTGGAGTTTTGTTGATGCGGGCGATTTTGTAAGCATTCTCTTCGATGAAAGTGTTTCTTAAAGTAATGAAATCATGTTCAACTCTTAATTGTAATTGCTTTTCCCGATTCTTGAAGAATAAACCGTTGTTGAATTTGAACCATGAATTGATTGTTGAGCTTGATGTTATAGAATCGGAAATTGAAGTCTCATTTGAGTTTGTGGTTTGTGTTATTTGTTCAGAAGAATTACACGGATTTTTTGTTGGAGGTTCTTCTTCTTCTTCAATATGATTAAAGATATCATGTGTATTAGGGCTTTCATATTGACCATCGACATCCTCATCAGTAGAATCCTCTTCATCATCACCCATTTGATAATCAGCCCCTCAGACAAGAGCAATCTCTGAGGTTTGAAAAGGTACATCATGATTAAGAGGCGTTGTAGTATCTTCTTTACCATTTAAAAAAATCTCATTCTCAAGATGTAAACAGAAATCCACGGTTGAAGTTGTAATGTAGAAAAATCGATGCTCAGTAAACTCATTCACTACACTCTTTCCCTTGAGAATGTCCTCAATATCATCAAAATTTCGATTGTCTTTAGATACTGATGTATCCTCTATTTGTTGTTGTTGATGTTGTTCTTATGTATCCATAATACTTATCATTTTCGAGTCACCCTCTCTCTTTGTAACCACTTCATCAACATCTGAAAGATTAAGTCCTTCAGAATTAGTTGACTCTTCAACAAGCACTTTCTTTGATAAGCTTTTGGAAGAAGTTACTCATCTATTTAGCAATGAGGGCAAGTGGATCACCCGGAGAAGACTCTTTCCTTTCATCTTGAAGTTTAGACACGGCTATGTTCTTAGCAGATGTGTTGCTATCAATATATTCAAACAAATCATACGGGATAGCTTACATGATGATGTTTTTGGCCACAATATCACCCTGAGCATGCTCACATTTCTCTCTAGAGAGTTCATAAACTGGTAATGATAGACCAGTTTCTGGATGAAATTCAACAACTGGTCCATCTTTCAAAGTAGCCCAAATGTGCTTTTCCTTCTCACCCTTGTAGTCTATGAATTGAGTGATACGTTGGAGCCACTGGTAATACTTGCCATTAAACAGAATAGGAGGTTTGGAATCGGATCCAATAATCAAAGTATCTTGAGTAGACATTTTGACATATTCTGAGGTAGATTCAGATAGTCACAAAAATCCAAGATTCTGATACAAAGTCTAACAATAAACAAGTTTGTTGTCAGATTCGGATTCAGATTCAGATTCGGTCACTTTAGCTGATGACACGCATAATGATCCATATCGAAAAGACACATTATTAAAAACATTCCGCCTAGAGCATAACCGACGTGAACGGTCCCGGGCAAAGAACCTCTTCCCGGCCCCACTCAAGTAATCCGACCAGAAAGTTATTCATACGTCACACCCGGGAAGACGGGTTCCGGACAGAGGCTAACCGTGACATTACATAATGTAACGACCCGCCAAAATCGCAATTGACGTAGTACATTATTCACCAGTTTCATTACGAGGTATTGACCTCTATATGATACGTTTTGTAAACATTGCATTCTTTTGAAAAGGAACACCATAAATGAATATCTAAATCCAAGGTTTTCGACATCTGATGATTTCTACATATAGACAATTGATGTGCGTAGGGGTGTATACGAAATAGTTATATTTTTACTACGAAATACTATTAAATACGATACAATTTTACACAAGTTATTTATTTATTTATAGAGTGGATATACCTAAACCTTGCTACAATAATTATAGGCAGTGTACCTAATCGTACAGTAGTGTAGTTTTTAGTAAGTCCGGTTCGTTCCACAGGGAGCTAGCCAAGTTTAACGCTATATTTTTAAAACTATATTTGTAAATATATAAATATATATATATAAGTAGTATTATTATTATTATAAAAGGGGGCTTTTACCGTTTAATGACCGATTTGTCGATTTTAAAACTTTAGTCGCAGTTAAAACCTAATGTAAAATATTAAAAATAAATATAACTTAATTTAAAGCGTAAAGTAAATGACAATAATTAAAGTGCGATAAATTAAAATGCGATAAATAAAATGACAATAAATAAAATTGCGATAATTAAAAATTACGATAATTAAAAGTGCAATTAAATAAAATGACAGTAACTAAAAGTGCGATGAAATATGAAATAAAGGAATTATGCTTATTTGAACTTCCGTAATCATGATGTTTGACGTGTTGATTTTAGTTTATTATCATGGGCTAATTGTCCTTTGTCCTAGATTATTCAATATGTTCATCTGGTTTTTGTCCATAACAGTCCATCAGTCATAAATATAAAGTGCGAGTGTCCTCGTCAAATTATCCTTATATCCGAAGTCAAATATTTCAACTAATTGGGGACTTAAACTATAATTACACCAATTTTCCTTGTATATAATTCACCCCTGTTTTAATAAGTCCATTGACTATTAATCCATTCCCGTGTCCGGTTAAATGAACGATTATTAGTACTTATAAATATCCCGCACATCGTGTCCGATCGAGAGTATATGGTTATTTATAGGTACATCGAATTCTAAATCTTTATATTAAATTAACGAACTATCATTCAATTAAACAAATATAAAGCCCATTAATAGCCCATAATCTAATTTCCACAAGTGTCGTTCATTTGTCCAAACCCCAATTATGGTACAAAGCCCAATTACCCCGTCTTTAATATTTTAGCCCAACATCACGATTACTTCAATTTAAATAAGCATAATAATAACTTAGTTACGAGACATTAATTTAAAAAGGTTGAACATAACTTACAATGATTAATAATAGCGTAGCTTTACACGGACAGAATTTCGACTTACACACTTACAACATTCGCTAACATACCCTTATTATTATTAATCTTTAAATTAAAATTAAAATTAAAATTAAAATATAAATATATATATATATATATATATATATATATATATATATATATATATATATATATATATATATATCTGTGAGAGATAAAGAGTAGAGAAAGATGTATATTTTTCGGCCGAAATACGCGAACTTTATAGGATGTCAGTTGATACAGTTCACCATGCGATCGCATGGGTTTATAACTGCCAAGCCATGCGATCGCATGGCCCCCTGGGACAGCTCACATTTGCTTGTTTTCTTCTTGCCGACGGTTTTAATATATAATATAATATATATATAATTTTTAAGAATTAATTATATATTATATTATATTCATGTGCATAGTTGACTTGTAATTTTTAGTCCGTTGCGTCGAGCGTTGAGAGTTGACTCTGGTCCCGGTTCCGGATTTTTGAACGTCCTTTCGTACTATTTAATATCTTTTACTTTGCGTTTTGCGGCTTGTACTCTTGTAACTTTTAGATGTTTCTCATCAATAATTTGAACCTCTTGGATTGTACTTTGTACTTTTGAGCTTTTTGGTCGTTTGCATCTTCAATTCGTCGAATCTGTCTTTTGTCTTCACCTTTTATTATTTAAACGAATATCACTTGTAAATAGAACAATTGAAACTAAAAGCTTGTCTTTCTTGAGGGATAATGCTATGAAATATATGTTCGTTTTTAGTATTATCAAATATTCCCACACTTGAGCATTGCTTGTCCTCAAGCAATATGGTCTTGAAATAAAAATACTAGAATCACTTCTTTATTCTTCACATTTTGTACATCAGTGATTTCTATATGGCGGTATGAACAATGGTAGTAACATTGTGGATTACAGTCCCACATGACTATGAAAATTTAGATCCTTTAAGAAATTGGATCTTTATGAAAACATTTGATCGTTTTGAAAATTCAATCTAGCTTTTACCCTAGATAAGTTTTCCGCAATAACCCTTCATCGGTGTTTGCAAATTGTTTTTGTAGGTTTGGTGGGTTTCAGATTTGAAAATTTTAGCTCAAAACTTATGGTTTTGTGTCACCCACTTGCTAACCTTGTATTAGGAAAGCAACACGTCCAGTATACTTGTTCCGTATATTACCTTTCGGTAAACTACCGTCCGGTTGTAAAGGAAAGCGTTGAACAAGCAACTGTTAAGGCAATGTCCCGTGACATTATTTTGATTATGGTCTATAACGTGTCGGATGCAATTACTATCCTTTGTAGGAGCAATAGTAAAGATCACCCTATATTTTTCGGTCTGGCACAAGGTCTTGTCTTCGACCATGCTATGCAACCACCGTTCTTACGGTTGACACCCAATTTGGTTCAGGTGACCTAATGAATTCCAGGTGAATTCCTAGGATTTTACGTTCAATGGTAATGAACGCATTAAAAATGGGTTTTCAGAAAACAAATCGGTTTGTAATTTGATCAAAATATTTTCTCATTCAAGCTCGAGTTTAGATATCATCGAATTTTATGAGTTTGTAATTCTCAATCTTTAAAGTCAATCTCAAGGATTGAGTAATATCAGGCTTAAAAGCTGATTTTTGATCTTTAAGGAGATTATCCTTTCTGGGGATCTGATTCATTAGTCTTATAAGCTAATTTGCACGGCGACCCTGTTTGATGCTGAGGTTCGTGGATTTCCAGCTGATTTTCGAGAAAACTTTTCAAGGTTTTTCATAGACTCTACAACTGGTCTGGACGACAACTTCCTGACCTAAATCAAGAAGCGCGTGTATTTTTCTCTCGGGAGACTTTACTTCCTTTTATATTACAATAAACTGGGTAAAACTGATAAATATCGTTCAAAATAAAAGTATCTTCAATTATTTGTACAAAAATATGTGTCATATGTTCTAAATAACTTGGTAAATTTTTCCCACACTTGGCTTTTAGTTTCCTTTCTTTGCCTTTTTATTTTTTTCTATTCCATTTTAAATGAATTCTAACATTTTGGGTTGTTTCTCAATTTATGTCTTTTACGAGGTAACAATAATTTCGGTGTTAACACCTAGTTTTATCGTTCATAAATATGTATAAACATGATTTTGAGTTCATTTAATTGAAAATTTTGAAAAATTTTACTAGAATTTGGTAGTCAGTATATAAGACTAGGGCTGTTCTTTATTATCAGAGAGCACTAGATTCTAATACAACTACTGCGTTACTAGTATTTTTAATGGTAACCAAGTGTATAAGTCAAAAAATTTTAAAAATCCGAAAGAATTTAACCCCTTCCCACACTTAAGATCTTGCAATACCCTCATTTGCAAGAAATCAGTAACAATTTAAATTATTGAGGTTGATTAGCGTAGAAAAATGATTAAATTTTACCAAAGTTTCTAAACATATTGACGTTTGTTTTCTGAATGATAAATGGTGCACATCATTTGTTCATTCCGTCTTGTTGTTACATCACATTTGTTTTTCGTTTTGTCATCAAAATTAGTAACTTTTGCTGAACTTAATGCCAGTCTTTGAAAATGCGCTGTTTTACCCTGTTGTGTACAATTGACAAAATACATACATACAGATAATAACACGCATGGTAATTTTAAATGGGACTTAATATCCCACTTTCAAATCAAATATGAAATATTAGTACAACATAATAAAAATGTTAAAACTTACATAAAAGTATCACAATATTATATGTTTAAACATAAATATATAAAAATAATAAAAAGATAAAAATCATAGAAATCACCAACGGGAACTGTATCAATCTGGATAGGGGTTCCAGTTCATGTCGTCGGGCGGGTTCCATGGTTGGTTATAGGTATACTGATAGGCCTGGTTAGGGTCGTAGAGAGTAAATGGTGGTCGCATATCGGGCTGGTGTGGAGGATAGTAAGCAGGTCGGGTCTGTACGTAGTTATTTGGTACCTGAGGTGATAGCTGGCTCATGATCTGATGCTGATGATAGTGCCATCTATCATGTTGTCGTTGCCTTGAATGCTCGTACACATTCTCGCCTTGCCACTGCTCGTACCGACTATGTCTATCCTGGTTTGTCATTTCTACCTCATCTATACGCTGGTAGACGTCAGTCATAGCCTCCCTAATGACATCCCTAATGTCATCCGGTTTCTCCATTTCCTCATCTGAACCTCTCTCTACCTGTGGATGACGACCATCATATGGTATTACCTGATTGCGTCTGCTCTTTAATACCTTTGCACCCTGATAGACCTTCAATCTTAAAGTATCAACCTGTTCCCTACACACCATCAGTGGACCCCCTTGATCCCTATCTACACCCAAATACTCTCCAATGAGAGTAATAAAAATATCTCCTCCTATTATTCCCCCGTCCTGTATTCCTGCCACTATTTTGGACAGATAAAAACCAACACAGTAGAGGATATTAACAAAGCTTCTAGGGTTTCGAATACACTTAAGGTAAAATAAGTCGTGTAAGGTCATCTTCTCCTTGTTTTTACCTCTTTGTGTAATCGAATTAGCTAAAAATCTATGTATAATACGTAGCTCTGCTTTGTTAATATCTAAATAGGAGTGTCTTCCTCCCAGCAAAAAAACATTATAATTTGACATACGCCTCCAGACGGCGTCCGCGTCAAAATTCCTATCTACCCGCTCCCCATGATAAATCAAATTTGTACAATCGGGTAGTAGTAATTCACCAGGAGTGTAAATCTATAAAGCCCTGGCCATGTCCAGCATGGACATCCTGTACATCCTACGGCCAAGTAAAAATCTAAGAAAATTTCTATCATCTAATCTAACTACATCCGCATTAAGTGAAATAGTACTCATAAGCTCAACACACCATTCCTTATATACAGGCCTACGAATGGTGAATAAACGTTCCCAATCGGGAAAAGAAGAGCTGCCATACCTTTGGATCAGATGCTGTCTAACTGAGTTAACTAGTTGGACCCTTTCCAAAGGCTCCCAATTGATTACCCTCGGTACTTCTATATTTTTCGTTACTAGTTTAAATTTGTTACTTTGGTACGTCGGGTAATCTCCCCAGCTTCGATCAAATCTCAAATTAGGATGCAACTGTTCTTCATGAATCGTTGGGTGTTCTACTATTGGATGAATCGGAAAAATTACGTAGGCATTAACATATTCTTGTTGCGGATCATAATATGGTACGTGTTGATCAGGTTGTTGTTTTTGTTCCTGTTGTTGCTCCGGTTCATATTGCATTTCTGGTACAGGTTCCGGAGCATGTTGCCTAGATGATGATGATGCACCATCAGTATCGGTAAATCTCTTTCTTGAGAAACTTTTTAACAAATTCATGATTAGAGTGGATTATAGCAAGAGATTTGGTGAATTTTGGTTAAAATGGCGAATTTAGGGGTGTTTTTTGGGTTATGTTCGTGTATGTTTGTGTGTGGAGTGGGGAAAGTAGAACCAGCGACTGCTCTTTTTGATCCTGACCAGTTTTTGGTCTTCATGCGACCGCATGAATTTAGTGAAAGAACCACATGCGATCGCATGGGGTCTGTTTTTTTTTTTTTATAAAAACCTTTAACTAATTAAAACATATAATTAATTAAATTTTAAAAAAATTTGTTTCTTTTTAGGAGTGAGGGCGTTTCGGATCGTTGTCCTAGTCCGTCTCTCAACAAAATTTTAAAATTTGTCACTTTTTAAGCGTTGTTTTAAAAGCAAAGATTTTTGGGTTTTTTAATGTTTTTGTCATACTTTAATTCAATAAGATTAAAAATAATGATAATAAAAGTTCTCGTCCCGCCCTCGGGTAAAGCAATTTCGGTTCAACGACCTAGTTTTCAACTCACGACGAAATTTTAGAAATCACATTTTTAACTTAATGAAATAAAGTAAATTTTTGTTTTTAAATTCACACCAAACTTATATTTAAAATGCATAAAACTAAAAATTCATTTAAATATAATTAATATTACAAACTTATATTAAAAATATTAATTTTAAAAATATTTAAAAACTTAAATAAATTGATTTTAAAAATTTACAATAATAAATTAATATTTAAATATTAATTTTAAAAACATGGTAAAAAAATAAAATTAAAAATCTTTTTGGTCTTTTATCCCACTTTAATCAATCAAATATTATCAAAAATATACGCCCCTCTTTTCGGTAAAGTAATTTCGGTTCCATAACCTAGTTTTACTCCTGACGAATTTTTGAAATATTTTGGGTTGATTGATTAAAGATATTTATACCTTAAGAATAAACGGTAAATTTCGCAGTGATGTAATAAATTTTTGTATGATATCAATAATTTCGGTTACGCATACCTAATTTTATTGAATACCAATTTAATACTTTATAGCAAACGATTCAGCGTTTATTATCAAAAGGTTAAAAGCAATAAAATTAAAAATAAAAAATGTACATAATTACCTGTGAGAAAGAATTCTCAGAGACCTGCTTTAGCGGACTCATAAGAGAGTCATGTGATTTGGTTCTCCATAGCTACGTAAGCGTAACCTCGATTCTTCAATATCTTTTCTTCTAAACATATGAACGGTCCTTCTCTGCATAGAGTAACAAATTCGGTATTTGAATATGTTTGATTATTTGAACATTTACCTTCGTGTGACCATTTTCCGCATTTATAACATCTTCCAAGGTGTCGTGCTCTTCTTTTCGTTACGGATTTTGATTTTCCTTTACTAAAATGTATCTTATGATGATCTTTCCTGAGTTCTTTTCTTTTTGCCTCTTATGAATGATACCAATTCGCTCGGAAGGGTGTCATTATTACGTTTAGTAATCATAGCATGTAGCATTAGACCATGGTTCAAATCAAAGGAATTCTTCATCTCGTTAAACCTAAAAAAATAAAAATTCAGAATGGAGGGAGAAGACTAGTTCTTTAGGGTCTGCTAGGAAAAGACCATTCGGATTGCATTCTCGGAAACTACACGAAAACAGAATATCTAACTCTAACAGAAATATATATTACCCTAAAAAGATTCGAACCTTCTCACACTTAGTTAGCTGTGGTGTCGAAATTATGATTAACTTCATCTTCAACTTCCATTGGACTATCCATGTAATGTTTAACTCTGTGACCATTTACCTTAAATTCAATTCCATTTGAATTTATTAATTCTACTATTCCGTACGGGAAAACTCTTTTGACTATGAATGGTCCAGACCATCTTGATTTCAATTTTCCAGGAAATAGCTAGAATCGTGAATTGAAAAGAAGAACTTTGTCTCCTTCTTTAAATTCTTTTGAACTTCTGATTCTTTTATCATGCCATTTCTTCGTTCTTTCCTTATAGATTAACGAATTTTCGTATACTTCATGTCTTAATTCTTCTAATTCATTTAGTTGACTTAACCGTAGACGTCCGGCTTCATGTAAATCAAGATTACATGTCTTCAAAGCCCAAAATGATTTATGTTCAATTTCTACTGGAAGATGACATGCTTTTTTGTAAATGAGTCTAAAAGGTGTGGTTCCAATTGAAGTTTTGTAGGCTATTCTAAAAGCCCAGAGTGTATCCTCCAATACGTTTTAATGCTCGGCTGGTATTTTCAACTTGTCCACTTGTTTGTGGATGATAAGCAGTTGAGATTTTATGAGTTACTCCATATCTTTTGAGAACTTTCTCAAGTTGATTATTACAAAAATGAGTACCCCGATCACTTATTAAAGCTTTCGGTGTTCCGAACCTAGCAAAAAGACGTTTTAAAAAGTTGACTACAACTCGTGCATCGTTAGTTGGGAGAGCTTGTGCTTTCGCCCATTTAGATACATAATCAATGGCAACGAGAATGTAGAGATTATTATGAGATTTTGGAAATGGACCCATAAAGTCAATACCCCAAACGTCAAATACTTCACATACTTGAATGACAATTTGTGGCATTTCATCACGTTGACTTATTTTTCTGGTCCTTTGACAAGCATCACAGGATTTGCAAAGAAGGTGTGCGTCTTTGAAAATTGTAGGCCAATAGAATCCAGCATCGTAAATTTTTCTTGCTGTAAGTTGAGGCCCATAATGCCCTCCTGTTGGTCCTGTGTGACAATGGTTTAAGATTTGACCAGCTTCACCCTCGAATACACATCGACGTATTATTCCATCGGGACAACTTTTAAACAAATGTGGATCTTCCCAGAAATAGTGTTTTATATCACTGAAGAATTTCTTTCGTTTTTGGTACGACAACCCTTTTTCAAGAAATCCACATACTAAGTAGTTTGCATAGTCTACAAACCATGGAATTTCACTATAATCTATCTTCAATAGATATTCATCAGGAAAGTTATCTTGTATGGCCGATTCATTTAGAACTTCTAATTCAGGATTTTCAAGACGAGAAAGATGATCAGCTGCGAGATTTTCTGCTTCCTTTTTGTCTCGGATTTCAATATCGAACTCTTGTAGGAGTAAGATCCAACGGATTAATCGTGGTTTGGCATCTTGTTTTGAAAATAGATATCTAAGAGCAGAATGGTCGGTATAGACCACCGTTTTAGCTAGAACGAGATATGAACTAAATTTGTCAAAAGCAAAGACAATAGCAAGGAGTTCTTTTTCAGTAGTTGTGTAGTTCATTTGTGCTCCTTGTAACGTCTTACTAGCGTAATAAATAGGTTGAAATCGTTTTTCAATCCTTTGTCCTAAAACGGCTCCCATTGCAAAATCACTTACATCGCACATAAGTTCAAATGGTAGATTCCAATTTGGAGTTATCATGATCGGCGCATTAGTGAGTTTTTCTTTAAGAATATTAAAAGATTTGATGCATTTATCCGAAAAGATGAATGGAGCATCCTTTTCTAGGAGTTTATTCATAGGAGTGGCAATTTTAGAAAAATCTTTTATGAAACGTCGGTAAAAACCGGCATGTCCTAGAAAACTCCTAACTCCTCTAACATTGGTGGGATGTGAAAGTTTAGCAATTACATCTACTTTAGCTCTATCCACTTCAATTCCTACCTTTGAAATTTTATGACCAAGAACGATGCCTTCTTTAACCATGAAATGACATTTCTCCCAATTAAGTACTAGATTTGATTGTTCGCATCTAATAAGCATTCGTTCAAGATTAACTAGACATGTTTCAAAAGTATCACCGAGGACTGAAAAGTCATCCATGAAAACTTCCATGCATTCTTCTATCATGTCGTGAAAAATTGCCATCATGCATCTTTGAAGGGTTGCAGGGGCGTTGCAAAGTCCAAATGGCATGCGTTTGTAAGCAAAAGTACCATAAGGGCACGTGAACGTGGTTTTCTCTTGGTCCTCGGGTGCGATTGGAATTTGAAAGTATCCGGAAAAATCGTCAAGAAAACAATAGTAACTATTTCCGGCTAATCTTTCCAACATTTGATCAATAAAAGGTAAGGGAAAGTGATCTTTTCGGGTGGCGTCATTTAATTTTCTATAATCAATACAAACACGCCATCCTGTTACAGTCCTAGTAGGAATAAGCTCATTTTTTTCATTTGTGATGACAGTCATGCCACCCTTCTTAGGCACGCATTGAACTGGGCTTAACCATGGACTATCAGAGATTGGATAAATTAAACCTGCATCGAGCAGTTTAATAATTTCTTTCTTAATAACATCTTGCATATTAGGATTTAGTCTTCGTTGGCATTGCACATATGTTTTATGACCTTCTTCCATCAGGATTTTATGTGTGCAATACGAAGGACTTATGCCTTTAATATCATGAATCTTCCATGCAATAGCTGGTTTATGAGCTTTTAGCACAGAAATGAGTTGAGATTTTTCATTTTTCGTAAGAGAAGACGATATTATTACAGGTAATTCAGATTCACCATGTAAATAAGCGTATTCCAAATGGTTTGGAAGTGGCTTTAACTCTAATGTCGGTGGTTCTTCTATCGATGATTTGTATCGATATCTGTCTTCTTCTTTAAGCATTTGAATTTCTTCTGTTGTTGGTTCATATCCATTAGCCATGAGTGCGGCTAACATTTCAGCTTCATCAATTGGTTCAGTTCCTTCTCCTAAAGAACATTCTCCTGTTCCTTGTAATTCTGGAAATTCTTCTAACAATTCTGCATGTGAATCTATAGTTTGAGTATAATAACATGTATCATCTGCAGATTGCGGTTGTTGCATGGCTCTATCAACAGAAAAGGTAACACTCTCGTCCTCTATACTTAGGGTCAGTTTCTTACCAAACACGTCTATTATTGCTTTGGCCGTGTTTAAGAATGGTCTTCCTAATATGAGAGGAACTCGAGAATCTTCTTCCATGTCCAGAATAACAAAATCTACTGGAAATACTAAAGTACCAACTTTAACTAGCATGTTCTCCATTATCCCTCTAGGATATTTTACTGATCGATCGGCTAGTTGTATGCTTATTCGTGTTGGTTTCAATTCTCCAAGGTCTAGTTTAGCGTATAGTGAATACGGCATTAAATTTATACTAGCACCTAAATCTGCCAATGCTTCTATTGAACTAAGACTACCCAGAAAACATGGAATTGTGAAACTTCCTGGATCTGATAATTTTTCTGGTATCTTATTCAACAGTACTGCAGAACAATTAGCATTCATAGTAACAGCCGATAGTTCTTCCATTTTCTTTCTATTTGTGATTAGATCTTTCAAGAATTTAGCATATCTAGGCATTCCTGAAATTACATCAATGAAAGGAAGATTTACATTTATTTGTTTAAATATATCCAAGAATTTGGATTTCTCGACTTCAAGTCTTTTTTTCTCATTTTACTCGGGTAAGGAAGTGGTGGTTGGTATGGTTTAACATAAGGTTTAGCCTTAAATGTGTTATCTTCATTAACCTTTTCAATTACCGGTTCTGTTTCCTTATCTTGCTCAGGTTGTTGTTCTTGTGGAGTAGGAATAGAGTCCTCAGAAATTACAGGTATTTCAGGTGGTTTGTGTGTAATACCACTTCTCGTGGTAATAGCTTTAGCTGTTTCATTTCGGGGGTTAGCATTTGTATCGCTAGGTAGACTTCCCGGTTTTCTTTCACCTATCAACCGTGCTAGGTTGCTTACTTCTTGTTCCAAATTTTGAATAGAAGCTTGTTGATTTCTAAATGCTTGAGCATTTTGTTCATTGGTTTGTTTCTGAGATGTGAAAAACTGCGTTTGAGATTCAACTAGCTTTAACATCATATCTTCTAGATTTGGTTTTTTATCATCGGTTTGTGGTGGTTTGTTTTGAAAAATAGGTCTTTGCTGGTTGTAAGTATTATTGGATACTTGTTGATTGCTAGGACCTTGTTGGTTGTTGTATGAAACATTTCGGTTATAATTCTGGTTTTGATTGTAGATTGGTCTTGGCGGTTGATAATTATTCTGATAATTATTTCCAGGCCTTTGGTTCATGTATGAAACATTCTCTCTTTGTTCCATTGTTTGTTTAATACTGAGACAATCTTTTGTCAAATGTGGTCCTCCACACTGCTCACAACTAATTCTTATTGAGTGAATATCTTTAGTCATCTTTTCCATTCGTCTCTCGACAGCATCTATCTTTGCAGAAATGGAATCAAAGTCATGGCTAGAATCGGCTCTAGCCGCTTTAGATGATCTAACGATATCTTTTTCTTGATGCCACTCATGTGAGTGGGAAGCAGTGTTATCAATAATTTTGTAAGCTTCAGTTGTTGTTTTCTTCATAATGGAAGCACCAGCTGCTATATCGATGTCTTTTCTTGTAGTGATGTCGCATCCTTGGTAGAATATTTGTACTATTTAATAAGTGTCTAAACCATATTGCGGGCATCCTCTCAATAACTTTCCAAATCTTGTCCACGCCTCATATAATGTTTCATTTGGCTTCTGTGTGAACGTAACAATTTCTCCTTGAAGTCTCACGGCTTTAGATTCCGGAAAGAATTGTTTAAGAAAATTTTTAACTAAAACGTCCCATGTATCAATCGCCCCTTCAGGTAACGATTCCAACCAATCTTTGGCTTCTCCCTTTAAAGTCCAAGGAAATAACATGAGATATATCTGTTCATCCTCAACTTCTCGGATATTAAATAGTGTACAGATCCTATTAAAAGTTCGAAGATGTTCGTTTGGATCTTCCTTCGGCGCACCACTAAATTGGCATTGATTAGTTACCATGTGTAGGATTTGTCCTTTGATTTCATAATCTGGCGCATTAATGTCTGGTTGAGTAATTGCGTGACCTTGGCCAGTGCGTTTAGCTCACATTCGGTCTTCCATACTTAGAGGTTCCAGATTCTCCATGATTGAATTTGTTGAATCTGAATCACTAGAGGATTCTGATTTAATGGTTTATTCCTCGACAATCTCTGTTTGAATGATTGGTGGTTCCGGAGGAAAGATTAATGGTTCAGGATCTCTAAATTGTCCCTGAATATCCTCCGGATCCTCAATTGTGAGGTCGGGTTCAAAAAATGGATTATCGGAAATTTGAATTGGAGTCCTTGGTCGACTGGATGATGATTCTAAAGAAAAATCAACGGCGACAATATTGGCTAGATCTCTTGATCGAGTTACAGGTGGTGAACGTATAAAAGGTGGTGAATGTTTTGCTCGGTGCATTCACTGAATATCCTATTAGTTATAAAAATAAAAATTATATAAGCTATCAAATTAATAGACTTTTCTGATTTTGCCCACGTTTCGAATAGCCAATAGATGCAGCAGGTAGCCAGGACCCTTTAAATCGGAAGCCCACAACTCGCCACTATCAAATCCAACTATTACTACGAACCATAAAATTTTGGATGTCTATCAATTTAACCACCTAAAATAATTTTTCGTTGAAGTTTAAAGAAATTTTAGAGAAGAAATAGAAAATTCTATGTCCTAAATACTAGAGAGTAGAGAAATAAGAAAGAAAAAGAGCGCGTCGGAAAACGTCGAAAAATAAAAGGTCGAAAAATAATAAAAAGAACGTAGCGCGTCGAAACTTAAAAGTCTAAAAACTAAAATTTAAAATTTACGTCTAAAGGTATTAAAGCTTAAAAGGAATTCTCTATCCAAAACGGCAATTATTTAAAAACTACTAAAATCTTAAAACGGCGTCGCAAAATTCTAAAGCATCTAAATCTTAGTCTAAAGAAAAAGCACTTAAGGGATTTTACGGCAAAGCCTAAAAATCTAGAAATAAAAAAATAACTACGTCAAAAACTATATATTAAAACTAGTTACGAGCGAAAAATATAAATATTACGAATTAACAATTAAAAAGATACAAAATATAAAAATAAAACTTAAAGTTTATAAAAATACAATTTTTATAAAAATATTATTTTTATATTATTTATTTGATAAAAATAATAAGTTTATATATTTAATAAAACTAATTTTAACTTAAAATACAAATTAATTAAAAACTAAAACTAAATTATTATAATAAATAACCCTAATTAGGGATTAATAATAATAATAATAATTAATACACCGTAATTAATGCAGTACCAGGTTCAGTTGGACGTGTCAGAACCTCTCATGCGATCGCATGAGTTTAAAACGCGGCAGCCTTGCGATCGCATGACTTCTGGATCCAGCTCTGATCTTGGGCTGCTACAGTACGGCCCGTTTATAGTTTTATATTTTTTTTATTTTCTGTTTTATATTAATATAAAGTATTTATATAAAATAAATAAAAATTTAATTCAAAAAAAAAAACTACCTATTAGTTTTTGTAACTAAAAGAAAATACAAACTTTTTAATTTTTTTATATTTTGAACAACTCTTAAAACTATATATATATATATATATATATATATATATATATATATATATATATATATATATATATATATATATATATATATATATATATATATATTATATATATATATATATATTTATATTTTTGTATTTTTAATATTTAAAACGTATTTTCATAAAAAGAAATTAAAACTTAATAAAAATCTTTTTTTTATATATATATAGCGTTTCGCTTCCGGTGTTTAAGAAGTCCCCGGCAGCGGCGCCAAAAATACTTGATGTGCGTAGAGGTGTATACGAAATAGTTATATTTTTACTACGAAATACTATTAAATACGATACAATTTTACACAAGTTATTTATTTATTTATAGAGTGGATATACCTAAACTTTGCTGCAACACTTATAGGCAGCGTACCTAATCGTACAGTAGTGTAGTTTTTAGTAAGTCCGGTTCATTCAACAGGGAGTTAGCCAAGTTTAACGCTATATTTTTAAAACTATATTTGTAAATATATAAATATATATATAAGTAGTATTATTATTATAAAAGGGGGTTTTTACCGTTTAATGACCAGTTTGTCGATTTTAAAACTTTAGTCGCAGTTAAAACCTAATGTAAAATATTAAAAATAAATATAACTTAATTTAAAGCGTAAAGTAAATGACAATAATTAAAGTGCGATAAATTAAAATGCGATAAATAAAATGACAATAAATAAAATTGCGATAATTAAAAAGTACGATAATTAAAAGTGCAATTAAATAAAGTGACAATAACTAAAAGTGCGATGAAATATGAAATAAAGGAATTATGCTTATTTAAACTTCCGTAATCATGATGTTTGACGTGTTGATTTTAGTTTATTACCATGGGTTAATTGTCCTTTGTCCTGGATTATTCAATATGTCCATCTGGTTTTTGTCCATAACAGTCCATCAGTCATAAATATAAAGTGCGAGTGTCCTCGTCAAATTATTCTTATATCCGAAGTCAAATATTCCAACTAATTGGGGACTTAAACTATAATTACACCAATTTTTCTTGCATATAATTCACCCCTGTTTTAATAAGTCCATTGACTATTAATCCATTCCCGTGTCCGGTTAAATGAACGATTATTAGTACTTATAAATATCCCGCCCATCGTGTCCGATCGAGTGTATATGGTTATTTATAGGTACATCCAATTGTAAATCATTATATTAAATTAATGAACTATCATTCAATTAAACAAATATAAAGCCCATTAATAGCCCATAATCTAATTTCCACAAGTGTCGTTCTTTTGTCAAAACCCCAATTATGGTACAAAGCCCAATTACCCCGTCTTTAATATTTTAGCCCAACATCACGATTACTTCAATTTAAATAAGCATAATAATAACTTAGTTACGAGACATTAATTTAAAAAGGTTGAACATAACTTAAAATGATTAATAATAGCGTAGCTTTACACGGACAGAATTTCGACTTACACACTTACAACATTCGCTAACATACCCTTATTATTATTAATCTTTAAATTAAAATTAAAATTAAAATATATATATATATATATATATATATATATATATATATATATATATATATATATCTGTGAGAGATAGAGAGTAGAGAAAGATGTATATTTTTCGGCCAAAGTACGCGAACTTTATAGGATGACAGTTGATACTGTTCACCATGCGATCGCATGGGTTTATAACTGCCAGGCCATGCGATCGCCTGGCCCCCTAGGACAGCTCACATTTGCTTGTTTTCTTCTTGCCGACGGTTTTAATATATAATATATATATATATATATATATATATATATATATATATATATATATATATATATATATATATATATATATATATATATATATATATATATATATAATTTTTAAGAATTAATTATATATTATATTATATTCATGTGCATAGTTGACTTGTAATTTTTAGTCCGTTGCGTCGAGCGTTGAGAGTTGACTCTGGTCCCGCTTCCGGATTTTCGAACGTCCTTTCATACTATTTAATATCTTGTACTTTGCGTTTTGCGGCTTGTACTCTTGTAACTTTTAGACGTTTCTCATCAATAATTTGAACCTCTTGGATTGTACTTTGTACTTTTGTGCTTTTTGGTCGTTTGGTATTCAATTCGTCAAATCTGTCTTTTGTCTTCACCTTTTATTATTTAAACAAATATCACTTGTAAATAGAACAATTGCAACTAAAAGCTTATCTTTCTTGAGGGATAATGCTATGAAATATATGTTCGTTTTTAGCATTATCAATAATCCCTGTAAATATAGTTTACAATAATACATCCGTTGACAATGCAGTCAAAATAAGATACATGGTGATGATTTTGTGAATATAAAGTTTTCTTGAATAAAGCATGTATGACTCCATGCACATAACTTGTATAACGTATAAGAAAACAGCGGAAGACTTCTAGGGACCTGAGAATAAACATGCTAAAAGTGTCAACATAAAGGTTGGTGAGTTCATAGTTTTAATATTGCGCATAATCTGTATATAAAGGTGGACCACAAGATTTCAGTTGTTTCATCTAAAACGTTTATTAAAATATTCTACGAAATTATGCACCCTGGTAACTAAACTTAACGTATATATAATAAGTACCCCTATTTTAACATACATGCAACTAACATGTACAATACATGCAAACCAACATGTACTAAACTCAAATAGCATACGTCCGCTTTATAGTTTAGGCTAGGGTCTCTATACCTGGAACGGACGGGGATTTCAAGCCCTATGGATCCATATACAACTATTCGCGCCTACCAGTTCTTATAACCGGCAGCTACTAGTTACCAAAGCTAAGGGATTTTCGGTTCAAACTCAGTGTAGAATTAAGTATGTACTTGTGTCCATTGCGTTTAAAATAATGTGTATGTATTCTCAGCCCAAAAATATATATTGTAAAAGCAAGTAAAAAGGGATCAAATGAACTCACCTTACAACTTCAAAAATAAATCACAGAGATGTGACCGAATATCGGAATGCAAGTAACCGTGGACCTCAATCTAGAGAACATACATCGGTCAATAAGTGTCTAATAAGCTAGGTCGGTCCATAGGGTAAGTATAGTCCTATTGCTCAAGTCCGACTCATAAATTTAGCCAAGTTTAGCAAAAGTCAACAAAAGTCAACACAAGTCAAAGTAAGTCAAATGTAAGTCAAACGCAAGTCAAACATAGTCAACATGGTCAACATAAATAAACAATTTTATAATATTACCCAAGTTGGTCAAATAGTCAAACATAAGTCAAACTTAAGTTATCTATTTTTACTTGGAAAAAAATATTATTTACATATATGTATTTTTTTTAGGTATTTTGCAGCTGATTCCGGGTCCTACCAACTTTGATATAATACCTTAGGTTATGACCATTGAAAAGTATATCATCCCACCTTTCTATAGACAGTTTATTTGACAAAAATGGAGTTACGGTTTTAAAGTTATGACCTCGCGAAAACAGTCTCTCGAAACATAAAATGCTGATAAAAATGCTGTCGTGTTCAAAATCAGCAGCGATTATCCATTTTCTCGCTTCTTTTAAACCTGTTTAGACTTAATAAAATCATACGTATAATATCTCGTTTTAAAGCATGTCATAAATACTTTCAATACCAATTAATAGTTTTTATCCAAACTTAACTGATTTCAACTTACGAGTCTGCAAAGTAGACCTAAGAGTCATTTTTGACACTTTACCAAAACTAAAAGTCAGCCCCAACATCCTATTTTTATGCTCGTTTTAAAATAGTTTTGACTCGACAAAATCATACATATCTTATATCATTTTGAAGCATCTCATATCTACTTTCTGACCCAATTAATAGCTTTCACCATAACTTAATCATTTACAATTTATGAACCTACAAAGTGAGCCCGAGAGTCATTTTGACACTTTTACTAAAATAATAAAATTTTTCCATTGACAACTCAAATTCCAAACCATAATACTTGAGCATGTAAAAATCGTGTCATAAGTTTAAAATGATATTTTAGACGTGTTACATACCTTTGATCCTCAAAATTTCGCATATTGGTCAAAGTAGACGCGTATGACCCAAATAGGTCATAAATACCCATTTTGAACAAAACATGCCAAAACTCATTTTTAAAATATTACAATCTTCAAACTTACTTAAATTGATATACCGGACGCGTCCAAGTTGCCCGTTACTCATTTCGATACATTTTGGCTTAAATGGGTCAGGTGTCCAAACGGACGGTTTAAATTACATGGTTTATATTTATACAAAATTATCACTATAGAACACCCCACACTATATGAAATAGTTAATATAAGTGTATTAAGTTAGTACAAAAAGTCTCAAGACTCTAGCATTGGTCATTATTTTTATAACCCGAAACATTTGCAAAAACACACGTTTAAAATCGTATTTACAGCAGCAACTTCTGTGATTTTTAGAAAAATCATCGCAACTCCAAATCAGTCACCGCCAATTGTAGATGTGGCGTTTTTAAGTGGAGAATCTACCCAATTTTTCATATAGTCTCATTCGACCCAAAACAGCCCCGGAAATAGCAAACATACCCGCTGGTAAAATCAGTTTTTAACAGCACTTTTAATAAAATGTACAAAACTTTGAACGAGTGTATAGGGTACAAGAAAAATCGAAATGACCCGATTCTTGAGTCTAAATTCAATAGCTTTTCCACGTCTAAAATCCTATCAACCCAGGTTTTTAATTACACCTTGTTAACTGTGTCAAAAACGTACTTTTTCAGCCTATCCCGAAATATACCTTATTTTTAATCCTAACTTTTGACTCGTTCGCCCAATTTACGCAATATCTATATGAAAGTTTAACTACTATTCGAGAGTAATTCATCTAAAAACTTATCATAATCAGTTACTAAGATTTACCTGCTCAGAATCAGATAAGCAGTTACGAATTTTTATATCAAAATCTATTTACGCGTAGTTTTTGATCCGTTAATCGAAATCAAACGATTCTTAAACCAAAAGTTATTAATTTTTCAAGCTCTTTTCAAATATCATCATGCCAAGAATAGATTGTAAACTCAATTTTTCCAGAATCCCAATTTCAAATACGAATTTTCAATCCGAAATCAATTAATCATAACTTTTGATCTAGAAATCGAAATCACATGCTATCTTAATGAAAAGTTATTAATTTTTCAAGAGCAATACATTTATACACATATCATAAACTGAAAATATCATATTCATATCAGTAGCATACCATTCAAATTCGTGATCATTCATAAAAACGAGTTAAAACTTCAATTAAACATAACATGAGCATACGATAACGAAAATTCGAAATTCCAAAGCCCAAACTTATTAGTTTTTCAAGAGGATTCTGATTATCTCATAATATTATACATTCAACTAGTTCAAGTTTCTGACCTCACACAAAACAAATTCGTGATTCATCAAAAAGTCATCAAACGATCAAATTAACGAATAATATCATGCATACATACAAGGACTTGAGCACTAGACACTATATCTAACCTAAAATGTAACAAAAATATGAAAACCCAAAAATTAGAGTTTTTAAAACTTACCCTAATCGTGAAATTGTTGGTATGGATGTGTAGAGCTCTTCGAGAGGAATCCGAATATGTAAACGATTTTGTGATCAAGCAAATATTGAAGGAGAATTTGAGGATGGAAGTGAAGAAGAAAATGGGTTTTCATGGGAGGAAGAAGAAAGAACAGAGATGTAGATAGGTTAGATAGATATCACGGTTTTAATAAGGAGTAGGTAGCCACGGGTGATATATTTATCTCAATAATAGATATCACAGATGTAATAATTAATAAACACGGGTATTAAATGTGTGGTCACGAGTAAATAGATATATCACCGGTGTAATAATTAGGTAAACACGGGTAATACTGTATAGTCATGGGTTATAATTGAATTTTTATCCGTTAGCTAAAACTCAATGTATTTTATCTTAATATGATTCAATAATTAGTTAATAATATATCTATATTGTTTGAAATCTTTTAAACTCTTGACATCATACTTGAAATGTCCCGTTCTTATTGATTAAAAATGTTCCATATTAATTGATTTCGTTGCGAGGTTTTGACCTCTATATGAGACGTTTTTCAAAGACTGCATTCATTTTAAAACAAACCATAACCTTTATTTCATCAATAAAGGTTTAAAAAGCTTTACGTAGATTATCAAATAATGATAATCTAAAATATCCTGTTTACACACAACTATTACATAATGGTTTATAATACAAATATGTTACAACGAAATAAGTTTCTTGAATGCAGTTTTTACACAATATCATACAAGCATGGACTCCAAATCTTGTCCTTATTTAAGTATGCGACGGCGGAAGCTCTAAATAATCACCTGAGAATAAACATGCTTAAAACGTCAACAAAAATGTTGGCGAGTTATAGGTTTAACCTATATATATCAAATCATAACAATAGACAACAAGATTTCATATTTCAATATACATCCCATACATAGAGATAAAAATCATTCATATGGTGAACACCTGGTAACCGACATTAACAAGATGCATATTTAAGAATATCCCTATCATTTCGGGACACCCTTCGGATATGATATAAATTTCGAAGTACTAAAGCATCCGGTACTTTGTATGGGGCTTGTTGGGCCCAATAGATCTATCTTTAGGATTCGTGTCAATTAGGGTGTCTGTTCCCTAATTCTTAGATTACCAGACTTAATAAAAAGGGGCATATTCGATTTCGATAATTCAACCATAGAATGTAGTTTCACGTACTTGTATCTATTTTGTAAATCATTTATAAAACCTGCATGTATTCTCATCCCAAAAATATTAGATTTTAAAAGTGGGACTATAACTCACTTTCACATATTTTTACTTCATCGGGAAGTAAGACTTGGCCACTGGTAGATTCACGAACCTATAACAAATATGTACATATATATCAAAGTATGTTCAAAATATATTTACAATACTTTTAATACATTTTGATGTTTTAAGTTCATTAAGTCAGCTGTCCTCGTTAGTAACCTACAACTAGTTGTCCAAAGTTAGATGTACAGAAAAAAATTGATATATATTATCTTGAATCAATCCACGACCCAGTGTATACACGTCTCAGGCTAGATCACAACTCAAAGTATATATATTTTTGGAATCAACCTCAATCCTGTATAGCTAACTCCCACATTACTGCATATAGAGTGTCTATGGTTGTTCCAAATAATATATACACATGGGTCGATATGATATGTCAAAACATTTGCATACGTGTCTATGGTATCCCAAGATTACATAATATATTAGAATACATGTATAATACAATATAAGTTAGCTAGGATATGATTAATATAGATTTGTTACCAATTTTCACGTTGCTACAACAAGAAAAATTATCCAATCTTGTTTTACCCATAACTTCTTCATTTTAAATCCGTTTTGAGTGAATCAAATTGCTATGGTTTCATATTGAACTCTATTTTATGAATCTAAACATAAAAAGTATAGGTTTATAGTCGGAAATATATGTTACAAGTCGTTTTTGTAAAGGCAGTCATTTCAGTCGAAAGAACGACGTCTAGATGACCATTTTAGAAAACAAACTTTCACTTTGAGTTTAACCATGATTTTTGGATATAGTTTCATGTTCATAAGAAAAATCATTTTTCTAGAAGAATCACTTTTAAATCAAATTTTATCATAGTTTTTAATTAACTAACCCAAAACAGCCCGCGGTGTTACTACGACGGCGTATGTCCGGTTTTACAGTGTTCTTCGTGTTTCCAGATTTTAAATCATTAAGTTAGCATATCATATAGATATAGAACATGTGTTTAGTTGATTTTAAAATTCAAGTTAGAAGGATTAACTTTTGTTTACGAACAAGTTTAGAATTAACTAAACTATGTTCTAGTGATTACAAGTTTAAACCTTCGAATAAGATAGCTTTATATGTTTGAATCGAATGATGTTATGAACATCATTACTACCTCAAGTTTTCTGGATAAAGCTACTGGAAATGAGAAAAATGGATCTAGCTTCAAAGGATCCTTGGATGGCTTGAAAGTTCTTGAAGCAGAATCATGACACGAAAAACAAGTTCAAGTAAGATTTCCACTCGAAATAAGATTGTTATAGTTATAGAAATTGAATCAAAGTTTGAATATAAGTATTACCTTGTATTAGAAAGATATCTTACTGTAAATAAGAAAGATTTCTTGAGGTTGGATGATCACTCTACAAGATTAGAAGTAAGATAGCAAACTTGGAAGTATTCTTGATTTTATGAAACTAGAACTTGTAGAATTTATGAAGAACACTTAGAACTTGAAGATAGAACTTGAGAGAGATCAATTAGATGAAGAAAATTGAAGAATGAAAGTATTTGTAGGTGTTTTTGGTCGTTGGTGTATGGATTAGATATAAAGGATATGTAATTTTGTTTTCATGTAAATAAGTCATGAATGATTACTCATATTTTTGTAATTTTATGAGATATTTCATGCTAGTTGCCAAATGATGGTTCCCACATGTGTTAGGTGACTCACATGAGCTTCTAAGAGCTAATCATTGGAGTGTATATACCAATAGTACATACATCTAAAAGCTGTGTATTGTACGAGTACGAATACGGGTACATACGAGTAGAATTGTTGATGAAACTGAACGAGGATGTAATTGTAAGCATTTTTTTTAAGTAGAAGTATTTTGATAAGTGTCTTGAAGTCTTTCAAAAGTGTATGAATACATATTAAAACACTACATGTATATACATTTTAACTGAGTCGTTAAGTCATCTTTAGTCGTTACATGTAAGTGTTGTTTTGAAACCTTTAGGTTAACGATCTTGTTAAATGTTGTTAACCCAATGTTTATAATATCAAATGAGATTTTAAATTATTATATTATCATGATAATATGATGTATGAATATCTCTTAATATGATATATATATACATTAAATATCGTTACAACGATAATCGTTACATATATGTCTCGTTTCAAAATTATTAAGTTAGTAGTCTAGCTTTTACATATGTAGTTCATTGTTAATATACTTAATGATATATTTACTTATCATAATATAATGTTAACTATATATATATCCATATATATGTCATCATATAGTTTTTAAAAGTTTTAACGTTCGTGAATCACCGGTCAACTTGGGTGGTCAATTATCTATATGAAACCTATTTCAATTAATCAAGTCTTAACAAGTTTGATTGCTTAACATGTTAGAAACACTTAATCATGTAAATAACAATTTTATTTAATATATATATATATAAACATGGAAAAGTTCGGGTCACTACCGTACCTACCCGTTAAATAAATTTCGTCCCGAAATTTTAAGCAGTTGGAGGTGTTGACGTATCTTCTGGAAATAAGTGCGGGTATTTCTTCTTCATATGATCTTCTCATTCCCTGGTGAACTCGGGTCCTCTACGAGCAATCCATCGAACCTTAACAATTGGTATCTTGTTTTGTTTAAGTCTTTTAACCTCACGATCCATTATTTCGACGGGTTCTTCGATGAATTGAAGTTTTTCATTGATTTGGATTTTGTCTAACGGAATAGTGAGATCTTCTTTAGCAAAATATTTCTTCAAATTCAAGACGTGGAAAGTGTTATGTACAGCCGCGAGTTGTTGAGGTAACTCAAGTCGGTAAGCTACTGGTCCGACACGATCAATAATCTTGAATGGTCCAATATACCTTGGATTTAATTTACCTCGTTTACCAAATCGAACAACGTCTTTCCAAGGTGCAACCTTAAGCATGACCATCTCTCCAATTTCAAATTCTATATCTTTTCTTTTAATGTCGGCGTAGCTCTTTTATCGACTTTGGGCGGTTTTCAACCGTTGTTGAATTTGTATGATCTTCTCGGTAGTTTCTTATATTATATCTGGACCCATAATCTGTCTATCCCCCACTTCACTCCAACAAATTGGAGACCTGCACTTTCTACCATAAAGTGCTTCAAATGGCGTCATCTCAATACTTGAATGATAGCTGTTGTTGTAGGAAAATTATGCTAACGGTAGATGTCGATCCCAACTGTTTCCGAAATCAATAACACATGCTCGTAGCATGTCTTCAAGCGTTTGTATCATCCTTTCGCTCTGCCCATCAGTTTGTGGATGATAGGCAGTACTCATGTCTAGACGAGTTCCTAATGCTTGCTGTAATGTCTGCCAGAATCTTGAAATAAATCTGCCATCCCTATCAGAGATAATAGAGATTGGTATTCCATGTCTGGAGACAACTTCCTTCAAATACAGTCGTGCTAACTTCTCCATCTTGTCATCTTCTCTTATTGGCAGGAAGTGAGCTGATTTGGTGAGACGATCAACTATTACCCAAATAGTATCAAAACCACTTGCAGTCCTTGGCAATTTAGTGATGAAATCCATGGTAATGTTTTCCCATTTCCATTCCGGGATTTCGGGTTGTTGAAGTAGACCTGATGATTTCTGATGCTCAGCTTTGACCTTAGAACACGTTAAACATTCTCCTACGTATTAGGAACATCGGCTTTCATACCCGGCCGCCAAAAATGTTTCTTGAGATCCTTGTACATCTTCCCCGTTCCAGGACGTATTGAGTATCTGGTTTTATGAGATTCTCTAAGTACCATTTCTCTCATATCTCCAAATTTTGGTACCCAAATCCTTTCAGCCCTATACCGGGTTCCGTCTTCCCGAATATTAAGATGCTTCTACGATCCTTTGGGTATTTCATCCTTTAAATTTCCCTCTTTTAAAACTCCTTGTTGCTCCTCCTTTATTTGAGTAGTAAGGTTATTGTGAATCATTATATTCATAGATTTTACTCGAATGGGTTCTCTGTCCTTCCTGCTCAAGGCATCGGCTACCACATTTGCCTTCCCCGGGTGGTAACGAATCTCAAAGTCGTAATCATTCAATAATTCAATCCACCTACGCTGCCTCATATTCATTTGTTTTTGATTAAATATGTGTTGAAGACTTTTGTGGTCGGTATATATAATACTTTTGACCCGATATAAGTAGTGCCTCCAAGTCTTTAATGCAAAAACAACCGCACCTAATTCCAAATCATGCGTCGTATAATTTTGTTCGTGAATCTTCAATTGTCTAGACGCATAAGCAATCACCTTCGTTCGTTGCATTAATACACAACCGAGACCTTGCTTTGATGAGTCACAATAAATCACAAAATCATCATTCCCTTCAGGCAATGACAATATAGGTGCCGTAGTTAGCTTTTTCTTCAATAACTGGAACGCTTTCTCTTGTTCATCCTTCCATTCAAATTTCTTCCATTTATGCGTTAATGCAGTCAAGGGTTTTGCTATTCTGAAAAAGTCTTGGATGAACCTTCTGTAGTAACCAGCTAGTCCTAAAAACTGGCATATGTGTTTCGGAGTTTTCGGGGTTTCCCACTTTTCAACAGTTTCTATCTTTGCCGGATCCACCTTAATACCTTCTTTGTTCACTATGTGACCGAGGAATTGAACTTCTTCCAACCAAAATGCACACTTTGAAAACTTAGCGTACAATTCTTCCTTCCTCAATACTTCTAACACCTTTCTCAAATGTTCACCGTGTTCTTGGTCATTCTTTGAGTAAATAAGTATGTCATCAATGAAAACAATAACAAACTTGTCAAGGTATGGTCCACACACTCGGTTCATAAGGTCCATGAACACAGCTGGTGCATTAGTTAAACCAAACGGCATGACCATAAACTCGTAATGACCGTAACGTGTTCTAAAAGCAGTCTTTGGAATATCATCTTCTTTAACCCGCATTTGATGATACCCGGAACGTAAGTCAATCTTTGAATAAACAGACGAGCCTTGTAGTTGATCAAATAAGTCATCGATTCTCGGTAGTGGGTAGCGGTTCTTGATGGTATGTTTGTTCAACTCTCGGTAGTCGATACACAACCTGAATGTACCATCTTTCTTCTTGACAAACAAAACAGGAGCTCCCCACGGTGATGTGCTTGGTCGAATGAAACCATGCTTTAAAAGTTCTTGTAATTGGCTTTGCAGTTCTTTCATCTCGCTGGGTGCGAGTCTGTAAGGAGCACGAGCTATTGGTGCAGCTCCTGGTACAAGATCTATTTGAAATTCAACGGATTGATGTGGGGGTAATCCCGGTAATTTTTTCGGAAATACATCGAGAAATTCTTTTGCGACGGGAACATCATTGATGCTCTTTTCTTCAGTTTGTACTTTCTCGACGTGTGCTAGAACAGCATAGAAACCTTTTCTTATTAGTTTTTGTGCCTTCAAATTACTAATAAGATGTAGCTTCGTTTTGCCCTTTTCTCCGTACACCATTAAGGGTTTTCCTTTTTCTCGTATAATGCGAATTTCATTTTTGTAACAAACAATCTCTGCGTTCACTTCTTTCAACCAGTCCATACCGATTATCACATCAAAACTCCCTAACTCTACTGGTATCAAGTCAATCTTAAATGTTTCGCTAACCAGTTTAATTTCTCGATTCCGACATATATTATCTGCTGAAATTAATTTACCATTTGCTAATTCTAGTAAAAATTTACTATCCAAAGGCGTCAATGGACAACTTAATTTAGCACAAAAATCTCTACTCATATAGCTTTTATCCGCACCCGAATCAAATAAAACGTAAGCAGATTTATTGTCAATAAGAAACGTACCCGTAACAAGCTCCGGGTCTTCCTGTGCCTCTGCCGCATTAATATTGAAAACTCTTCCACGGCCTTGTCCATTCATGTTCTCCTGGTTCGGGCAATTTCTAATAATGTGGCCCGGTTTTCCACATTTATAACAAACTACATTGGCATAACTTGCTCCGACACTACTTGCTCCGCCATTACTCATTCCGACACCATTTGTTCCTTTCGTTCTGTTAACCCCTGGTCCGTAGACCTCACACTTCGCCGTGCTATGACCATTTCTTTTACACTTGTTGCAAAATTTGGTGCAGAACCCCGAGTGATACTTTTCACACCTTTGGCATAGCTGCTTCTGATTGTTGTTGTTATTACGGTTATTATTGTTGTTGGGATTATTATTGTTGTTGTTGTTGTTGTTGTTGTTGTTGTTGTTAGGCCGTTTGTTGTAGTTGCGATTGATGTTGCAATTGTTGGGATAATTGTTGCGATTATTGTTGTAATTGCTGTTGTTGTTGTATTGATGATTCTTATCACCGTTTTCCTCCCACTTTCTTTTGACTTGCTTCACATTGGCCTCTTCAGCAGTCTGTTCTTTAATTCTTTCTTCAATCTGGTTCACTAGTTTGTGAGCCATTCTACATGCCTGTTGTATGGAGGCGGGCTCGTGTGAACTTATATCTTCTTGGATTCTTTCCGGTAATCCTTTCACAAACGCGTCGATCTTCTCTTCCTCATCTTCGAACGCTCCCGGACACAATAAGCACAATTCTGTGAATCGTCTTTCGTACGTGGTAATATCAAATCCTTGGGTTCGTAACCCTCTAAGTTCTGTCTTGAGCTTATTGACCTCGGTTCTGGGACGGTACTTCTCGTTCATCAAGTGCTTGAATGCTGACCACGGTAGTGCGTAAGCATCATCTTGTCCCACTTGCTCTAGATAGGTATTCCACCATGTTAACGCAGAACCTGTGAAGGTATGCGTAGCGTACTTCACTTTGTCCTCTTCAGTACACTTACTTATGGCAAACACCGATTCGACCTTCTCGGTCCACCGTTTCAATCCGATCGGTCCTTCGGTTCCATCAAATTCCAAAGGTTTGCAGGCAGTGAATTCTTTGTAGGTGCATCCTACACGATTTCCTGTACTGCTAGATCCAAGATTATTGTTGGTATGTAGCGCAGCCTGTACTGCGGCTATGTTTGAAGCAATAAAGGCACGAAATTCCTCTTCACTCATATTCAAGGTTTGTCGAGTAGTCGGTGCCATTTCCTTCAAATAGTCAAATGAAACAAGTTAATCATACAGAATATTAAGAGTAGTCAATAGTATCTCGTAGCATAATATAAACTCATTTATAAAAGGTTTTTCTTCATATTAGCGTTTTATAAGTTTAAATTCGGGTAGTACCTACCCGTTAAGTTCATACTTAGTAGCTAATATACAATTCAACTACTACAATTCTATATGAAAAACAGATTATAATAATATTTCGCGTTCAAACTTTTACACAATATTTTACAAACTTACAATACCGCTTATTTTACATATAGCATGAAATATAGCATACAATAACTTTGATACAAGATAGTTGTGAAGATAATTCTAGCTAGTACACAAGTCGTTCAGTAAAGGCAATAAAGACACGTAATTCATACGTCCAGAAACAAGTCATGCATTCTGGTTTTACTAGGACTACTTCCCATCCTTGGTCTTGTGGAACATAACCGTTATGGCCGTTGATAAGACAGCGTGCTGTAACGTCATCAAAGGGACGAGTGTTATGTAATATCCAACAGTCCCTTAACAATCTAAAAACCTCATTTCTTACCCCAATTACCGACTCCGTCACTTGTGGGAACGTTTTGTTTAATAGTTGTAGCCCGATGTTCTTGTTCTCACTTTGGTGAGAAGCGAACATTACTAAGCCGTAAGCATAACATGCTTCTTTATGTTGCATGTTAGCCGCTTTTTCTAAATCACGAAGTCCTATATTCAGATATATTGAGTCAAAATAATTTCTTAACCCGTTGCGTAAAATAGCATTTGGGTTCCCCGCAATATATGCGTCAAAGTAAACACATCGTAACTTATGGATTTCCCAATGTGATATCCCCCATCTTTCAAACGAAAGCCTTTTATAAACCAAGGAATTCTTGGAACGTTCTTCGAATGTCTTACAAACTAATTTCGCCTTAAATAGTTGTGCCGAGGAATTCTGACCGACTCTAGACAAGATTTCATCAATCATGTCTCCGGGTAGGTCTCTTAAAATATTGGGTTGTATATCCATTTTGTGTTTTTATACTGTAAAATAGACAAGAGTTAGATTCATAAAAAAAATACTTATTAATACAAGCAATTTTTACATATATCATAAAGCATAAGCACACTATATTACATATATTACACCACCCGAATACAACTATCTTATTCCGACTCGATCGTTTCTTCTTCTTCGGTTTTGGTTCGTTTTGACAAGTTTCTAGGGATATATGATGTTACCCTAATACGAGCCGTCGTTTTCCACATTGGTTTAGAAAAACCTGGTGGTTTAGAGGTTCCCGGGTTATTGTCACAACTTAAGAAATACGGGTGTTGACGATACATATAAAGTTCATCGGGTTTGGAATCAAATTTCTCTATTTTTATGCCCTTTCCCTTATTGTTCTCTTTTGCCTTATTAAATTGTGTTGGGGTAATTTCTATAACATCATCGGATTCCTTGTCGGGATCCGATTCATCGGAGAATTGGTAATCCTCCCAATACTTTGCTTCCTTGGCGGAAACACCATTGACCATAATTAACTTTGGTCGGTTGGTTGAGGATTTTCTTCTACTTAACCGTTTTATTATTTCCCCCACTGGTTCTATTTCTTCTTCCGGTTCCGATTCTTCTTCCGGTTCCGACTCTTCTTCCGGTTCCTCTTCGGGAACTTGTGAATCAGTCCATGAATTATTCCAATTTACATTTGACTCTTCATTATTATTAGGTGAGTCAATGGGACTTGTTCTAGAGGTAGACATCTATCACATAATATCAAACACGTTAAGAGATTAATATATCACATAATATTTACATGTTAATAATATATAGTTTCCAACAAAAATGTTAAGCAATCATTTTTAAAGAAAACACGGTCGAAGTCCAGACTCATTAATGCATCCTAACAAACTCGATAAGACACACTAATGCAAATTTTTCTGGTTCTCTAAGACCAACGCTCGGATACCAACTGAAATGTCCCATTCTTATTGATTAAAAACGTTCCATATTAATTGATTTCGTTGCGAGGTTTTGACCTCTATATGATATAATGGTTTACAATACAAATATGTTACAACGAAATAAGTTTATTGAATGCAGTTATTACACAATATCATACAAGCATGGACTCCAAATCTTGTCCTTATTTAAGTATGCGACAGCGGAAGCTCTTAATAATCACCTGAGAATAAACATGCTTAAAACGTCAACAAAAATGTTGGTGATTTATAGGTTTAACCTATATATATCAAATCGTAACAATAGACCACAAGATTTCATATTTCAATATACATCCCAAACATAGAGATAAAAATCATTCATATGGTGAACACCTGGTAACCGACATTAACAAGATGCATATTTAAGAATATCCCCATCATTCCGGGACACCCTTCGGATATGATATAAATTTCGAAGTACTAAAGCATCCGGTACTTTGGATGGGGCTTGTTGTGCCCAATAGATCTATCTTTAGGATTCGCGTCAATTAGGGTATCTGTTCCCGAATTCTTAGATTACCAGACTTAATAAAAAGGGGCATATTCGATTTCGATAATTCAACCATAGAATGTAGTTTCACGTACTTGTGTCTATTTTGTAAATCATTTATAAAACCTGCATGTATTCTCATCCCAAAAATATTAGATTTTAAAAGTGGGACTATAACTCACTTTCACAGATTTTTACTTCGTCGGGAAGTAAGACTTGGCCACTGGTCGATTCACGAACCTATAACAAATATGTACATATATATCAAAGTATGTTCAAAATATATTTACAACACTTTTAATACATTTTGATGTTTTAAGTTCATTAAGTCAGCTGTCCTCGTTAGTAACCTACAACTAGTTGTCCAAAGTTAGATGTACAGAAAAAAATTGATATATATTATCTTGAATCAATCCACGACCCAGTGTATACACGTCTCAGGCTAGATCACAACTCAAAGTATATATATTTTTGGAATCAACCTCAACCCTGTATAGCTAACTCCCACATTACTGCATATAGAGTGTCTATGGTTGTTCTAAATAATATATACACATGGGTCGATATGATATTTCAAAATATTTGCATACTTGTATATGGTATTCCAAGATTACATAATATATTAGAATACATGTATAATACAATATAAGTTAGCTAGGATATGATTAATATAGATTTGTTACCAATTTTCACGTTGCTACAACAAGAAAAATTATCCAATCTTGTTTTACCCATAACTTCTTCATTTTAAATCCGTTTTGAGTGAATCAAATTGCTATGGTTTCATATTGAACTCTATTTTATGAATCTAAACAGAAAAATTATAGTTTTATAGTCAGAAATATAAGTTACAAGTCGTTTTTGTAAAGGTAGTCATTTCAGTCGAAAGAACGACGTCTAGATGACCATTTTAGAAAACAAACTTCCACTTTGAGTTTAACCATGATTTTTGGATATAGTTTCATGTTCATAAGAAAAATCATTTTTCTAGAAGAACCACTTTTAAATCAAATTTTATCATAGTTTTTAATTAACTAACCCAAAACAGCCCGCGGTGTTACTACGACGGCGTATGTCCGGTTTTACAGTGTTCTTCATGTTTCCAGGTTTTAAATCATTAAGTTAGCATATCATATAGATATAGAACATGTGTTTAGTTGATTTTAAAAGTCAAGTTAGAAGGATTAACTTTTGTTTGCGAACAAGTTTAGAATTAACTAAACTATGTTCTAGTGATTACAAGTTTAAACCTTCGAATAAGATAGCTTTATATGTTTGAATCGAATGATGTTATGAACATCATTACTACCTCAAGTTTTCTGGATAAAGCTACTGGAAATGAGAAAAATGGATCTAGCTTCAAAGGATCCTTGGATGGCTTGAAAGTTCTTGAAGCAGAATCATGACACGAAAAACAAGTTCAAGTAAGATTTCCACTCGAAATAAGATTGTTATAGTTATAGAAATTAAATCAAAGTTTGAATATGAGTATTACCTTGTATTAGAAATATATCTTACTGTAAATAATAAAGATTTCTTGAGGTTGGATGATCACTCTACAAGATTGGAAGTAAGATAGCAAACTTGGAAGTATTCTTGATTTTATGAAACTAAAACTTGTAGAATTTATGAAGAACACTTAGAACTTGAAGATAGAACTTGAGAGAGATCAATTAGATGAAGAAAATTGAAGAATGAAAGTGTTTGTAGGTGTTTTTGGTCGTTGGTGTATGGATTAGATATAAAGGATATGTAATTTTGTTTTCATGTAAATAAGTCATGAATGATTACTCATATTTTTGTAATTTTATGAGATATTTCATGTTAGTTGCCAAATGATGGTTCCCACATGTGTTAGGTGACTCACATGGGCTGCTAAGAGCTGATCATTGGAGTGTATATACCAATAGTACATACATCTAAAAGCTGTGTATTGTACGAGTACGAATACGGGTACATACGAGTAGAATTGTTGATGAAACTGAACGAGGATGTAATTGTAAGAATTTTTGTTAAGTAGAAGTATTTTGATAAGTGTCTTGAAGTCTTTCAAAAGTGTATGAATACATATTAAAACACTACATGTATATACATTTTAACTGAGTCGTTAAGTCATCGTTAGTCGTTACATGTAAGTGTTGTTTTGAAACCTTTAGGTTAACGATCTTGTTAAATGTTGTTAACCCAATGTTTATAATATCAAATGAGATTTTAAATTATTATATTATCATGATAATATGATGTATGAATATCTCTTAATATATATATATATATATATATATATATATATATATATATACATTAAATGTCGTTACAACGATAATCGTTACATATATGTCTCGTTTCAAAATCATTAAGTTAGTAGTCTTGCTTTTACATATGTAGTTCATTGTTAATATACTTAATGATATGTTTACTTATCATAATATCATGTTAACTATATATATATCCATATATATGTCATCATATAGTTTTTATAAGTTTTAACGTTCGTGAATCACCGGTCAACTTGGGTGGTCAATTGTCTATATGAAACCTATTTCAATTAATCAAGTCTTAACAAGTTTGATTGCTTAACATGTTGGAAACACTTAATCATGTAAATAACAATTTCATTTAATATATATATATATATATATATATATATATAAACATGGAAAAGTTCGGGTCACTACAATACTTAGTTTGTGTGTTTTATAAAATACTTAGTTATTGTATATTACATCAAATAAATATTTGTCCTTTATTGAAACATGAATGTTTAAACTAATTTTTCTCAAGTTTAATTTAAGAATATCCTAATTAATTAAAATAATTATTAAAACTTAATTATTATTTAAAATAAGTATTCATACGTTTCGTTGTCTGAAAAGTTATTTTTCCTGTTTCATTAACCGTAGTGTTTTATTAAAAAAGTAAATATTAAAAAAATAGTATAAAAATTTCTTACAACTTCGATCTAAATAGTAACTAGAAATAGATACGGATCTAGTGATGTCGAAATTCAATTTAATCATTTATTATATATTTTTATTTTTCATTTTATTTTATGTTTTTAATAAAGTAATTATATATCTTTCATAATTTATTAGTTTCAATTATTAACTTTATTATTACTAATTTTCAAAATTTTCTAATGATTAATTAACACATATCAAAAGTAGCCTGCTCTATAATATAGAAAAAAAAATTTGGCGTGGAAAAATAAATGAATTTAATAAATGGTTGTTAAGTATTTAACGGAAAAAGTCGGGTTATTACACATAAAGCCCACCTTACTCGGAAGAATTTGCAGGCTACCGGCACCACTTAGCCGGGTACAAAACATTGGGAAATTACGAACCATATTATCACATAAAGGCCTACTGAACCAAGTACGTTGGGCACCCGACAATCCCTACAAAATCATTTATGAACCGGATGCAATCTTACCCGGTCAAGGGAATACCGAGAAGAAGCACTTGAAATAAACAATAGGTAAACTCCTTTTTTGCCTAAACAAGAGCAAGACACTCGTTCGTCACACTATAGACGGATCCGCTACGCTCTCTCGGAATAACCATACCTTTCCAAGATAGGTATCTAGTCCCGGGACAAAAACTTGGTCCCGAAACAAGCATACAGTCCCGGAACAGGCACATGATCCCGGAACAAACAAATGAACTGCACGCCACGTCAGTCCACGAATCTAGGAAAATTTGTTACGATCTGTTTGTTATTCCGATGAAAGGGACATGTGCCACGTCAACCCTTGAATTTAGTGAAGTTTGTTATAACCATGAAAGGGACATATGCCACGTCATGATTCCCTCATAACACGGGTGATATATTTATCTCAATAATAGATATCACAGATGTAATAATTAATAAACACGGGTATTAAATGTGTGGTCACGAGTAAATAGATATATCACCGGTGTAATAATTAGGTAAACACGGGTAATACTGTATAGTCATGGGTTATAATTGAATTTTTATCCGTTAGCTAAAACTCAATGTATTTTATCTTAATATGATTCAATAATTAGTTAATAATATATCTATATTGTTTGAAATCTTTTAAACTCTTGACATCATACTTGAAATGTCCCGTTCTTATTGATTAAAAATGTTCCATATTAATTGATTTCGTTGCGAGGTTTTGACCTCTATATGAGACGTTTTTCAAAGACTGCATTCATTTTAAAACAAACCATAACCTTTATTTCATCAATAAAGGTTTAAAAAGCTTTACGTAGATTATCAAATAATGATAATCTAAAATATCCTGTTTACACACAACTATTACATAATGGTTTATAATACAAATATGTTACAACGAAATAAGTTTCTTGAATGCAGTTTTTACACAATATCATACAAGCATGGACTCCAAATCTTGTCCTTATTTAAGTATGCGACGGCGGAAGCTCTAAATAATCACCTGAGAATAAACATGCTTAAAACGTCAACAAAAATGTTGGCGAGTTATAGGTTTAACCTATATATATCAAATCATAACAATAGACAACAAGATTTCATATTTCAATATACATCCCATACATAGAGATAAAAATCATTCATATGGTGAACACCTGGTAACCGACATTAACAAGATGCATATTTAAGAATATCCCTATCATTTCGGGACACCCTTCGGATATGATATAAATTTCGAAGTACTAAAGCATCCGGTACTTTGTATGGGGCTTGTTGGGCCCAATAGATCTATCTTTAGGATTCGTGTCAATTAGGGTGTCTGTTCCCTAATTCTTAGATTACCAGACTTAATAAAAAGGGGCATATTCGATTTCGATAATTCAACCATAGAATGTAGTTTCACGTACTTGTATCTATTTTGTAAATCATTTATAAAACCTGCATGTATTCTCATCCCAAAAATATTAGATTTTAAAAGTGGGACTATAACTCACTTTCACATATTTTTACTTCATCGGGAAGTAAGACTTGGCCACTGGTAGATTCACGAACCTATAACAAATATGTACATATATATCAAAGTATGTTCAAAATATATTTACAATACTTTTAATACATTTTGATGTTTTAAGTTCATTAAGTCAGCTGTCCTCGTTAGTAACCTACAACTAGTTGTCCAAAGTTAGATGTACAGAAAAAAATTGATATATATTATCTTGAATCAATCCACGACCCAGTGTATACACGTCTCAGGCTAGATCACAACTCAAAGTATATATATTTTTGGAATCAACCTCAATCCTGTATAGCTAACTCCCACATTACTGCATATAGAGTGTCTATGGTTGTTCCAAATAATATATACACATGGGTCGATATGATATGTCAAAACATTTGCATACGTGTCTATGGTATCCCAAGATTACATAATATATTAGAATACATGTATAATACAATATAAGTTAGCTAGGATATGATTAATATAGATTTGTTACCAATTTTCACGTTGCTACAACAAGAAAAATTATCCAATCTTGTTTTACCCATAACTTCTTCATTTTAAATCCGTTTTGAGTGAATCAAATTGCTATGGTTTCATATTGAACTCTATTTTATGAATCTAAACATAAAAAGTATAGGTTTATAGTCGGAAATATATGTTACAAGTCGTTTTTGTAAAGGCAGTCATTTCAGTCGAAAGAACGACGTCTAGATGACCATTTTAGAAAACAAACTTTCACTTTGAGTTTAACCATGATTTTTGGATATAGTTTCATGTTCATAAGAAAAATCATTTTTCTAGAAGAATCACTTTTAAATCAAATTTTATCATAGTTTTTAATTAACTAACCCAAAACAGCCCGCGGTGTTACTACGACGGCGTATGTCCGGTTTTACAGTGTTCTTCGTGTTTCCAGATTTTAAATCATTAAGTTAGCATATCATATAGATATAGAACATGTGTTTAGTTGATTTTAAAATTCAAGTTAGAAGGATTAACTTTTGTTTACGAACAAGTTTAGAATTAACTAAACTATGTTCTAGTGATTACAAGTTTAAACCTTCGAATAAGATAGCTTTATATGTTTGAATCGAATGATGTTATGAACATCATTACTACCTCAAGTTTTCTGGATAAAGCTACTGGAAATGAGAAAAATGGATCTAGCTTCAAAGGATCCTTGGATGGCTTGAAAGTTCTTGAAGCAGAATCATGACACGAAAAACAAGTTCAAGTAAGATTTCCACTCGAAATAAGATTGTTATAGTTATAGAAATTGAATCAAAGTTTGAATATAAGTATTACCTTGTATTAGAAAGATATCTTACTGTAAATAAGAAAGATTTCTTGAGGTTGGATGATCACTCTACAAGATTAGAAGTAAGATAGCAAACTTGGAAGTATTCTTGATTTTATGAAACTAGAACTTGTAGAATTTATGAAGAACACTTAGAACTTGAAGATAGAACTTGAGAGAGATCAATTAGATGAAGAAAATTGAAGAATGAAAGTATTTGTAGGTGTTTTTGGTCGTTGGTGTATGGATTAGATATAAAGGATATGTAATTTTGTTTTCATGTAAATAAGTCATGAATGATTACTCATATTTTTGTAATTTTATGAGATATTTCATGCTAGTTGCCAAATGATGGTTCCCACATGTGTTAGGTGACTCACATGAGCTTCTAAGAGCTAATCATTGGAGTGTATATACCAATAGTACATACATCTAAAAGCTGTGTATTGTACGAGTACGAATACGGGTACATACGAGTAGAATTGTTGATGAAACTGAACGAGGATGTAATTGTAAGCATTTTTTTTAAGTAGAAGTATTTTGATAAGTGTCTTGAAGTCTTTCAAAAGTGTATGAATACATATTAAAACACTACATGTATATACATTTTAACTGAGTCGTTAAGTCATCTTTAGTCGTTACATGTAAGTGTTGTTTTGAAACCTTTAGGTTAACGATCTTGTTAAATGTTGTTAACCCAATGTTTATAATATCAAATGAGATTTTAAATTATTATATTATCATGATAATATGATGTATGAATATCTCTTAATATGATATATATATACATTAAATATCGTTACAACGATAATCGTTACATATATGTCTCGTTTCAAAATTATTAAGTTAGTAGTCTAGCTTTTACATATGTAGTTCATTGTTAATATACTTAATGATATATTTACTTATCATAATATAATGTTAACTATATATATATCCATATATATGTCATCATATAGTTTTTAAAAGTTTTAACGTTCGTGAATCACCGGTCAACTTGGGTGGTCAATTATCTATATGAAACCTATTTCAATTAATCAAGTCTTAACAAGTTTGATTGCTTAACATGTTAGAAACACTTAATCATGTAAATAACAATTTTATTTAATATATATATATATAAACATGGAAAAGTTCGGGTCACTACCGTACCTACCCGTTAAATAAATTTCGTCCCGAAATTTTAAGCAGTTGGAGGTGTTGACGTATCTTCTGGAAATAAGTGCGGGTATTTCTTCTTCATATGATCTTCTCATTCCCTGGTGAACTCGGGTCCTCTACGAGCAATCCATCGAACCTTAACAATTGGTATCTTGTTTTGTTTAAGTCTTTTAACCTCACGATCCATTATTTCGACGGGTTCTTCGATGAATTGAAGTTTTTCATTGATTTGGATTTTGTCTAACGGAATAGTGAGATCTTCTTTAGCAAAATATTTCTTCAAATTCAAGACGTGGAAAGTGTTATGTACAGCCGCGAGTTGTTGAGGTAACTCAAGTCGGTAAGCTACTGGTCCGACACGATCAATAATCTTGAATGGTCCAATATACCTTGGATTTAATTTACCTCGTTTAACAAATCGAACAACGTCTTTCCAAGGTGCAACCTTAAGCATGACCATCTCTCCAATTTCAAATTCTATATCTTTTCTTTTAATGTCGGCGTAGCTCTTTTATCGACTTTGGGCGGTTTTCAACCGTTGTTGAATTTGTATGATCTTCTCGGTAGTTTCTTATATTATATCTGGACCCATAATCTGTCTATCCCCCACTTCACTCCAACAAATTGGAGACCTGCACTTTCTACCATAAAGTGCTTCAAATGGCGTCATCTCAATACTTGAATGATAGCTGTTGTTGTAGGAAAATTATGCTAACGGTAGATGTCGATCCCAACTGTTTCCGAAATCAATAACACATGCTCGTAGCATGTCTTCAAGCGTTTGTATCATCCTTTCGCTCTGCCCATCAGTTTGTGGATGATAGGCAGTACTCATGTCTAGACGAGTTCCTAATGCTTGCTGTAATGTCTGCCAGAATCTTGAAATAAATCTGCCATCCCTATCAGAGATAATAGAGATTGGTATTCCATGTCTGGAGACAACTTCCTTCAAATACAGTCGTGCTAACTTCTCCATCTTGTCATCTTCTCTTATTGGCAGGAAGTGAGCTGATTTGGTGAGACGATCAACTATTACCCAAATAGTATCAAAACCACTTGCAGTCCTTGGCAATTTAGTGATGAAATCCATGGTAATGTTTTCCCATTTCCATTCCGGGATTTCGGGTTGTTGAAGTAGACCTGATGATTTCTGATGCTCAGCTTTGACCTTAGAACACGTTAAACATTCTCCTACGTATTAGGAACATCGGCTTTCATACCCGGCCACCAAAAATGTTTCTTGAGATCCTTGTACATCTTCCCCGTTCCAGGACGTATTGAGTATCTGGTTTTATGAGATTCTCTAAGTACCATTTCTCTCATATCTCCAAATTTTGGTACCCAAATCCTTTCAGCCCTATACCGGGTTCCGTCTTCCCGAATATTAAGATGCTTCTACGATCCTTTGGGTATTTCATCCTTTAAATTTCCCTCTTTTAAAACTCCTTGTTGCGCCTCCTTTATTTGAGTTGTAAGGTTATTGTGAATCATTATATTCATAGATTTTACTCGAATGGGTTCTCTGTCCTTCCTGCTCAAGGCATCGGCTACCACATTTGCCTTCCCCGGGTGGTAACGAATCTCAAAGTCGTAATCATTCAATAATTCAATCCACCTACGCTGCCTCATATTCATTTGTTTTTGATTAAATATGTGTTGAAGACTTTTGTGGTCGGTATATATAATACTTTTGACCCGATATAAGTAGTGCCTCCAAGTCTTTAATGCAAAAACAACCGCACCTAATTCCAAATCATGCGTCGTATAATTTTGTTCGTGAATCTTCAATTGTCTAGACGCATAAGCAATCACCTTCGTTCGTTGCATTAATACACAACCGAGACCTTGCTTTGATGAGTCACAATAAATCACAAAATCATCATTCCCTTCAGGCAATGACAATATAGGTGCCGTAGTTAGCTTTTTCTTCAATAACTGGAACGCTTTCTCTTGTTCATCCTTCCATTCAAATTTCTTCCATTTATGCGTTAATGCAGTCAAGGGTTTTGCTATTCTGAAAAAGTCTTGGATGAACCTTCTGTAGTAACCAGCTAGTCCTAAAAACTGGCATATGTGTTTCGGAGTTTTCGGGGTTTCCCACTTTTCAACAGTTTCTATCTTTGCCGGATCCACCTTAATACCTTCTTTGTTCACTATGTGACCGAGGAATTGAACTTCTTCCAACCAAAATGCACACTTTGAAAACTTAGCGTACAATTCTTCCTTCCTCAATACTTCTAACACCTTTCTCAAATGTTCACCGTGTTCTTGGTCATTCTTTGAGTAAATAAGTATGTCATCAATGAAAACAATAACAAACTTGTCAAGGTATGGTCCACACACTCGGTTCATAAGGTCCATGAACACAGCTGGTGCATTAGTTAAACCAAACGGCATGACCATAAACTCGTAATGACCGTAACGTGTTCTAAAAGCAGTCTTTGGAATATCATCTTCTTTAACCCGCATTTGATGATACCCGGAACGTAAGTCAATCTTTGAATAAACAGACGAGCCTTGTAGTTGATCAAATAAGTCATCGATTCTCGGTAGTGGGTAGCGGTTCTTGATGGTATGTTTGTTCAACTCTCGGTAGTCGATACACAACCTGAATGTACCATCTTTCTTCTTGACAAACAAAACAGGAGCTCCCCACGGTGATGTGCTTGGTCGAATGAAACCATGCTTTAAAAGTTCTTGTAATTGGCTTTGCAGTTCTTTCATCTCGCTGGGTGCGAGTCTGTAAGGAGCACGAGCTATTGGTGCAGCTCCTGGTACAAGATCTATTTGAAATTCAACGGATTGATGTGGGGGTAATCCCGGTAATTTTTTCGGAAATACATCGAGAAATTCTTTTGCGACGGGAACATCATTGATGCTCTTTTCTTCAGTTTGTACTTTCTCGACGTGTGCTAGAACAGCATAGAAACCTTTTCTTATTAGTTTTTGTGCCTTCAAATTACTAATAAGATGTAGCTTCGTTTTGCCCTTTTCTCCGTACACCATTAAGGGTTTTCCTTTTTCTCGTATAATGCGAATTTCATTTTTGTAACAAACAATCTCTGCGTTCACTTCTTTCAACCAGTCCATACCGATTATCACATCAAAACTCCCTAACTCTACTGGTATCAAGTCAATCTTAAATGTTTCGCTAACCAGTTTAATTTCTCGATTCCGACATATATTATCTGCTGAAATTAATTTACCATTTGCTAATTCTAGTAAAAATTTACTATCCAAAGGCGTCAATGGACAACTTAATTTAGCACAAAAATCTCTACTCATATAGCTTTTATCCGCACCCGAATCAAATAAAACGTAAGCAGATTTATTGTCAATAAGAAACGTACCCGTAACAAGCTCCGGGTCTTCCTGTGCCTCTGCCGCATTAATATTGAAAACTCTTCCACGGCCTTGTCCATTCATGTTCTCCTGGTTCGGGCAATTTCTAATAATGTGGCCCGGTTTTCCACATTTATAACAAACTACATTGGCATAACTTGCTCCGACACTACTTGCTCCGCCATTACTCATTCCGACACCATTTGTTCCTTTCGTTCTGTTAACCCCTGGTCCGTAGACCTCACACTTCGCCGTGCTATGACCATTTCTTTTACACTTGTTGCAAAATTTGGTGCAGAACCCCGAGTGATACTTTTCACACCTTTGGCATAGCTGCTTCTGATTGTTGTTGTTATTACGGTTATTATTGTTGTTGGGATTATTATTGTTGTTGTTGTTGTTGTTGTTGTTGTTGTTAGGCCGTTTGTTGTAGTTGCGATTGATGTTGCGATTGTTGGGATAATTGTTGCGATTATTGTTGTAATTGCTGTTGTTGTTGTATTGATGATTCTTATCACCGTTTTCCTCCCACTTTCTTTTGACTTGCTTCACATTGGCCTCTTCAGCAGTCTGTTCTTTAATTCTTTCTTCAATCTGGTTCACTAGTTTGTGAGCCATTCTACATGCCTGTTGTATGGAGGCGGGCTCGTGTGAACTTATATCTTCTTGGATTCTTTCCGGTAATCCTTTCACAAACGCGTCGATCTTCTCTTCCTCATCTTCGAACGCTCCCGGACACAATAAGCACAATTCTGTGAATCGTCTTTCGTACGTGGTAATATCAAATCCTTGGGTTCGTAACCCTCTAAGTTCTGTCTTGAGCTTATTGACCTCGGTTCTGGGACGGTACTTCTCGTTCATCAAGTGCTTGAATGCTGACCACGGTAGTGCGTAAGCATCATCTTGTCCCACTTGCTCTAGATAGGTATTCCACCATGTTAACGCAGAACCTGTGAAGGTATGCGTAGCGTACTTCACTTTGTCCTCTTCAGTACACTTACTTATGGCAAACACCGATTCGACCTTCTCGGTCCACCGTTTCAATCCGATCGGTCCTTCGGTTCCATCAAATTCCAAAGGTTTGCAGGCAGTGAATTCTTTGTAGGTGCATCCTACACGATTTCCTGTACTGCTAGATCCAAGATTATTGTTGGTATGTAGCGCAGCCTGTACTGCGGCTATGTTTGAAGCAATAAAGGCACGAAATTCCTCTTCACTCATATTCAAGGTTTGTCGAGTAGTCGGTGCCATTTCCTTCAAATAGTCAAATGAAACAAGTTAATCATACAGAATATTAAGAGTAGTCAATAGTATCTCGTAGCATAATATAAACTCATTTATAAAAGGTTTTTCTTCATATTAGCGTTTTATAAGTTTAAATTCGGGTAGTACCTACCCGTTAAGTTCATACTTAGTAGCTAATATACAATTCAACTACTACAATTCTATATGAAAAACAGATTATAATAATATTTCGCGTTCAAACTTTTACACAATATTTTACAAACTTACAATACCGCTTATTTTACATATAGCATGAAATATAGCATACAATAACTTTGATACAAGATAGTTGTGAAGATAATTCTAGCTAGTACACAAGTCGTTCAGTAAAGGCAATAAAGACACGTAATTCATACGTCCAGAAACAAGTCATGCATTCTGGTTTTACTAGGACTACTTCCCATCCTTGGTCTTGTGGAACATAACCGTTATGGCCGTTGATAAGACAGCGTGCTGTAACGTCATCAAAGGGACGAGTGTTATGTAATATCCAACAGTCCCTTAACAATCTAAAAACCTCATTTCTTACCCCAATTACCGACTCCGTCACTTGTGGGAACGTTTTGTTTAATAGTTGTAGCCCGATGTTCTTGTTCTCACTTTGGTGAGAAGCGAACATTACTAAGCCGTAAGCATAACATGCTTCTTTATGTTGCATGTTAGCCGCTTTTTCTAAATCACGAAGTCCTATATTCAGATATATTGAGTCAAAATAATTTCTTAACCCGTTGCGTAAAATAGCATTTGGGTTCCCCGCAATATATGCGTCAAAGTAAACACATCGTAACTTATGGATTTCCCAATGTGATATCCCCCATCTTTCAAACGAAAGCCTTTTATAAACCAAGGAATTCTTGGAACGTTCTTCGAATGTCTTACAAACTAATTTCGCCTTAAATAGTTGTGCCGAGGAATTCTGACCGACTCTAGACAAGATTTCATCAATCATGTCTCCGGGTAGGTCTCTTAAAATATTGGGTTGTATATCCATTTTGTGTTTTTATACTGTAAAATAGACAAGAGTTAGATTCATAAAAAAAATACTTATTAATACAAGCAATTTTTACATATATCATAAAGCATAAGCACACTATATTACATATATTACACCACCCGAATACAACTATCTTATTCCGACTCGATCGTTTCTTCTTCTTCGGTTTTGGTTCGTTTTGACAAGTTTCTAGGGATATATGATGTTACCCTAATACGAGCCGTCGTTTTCCACATTGGTTTAGAAAAACCTGGTGGTTTAGAGGTTCCCGGGTTATTGTCACAACTTAAGAAATACGGGTGTTGACGATACATATAAAGTTCATCGGGTTTGGAATCAAATTTCTCTATTTTTATGCCCTTTCCCTTATTGTTCTCTTTTGCCTTATTAAATTGTGTTGGGGTAATTTCTATAACATCATCGGATTCCTTGTCGGGATCCGATTCATCGGAGAATTGGTAATCCTCCCAATACTTTGCTTCCTTGGCGGAAACACCATTGACCATAATTAACTTTGGTCGGTTGGTTGAGGATTTTCTTCTACTTAACCGTTTTATTATTTCCCCCACTGGTTCTATTTCTTCTTCCGGTTCCGATTCTTCTTCCGGTTCCGACTCTTCTTCCGGTTCCTCTTCGGGAACTTGTGAATCAGTCCATGAATTATTCCAATTTACATTTGACTCTTCATTATTATTAGGTGAGTCAATGGGACTTGTTCTAGAGGTAGACATCTATCACATAATATCAAACACGTTAAGAGATTAATATATCACATAATATTTACATGTTAATAATATATAGTTTCCAACAAAAATGTTAAGCAATCATTTTTAAAGAAAACACGGTCGAAGTCCAGACTCATTAATGCATCCTAACAAACTCGATAAGACACACTAATGCAAATTTTTCTGGTTCTCTAAGACCAACGCTCGGATACCAACTGAAATGTCCCATTCTTATTGATTAAAAACGTTCCATATTAATTGATTTCGTTGCGAGGTTTTGACCTCTATATGATATAATGGTTTACAATACAAATATGTTACAACGAAATAAGTTTATTGAATGCAGTTATTACACAATATCATACAAGCATGGACTCCAAATCTTGTCCTTATTTAAGTATGCGACAGCGGAAGCTCTTAATAATCACCTGAGAATAAACATGCTTAAAACGTCAACAAAAATGTTGGTGATTTATAGGTTTAACCTATATATATCAAATCGTAACAATAGACCACAAGATTTCATATTTCAATATACATCCCAAACATAGAGATAAAAATCATTCATATGGTGAACACCTGGTAACCGACATTAACAAGATGCATATTTAAGAATATCCCCATCATTCCGGGACACCCTTCGGATATGATATAAATTTCGAAGTACTAAAGCATCCGGTACTTTGGATGGGGCTTGTTGTGCCCAATAGATCTATCTTTAGGATTCGCGTCAATTAGGGTATCTGTTCCCTAATTCTTAGATTACCAGACTTAATAAAAAGGGGCATATTCGATTTCGATAATTCAACCATAGAATGTAGTTTCACGTACTTGTGTCTATTTTGTAAATCATTTATAAAACCTGCATGTATTCTCATCCCAAAAATATTAGATTTTAAAAGTGGGACTATAACTCACTTTCACAGATTTTTACTTCGTCGGGAAGTAAGACTTGGCCACTGGTCGATTCACGAACCTATAACAAATATGTACATATATATCAAAGTATGTTCAAAATATATTTACAACACTTTTAATACATTTTGATGTTTTAAGTTCATTAAGTCAGCTGTCCTCGTTAGTAACCTACAACTAGTTGTCCAAAGTTAGATGTACAGAAAAAAATTGATATATATTATCTTGAATCAATCCACGACCCAGTGTATACACGTCTCAGGCTAGATCACAACTCAAAGTATATATATTTTTGGAATCAACCTCAACCCTGTATAGCTAACTCCCACATTACTGCATATAGAGTGTCTATGGTTGTTCTAAATAATATATACACATGGGTCGATATGATATTTCAAAATATTTGCATACGTGTATATGGTATTCCAAGATTACATAATATATTAGAATACATGTATAATACAATATAAGTTAGCTAGGATATGATTAATATAGATTTGTTACCAATTTTCACGTTGCTACAACAAGAAAAATTATCCAATCTTGTTTTACCCATAACTTCTTCATTTTAAATCCGTTTTGAGTGAATCAAATTGCTATGGTTTCATATTGAACTCTATTTTATGAATCTAAACAGAAAAATTATAGTTTTATAGTCAGAAATATAAGTTACAAGTCGTTTTTGTAAAGGTAGTCATTTCAGTCGAAAGAACGACGTCTAGATGACCATTTTAGAAAACAAACTTCCACTTTGAGTTTAACCATGATTTTTGGATATAGTTTCATGTTCATAAGAAAAATCATTTTTCTAGAAGAACCACTTTTAAATCAAATTTTATCATAGTTTTTAATTAACTAACCCAAAACAGCCCGCGGTGTTACTACGACGGCGTATGTCCGGTTTTACAGTGTTCTTCATGTTTCCAGGTTTTAAATCATTAAGTTAGCATATCATATAGATATAGAACATGTGTTTAGTTGATTTTAAAAGTCAAGTTAGAAGGATTAACTTTTGTTTGCGAACAAGTTTAGAATTAACTAAACTATGTTCTAGTGATTACAAGTTTAAACCTTCGAATAAGATAGCTTTATATGTTTGAATCGAATGATGTTATGAACATCATTACTACCTCAAGTTTTCTGGATAAAGCTACTGGAAATGAGAAAAATGGATCTAGCTTCAAAGGATCCTTGGATGGCTTGAAAGTTCTTGAAGCAGAATCATGACACGAAAAACAAGTTCAAGTAAGATTTCCACTCGAAATAAGATTGTTATAGTTATAGAAATTAAATCAAAGTTTGAATATGAGTATTACCTTGTATTAGAAATATATCTTACTGTAAATAATAAAGATTTCTTGAGGTTGGATGATCACTCTACAAGATTGGAAGTAAGATAGCAAACTTGGAAGTATTCTTGATTTTATGAAACTAAAACTTGTAGAATTTATGAAGAACACTTAGAACTTGAAGATAGAACTTGAGAGAGATCAATTAGATGAAGAAAATTGAAGAATGAAAGTGTTTGTAGGTGTTTTTGGTCGTTGGTGTATGGATTAGATATAAAGGATATGTAATTTTGTTTTCATGTAAATAAGTCATGAATGATTACTCATATTTTTGTAATTTTATGAGATATTTCATGTTAGTTGCCAAATGATGGTTCCCACATGTGTTAGGTGACTCACATGGGCTGCTAAGAGCTGATCATTGGAGTGTATATACCAATAGTACATACATCTAAAAGCTGTGTATTGTACGAGTACGAATACGGGTACATACGAGTAGAATTGTTGATGAAACTGAACGAGGATGTAATTGTAAGAATTTTTGTTAAGTAGAAGTATTTTGATAAGTGTCTTGAAGTCTTTCAAAAGTGTATGAATACATATTAAAACACTACATGTATATACATTTTAACTGAGTCGTTAAGTCATCGTTAGTCGTTACATGTAAGTGTTGTTTTGAAACCTTTAGGTTAACGATCTTGTTAAATGTTGTTAACCCAATGTTTATAATATCAAATGAGATTTTAAATTATTATATTATCATGATAATATGATGTATGAATATCTCTTAATATATATATATATATATATATATATATATATATATATATATATATATATATATATATATATATATATATATACATTAAATGTCGTTACAACGATAATCGTTACATATATGTCTCGTTTCAAAATCATTAAGTTAGTAGTCTTGCTTTTACATATGTAGTTCATTGTTAATATACTTAATGATATGTTTACTTATCATAATATCATGTTAACTATATATATATCCATATATATGTCATCATATAGTTTTTATAAGTTTTAACGTTCGTGAATCACCGGTCAACTTGGGTGGTCAATTGTCTATATGAAACCTATTTCAATTAATCAAGTCTTAACAAGTTTGATTGCTTAACATGTTGGAAACACTTAATCATGTAAATAACAATTTCATTTAATATATATATATATATATATATATATATATATATATATATATATATATATATATATATATATATATATATAAACATGGAAAAGTTCGGGTCACTACAATACTTAGTTTGTGTGTTTTATAAAATACTTAGTTATTGTATATTACATCAAATAAATATTTGTCCTTTATTGAAACATGAATGTTTAAACTAATTTTTCTCAAGTTTAATTTAAGAATATCCTAATTAATTAAAATAATTATTAAAACTTAATTATTATTTAAAATAAGTATTCATACGTTTCGTTGTCTGAAAAGTTATTTTTCCTGTTTCATTAACCGTAGTGTTTTATTAAAAAAGTAAATATTAAAAAAATAGTATAAAAATTTCTTACAACTTCGATCTAAATAGTAACTAGAAATAGATACGGATCTAGTGATGTCGAAATTCAATTTAATCATTTATTATATATTTTTATTTTTCATTTTATTTTATGTTTTTAATAAAGTAATTATATATCTTTCATAATTTATTAGTTTCAATTATTAACTTTATTATTACTAATTTTCAAAATTTTCTAATGATTAATTAACACATATCAAAAGTAGCCTGCTCTATAATATAGAAAAAAAAATTTGGCGTGGAAAAATAAATGAATTTAATAAATGGTTGTTAAGTATTTAACGGAAAAAGTCGGGTTATTACACATAAAGCCCACCTTACTCGGAAGAATTTGCAGGCTACCGGCACCACTTAGCCGGGTACAAAACATTGGGAAATTACGAACCATATTATCACATAAAGGCCTACTGAACCAAGTACGTTGGGCACCCGACAATCCCTACAAAATCATTTATGAACCGGATGCAATCTTACCCGGTCAAGGGAATACCGAGAAGAAGCACTTGAAATAAACAATAGGTAAACTCCTTTTTTGCCTAAACAAGAGCAAGACACTCGTTCGTCACACTATAGACGGATCCGCTACGCTCTCTCGGAATAACCATACCTTTCCAAGATAGGTATCTAGTCCCGGGACAAAAACTTGGTCCCGAAACAAGCATACAGTCCCGGAACAGGCACATGATCCCGGAACAAACAAATGAACTGCACGCCACGTCAGTCCACGAATCTAGGAAAATTTGTTACGATCTGTTTGTTATTCCGATGAAAGGGACATGTGCCACGTCAACCCTTGAATTTAGTGAAGTTTGTTATAACCATGAAAGGGACATATGCCACGTCATGATTCCCTCATAACACCTATAAATACGTACACAAGATCATTCATTACATAACACTGGATGCATTAATGTTACTCTGCCCAAATTTCTTACTGTAACATTCTCCAGCTAAAAATACAACTCCAATAGCGATTCCGGTCGATATCGGAGTTAATCTCTCCTCTAAGATATTAACTTACTCGATCCAAATTGAGTAAGGTTAATCTCATCGTTTATTTTACGCCCTTGAAATCCATATTTCAAATCGGAGTTTGCACAGTTATTGGAGATAAAACTAATACAAATGTAGTCTAGACCTACATACGAAGACACGAACTAGTTCGACTAAAAGACAACCATAACACAAAAATAAATTGAAATCAAAGCTTCATTTATCACATAATTTTCATTCCAGAATGTAACATTGATTACAAAAATATGTGCAACAAAGTGCAGTACAGGATACTAAAACTGAAATTCCAACACTTGCTGAACGGTTGTGCCCTCATCATCACAAAGTTCCTTGAAGCCGGAAATTTGTATTTCCGACAATGCCGTCTCGGCAGCCTGCAACTCCTGTAAAGTACCCGGGACAACCTTCTCGGCAATATCCGGGTGAAGGGCAACCCCTCCACCGACATTATGCTTCTGCATCAACCGCACCGCCTGAATAAAGTTTGCCGCCCCAAAACTCTTCAAGTATGCATCAGAAGGCACCTTCATGGTGCCAGAGTTAATCGCCTTCTTCAGCAGTGAAGGCAAAGCAGCCTACAACCGATTACTCTTGGCCATAGCCACATCCTTCATCAGGGAGACGGAGGATAATTCCTTCTCCTTCTGCGCCAGTGATATGCACAAAGCTTACCTAATCTTATTGTAATATGATTACGAATTCGTCCATAGAGAGCAGTGTTTAAGATTTAAAGGCTAATAACTATTCTGAAGATTTAGTTGTAAAAATGGGGGTTTTGATTTAAAACTAATTAAAACGAAGTAAACAAAAACGAATTCAATAAGGTAAAGGGGTATTCACTTATATTCAATTCCCTAGGATCCGGATTGCTTTTATTAAGAACAATGTAATCAAATCCCCAAGTGTAACTCACGTTAACCTAGTTCATTAATCAATTAGTAAGGAAAGCTAGTGTCCCTCACTTAGATACTAATTATATCATGAAAGTGTCGGTTTTTCACGTTGGTTTCCCACACGCTTCTGAAGAACACAATCAATCAATTTATAACTACTCAAGATGGTGATTTAGTTGAAGGGTAAATCGGTGTCCCTCTTTAGGCTTTACAATTACCTAATTAATTGATGAGATTAATTACTAGTCTAATTACACTGGTGTCCCGCATGCAATTCAACTAATCCAATTATATTTCAATAACCTAGACAAGCCAATCAATTTAGTAACTCTCGTTACATCAATTAACAGACAAGTAATTAATGGGATCAATCAATGGGAGTAATTAAGAATCATGGATCAAGAGCAATTATTAATACATACAAGAGATTATACAATCCATCACCTAGGTTCAATCATCTAAGTGAATACATGAAATTTAGCTAATCATAATTAGGCTTGAACAATCAAACAAATAAATTAAGCACAAATTATCAATCATTAAGATAAATAAAAAATTAAGATAAAGAGTACCAAATTAATATTGACGTCAAATCCACATTAAAAACTCAAATATATAGCTTGAAATCTTGTCTTCAGTTTGTACGTTCAGAAAGCAAGGATAATATGGAGCAATCCACTTCAATAATCAATATAACTCAACCCTCTGTATCTCTTTTATTTTTGTCTATCTACGCCTTAATGGCAAACCACCAGAGAGCCAAAAAAATAAAAGTATACCTAATACTAATATTTTTGTTTTTCGAATCAAAAAGGGTTGTAAATATTTATATCCAATAAGAATCATGCGTGCAACCCTCTCTTCATCAAATAAAAGGATCCGGTCATATTTATTTATTTATTTATTTATTTATTTATATTTATTTATTTACATTTACATTTACATCCATACTAAATGCCGTAAAAAACCCTACAATCCTATTGGACAATACCCCCCACCCCCCCCCCCTCCCCCCCCCCCCCCCCCCGGGTCACAATGTAGCCGTTTTCCCTTCTTTTATTCTCCCATCAAATCCCAGAATCTTCTTCATCTTCTTCTTCACTCTACGACCTTCTATACATACTAAATGGCGTAAAAAACCCTACAATCCTATTGGACAATACCCCCCCCCCCCCCCCGGCCCGGTCACACTGTAGCCGTTTTCCCTTTTTTTATTTATTTTTTTTAACACCCTCCCTTCTCCCATCAAATCCCAGAATCTTCTTCATCTTCTTCTTCACTCTACGACCTTCTATCCCATCAGATCAAAATCTAACCAACGCTACCACCGTCATCATCGACGCGACCTTATCCTGCTCCACCATCGCCACTCCTGCTGCCGTCAACAGAGATGGTTAGTTCGCTTCTTATCTTCTTTTTTTCATTTATCTGTTCTTTCTTTTGAGACAACTTATGGACCCATGAAAGTGCTGATTTTGATTTATTTGCTAACTTAATTAAGGAAGACATGAATTGGAGAAAAGAATTAGGGTTGTTGTTAAATTCGAGGAGGACAAAATGAAGGTGACACCAACATATCTCCCAAACCAGCCAAACAAATCTGACTGAACTGCAGCTACTATGGCTGTTAAAGATAAAGGTAGGTGGATGATGGACTTTCATTGAATCCAAGTGTGAGGGTTAGTTGGGTTATTTAATTTGTTTGATGTGTATTACTTTGAGTTATGAAAGCTTCTTATTTTCGAACTTATACAACAGTTAACTTAATGTTATTTGTATTTTCTTATATCTTAGACTTTGGTTGACTATTTTCAGGTGGTCGAATTAACACTGTTAACTTATATTTGCAGTTTCAGATTGATCATCCGTAAGTTTTGCTAATATATATTTACAAATCAATGATTGTTGTAGATTTTAGGTTTGAAAGACCCAAATTCGCAAATGAAAACTATTTATGTTGCAGTTACGAATGGATGGCAATGGAGAGTATGCAAAAGCCGACTCTAATGATTTGTAATATATGTGCTCAAAACTGTTCATATATATACCCTTCAACAATATTTGTTTACATGTTATTTGCTAATTTTTTAGAACAATAATTTCCACTGAACCCATAAACTCTAATTTTGATCAAAAACTTTTGAAGCTGTCATGTTGAAATAATAAAAGAAGTGCACTTTATGAATTTGAGATATGTGATAATTTTCGTCTAAGGGTAAGGAGTAATTATTTCAATCAAATTTTAGTCTACTGGCTCACCATTCATTGAAACTATTTGTTCTGAATTTGCTACAGCATTACCTCACTTGATGCTAATTGTTCTAAAAATTTGGAACATCGTTGCATTATTGTGCATTTACTATTTTTAAATTATTTTTCATATATCTAATATCAAGTTGAAACATGTTTAATAATGTTCCCATTTGTAAGAATATCCTATAACATTACAAAGCTTCAGTTTTGCAGGTGGTGTTTACTTTTTCAATATCGTTGTGGAGAGAATATATGGAATAAATGTTAAGTGTTACTGAGAATGTATATTCTGCTTGATGTATATATATGTTGTTGATGATATTAGGAATTAGGTTCCTATATATTTGTTTGTTGTTTGCTGATTTCCTGTTTTTTTTTTCCTTTTTTTTTTTGCCTTATGTGTTGTTTACTTTGTCATTAATGTTATCGAGAGAATGTATGGACTGAATGTTGGTTCTCTTGCGATATCATGGGCTATATGTTGTTGCTCTTTATTGTTGGATTTAGGGTTGTTAATCTTACAGATATATTTATCTGTTGTCGATGCTATCAAGTTCATCTCTGTCTATTTGTTGTTTGCTAATTGTTCCTTCTGTGTTTTTTTGGCTTGTTGTAGCTTTCTCAGGTCACTCATAGTGTGGTTTATTATTAATTTTGTTCTTTTTATGCAGGTTTTTGCTCATATTGTGGTTTCCTGCAGGTATGAATATTTTTTATTTGATCGAGAAGTAATTAAACAGGATGAAACAGAATCAAATGATAGTTAAACATCCACTTTGAGTGACCGAAGCTTTCCTGAGCTTTTTCTTAGCGAAAGTAGGTAATTTGTTTACTTTAATATGACTGGATTTTCTCTCCCTTTCTCTATACGGATGTATGTATATAGATTTCAAAATTAAGACTTTTCAAAGGTACTTCTAGATGAAGCTAAACTTAGATATGAGAAGGTCTTATTTCAAGCAGTTAATTTGGTCAGTCATAGCTTTACTGAGTTTAACGTGGTAAGACCTTGAAAACATTGACCTGGACCAATTGGATGTTGAGCTGCAAATTTTTTGGCTAATTGCAAGACGATTATGCTACTGATATTGATGAGTATGACTGTATGAGAAGAAATAAAAAAGAAAAAGGAGTCAGCTGCATTACATTTAATTGCTGTCATTTTTGGTTTATGTAGTTTTTAATTGCATTTTTGAATTTTGACTATATAGATATGGAGATGGTAGGCAAAGAGATAATGTTGCTAGATTATATTAATGGTTTACATGGTTAATTTATTAATCAATATACATGATCCACGTGCTGAGTATATGTTAAACTGGTTGTGTAGTGGGGAAGAGAATGGAGGATATCTCGATATGAAGTGTTTGGACTCAAAAGCAGACAATATGAGCATTATGTATCTGATGACTTCTTAATTATTATTCGGGTTAAGACTTGAAAGTGTGTCACTTGAAACGTTTGCACTATCACCTTTTCTTTTTAAATTTGTTTATTTAGTTGTTTGATTTTAGTTAAAAATACATGTGACAGGGAAGGAGAGTCAAAGGAAAAAAAAAAAAAAGTAATACCTACCGCTGCACCATCCCAACGGAAACCAACTATCTTCCAACCCATGTCCTATGAACCATATACCTACTAGTAATGTAATTTGGCTTCAACTATTACCAACAGTAAAATGTAGCAAACGACTTATTGCCAAAATGTAGCCAAAAGTGGAACAAATATATTGCTACATAAAGTGGACAAGGGTGGGCAGGTGATGGGGTTGAAGCTAGATGGTGGGGTTGAAACTGGCGGTGGAATACTCACAATCGAGGTGATTGTAATTTTATTTGTCATCATTGCTATAACTGTTTATTTATATATTTGAGATAAATATGGAGAGAGTGATGAAGAAGCTTACGTTGATTGTGGAATACCAGTTCTAAAATGAATGTAAAAGTTAAAAGATCTGCAAGTTTTATCTACAATATAATGTGTATGCTTATGTATATGTATATTGTAGCATATAATAATTAAGTTGCACTTTTTGTTTGGCCTACCAGATCTTTAAATTTCGCTTCATTCTATATCAAAAGTTCTTATTCCGAATTTCGTAATGATGCTGCGAATATTGTTTCTCAAGTCAACCATTGAAAGAATCAGGTGTGTTTTTGTTATTCCTTTTTTGCAATTTGCTTAATATAATTTTTTAGTATCATTTCCTTAATGGATCTACAGCTACAAACGCTTTAGTAATGAATTGATTAGGGCTATGTTTTATCGTCAACTGCAAAGTAAAAAAAAAACCTAAATAAATTGGGTCAAGTGGGTAAATGCCGCTCAAAGTGTACTAAAGTGTATAAAATTTGTGCCTTTGTTTTATATAGTCATAGCTTCAATAGTATTTTGGATGCAAGTTTCAAACTTTTTATATCAGTAGGCCAATTTTCTTTGTTTCCCATAGACGAGGTCAGTATAATGATGTCAATTGTACATGTATGGAATGAAATGTAGTAAAGAAAAAAAAAATCTAACAAACTGCTTTGCATACTTACAGATTAGAGCTGTTGCTTTGGAGACATATTTCAAATTTTCTTTATTTAATGGCGTCTTAATTGCATTAGGTACTTTGGGATCTTTCAATTTTGATCATCCCGATGTTGGTAACACACACACTTACCAACAGTTACCATGCCATCTTTCTATTCTACATGAATATGTAGGTATTTTTTTTAATATTAATTTTGTATTTTCTGTTTGCCAGGTTATATGATATTATTCGTTTGTTTCATTTTTTGCATTTCTTGATTTAAGTTATTGTTGTTATTTGTGAGCATATATCAGTTATTTAAAAAGACTTATGTTTCAGTTCTTTAGTTTGATTGAGTGCTTTATATGCTAAATGTAACCACAAATTTTGTCATTCAGGCTTTAAAAAGGTGTCATTTTCAAATTTAGGTTCCCAATACATTATAAAAGCAGGTTTGCCGATTTACAGGTCATCCTGAAGCGGATTTGAAGTTTTTGTGGACCTCGAAGTTGAAGATGTTGTGGACCTGATCAAGTGTAGTATATCCGTAACAATCAAAATCCTTTACAACAAATACAGCAACAGGAGGAATGCATCCCAAGAGTACAAATATTTTACGCCTTTCAGTTGTCTTAATGTTGTGTATAATTGGTGTCAAATTGGGTAGTGGTAGATTTCAACATCTACGCTTCACACACAAACGCTTACAAATATCCACCACGAAGCGCGGACCTCTATACTAGTTTTTAGCTAAATCACGTATGGGCCCAAATAAATCATAAAGTCACCGACCTTTATTAAAATCAAACACCGGCCCAATTTAATTAGTCACCACCTTTCTTCTATTGCTAAGAAAATTCAGCAAAAAATAAATTAGATAGCCACCTTACTTTCTTCATCTCTCGCGACTGAAAAAGCTACTCATGACCGCGAAATGCTGAAACTATTACGACCATAACTCTTTTTTTTTTTTCAAATCATCACTTTAATCAAATATGTACCAAGAGATCTTCAAAACCACTCGAAATCACAATGGTAGGAACCGATATTGTGACTGAAAATATATATAATTGGAGCAATATTAAATTTCCCCACACTTGAACATTGCTTGTCCTCAAGTAAGCTTTATCTTCAAAATAGTAAAACTCAATACAAGATTAACATAGCCAAAGCGTCTTCAATAATCATAAAGATACACCATTATAATCTTCATGAACAAATAAACAAACGTATGATTTTCCACAAGCAATTGCAAGGTTCAAGCCTTCAACAAAAACGTCAATTTCTTCAATTATCAAATTCAAAATTACCCACAAGCTTCACACTCCAAATCAAGAACGTCCATGTGCAGAACTAAGAAAAACAATTTGGCCTTAGGGAAAACAAGACCTTTACAAAACTATTTTTTGCATTTTAGAATTGGAAAACAAGTTAAGTTTTTAAGCAAAACAAGTTTTTCAGAAATTTTAGGTTTAAAGGTTACGTGCTTTCAAAGCCTTCTCGGTTTTTGGACAACCGCAGGGGTAATTTCCAACCCAGTATTCATCTAGGATGAACTACTTCCCGGTTCGAAGGCGATGGGAACACAACTACCTTGGGTATGAATTTTTCGGGGAGTCTAGGCAAAACGACACTTGAAAGACTTTACTTTCAAGTTCTGGTCTCTTTGATTCATAACTTAACTTAGAAGACTTTACTTGAAAGGATTGGAAGACTTTACTTCCATAAATTATGGGAGGACTCGATTCTCCTGGAAGTGTTTAAACACTTGGTTGATTTTATTTAAGGTCCTTGGACCCCACTTCCCACGCATCTAGCTTTTATGCTATTTTTTAAGAAAATGTAAGAAGCAGGTACTACATTTCCATATTTTAAAAGGGTTACATGACTTTTGACCATGGCGTGTGTTGTCTAAGCAACACTAGCACGAAACCATTGCTCTTCCTAAAGAAGACAACACAATGTGAAGCTCAAGGCTCCTCTTCCTACAGTACGATACATCGGTGTAATATATCGTGAAATGATGCATCAACCAATGTCAGTATGAAATGATGTAGATTAGGAAGTCTCCCACACCAAGTGAAACGAGAATTCGGAAGACTCAGCTTCCTTTGTGGATGGACTTGAATCATCCTACAATTTTGGTTTTTACATACACAGGAAGACTTTGCTTCCTTATTACACACACACACACACACACACACACACTCATACAAAAGAAAATACAAAATATCTCAGTCACCAAAATTATTGAGGTACCTGTAAACTTACAATAGTGATAACATATGCTTCGTAAAAAAAACTACACTTGGTTTTTTAACGAGTCAAAAATTTTAAAATTCCTCAAATTTTCAACAATTTAATCAAAAATAAAACTCGAGCCAAGTGAATTACATCCGCGAGAATTTATATCTCCCCCCACACTTAACATCATGTAATGCCCTCATTTTCATGAAATCCGATAAATCAAATATAAATTTGAGAGGACAATATAGTGAATGAGAAAAAACATAACCGGATGTAGAGCACAAAAATCGCGAAACGGAGTGACAGACGGCTCTGCACTGACGGCCATTCCTCGATTGTCATCACTTTATAGTACCTGCAATGATTACACATAAACAAAACATAAAAAGAAAATTATTTTTTGTTTTTTTTGGGTTTTTTCAAAATTTTAGGTTTTTTTGTTTTAAAACACACGCTAAAAAATGTACAAGGATATATGGTGCATATTTAATGAGTCGTGCACCCGAATTGACCCCTTCTTTTAATGCCTAGTGGGGTCATCCTCCCCCACACTTATCGGACGACATATGAAATCAGTGGAAAAAGTTTCATGAATAAGTAATGTGAGCCATTCATTAACTCCTCGGATAGTATATAATACAACTAAAACAATCTTTTTCATTTTCATGAGAAAGACTAAACTAACCCAAGAATCAATAAGTAACTCCCCTTCAAGTGCAGCTTGCAATAACAGGTTAACTCGCACAGGTGGATCATGTCCAAACGGATCATCTTTCATTATATTCCAAGTGTTAACCTCGTGATGATATACAAATTCCACATGAATAGGTAACTCCTCAATTGGTTCCTCTAAAACAAGTTCCTCATCCTCAATAATCTTTAATGACTCCTCCACTTCATCCTCAAATGTTAAGACCTCCTTATTATCAAAATCATACCCAACCGGCTCATTATATACCGCAGAGATCTCAGGCTTAACATCCTCATCCTTATCACTATCATTGGAATAAATGTCTGTCGCCCGAACTGAGGTGGTAGGTGGAAGAGTAGTTACAGGCTCATATTCATCCCTTGGTGGGTCCGTTGGGATTTCCTCTCGTAGTAACATGGGTATATCTTTATAATTCCCCGTCAAATGGTATCTCTCCAACAGATACATAGGAATGTGATCAATATCTTTGACCAAACGGTAACCTCCACCAACATCTCTCAAATCAACCTTTACATGTAAAACTGATTTCGTCTCTTGGAATTTATGTTGAGAAGAATCCCATGTCTAGTCATCCACCTCATAACAATAGTCCATTGGTTGACCGAAAGAGTCAAAATTTGGTATGGAACCATTATCACAAGGTTGATCAATCGGGGCGAAATCATTCATGTAACTATCATCATAACCACCGTCTCGATAACAACCATCATAAGCAGCACAATAACCATCTGACTCACCATTAGCTTGCCACGAATCCATACACCCATTATCATGATTACCCACACTACAAGAAAAATGCTCCTATAGGACCTTTTTTTCTGGGACCTAGTAAAATATGGTCCTAAATGCTACTTACATAGGACCAAACAATATTTAGGTCCTTTTATGAGCTTCTCTTTTAGAGTATGGTCCTATTATGAGGTACTCTTTTAGAGTAGGGTCCTATGATGAGATACGCTTTTAGAGTAGGTCCCATAATCATATATTTTCATAGGACATTTAAAAAGTAGATCCTAATAGAGGATCTTATAAGACATTTATTTGATAGAGTCTCATTATATGTTTATGTAATAGGACACTTAATATGAACGTCATATTAAATATATCTTTAGAGGCCAATTATTTTCGAGAGTCTTATTAAATTGTATCATGTTAGGACTTTTGGTACTTATAGGACCTTTTGGCCTGAAAGGACCAACAGGACATGTGTACCAACAGGACATGTGTACCAACTAAGGCGGTCGTATAAAGTATAGACGCAAAAAAATGTCGTAAAAGGTAATAAGATTATGAAACCAATTATCGGGTCCTATAATATATATATAACGACCACACCAAAAAGTCCTTACAAGTATATATCGAGTGACTTCTATTTAAATTGGGACATACAAAAGGGTCCCAAAAGTAAAAAATATATATATATTAATACCAACAAAGTGGTTCTATTTAAGTTTTATATTTTTTAAGGACAAAAAAAATGGTCCCATTATTATGTTAATACTCAAATAAGAGTCCTATTATAAAAAAACACTACATTAGTACCAATAAAAAAGGTCCTAATGTATCGATATATTCTTGTTTACTACCAAGAAAAAGGTCTCAATATACACAAATGTTACTTTAGTACCACATAATAGGGTCCTAATATAATAATTTTAAGGTTAGTACCACTAACAAAAGTCCTAATATATATTTCTTAAAACTTAAAACCACAAAATGGGTTCTAATATATAATAAGATGTTAATTTAGTACCAAATACAGAGTCCTAATATAATATTTTCAAGGTTGGTACTATTTAAAAAAGTCCTAAAACAATTGTATTGTTAGACAATATGGGGTCCTTTCAAGTGATAGTATTAAAACCACAAAATGAGTCCTTTCAAGTCATAGTAATTCCGAACAGGTTTCTACATTCGGATTCGGTTCGAATATTCGGGTCCGATTCGAGTTCTTTTACGAATCAGGTATTCGGATCGGGTTATTTATTTGGGCCCAGATCAAAATATTGGATCCATATATTCGGGCCTGATTCAATTTAATTCAGATTTTGGACATCCAATTAATAATTTCTATTAAAAATAAATATAAAATAAAATATAATCATATTTTAATAAATTGTACTCATAAATTGAAAAACACCAAACATTAAAAATTCATAGATAATCCAACATAACAATACTAAGATAACGTTCGACAAAGAAAATAAAAACAATGAAAAGCAACGAAGAACGTCTTCGATCAACACATATCTTTATTAATCCAAGGGTACCACCTGCAAATAAAGAATTCATAATCAGATGGCCTAACCACATCATGGAACAATACATAAAGAACATTTAATTAACAAACCGAAATTTACAAATTGTAACAATACATAAAGATGAAGATTATTCCATTCGTCCAACACTTAACATTGAAAGAGTAGTCATACCAACAATGTCAAAACTTGTTGGGATAGGAATGATTCCCACATGATAAACGGCACTATATGATTGCTGAAATTCAAGAACGCACAATGTCCACTGCATGACAATGCCTTCCTGCAAGTCTATTAAGAGTCCACCTTAGAATTAAAAGAAATCCCCCCATTGGCATCACCAGTTTAAGCTTTGTCCCCTTAGAATATTTTGAGTCTGGCTTTAAACTCACGTACTTTAAACAAAACCAAATGCAAACTTCCATGTCAATTCGACAACTAAACAAACAACATGATTATTATAATATGCACACACATAGTGTGCTTTTAAATAGCCTGCAAATATTCAAGTGTGCTTTTACAAAAGCTTCTAGAACACCAACGCAACTTTTATAATGTTATACGGGAGATATAAGATCTCTACAAAATCAAACTATTTTAAAACAGTGTGCTATTTGTGATGACCCGAAAAATTTCGACTAATTTAAACCAATTCTCTATACGATTTATTATTTTGGCACGTTAAACAAAGTCTGTTAGATTGAGTCTCAAAATTTTAGAACTGTTTCATATATACAATTACCTTTGACTACTCTCAACGATTCATGAACAATTATATGTATGTATATATATATATATATATATATATATATATATATATATATGTACAAGTAAAAACGACTTTCCTAGAGTAAAACCCTAGTTGCTACAGTAAAAATTACTTTGCTACAGTAAAACACTATTTGCTACAGTAAAACACTATTTGCTACAGTGAAACCGTATTTTGCTACAGTGCTACAGTGAAAACGACTTTGCTACAGTGATTTGCTACAGTAAACACTATTTGCTACAGTAAACACTATTTGCTACAGTAAACACTATTTGATGTCGACGAACTAGCAAACAAAAACGGAAAAGGCGGCCATGCGATCGCATGGCAAAAACACTGAAAACTCATGCGATCGCATGAGCTACAGTAAATCGAAAAGTAATATAAATACGCAGTTTGTTCGACGAACTCTATCACATTAATCTCAATATTTATATTTATATTATAATTATAATTTTAAATTTAAGTTTAATAATAATAAGGTATATACGAGGGTGTTTTTAATTCGGGTTTCAAACCGCTTTAAGCTAAGGAAATATTAGGTATTATTCGGGGTATTGTTCTTGAATCCAAGGCCAACCATACAGTCGTCTACCATCATTACGTCTACGCAATTTGCCTACAATATTGAATCGCAATATTGAACTGTGAGTTATAGATCCCTTTTTAAATACTTTAAATATTTTTGGGCTGAGAATACATGCAATTTATTTTAAACGCGATAAGACACAAGTACATACTAAATTCTACACTGAGTTAAACCGGAAATCCCTTAGCTTTGGTAATTAGTAGCTGCCAGTACATAGGATATGGACTGGTGGGCGCGAATAATTGTATATGGATCCATAGGGCTTGACATCCCCGTCCGAGCTAGAGCGCTAGCCTTTTAACGGACGTATGTTATTTGAGTTTAAGACACGTTGGTTTGCGTGTATTAAAACGAATGGGGTAATTATCACTATAGCGTTAAGTTTAGTTACCAGGGTGCTCTGTTACGTAGAATCTATTGATAAACTTTTGATGAAATCTTGTGGTCTATCTTTATATATGTTTATGACTCGAGCAATTAAACCTATAACTCACCAACATTCGTGTTGACTTTTTAGCATGTTTTATTCTCAGGTCCTTAGAATGCTTCCGCTGTGATGTGCTTGTTGCCTGCATGGAGTCTCTCATGCTTTGTACAAAGTTTATTGCATTCAAAATAAAACTGCGTTGTGTAATAAATAATTGGACTGTGATGTCAACCTGTAAATTAAAGACTTATGTATTTCGGGGTTTTGCTTATACCTAAGCACTCGCCCACATGTTTATAACTTTCTATGTTTAGAAAGTCACTTATTTTAATGAATGCAATATTTTATCAAAACGTATCATATAGAGGTCAAAACCTCACTGTGGAATCAATGATTAACGTGCCGCGCCAATAGCGATTTTGACGGGTCGTTACAGTTGGTATCCGAGCTTGAGGTCATAGGGAACCAGAAATTACATTAGTGTGTTTAACTGGTAATTGTTAGGATGCATTAGTGAGTCTGGACTATGACCATATTTGTTTTTACTGATTTTTGCATATCATTTGGTCAAAAACATTATATGTAATATATTTATATGCTAACGTAATTGTTGTTTCAATTATGTGATAGATGACTTCCTCTAATCCTATCATTTTGTACGACTCGGAATCGGACACTGAATCTATTCTATCCACAACTGAAAAGGGCGTTCCAATACCTATTAAAGAAGAAATTGTGTTAGCCGGGGAATCTCAACTCCCGGTAAACCCAGAGGAGGTTCCAGCTCCACCCAACTCTAGTTTTCCGGAGCCACAGTATCGTTGGCATGGACCCATGATCCCTGGAGTAAACGAGGATCGTCCATTTCTAAACAAATATGGACATTGGTCCAGATATACCGCCGACGGGCGGGTTGTGCCGATTACGCCTGGCAGATTTCGGTTCATGACCACCGGTACATATTCTTGCAGTTCGTCATCATATTCTCCTACACATGACTCAGACAGTTCGTCATCAGACGAGATCAGTAAGGAGGAGGATTTCGCTAATGAAATAAAAGAGATCACTAAGGAGAAATTCCAACTTGCTATAGATAATAAAAACAACCACAATAATAAAATGTCCTTAATTATTAAAAAAGAACAGGACCATTCGATCCGTAACCACCCTTATTGTATTAAACCCACTGAGGTAACGGGTACCTCAAAACCCCAACTAAAAATAAAATACACTGCCAGAATGTCTGTCGGACCATGTGCACACAAACAATTGGCAGAGAGAACCAAATGGGAAGAAGTTTCTGATAGTTCTGAATGAACGACCTCGCAACCATAAATCTTCCATGCGCTATTTTATTGCTTATGTGTGCTACTCTATCTTGTTATGTAAAATAAGCATATGTAAAATATCAGTATTGTATGGTATTGTATTATTTTGGTTTATTAATAATAAATGCATGGAATGATTATTTGTATTATTACTACTTCTTATTATTATTATTACATAATAATGTAGTAACTCGCTATAATTTTCATAGTGGAATATTATTAGGATTTTAGTAGTTAATTCCTTGTACTAGCTATTATGTATGAACTTAACGGGTAGGTAATACCCTAGAAATAATTATAAAATGCTAATAAGAAGAAAAGGCTTTTATAATAATCGGTTCATATTATTAATATGCTACGATTAAATATTGACAACTCATTTTACCTATAATATTCTATATGATTAAATTATATCTGTTGTGTTTATTGAAGAAACATGTCTCAAATGTCGGATGCTGAGTTTGAGCAACTAGTCGAGAAACGTGTGAATGAAAGAATTGCTGCAGCCGAGGTAGCAAAAGCAACAGCCGAAGCAGCAGCCAAAGCAGCAGCCGTAAACACAAACTCACGAAACGGATGCTCATATAAAACTTTTCAAGGATGCAAACCACAGACGTTTAGTGGAACTGAGGGACCAGTCGGTCTAACCCGATGGTTTGAAAAGATGGAGTCCGTTTTCAAAATCAGTAATTGTGCGAACGGAGACAAGTCAAAGTATGCTTCGTGTACGTTGCAAGACGGTGCACTTACTTGGTGGAACAATTATGCTAAAGCAGAAGGAATAGATACGGCATATGATATCTCTTGGGAAGAACTGAAAAAGATGCTAATCGAGGAGTACTGTCCTCGAAACGAGATCAGAAAAATGGAATCTGAGTTACGTAATCTGAAGGTTATCGGCGCGAATCTCAATAACTATGAAAAGCGTTTCATGGAACTAGCCTTGTTGTGTCCCGAATTGGTGCCAAACGAGAAACGAAAGATAGAAATGTATATTGACGGTTTATCGATCAATATCAAAGGAAATGTTACATCGTCCAAACCAAATACGATGCAGGAAGCCATGACAATGGCACACCAACTCATGGACCAGATCACAGAGAGTTCGATTAAGGCACCAATTACCGAAGTCAAGACAACTGAAGGAAAGAGGAAATGGGAAGACTATAAGGGTAAAAGTACTCACCTGAAGAAACAAGAAACTTTTAAAGGTAAACAAGATGGGGCAACTGCAAGTCCAAACTATAAGGGACCTCATCCGTTCTGCAAAAGGTGTTACACACATCATGCAGGCTATTGCCAAGTGGTCTGTGATAAGTGCAACAAGAAAGGACATGTGGCGAAAGATTGTTATGCCACCGTTTCTGAAGTAAAGACAAAATTGACCGATGTCAAGAAATGTTATGGATGCGGGAAGTCTGGTCACTTTATAAATCAATGCCCTGATAAGGAGAAGAACAAAGAACACGCACGTGGGAGGGCATTTAATGTTAGTGCCAGTAAAGCACGTGAGGATCCTAATCTTGTCACGGGTACGTTTACCGTTAATAATCAACTAGCTTCTATTATGTTTGATACGGGTGCTGATAGAAGTTATATGTGTAAAGACTTTAGTTTTAAACTAAAATGTGCATCATTACCTCTAGACGATAAATATACTATTGAATTAGCTAATGGTAAACTGATAAAAGCCGATAAAATTTGTCATGGTTGCGAAATGAATCTCGCTGGTGAAACCTTCAAAATCGATTTGATACCCGTAGAACTAGGAAGTTTTGACGTAATCGTTGGCATGGACTGGATGTCCAAAACAAGAGCGGAAGTTGTTTGCGCTGAGAAAGCAATCCGCATCCCTCGTAAGGATGAAACGTCATTAATGATTTATGGGGAGAAGAGCAACTCAAAGCTGAACTTTATCAGCTGTATGAAGGCCCAGAAACTTATAAGAAAAGGTTGTTATGCTATTCTGGCACACGTAAAGAAGATCGATACTGAAGAAAGAAGCATTAATGACATGCCGGTTGTAAGAGAATATCCCGGAGTATTTCCAGAAGAATTACCGGGGCTACCTCCACACAGATGTGTAGAATTCCAGATTGATCTCATACCAGGAGCTGCACCTGTAGCCCGATCTCCATATAGACTTGCACCTTCAGAAATGCAAGAATTACAAGACCAGTTGCAAGAATTATCGGACCGTGGATTTATTCGTCCTAGTTTTTCACCTTGGGGTGCTCCTATTCTGTTCGTCAAGAAGAAGGATGGATCTATGAGAATGTGCATAGATTACCGAGAATTAAACAAATTAACAATCAAGAATCGGTACCCATTACCGAGGATTGATGATTTGTTTGATCAATTGCAAGGATCAAGTGTTTATTCTAAGATTGATCTACGCTCCGGATATCATCAGCTGAGAGTGAAGGAAGAAGATGTTCCTAAAACAGCGTTCAGAACCCGTTACGGTCACTATGAATTTTTAGTCATGCCTTTTGGATTGACTAATGCTCCAGCAGTATTCATGGATCTAATGAATCGCATCTGTAGACCGTATTTAGACAAATTTGTCATTGTTTTTATCGACGACATATTGATTTACTCGAAGAACAAGGAAGAACATGAGCAACACTTAAGACTGGTACTAGAGATACTCAAGAAAGAAGAATTGTACGCAAAATTTTCGAAGTGTGATTTCTGGTTACAAGAAGTACAATTTTTGGGCCATGTTGTCAGTAAACATGGAATTAAAGTTGACCCCGCCAAGATCGAAGCCATTAGTAAATGGGAAACACCGAAGACTCCAACACAAATCCGCCAATTCTTAGGTCTTGCTGGTTACTACCGAAGATTCATTCAAGATTTCTCTAGAATCGCCAAACCCTTAACTGCATTGACTCAAAAGGGAAAGAAGTATGATTGGTCCACGGAACAGGAATCCTCATTCCAGTTATTAAAGAAGAAGTTAACGTCTGCACCCATTTTGTCATTACCAGAAGGAAATGATGATTTCGTGATCTATTGTGATGCTTCACGCCAAGGTTTAGGATGTGTATTAATGCAACGCACAAAAGTCATCGCATATGCCTCACGACAACTAAAAATTCATGAAAAGAACTATACGACGCACGATTTAGAACTTGGAGCAGTAGTTTTTGCACTCAAAATATGGAGACACTATCTATATGGCACCAAGTGTACAGTGTACACCGACCATAAGAGTCTTCAGCATATTTTTGATCAAAAACAACTCAATATGAGGCAACGTCGCTGGGTAGAGTTGTTAAACGATTACGATTGTGAAATCCGTTACCACCCCGGAAAGGCTAATGTTGTAGCTGATGCCCTAAGTCGAAAAGAAAGAGTAAAACCTCTTAGGGTCCGAGCTTTGAATATTACAATTCGTACTGATCTCACAAAACAAATTCAAGCAGCACAGTTAGAGGCTTTAAAAGAAGAAAACGGAAAAGGCGAAATAAGCAAAGGGTTAGAAAAACAACTTGAAGAAAAAGCTGATGGAACCCTGTATTTTGCTGGTAGGATATGGGTACCAAAACATGGTAACCTAAGGCAACTAGTACTGGATGAAGCACACAAAACGAGGTACTCAATTCACCCAGGAAACGGAAAAATGTACCACGATCTCAAGAAGTTTTATTGGTGGCCTAATATGAAAACAGAAATTGCTACTTATGTAAGCAAATGTTTAACGTGTGCAAAGGTCAAAGCTGAGCACCAAAAGCCGTCAGGATTACTGCAACAACCAGAAATTCCGCAGTGGAAATGGGAAAGAATAACCATGGATTTCATTACGAAATTGCCAAGGACTGCAAGTAGTCATGATACTATTTGGGTGATAGTTGATCGTCTAACTAAATCAGCTCACTTTCTACCAATAAAGGAGACAGACAGTATGGAGAAATTAGCACGCCTATATTTGAAGGAAGTAGTTTCCAGGCATGGTGTACCCATCTCTATCATATCTGATCGCGACACCCGATTCACATCACGTTTCTGGCAGTCATTACAAAAATCATTGGGAACTCGATTAGATATGAGCACCGCTTATCACCCACAGACAGATGGTCAAAGTGAAAGAACAATACAAACATTGGAAGACATGTTACGGGCATGCGTGATTGACTTTGGAACCAGTTGGGATCGACACTTACCGTTGGCAGAATTTTCATACAATAACAGCTATCATACGAGCATCAACGCAGCACCATTTGAAGCACTTTACGGTAGAAAGTGCAGATCTCCTATCTGTTGGAGTGAAGTAGGAGAAAGACAACTTACTGGACCAGAAATTATTCACGAAACCACCGAAAAGATCATTCAAATACAACAGCGATTGAAAACGGCCATGAGTCGCCAAAAGAGTTATGCTGATGTAAGAAGAAAACCGCTAGAATTTCAAGTGGGCGACAAAGTCATGTTGAAAGTGTCACCCTGGAAAGGCGTTGTACGATTCGGTAAACGAGGAAAGCTAAGTCCTAGGTACGTCGGACCCTTTGAAATCACCAAAAGAATTGGAGCAGTTGCTTATCGATTAAAGCTACCGCAAGAACTTAGTAGTGTTCACGACACATTTCACGTGTCAAATTTGAAGAAATGTTTAGCTGAAGAGGATGTCGTAATTCCTCTTGACGAAATACGAATTAATGATAAACTCCATTTTGTCGAAGAACCTGTTGAAATCATGGACCGTGAGGTCAAACAATTAAAACAAAGCAAAATACCGATAGTTAGAGTTCGTTGGAACGCAAGACGAGGACCCGAGTTTACTTGGGAACGTGAAGATCAAATGAAGCAAAAGTATCCACATTTGTTCACTGATATCGCTCATGAAACAGGTACTACTCAAAATTTCGGGACGAAATTTTCTTTAACGGGGAGGTACTGTGATGACCCGAAAAATTTCGACTAATTTAAACCAATTCTCTATACGATTTATTATTTTGGCACGTTAAACAAAGTCTGTTAGATTGAGTCTCAAAATTTTAGAACTGTTTCATATATACAATTACCTTTGACTACTCTCAACGATTCATGAACAATTATATGTATGTATATATATATATATATATATATATATATATATATATATGTACAAGTAAAAACGACTTTCCTAGAGTAAAACCCTAGTTGCTACAGTAAAAATTACTTTGCTACAGTAAAACACTATTTGCTACATTAAAACACTATTTGCTACAGTGAAACCGTATTTTGCTACAGTGCTACAGTGAAAACGACTTTGCTACAGTGATTTGCTACAGTAAACACTATTTGCTACAGTAAACACTATTTGCTACAGTAAACACTATTTGCTACAGTAAACACTATTTGATGTCGACGAACTAGCAAACAAAAACGGAAAAGGCGGCCATGCGATCGCATGGCAAAAACACTGAAAACTCATGCGATCGCATGAGCTACAGTAAATCGAAAAGTAATATAAATACGCAGTTTGTTCGACGAACTCTATCACATTAATCTCAATATTTATATTTATATTATAATTATAATTTTAAATTTAAGTTTAATAATAATAAGGTATATACGAGGGTGTTTTTAATTCGGGTTTCAAACCGCTTTAAGCTAAGGAAATATTAGGTATTATTCGGGGTATTGTTCTTGAATCCAAGGCCAACCATACAGTCGTCTACCATCATTACGTCTACGCAATTTGCCTACAATATTGAATCGCAATATTGAACTGTGAGTTATAGATCCCTTTTAAATACTTTAAATATTTTTGGGCTGAGAATACATGCAATTTATTTTAAACGTGATAAGACACAAGTACATACTAAATTCTACACTGAGTTAAACCGGAAATCCCTTAGCTTTGGTAATTAGTAGCTGCCAGTACATAGGATATGGACTGGTGGGCGCGAATAATTGTATATGGATCCATAGGGCTTGACATCCCCGTCCGAGCTAGAGCGCTAGCCTTTTAACGGACGTATGTTATTTGAGTTTAAGACACGTTGATTTGCGTGTATTAAAACGAATGGGGTAATTATCACTATAGCGTTAAGTTTAGTTACCAGGGTGCTCTGTTACGTAGAATCTATTGATAAACTTTTGATGAAATCTTGTGGTCTATCTTTATATATGTTTATGACTCGAGCAATTAAACCTATAACTCACCAACATTCGTGTTGACTTTTTAGCATGTTTTATTCTCAGGTCCTTAGAATGCTTCCGCTGTGATGTGCTTGTTGCCTGCATGGAGTCTCTCATGCTTTGTACAAAGTTTATTGCATTCAAAATAAAACTGCGTTGTGTAATAAATAATTGGACTGTGATGTCAACCTGTAAATTAAAGACTTATGTATTTCGGGGTTTTGCTTATACCTAAGCACTCGCCCACATGTTTATAACTTTCTATGTTTAGAAAGTCACTTATTTTAATGAATGCAATATTTTATCAAAACGTATCATGTAGAGGTCAAAACCTCACTGTGGAATCAATGATTAACGTGCCGCGTTAATAGCGATTTTGACGGGTCGTTACACTATTAGATTCAAAACTAGAAAAATGACGGACAGCGCGTTGCGGCGGTTGCATTTGGGTAGACATTGCAACCGTCGCAACGCGTGGCCCGTTACGCAAAATGGATATTACACATATACAAAATTGAAATGAAACACCAACTAGAAGAATTCGCCTATTTTATTACACACGGTCAGAATTTCTAGCCTATTGTCTGTTCAACAAATAGGAAATATCATGAATGAAAGAACGAAGAGATTACCAACCGTAATTAGTTCTTTTGTGTAGATGCACCCAAAATACTTCATAAGAAACCAAAAGAAAACTACCTGCAACATTACTAAAACAACCACCAAAAAAGTGATGTTTGTCATTCACAAAATCAAGAAATAGTTGGTGTCTCGTTCATGGACGACACTCCTAAAAGTCGGTAGGGATAAACGAAAAATCAACGTAAACAGCAATAAACAGGTAAATGAACGACTTGAAATGTAGTAGAAATTTGTGTGAAAACTAACATCTAATAACAAAACTGCAACTAAAGCCATTGAAAGATTGACCTGCTCATGGAAATTTACTTCTTTGGCCAAATTGACAAAAAAAAAAAATATATATCTTGGAATTAAATTGATCATGGTCTGTATACCTAATTGTATATAATAATATTATAATAGACCATGTTAAGATCTTCGACTTGTCATTTTTATGTACCGAATGAAAGTTCAATTCTTTCAATTAAGCCTTTGGTACACTCCATAACGGTATTGTTGAAGTCGATACTCTAGTTACTTTTCCGTTCACATAGACCTCCAGCGACCATGAGAATTAACACATTAGTAATAATAGGTGACACTGGTGTCCGTCATATTTCCCAAGATTAACGGCTTGAGATCCCTTTGCTCTATCCTGGCCATACTTTTGATCCTCGTTCAATATTTTCTTTCATGGAAGGTCTCTTATCCTACGAAACTTCAAATATTAACTATCCAGCGTATTTGACCTAGATAAGTATTTAATATATAAACTGCGTTTTATACAATACCTCAAAGTCGTCATCACTTTCGGGTACGGCGTAGTTTATACTACTTAGCTCTTTTTCAACTGCCTTTCTTCGTTTTTCCTCAAGTAAAAGCACTTCTCTTACAACATGAAGCTCATCACTTAAACTAGTATGCATTACATATTAATATTAAGCATTTAAACTTTGTAGTGCATAGAGTAGCAAACCTATCATGAGTAATCAATCCAGTTACCTTCTCTGATGATATATTCTGATTTTCTCTTTTCGCTATTTGAAGTTCGTCTAGAGTATTGTTAAGAAGTTGAGACATCTTTTGTAGTTCCATTTTTAGAGCATCAATCTCGTTTTGTCCTCGGATCTGTACGAAAATCAGATTAACATAAAAAAGGAGAGACAAAGAAAGTCTTTGTATATAATAAACATAAATATAAATATAAATATATTACTATCATAAGTTTACCCAGTAATAAATTTCAAGAAGCTAGATAACCAGTAGCTGTGGTGTTTTGATAAATATTAACTATTCAAAAAGATAATACTCAAAGTAACAAAAGCGTCATTTTATACAGTTTAAGAGTATACAAATAGCAATATGACAACAGTTTTATCAACTATGATACTATTCTTCTATAAAGTATTTGTTTAAGATGGCATATTTTGTTCCTTACATTTTTTTTCACCTTCTTGTGAACCTGTCAACCCAAATTGCGACTGCTACAGACGCTGATATTCGTTTAAAATTTAAAACTTCAATGGTTAAGTAACTGAAAGAGATGAGATACTTATGTTAACTCTAAAGTAGTGAAGAACGAACAACAACAACAAAAACAACAATAACAAAAATAACAACGTAAAATAAATTCATAGATGACACATTTACCTACAAACTACAAATATACATGCGAATTTTAAATATAAGAGATCCTTATGAGCACTTATAATGTACTCCGTATTAATAATACAGATAACTAAGCCATCATCATCATTTAAATTAAATCATTTCTTGATATATATGAAAACCTAATTTTGTATTGTTCAGACTTCAGAGTATTTCCTAAATTAAACTCAAAGTTCAAACTTAAATTATTCTTCAATTAATAAAACACTGATTACAATTTTCCATATTAATTTGTCAATAAAATACAAAAACAACCATATTATCATTATCATCATAAACTAAACGGGAAAAAAATACATCAAAATTGCAGTAGCAATACTAATAAAAATAAATATACAGCCTAAATCTCAACATTGCACCTAATATCTTTAAAATACTTTTATAATCATATATTCTCCATCTTTAAAAGAAGATTGTAATAGTAAAACTAATACCTTTACTCGGTTGATGAACCGGGATAACCGCCTCGTCAGACGTTCTCCTTCTTGATCTTGAATATTAAAGCGCTAACGGCGAGTGAAAATCCCTAAAGTTAGATGATAATCGCACAATAAAAAGCCACAGAATCCAATACCCTAGGGTTAAATCGAAACCCCTGCTACAAAAAAAGTGTCGGATAAAATGAGGGTTCACCCACGAATTCAAAGAAAGGCAAGGTTAATTCGAACAGTTTGGTAGGGGATTGAAAACCCTAGATTTAGCGGACAATCGGCTAGAGAAGAGACGAGAGGATAGGAAGAGACGATTGGGGGTAGGGAAGGTTGCTGTTGCTATTTTTTAGAATAAAAGGCGGAGTTGAAAATTGGGAATATTGTTTGAAAATGCATTTATCCTTTCACCTAATTACTATTGTATGCATTCAACTTTCAGATCTTCTATTGTATGCATTCAACTATTTAAATTGTTCTATTGTATGTATTTAACCTGTTATAACAGTTAACTTCCAGGTCAACTCAATTTCATTTATTCATCATTAGTCCCTCATGTTTGTAAGATATTAATTGTTAGTCATTTATGTTTATTTTTAACATCATTAGTCTCTCATCTTCATTTTCATAATTGATTCATCATTTTCATCATCACCCATCATTTTCATCATCATCGATTATTCACACTTAATCATATCATATTAACTTTTCATATTTACAAATCTATTTTTACAACCGCGAAGAAATGAACTTTTTTACAGAGATTATTAGAGAAAATATGGATCTCATTTATTATCTTATAAATGACTACACTCACTCTCAGTGGCGGAACTTGAACTCAAAGACAGGTGAGGCGGATGCAAAAATTTAATAAATTTTTCATTTTCAGCGAGGGTAAACACTAATAAAAACCTTATTTTTTAGTAAAAAAAAATTTTTAGTGTAAAATTTTTTTTATCCGTTAAATCCAGGTGGGGCGGATAACCCCTTTAAGTTCCACTAAGATCCGCCCCTGCTCACTCTTATCTAACAAACAATTTACAAATGGGTCTCGTATATCTCTCTTCTTATTAAAAGAAAAGCTTAATTGTGAAATAATTATTCAAATTAAGCTTTCAAATTAAATCCTATCCACTGGATCTATATGGTACATCAGATCTAACCATTGATTTGATTCCCGAAAATCAATTACTAATAATTTTTAAGAGTCTTTTTTAAAAGTCAGTTATACCCTTATTTACTTTTTCCATACGGAGTATCAAAAATCAGATTAGGGGTCATTTACGCTCAATAGTTTCTAGGGTTCAAACTTTCACCCACTCCATGAAAAAAACACTGCTGAATCATCCTCTCAAAATTTCCATCTCTAATCCATTTTCAGCGGCCACCAATAAACGGATTTTAACGATCGATATTAATCTAACATGAAGAATGTTCAAAACAAATGTGTGTATCAAATTTTTGAATCAGGTCTGGCGGAATCATCTTTGCATCTCTACGATTTGTACTTCAGGCAATCTAGAAGTGAACCAATATTCATGAGTCGATTTTTCGGTTGTAAGTATAAATTGTTGAAGAATTCTTTGTGTTACTTAATCGTTAATTTTTATTAGGACCTAAGGATTCATAATTAATAATGATAATTGATATATACTTTTTTCGTCATGTACAAAACGGAAGTTAGGATGTTAAAATTGATTTTTTTTCATATTGTTTGTATGGTATATTAATATGAAAAACCTGATGCAACAAGATATATAATAAATATGAAAATCAATGAGATTGAAGCAAACAAAGTTACATATCGTATGTGAAAATGACTGAGATTGTCCCTTTCTTTTTTTTAAATCATTTGCTGCTATTGATGTTTGGTCTTCTGCTATCTTTTTTTATATCCACTGATATTTCATCGTCATGGTTATAGCTATTTGGTAAATATTCAGTTTATTATTTTTGTGGTGTATTGCATTAGTGTTCTTCAAATTTGACTGCATGATTATTAGGGGTTTAATATTTTAGTTGCTTCTGGAATTTTGCTGCTGAAAGGTAATCTTATATATTACTGTTCTTTCCGTTTGTTTTGCCATCTGCAGATTAGTTTTTATTGCGATTATTGATTGTGGGATGGCACATTAACTTCAATCAATTGGTGACAAGCGCGAAGCGATTGAAGCAAGGGTAGCTAGCTCGCTTAAGTAACTACTTACCGAGATGGGACATAACCACTGCAAGTATTAAAGTAAATATGCCGTGCTTTCCTCTTTTTAAACCCCTAATTGTTTCTATATTTCATACCGATCATCTCAAATGTTGAATTTGTTTCATTAAATGAACAAAGATTCAGGGCAATGGAAGAGTTGACAAAGATGAGAGTCAAGACCATACAGGTTGACTTTTTGCTTTCTTGACTCTTTTTTTGTTGTTTATTTATGAGTTTTGACGATACGGGTCTGTTTTCTTTTATGTGGTAACAGTCTCTTGATGGTGATTTAATAATTGTGTTGTTTCTCATCTTCAACCAGTATTTGATCATTTTAAACTTAAACGACAAAAGCCATTGGTATTTACTACTAATAACTCAAATACATATTGATATATATGCATATGTAGAGATTAAAATATATGTAGAGATTAGAGCTTATACATAAATGTTAGTAGTTTATGTATATGAATAATAAAAGTTAAGATTTAATGTGCTCCATTGAAGTTTTGATTTTATGAATGTAATGGTTAAGGTAACGTTATTAAATAACAGGCGAACCATCTGAAAAACCAAAGGGGCATAGCTCAAGTAATGAAATATATGAGATGATTCAATTCTGGCAGAATTTGGATGATGTCCCGAATGGACTATTCCGGTCAGAAGAACTATTGAAAAAGACGTTTTAAGATGGAGTTTGTTACGAAGATTTGGAAGAAAGATCAGAAGATGTGCAAGACATCAGACATGACACCATGAGTGGTGGTCATGAGGTTAGTTTAGTCTTTTACAATAACTGATTTGCTTTTTAATAGTGATTACTTATTAACTAATCACTATACTTTATTAGAAAAAAATGCTATTTTTGTCATCTTAACTGTTAATTTCTTAAATAACTGCAATTTCCCGAATGTTGTATTTTTAACCTGACAAACGGGTCAGGATGGGTCGGGTTGGGCAACGGGTCAAAATGGTTTTGAGTTGAAATAGGTAATGGGTCGAAACATTTTTGGGTTGAATTTGGTCATGGGTCAAATGGGTCAAAACGGTTTTGGGCTGACCCAAATTTGAGAGTACGGGTCTCAATTGTCAGGTGTAATTTTTATATTTCATAATGGGCCAATACGCTTCATGACGGTCACCAGGTTTTTTCGGTCGGTGTATTTTCACTAAACCCCTTTTCGAATATATATTCACGTTTCACTTTCGATGTATGTATGAATGTATTATATGTTTTATTGGTTTTGAATTGCTTTCGATTTAAGGTACTTATAAAGTCATCTTCGACATCATATTAGATTGTATGTTAAGCTGTTTTAAGCTTTCTACTCATTTATGAGGATCTTTTCATCCATATGTTATGTGAAGGAATTAAGTCTCCGCATGTTGGTGAGTTAGATTGTACATATACGTATAAATTATTTCATTCAATATATGTTTGTTTCAAGTGAAAAGTTATGTATCAGGATTAACAAGTGTTCTTCTCAAATGGCCTTTGAGGTTATATTTATATGGATTACTGATAATCTTTGTGTCCCAGAGATAAAACATATTCTATAAATCATAACTCCTGATGTACACCTTTTAACAAATTATAACTCGAGTCTCAATTTTTGAATCTAACTTTTGAAAGATGTAATTTTCAGTGGGTCTTATAAAGATGTGACAGTTGTAGATGCTGAGCGAGAACTGGAAGTAGCCCAAAATGTAAGCAAATTTCATCTTTACAAAGAATGACAGACCTTTCAATCTTAAACAATTAGGACTAAAAAATGGCAGACTTGACTGCTCGGATGAAGCGCCAAGATAGGTTTGATTCCCGATGTAGAAATCATCAGTTCATTTAGGTAACGTTTTCGATTATTTAGAATCTTTGAAATCTGTTCTCTTCTATTATCTCGAATATTTGCAAATTATTTAATGTGATTGAAAACTCCTGATTACGATTTTATGTATATATGTTTTATTTAATAGGATATTTCACAAAAGATGGAATACATTGCGATCGTTGTAGCAAGTTTGTAACTATTTCGAAGTTGTAGCAAGTTTGTAACTATTTCGAAGTTTGAGGCGCATGCTGGAAGTAAACTTAGGCAATCGTTTTTGAATATTGTTTTGAAATCGGGTAAATCATTGATGCAGTCTAAATGACGCGTGAAATAAACAAGGTGAGTTAGAAAGAAATGGTTTTTACAACATGGATGTTTATGGATCTTGGTGATGATCCGAATGATGATACGTGTTGAATATGTGATGACGGTGGGGATTTGACATATTGTGATGGCTTTCCTTTGACCTTTCATCAGAGTTGTTTGGAGATACATGTACTGTTTGGTTTGTAAAATGTTAATGTTTCTTATTATGTAGGTATGTAACAACACAAGTTGATTTTTATGCAACAGGCGGATTATTTGTTTGTCATATTAACATAAGATTGTTATCTGTTTTTTAGAACACTATTGGTAGCAAGTATATATATTTTGGTCTCCTGAGCTTATTTATTTTACTAATACACCAGCAACAAACTTCATCCTAATATGCATTTATGTCATTGTTATATATATTTGACATTTGCAAAAAAAACGTACTTTTACAACCTACGTTCAACGGACGAGCTCATAGTAGTACTCACATACTCATAAAAAAAAACCCATTTCTACTTTCGTATGATAAAATCCCTTGAAAAGCCTGCGGACGGAAGTTCTTCTTAATTATACACCGAGTATATTAATCGATCTCATCATAATTGCTCCAATGTTAAGTTGGTATACATTTTTTTTTATAAAGAAACCCGCGAATTCGCGGGTCTTTTAACTAGTTATCTTTCAAATGAGTACACTTATTGTTAGTATATATGTTACTTTTGTATCTTAAACTCCCTTTTCTGCACATTTATCAGACCTACAAAACTAAAGTATAAACAAATATAAAATCAAACTGAAGTAACTAGCAACCACACTTTCCTCTGAAGATATCGATATATTTGAGGAGTATATGAATTTGGTTTATAGAAAAATATAAGGCGAAATCTTGCTACAGCTAACAATACTTTAAGCTCTCCAGAATCGTAGTAGTCATTCCCGTAGCCGCCATCACCATCTCTGTAATTTTCGTCGCCGCCATCCGCCTTGTCTGTAGTTTTCGTTGCCGCCATCGTCTTTAATATCCATTGTCGTTTGATAATGTTGACTGATGTTTGATTCGTTTGATTCCATCTATAGAAAATAGAACAATCTGATATGAACTAAGAAGCAGATCTGATTCAATTGTTGCTAATTTGAAGTTGACGGCTACATCAGATGGTCCCAACCCTTTGATGACGTGGAATGCCCAATTTGTCATCAACAAATCAACCATCGAAAACCCTTACATTTCAATTGTTGTATTATTGTTCGATCAAATTAGGATATGCAATCAAACAACAATCAGTGATCGCCTCATTTCGTCATTAATTTATTATCGATTCTTCTTAAAGCTCAACAATTTTTTCGGAAATCGACGTGGCCTGTATGTCATGTATGTCATTGGATTTTTCTCTTTTGAGTTATTTTGCATTTATTTGTTAATTTATTTATTTTAGGTTTTGGGGATCTGTTATGATGTTGAAGTTTAGGGACCAAATACAAAAATTATTCAAATCTCAATGACTAATTTAGTAATTATTTATACATTTTAACCTGAAACCTGCTCTGTATAAGTTACTTAATGCATACAATAGTACAACTTAGAAAGTTGAATGTATACAATAGGAGATCTAAAAGTTGAATGCATACAATAGGAATTCAGTGAAAGTTCGATGCATTTTCAAATAATTTTCCCGGGAAACAATTAAAGGGTTTTGAATTTTATAAATTGTTTTAGCGGGATTTTTTTTTATTTAACAAAATTATTTACACCGTATATCTTTTACGCAAAATCTACGGGTGTTCAATATTTGGTTTGAAACATTTACATTGTATACCGAACCGAAAACAAATAAAAGAAAAAAGAAATCAACCCGAATTTGAAATCGGTTTCTCGATTCGGTTTTCGATTTTGAACATTTCGAATTTGATTAACCGAAAATCGATACGATGTTAAATAAATATGTGCGCGATATATGATTTGAATAGATAACAATGGACATAATACGTGATCATTGACTATCAATTAAAGGTAAGGAAAAGAATTAATGACACCAAAAAATAATTACAACATAGCAAGAAATCAATGAGAACAAATTTTTTGGAAGAAACTCACTTGGCGAAACAATAGGCCATAGCGAATAGGGTGACGATAAGGGTTTGAGAAAAAAACCTTTGATTTTGCCGAATCAGCAAACAAATTTTTTTAACATTTTATTGAATTTTACGTCGCTACAAATAAGTTATATATAATTTCAGTTTTGTTTCGATGTAAACCATATATTAAAATATATAATTTGTTAAAAATCAATGTAACTAATCAAGGTAAGAACTTGTAACTTATAATAACTCACTGAAATAAAATGTTAAATATTACATTTAATTTTTTTAAATTTATCAAAAAAGTAGTTAACCTCCCGAAACCACCACCAACTACATCACCGCCACATCTCACTTAACACCACCACCTTCGACCACTACCAACCACCCATCACCTACCACCACCACCACAGCACCCACTGCCACCGCCACTAATCACCATCCATCACCACCACCTATCAACTATCAACCACCACGACCACCAATCACCTACTAATAACCACCACCACCAGTACACACCTCCTACCAACTACTAACCATCACGTCCACAACCCACCACCACTTACCACCCCCACCTACCCAAAGGCACCACCCACTTCCAACCACCACCAACAATAACCACCACCTCGCACCAACCACCACCACCACTACCTCTCACCACCACCATCTTCCACCACCACCACCACCCACCACCTACCACCTACCACCCACCACCTACCACCACCACCACTATCACCATCAACTATCACCCACCACCACTAACCACCATCTTCCACTACCACCACACCACCCACCACCACTATCGCCATCAACTATCACCCACCACCACTAACCACCATTCATCACCAACACCTACCAACCATCACGACCACCAACCACCATAACCTCGCACCACTACCTACCATTACCAACCCACTACCACAACCACCAACTACTTACGACCACCAACTACCACTACTAACCCGCCACCTACCACCACCTACTACCACCACCAATTATCACACACCATCACTAACCAGCAACCATCACCACCACCAACTACCTAACATCACGACCACCAACCACCACCACCCACAACCACCAACCACTATCATCACCCACCACCATCACGTACTACCACCACCCACAACCACCAATCACCACCACTAACACCACCACCACCACAACCACTACTATCACCCACCATCACCACTACCACTACTATCACCCACCATCACCACTACCACCTACAACCACCAATCACCACCACTAACACCACCACCACCACAACTTACAACAACCACCACTAACACCACCATCACCACCAGCTTTGCCCCCAACCACCACCATCACAATGTTTTATTTATTTGTTATTAGTCTGTCACTCTCTTCTATAAGAAATTAGTAAACATTCTTAAGAACTTATAAATATTTTTAACACATTCATTTATATTTTAAAAAAATCATATTAATCAATATATTCAATATATCAATATCCTCCCTGTACATCCTCCTTATTCATTAAAAGAAAAGTTATTAGAGAATAAATATTTCCAAAACTACCTTCTCAACCATTAGATCAAAAATTGACCTCCATCTACCCTTTAATCTAATGGCCTAAATTCATTCTCTATCACTATTAAGCAATAAATCATATATATATTCTAATAAAACTCTAAAATAATGACATTATCATTAAGCTAAAAATTTTACTTTTCATAATAATGATGTCATAATTATATATTAATTTAATTAAAAAATTAATACAAAATCTTTTATAAAAGGAAATATTAATCTTCCATAAATTGTAATTTTATTTTTTTTAAAATTAAAAGACATTTATTATTATCCCTTATCCCTTATCCCTTATTCCCTTATATCCATTATAATAAAGTCATAATTGAGATATGTTTAAAATTTTCACTAATCTGAACTGTTAGATCAAAGAATTTACAATCACATACCCATTCTCTAAACCCTTACACTCTCAAAATTTTTCTTCCAATATTATCCCTGGATTAACAAAAACACGGGCCATCAAAAAGAAACTAAATACAACTGAGATCGATTACAGACCTGTTTTCTCAACCTTCAATCGACACCTACAATGCTCTGTAATCGCCTCCTGTAATCGACCCCAAATTACAGCTTCAATTGCCTCTCTACAATCGACCACCAGTTTGAATCGTGAAGATGTACCGATTTAGAAAGGTTCAATGGAGAAAAGGTGATTAGGGTTTTGTTATTCAAAATCTTAGATGAAACATGGGTTTGTTCTATGGAGTAAAGGCGATTAGTTATTCAAAATTCAATCAAATCCTACACTGCAACCCGTTAGATCAATCGATTCATATACAATTACAGTACATGATTATCATCAAACGGCGATTAGGGCTTCGCATACCCATCTGATTATTTTGGTGGCTTAATCGGCGCCGATGATAGAAGAATCGAAACAATGGAGGAGGTTGAAGAAGGCGGCGTTAGTTTCTCGGATCTCACACTTGGTAAAGTTTTTTCTTTGATGTTATTTTAGTAATCTGAATGTTTAAAATAAAGATTAAAACTTTTGGTTCTTTGATAATGTTTTATGAACAGAGCTTTGAACTTTTTTTACGTGGGTATTGTTTCATGTAATCAGGTTGGATTAACGCCGAAAATTGTACATCATTCTTGATATTGGATTAACTTGAGCCAGTAAGTAAGTACGAAGCACACATTATATGTATTGGTTTTTCATATCTGGGATCGTTTTTTTTATTGACGAATTGGTAAATAATAATAATAATAATAATTATATGTATTGAAAGAAAGTAAATTTGTAGTTCATGGAACATGGGTGTCTGGGAAGAATATTGAAGCAGGGGTTAAGGTATGAATTACATCTCAATTCATGTTTAACACGTAGTACTTTAAAGAACAAAAATAATACTGTTATTGTGTGATACATTAAATATATAATTTGTTGATGGACCAGATGGTCAAGTTCAGTTATATCTTATCATGTTTTTAATCAGTTAACCAAATTTATATTTTCACTTGATTAATTCCGTTTCTTTATTATAATATAATATGATTTCTTACAAATATGGTGTTTGTTGGGAGCTCGATTAGGGTTACGATATGATGTCTTCATTGTGTCAACCCAAATATACTGCAGTTACGAGTGATCTGGAAGATGATATAAATGGTAAGAAGTCATTATATTTATTTTTTATTTATATCTTTTAACTTAAAATCTAAATGTAGGCATGTATTAATTGGTGGGTGTTTGAATATATGTTAAGAGACAGACTATGTAGGTTGAATTGAAGCAGAGACTATGTAGCTAAAATATTAGACTTAAAGTAGATGAAATGGTTTTATGAACTTGGGTTATCTCCCAATTGGTTTGATCACAAGATATATCGGATCGGATTCATAGATTTGTACTCTCCATTTCCTATTTTTTTAAATGTTACGGAGTATTTATTATATTTATTTGTAATCTTTGTCTACAATTGCTATTATCATATGAAATAATATTTATTTTCAGGCTATTCCTTCTATGCTTCTGGCATTAGTTCTCTGTTCTGATTATAAAAATGACAAGGAAGTTGCAATTGGATTGGTAGCTGCTTTGGCGGCTGGCACTCTTACTAATTCTCCTCAACCTGTACTGCTATATTTGGTACGTTACTGATCAAACCTTTGAAATCCTTGGCGTTTATAATTTAACAATACAAGCTACTATGTTTAAGAACATTTTATTGTACTACTGTATCACCTACCCTTTTTGTTGATGGTTGCTTCACTAACATGTTTTGTAATTCAATGGACAACTACGGTGAATTGGTCGACTATTGTGAATTGGTCAAAATCGGAATATCGGATATAGTTGGCCAAATTCTGAATTAGTCGGTCAAAAACAGTCAAAGTTGGTCGACATTTCAATCTATATTTCTATATCTATATTCTTCTATATTATATGGAGTATATAATAAGAAAACTTTGTTTACATAATCTTTTTAATTATAACAAGAGGTCGCGAAGGTGTAAAAGTGTGACTATGCTACGACCCACTTCTAAACTGTTCTACACATTTCATTTTTCTTAGTACTGTTACCTGTTAGCAATAAGGTATAACCCATTTTGACATTCTTTTCCCTCTTATGTTGCTTTCGGCTTAATCCTTAGTATTGGACTACTCTAAGTTATAACATTATTAACATATTTATATTTATTAATGTTACCAGGTCTATTTATTTGTGTTTGGTGTTTTACATTTATAATCATCTTATTCTCATGGTACTAACGATGACTTTGAAATCGTAGAAAGGTGCAGAAATTCTGAATGTTGTTGGAAAGTCATTTGATGACTTGGTTATTAGCACCTCCAAGAACATCATTCCCGAGGTTCCTATGTGTTTTTAACGAGTATTTTTACACACATTTTGTTGCGAGAGTTTTTAAAAAAATATCAATCTATAATATGAAACGTAATTATAAAAGTTTGAATAATTTGTGTAAATACCGAACCTTGTATAAGTTGAATGATTGAATTGTGGTTAATAATATATCACTTTTACTGCTATATTTAAGCCGTAATTGCTGTTTTACATGAACAATAAAGTTTGAAATGTTCTTCTGTTGTAGGCACACTGAAAATCATTCATCTTCAACCTATATTTCAACGGAAGTCATTCTAATTTAATATATACCAATATATTAACAGATTTGATTATCAATCCACTCTACATCACTAATATTTATCCTACATCATGGCTTATACTCCTTTGAAAATTATCATTTCTTTGGGGAAGTAGGGAGCATGGATCTCAAAGAATTACTGAACAAAGTTTGTACGTTTATGATTTGGTTGCTGTTTTGGTACACAATGTTTGTTTGTTTAATGTAACAATAATTCATTTCAAATGATTATGTCATTATTGACTAGCTTCCATTGTTTGATGCTTTTTTTAAGTGGTCTGCTTCGTTGTTTTCAATAATTTTTAACTGCCTAATCTGAGTACGCTACACTCACAAAAGAATGAAAGCAGGTATATTTTTTTCCTCTGGCGTAGCTTTTGTTGTTTGTAGATTTAGTACTTTTGAACAATTTAAGTTTTGATCTTGCATTTTATTGCCCAGGTCATTCTTGCAAGGAATAAGTGACTGGAAGTTGAACTCATTAAGCAATGAGAGGTATGTGGTTTATTTTACTACGTTGATTAAACGACTGCCTACATACGCCAAACTGATTATTAACATCTTCAATATAACAGTCAACGAAACACTTACGTAATGCTTAGACATCATACAAATAAATAAGTGATTTGTTTTGGTGGATTTTGCTATAAATACAATATGATGACTGAACAAAAGGAGGGGGTGTATTATCTGTTGTTGATATTTTACCCATGGAAAAATTAATTCGTCTATAGGCATTTGGAAAGCCATCCCTTTAAACAGGATTAGAGGTCTACATAGAAGGTGAAGATACTCAAAAACATTGTAGTGGTGAACATTGTTAAAGTGTTAAAGTGGGCGTTGATGCTTCGTATTGGATAAGCTATAGGATTCGTGGTACTTCCTCAAAAACATTGTAGTGGTGAACATTGTTAGTTTCAAGCTTCTTCTCATAGGTAATGCTATGCTTAAGCGATGCAAAGCGTGGTTTTTTCTACCATTTTGACGGGTTTTAATACGTTTGGGTCATTTTGACGGGTCTTACCATTTGGGTCATTATGACGGGTCTTAATACATTCTGATGGGTCTTAATAAGCAATGCAAAGCATGGTGTTGTCTACCATATTGGATTAGCAAAACAAGTCTTAATACGCCTGGGTTGAATCGGGTCATTTTGTAATATGGGTCGGTGGACCCACAATCACTTTTACTCATTTTTACCAACGGTCTTTTGAGATTAAACACGACCCGAATCACCCCACTTGTAAGTAAGTGGGTTCAAATTGTCATGTCTACACTACTCTGTAGATTCTGTTGGTATCTATTTACATGTTCTCAATTTCATTTGTTGTTCAACAGAGTTGAATGAAATCATTGGTTCATTTACGTTGAGGCAAATTAAAAAAGCAACTAATAAGATTGGAGAAGGTGGTTTTGGTTCCGTTTACAAGGTATTCTATTGTAGATTCATAATTACTAATTGTAATATGTTTTTCTACCAAGTCAAAAAGTTAATTATCGATTGAAGGGAGTAATGATAGATGGCACCATAATAGTAGTGAAGTGAAGCAGCTTTTCTCCAAATCAAGGCAAGGAAATAGGGAATTCATGAACGAGTTAGGCATGATTAATGCTTTGCAACACCCACATCTTGTGAAGCTACATGGATGTTGTATCAAAGGAAATTAGTTGTTGCTAGCCTATGAATACATGCAAAATAACAGTCTTCCCCGTGCTTTATTTGGTAAACGTTATGCTTTTCATTCATTAATATCCCTTGATATTCTGGAAGATAGTTATTTTGTCCTTCTTCAATCAGTACTCAAAGAGGGAGGGACATCTCAAGGTAGAGGTGGAATGTGGGTGGGTCAGACGCCTTTGGTAAATGGGTTGCCGCATGATGTTTTGTATCGTGGGTAGGTTTGGGTCAAAAAACGAGTCTTTTTATATCGTGGTTGGAATCAAGCCACTTCGGTAACTTTGTCCATTTCGGATCAGCATTAACCAGTTATAACTTATAAGATCCACTTCGCAATTCTATGGCAAATTTCTATGCTATGAAATGTTATATGCATCAGGTAACTATTATTATTTATATTATGTAATGTATTACATGAATTAACTACCGTTAATCATTGTCAATGAATGTTAACCAGATATTCTCATTACATGTTGCATCTATCAGCATTTTTTATCTTATTGCATACCCTTATTGCATACTGATAAGTGGCGCATAAACACATGAATAAGTTGCAAGAAAAGCGGACAACTAATAACAGATTTGTTGTCATATTGTTACATCTTTCAACATTATTTGCTAATTTACACATGTGATCTATTTATGTAATGGAATTTTTAATGCTATTTATTTTAATTTCTTGCAGGTAGATTACGACCTATTACTTTTAAGGAGATTCAGAGTATGCTCATAGCTCTCTATACAATTCATCCATATGTTAATAGATAACAATCATGATGCAACTCGACTGAACTCGACCAAAAAATTAACTACAAACTAAACTTTTTTTAAGTAGTATGGTTTTCAACTTTGTGTTATTTTTTTCAAATTATAACTTGCTTCCTTTAATATAGTAATTGAACATTACTACTTAAAACTGTTTTAATTTCTTAACAACCTACAAATATTACATAAAATATAATTATTCTTGACAATTCAATTTTTAATTCGTCCTTAAGAAATTCCGCGAATTCGCGGGTGTTAAGCTAGTTATTATTAAAAATATAAATATAAATATTCAACTTTGAGCGAACTTTATGTTTGTTAAATCAACGACAAGTTTCATAGTCGGAATCTGTGGTTCCACGGGCATTAAACTAAATGACTTTAACATTTAAATTCACTTAATACCTAAATTATATCATTAAACTGTTTCGTTTAAACAAACCCGTGTTTTCACGGGTCATTTCACTACTTTATTTGCATTTATCTTACTAAATTACCCTTTTAAATATTTTAAAACTTAGAGTATTTACATTAACTTCAGTGTTTAAAATTACAATGCCTAAATCCTAACTTACTGATCGTGAACCCTAAATTAACTATCCATACTTTTCATATCTTATTCATTCTAAATCAACTGATCATCGCCTTTCTCTTTGCCTAAATCGTTAACCCTAACAATTGTGAACAGGTATGTTGTCAACGAAAATTACAATTAGGGTTTTCAGCTCTAGATGAAACAACCATCATCTTCCGATTTCTTGAAGAAATGATCTTTATAGTATCTGCAGATGAGTTTCTTATCCCACAGATATGTTTTTATGTATTATGATTCGATTTACTATAATAGATTCTTAAATCAAATTATTTTCATCTATTTAACCATTTATTGTTTTTGTTCTGTTGTTAATAGTGACATCCCATTCGAATAATTCTTAAAAGTTCTTTTTTGGATGCTAGTGATTTTCGTGATGATATAAATCTAGAACTGAGGTTAGTATGCCTTTATATTTGTTTTGAGGTTTCTATATCTTAAATTAATTTTGTGACTTGATTATATACACGTACTATGGTTTATTGCCTTAAGGTTATTTCGTCGTGAATGAGCAATTGGAGTCCAGTTGTTTGATTATTATTACATGCTAGAGACATGGTGTACTCTATAGATATTATTAAACTAATATGTTTCGCTTTTTCTTAAATCAATCTGGGAATTAATAATTTTAGTATGAATACCACATATATTATGAGGTTAAAGAACATATAGAATTTGTTAAGTTGGTTCAAATTATATTCTCATGGTGGTTTAGTACTAATTATCAATAGTTTAAGTTTTGGATCTAGTTTTAGATAATTTAGATATGTGGTGCGTTGCAATAACCAGTTGTCGTATAAATCTGCGAGAGGTTGCGGTTTTTTCTACCAATATCATCTTAGTATTATGTATTATATGTATATGTATAAAGTCATTTTAAACCACAATTCTGAACCATATGTAAACATAGTTTCTTATCAGATCCCAAACGTAATCGTGAACGGAAAAAAATGCTTGTGATCTTGACTGCTCTACTGTTGGAGACATAATAATCCCAAACGTATAGTTTCTACTGTTAGAAAAATAAGAAGTCGATTAGCAGAGATTTTTTTTGTTCGAATAAAAAAAATGCGATATTTATAAATGGTTCAAAAGTATATTAAAATGGTAGATGGTCTAAACGTGATTAGATGTCCCATTTTGTATGCATGAGGATGTAACTAGGTAGGTGCCATTTTGTAATGCGTAAAGAACTGATACATAAATTCGGAATAGGGTAACCGGAAGTTGCCCACCGTAATGGCTGCACCATACATGGTAACCATGCCTGGCGGAGGTTTATGTGTACGATGGTTTGCATCAGGAACTGCCAACACAGAATAGGCTAAAAAGGGGCACTTCTCTACTAATTCATCGAGGTAACCATCACAAACTCGGCAACGTCTAAGCTAGTAGATGTGGAAGACTGATCCGCCATATATATGAGAATACAAAAGTACACGCTAACACGGAAGAAGAGGAATATATATATATATATATATATATATATATATATATATATATATATATATATATATATATATATATATATATATATATATATATGAAAAGAGAAAAGAGTACCATTTTCATAAAAAAAACTGTTTGTTTTTAGAAGTAGAAGCGTTTGCAGATACAAAAGTTGTAAAAAATGAGAAGAATGCGAAAGATGGCTATTTATAGGTTTAAAGGAAATCGATCCAATAATCAAGATTAGAGAGGGACCTCTAAAAAAGTAATGATTAAAAGTGCAAAAAGCTGTTTCTCGAACACCGTTTTTAAAAGTTGAAAAATGGAAAAAACACAAAGGGGGGCGTGTCCGCAGAAAAGGGGGGCGTGTCCGCAGAAACTATCTTTTCAAAATGGTAAGCATTTAATGCACATTCAATCAGCAATGTGGGTTCATTTTCAAGTTTGATAAAGGGAATCGTTCCAGCTTCCATCACCAAACTTGGTGAACTTGATGATACGCATAATGATTCGTATCGAAAAGACACATTATTAACAACATTCAACCCAGCGCATAACCTACGTGAACGGTCCTGGGCAAAGAACCTCTTCCTAGCCCCCACGTCAGTAATTCGACCAGAAGGTTATTCATACGTCACACCCGAGAAGAGCCGTCCCGGACAGAGGTGACTGTGACGTTACATAAAGCCCACCTTACCATCACCACTTAGCCGGGTACAAAACATTGGGAAATTACGAACCATATTATCACATAAAGGCCTACTGAACCAAGTACGTCACGCACCCGACAATCCCTACAAAATCATTTATGAACAGGTTGCAATCTTACCCGGTCAAGGGAATACCGAAAAGAAGCACTTGAAATAAACAACAGGTAAACTCCTTTTTGCCTAAACAGGAGCAATACACTCGTCCATCACACTATAGACAGATCTACTACACTCTCTCAGAATAGCCACACCTTTCCAAGTTAGGTATCTAGTCCTGGGACAAACACTTGGTCCCGGAACAAGCATACATTTCCGGAACAGACACATGATCCCGGAACAAAGAAATGGGCTACACGCCACATCAGTCCACAAATCTAGGAAAGTTTGTTAGGATCTGTTTGTTATTTCAATGAAAGGGACAGGTGCCACGTCAACCCTCGAAATTAGTGAAGTTTGTTATAACCATGAAAGGGACATATGCCACGTCATCATTCCCTCATAACACCTGTAAATAGGTACACAAGATCATTCATTACATAACACTGGATGCATTAATGTTACTCTGCCCAAATTTCTTACTGTAGCATTCTCCAGCTAAAAATACAACTCTGAAAGAGATTCCGGTCGATATCGAAATTAATCTCTCCTCTAAGATATTAACTTACTCGATCCAAATTAAGTAAGGTTAATCTCATCGTTTGTTTTATGCCCTTGAAATCTAGATTTCAAATCGGGTTTTGCACAGTTATTGGAGATAAAACATTCGATCCACCCTTTTGCACAGTTTCAGATATATCAGATTCTGAAACAGATTCTGATAAAAATAACCGGATTCTCACACCAATTCGGATAGTGTAAGATTCACAGAGTTAAAACACTTAAACCATATAATACACCAAGTATACTGAAAGATGATTCGGATTCGGATTCGGTAATATCGTATTCTGATATTTGAAATTCTGTAAAGAATCACAAACAATATGATTCGTATGCTTAACACCTGAATTAGGTTCGGTAACTTTTCTGCAAAAGGAAACAAGTTAGTAACAATTGAAAAACAAAGTATGTGAATCCGAATGTGTATCCGAATGTCAACTGTAGCAGTTGAAATCCTGCGAATGTAAGTCTAAAATTGAGATAATTGATCGAAACTCTGCTAAAATCACTTGAAATAGCTTCGTATTACCTAACCGAATGTGACTGAATCACAAACACACCACAATCAGCAACATCTTAACAGAATTTGCAAGTTGAAGCAGATTTGGTTAAGCAGTTACTTTGCTGAATGTGAATCAAATCACCAAATTATGATCAATTGATGAAATCAAATCATCAAATAGATGCCTAATCACCTCACGAGCAACACTGAATCCACTGATCTTCAATAGAACACATAAACAAGCATGAATTAACCGAATGTAAGAGTTTTAACCACGAACTCTACAAAATTGCTTGATTCTCCATAATTGCCGTTGTAAATCTGTTTTGTTAATCGAATTCCTTTCTATCAATTATAATTAACCTTTGCTGAGTTTTTCACACAAAGCTGAACTTCAGATTATAAAATTCGACATAGTCGAATCTGATTCAATCTAACCGAATGTGATAAAAAATTGGAATCTTCGATCTTTGGATCGATATAGTGATTTAGAATCACTTTTTGGAGGCTCTGATACCAAATGATAGGTCAGATCATGATGAATATCAAAGATACAAGTGTTAGAATGATATTCGGATGTACAATAAACAGATTCGATATTAGAGGAAATTCGGTTACAAGTAAATCCACAGCTTCTTAAACTCAGTTACAATGCAATGGCTATGTTTTAGGACTACTTAGGTTCTATATATAGCCCTCCTTTATAGAACCTTCTATTTAACTTATTTCACATTAACACTATCTATCTTTGAGGTCCTAATAGAAGCCCCGAAAGTGGTATAGTGTTAATGTGAAATAAGCCTAAATGAAGGTTCCTTGGAAGAGGGCTATATAAGGAACCTAAGTAGTCCTAATTAGATAGCCATTGCATTGTAAACTAATTTAAGAAGCTGTGGAATGTAAATATACCGATTCTCTCTAATACCGAATATGTTCTTCACTTACCGAGTCTCACTTAATCTCATCACATCTTCTAATCTCACTATGATCTGACCTTTCATTTGGTATCAGAGCTTCCAGGGAGTGATATTACATCACTATATCAATCCAGAGATTGAAGATTACAAGAAGGTTATGACATGTCGGATGTCACCAAACTGAATAAGGCTCTGGGATTTTATGAAGATTTCAAGCAGAAACTAGAAGAACAACTCAAGGATACCTACCGTCGTTTCAATGGTGTTCTTAATGAGTTGAAAAGGTGCAAGATTACGAAAGTGAATGTTGAGATCAACATGAAGTTTCTCAAAAAGCTCAATGCTGATTGGCTTCCTTATGGAACAATCATTTGATCTACCAAAGAGATTGACAAGTTGAATATTCATGAGCTTGTTGGAGTTCTTATGCATTATCAACCGGCCGTGTCTAAACTTCAAGAGGAAAGGAAAGAGTCTTCTCCGGGTGATCCACTTGCCCTCATAGCTAAAAAGGAGAGCAAATCTTATACCACTTCCAGAAGCTTGTCCAAGAAAGTGCTTATTAAAGAATCAACTGATTCTGAAGAGTTGAATCTTTCTGATGTTGATGATTCTCACCTTGAAATAATCAAAATGGCTGCCATGTTCACCAAAGCCTTGAACAAACACAAGTTCAAAGGCAAATCAAGCAATCAACGCAAGAAGTCATCTTCTTCCTCCTATAACAAGAAACCTGATCCATCAAAACGTCAACGTGCTGATGATTTCAAGAAGGATGACTCAATATGTTTCAATTGTGGCAAAGCTGGTCATTACTCTCGTGAGTGCAAGTTGCCTAAGAAAAAGGATGCAGCTTACTACAAGAAGAAAATGTTGATGGCAAAAATTGTGGAAACTGGGGGAGAGATGAAACCAGTTGATGATACTTGGTTTAACTGGAATGTTGATTCAGATTCAGAGGTGGAACATACAAATGTCTGCAAGGTGACAAAGCTCATCAAAGCAAAGGAAGCAATGGAGAATTCTGACTCAGCATCTGACGATGATGAGGTACAATCAACTAAAATCCCACCTAATTTTACCAAAATGCAAAATGATTTGATGAAGAATTTGGTCTCAATGTCAAAAGAGGTAAAAGGTTTAAAATCTGAAAACAAAGTTTTGAAAGATAAAATCAAACTTAATGAGACTAAACCTTCATCATCCAAATCACAATCGAAAATGAATTAATTGAAAGTCCAACTCGGCTCTACGAAAACTGAGTTGAAAAATCTTAAAAAGTCAATTCATCCGATTAAAGTCGAACGAACTGATTATCATCTAAAATCATAACGTCTTACGGAGAAACTTTAATTCTTAGAAAAAGATCTTTCTGATTTAAAAAACCAACATGAACCCACACTTTCAAAGTTAAACAAGAAAATTGTTCAATTGGAAGACACCATAATTAAGAAGAACGCTGAAATTTCATTATTCACCAAAGAGTCTCTTCAAATGAAAGCTCAACCTACTCGATTTGAGGAAAAACTCTATCAAACTGAGCAAGCAAAAGCTATCATTAATATGGAACTTTCAAAACAAACAATTTTCATGAATATACCAAAAATGATTCATGGTGATAAGTGGGGGTTAGGTTATGAAGATCCCAAGATGTTAGACGATGTTTCCAAAAAGAATCCAGAATTATATCATTCTAATTATTTTGAGAACAATGTCAACCCCAATGAGGACTTTGTTAAATGCTGATGAAAATGGGGAACCCTTTGATACAATGCTTTGTCGAAACATGGTTGGCTCTTTAATGTATCTGACTGCAAGTAGACGAGACATTACACTTGATGTAACTGTTTGTGCCCGCTTTCAGTCAAATCCTAAGAAATCTCACTCCAAAGCGGCGGTTAGGATTTTTCAGTACTTAAAAGGCACTCCTAATCTTGGAATCTGGTATCCACATGGATCTGATTTCAATCTCACTGCTTATACTAATGTGGATCATGGCGTTTCCATGTTGATAGAAAAAGCACATCTGGATAATTCAGATGTTGGGGAATATGTTAGTTGGTTGGTCATCCAAGAAACAAAATTTTGTTTCTCTGTCAACAGCTGAGTCTGAGTATATTTTTGCAGCTCTTTGTTGTTCACAAGTTTTGTGGAAGCAAACTCAACTTCTAGACTATGGCTTTAAGATTTCTAAGACCCCGATATACTGTGATTCCCAAAGTACTATTGTAATTACTAGCAACCCGGTCCAGCATTCTAAGACCAAACACATATATATTCGTTATCATTTCATTAAGGACCATGTTGAAAAAGGAGATGTAGAATTATACTTCGTGCCAACCAAAGTGCAATTAGCCGATATGTTCTCTAAACCTTTAGATGAAGTTAGGCTAAAGTTCTTGATTCAAGAAATAGGCATGGTTCAGTATAGTGCTTAATTCCTTAGTTCTATGGGGCCTTATACCCGGGATCTTGGGTTTAGGGGGAATAGATATTTTCTAGGGGAGCAACTGATTTCTTATGCTTTAGATACTATCTTTCAAGGGGGAGCTTTTGTTTATTGTTAACTTCCTGTGCTTCTATTTCAATAGTTACGATAGGGGGAGGTAACTGATGGATATCATTTTTCAAGGGGGATTTATAAATTTTCTTGGGAATATCAAAATGGTGTTTTACTTAACCGTATATCACATTTTGAGGGGGAGAAAAAAAGGATAAAATGAAAAGAAAATTGATTTTCAAAAGTGAATTCATAAATCTTGTGTTTTATTTTGTTAAAATTCACTTTGGCTTGTATACATCTCGATATGCAACCCTTTTCAACAATTGGTATCACTGAAGATTTGTGCTTTGTACATAATTCAAAGTTTTTCTAAGTACAAATCTTGATTTTAGAAAACTCATAAAAATTGGAAAGTTAAAATCCAAAAAGAATTGAATTTTTCATGAATAAATGCTATTTTTAGCATCATACTGAATCTGACAACCAAACACTGCAGATTCGGTAAGTTCAAAATCTTTCAAAATTTACTCAGAAATGTTGATTAATGAAAATGTAATAAACTTGTGAGATTTTTGATAAAGAGTTGTCAAAATTTGAAATCAATTGATTTAATTTTGAATTTGGACTGCATTCGGTATCTTAGGCCCATTCGGTAAGGCCCAATATATACCTAATCTCGGTATCTATAAATAGAAGAGTCAAAGTCAAAGACTATCATGTTTTCTTAATTGCCTACCGAGTCTGTTTAACTTACCGAATCTGCTCTAATCTACCGAGTCCGTTCATCTTTTTCTTCAAATCTTTGGTAATTCCTATTTTTAATCAAGTTTATGATACACATGTTATAGATCTGAGATAAATGAAAGATTGTAAACCAGAAAAGATCAAAAATAACAAGAATAAGACATTTAATTTTGAAATATTGTTAAAAAACTGAATCTGTGCTTGAAACTTTAAATTTTTTGATTAAATCTGATTCATTTGGTTGATTGACATGAAATTAAGTCTATGCGATGTTAAATTAGTTGATCTATCAATAGACCGAGTCTGATTGCATGTTTAATTGATGATTTGATAGATTCTGTATATACTGAGTGTGTTCTTGCTACAGTACCGAGTCTGTTCAAACAATTAACATGTTTATCTGATCTTTTGTGCTTTGAATTGATTCTGGTTGATGTTCTAAATGATATGTGACTGAATATGCATGTTTAAGTGATAATATGTGAATTTTGAAGATACCGAATTTGGTTTTTGCCTTAATACCGAGTCTGGCTTCTAGTACTTTGAAATTTTTTGATTTTAACTTGGAAATACTTGCATGCTTATTCTAGTTCATTGATATGAAACAAAAAGCAAATTTGGTTACCAATTCTGTAAAATTTCATGGTTACCGAATCTGCTCAAGTATGTTCTGGAAAATTGTCTAAGTGTTGATTAGATTTTGTATGGTTTTTATATTTGATTATTCATGATGGTTTTGAAATGTATAGAACTTTATTTGAATATCATGATTAACAAATATTTGTGCATAATTAAAATAAAAGATTTTTATAACTTATAAAATCCATAAATATCATAAAATCTGAAAAACACAAAGGACTTCAAAGGAAATAAGAATAGAGATATGTGCTTTATGATAACATATATTGGTCTTCTATTTCTTATTCATACAGCTAAATGGCGAACAATGACTTTATCAATTCTGAAACCAATATTCCCGGCAAATACTGGATTGCTATTCTGGAAAGGCACACTTTATGGCCTGCATTAAGCTCAACTGTCAGTGTACCAGTAACAGACTTGAGACTTCTCAACAGAACTATCAAGTTTGTTGAGGCTACACAACCTACTGCTGTTAATCCACAGGGTGAATCTGCTAGGTTTGAGTTTGAACTTCGAGGAGTTAATGGATTGAGGAGAATAACAAAAGCTGACTTCAGGAGGATCTTTCAACTTCCTCTTGTATAGAATGCTCCTGCTTTTCCATCTACTCAATAGATGATGAACTCAGTATTCCAGCTTGGATATAGTAGAGACACTAATGTTCCTCCGGCTAAGTTCTAAAAGAAATACTTACACTCCCGGTGGTATGTCATCTTCTCTATCATCAAAAGATGTCTACTGATGACAAGGAGCGGGTCTGACAGCCTGAGAGTGCCAATTCTTAAGCTTTTCTACTCATTTACAAGAGTAGAAAACCCAGATTATGCAGAGCGTTTGTGGGATGTGGTCCAAGCTCAAGTGGATAAGACAAGGAATTCCTATATTCCTTGTGAAAGGTTTTTCTGTATCTTTATTCATGATGCTATATCTGCTTGTCGAAATGAAAATATATTTGTACCAGGTACACAGGGAATGTAGATGGTTAGATTTGGGGAGGTAAAGATGAATACCCCGGTGATCTCAGACAATCAATTCACTGCGCCAATCCCGAATTGGTTAGTGAGGCTATGGTTAGATTTGGGGAGGTAAAGATGAATACCCCGGTGATCTCAGACAATCAATTCACTGCGCCAATCCCGAATTGGTTAGTGAGGCTAGCTGAACCCCTAGACGCTAGAATACGTTCTTATTTTGAGGCGGTAGGTATACCTCTTCCGAACCCGGCACAACAACAACACGTTGAACCACCCGTGGTTCCTGCCCCAGAGGTCGTAGAGGAACCAGTAGTTCAACCACCCCGACCAGCTAATCCTACACTTAGGATAAACCTCAAACGCCATAGGGTAGCTCGACAAGCTCATCCCATGAGGATTAGGGAACCTAGTTTACCTAGGATTGAACCAACCCTTTCCACAATACTTGAGAGCAGTGACACCGATTCATCAGCAACTGAATCATCTCCTGAACGAATGCAGAAGAGGACACGATATATGCCCGATGAGATGATTCAGACTCCGCCAACCCAACGAGTAACTAGATCTAGGACTTTTACTCCTATCGCCTGCCAAACAGTTACCCAACCATTGGTGATACGAACCAAGACCTAGATCCAATTAGGTCACCCTGACCTATTTTCGTATCACATCAAATAATAACAGTAAGCCCTACACTAAATGAAGCGTAAGCTTCGGTAGGCAAGAGAGCTGAAAGTACGGATGGTAAAAAGACCAATCAGCCCGTCCAACTCAATCAGGACTTAATAATAAATCCTACTCAGCAAGGTGCTTCGGCATTTCAAAAGGAAGTAAAGTCTTCCTCTGCAGTAAAGTCTGCATTGACTCAATCATTGAGGAAACTCAATCATTGAAGTCCAAAACGGCCGAAGGGGAGCCGGAAAACCTTAAAAAGGCACCCTGCGAATCGACTGAAAATCCTCTTGATATACTTCATCCTCATGATGTCGTATTGCCTCAACGTACAACTGGGCCTGGAGGTCCGGCTTATCTTGATGAGGGAGATCTGCCGCGTCCCATGGAAATGAGTCAACATGACAATCCTTTGGGATATTTATTAGACTTCCAGCAGACTATTCCTTTGGTTCAAGAAATTGATCCATTGGTTCAACCCACTTCTCTTTTGGATCTTGAAACTCAGGGTCTGGAGGATGAGTTCTTAACTGAAAGTGATATGCCACCTCTGTAGTGACCCGAACTTTTCCATGCTTATATATATTAATTGAGATTGATATTTACATGATTAAATGTTTCCAACATGTTAAGCAATCAAACTTGTTAAGACTTGATTAATTGAAATAGGTTTCATATAGACAATTGACCACCCAAGTTGACCGGTGATTCACGAACGTTAAAACTTGTAAAAACTATATGATGACATATATATGGTTATATATATAGTTAACATGATATTATGATAAGTAAACATATCATTAAGTATATTAACAATGAACTACATATGTAAAAACAAGACTACTAACTTAATGATTTTGAAACGAGACATATATGTAACGATTATCGTTGTAACGATATTTAATGTATATATATCATATTAAGAGATATTCGTACATGATAATATCATGATAATAGAATAATTTAAAATCTCATTTGATATTATAAACATTGGGTTAACAACATTTAACAAGATCGTTAACCTAAAGGTTTCAAAACAACACTTACATGTAACGACTAACGATGACTTAACGACTCAGTTAAAATGTATATACATGTAGTGTTTTAATATGTATTTATACACTTTTGAAAGAATTCAATACACTTATCAAAATACTTCTACTTAACAAAAATGCTTACAATTACATCCTCGTTCAGTTTCATCAACAATTCTACTCGTATGCACCCGTATTCGTACTCGTACAATACACAGCTTTTAGATGTATGTACTATTGGTATATACACTCCAATGATCAGCTCTTAGCAGCCCATGTGAGTCACCTAACACATGTGGGAACCATCATTTGGCAACTAGCATGAAATATCTCATAAAATTACAAAAATATGAGTAATCATTCATGACTTATTTACATGAAAACAAAATTACATATCCTTTATATCTAATCCATACACCAACGACCAAAAACACCTACAAACACTTTCATTCTTCAATTTTCTTCATCTAATTGATCTCTCTCAAGTTCTATCTTCAAGTTCTAAGTGTTCTTCATAAATTCTACAAGTTCTAGTTACATAAAATCAAGAATACTTTCAAGTTTGCTAGCTCACTTCCAATCTTGTAAGGTGATCATCCAACCTCAAGAAATCTTTGTTTCTTATAGTAGGTTATCATTCTAATACAATGTAATAATCATATTCAAACTTTGGTTCAATTTCTATAACTATAACAATCTTATTTCAAGTGATGATCTTACTTGAACTTGTTTTCGTGTCATGATTCTGCTTCAAGAACTTCGAACCATCCAAGGATCCGTTGAAGCTAGATCCATTTTTCTCTTTTCCAGTAGGTTTATCCAAGGAACTTAAGGTAGTAATGATGTTCATAACATCATTCGATTCATACATATAAAGCTATCTTATTCGAAGGTTTAAACTTGTAATCACTAGAACATAGTTTAGTTAATTCTAAACTTGTTCGCAAACAAAAGTTAATCCTTCTAACTTGACTTTTAAAATCAACTAAACACATGTTCTATATCTATATGATATGCTAACTTAATGATTTAAAACCTGGAAACACGAAAAACACCGTAAAACCGGATTTACGCCGTCGTAGTAACACCGCGGGCTGTTTTGGGTTAGTTAATTAAAAACTATGATAAACTTTGATTTAAAAGTTGTTATTCTGAGAAAATGATTTTTATTATGAACATGAAACTATATCCAAAAATTATGGTTAAACTCAAAGTGGAAGTATGTTTTCTAAAATGGTCATCTAGACGTCGTTCTTTCGACTGAAATGACTACCTTTACAAAAACGACTTGTAACTTATTTTTCCGACTATAAACCTATACTTTTTCTGTTTAGATTCATAAAATAGAGTTCAATATGAAACCATAGCAATTTGATTCACTCAAAACGGATTTAAAATGAAGAAGTTATGGGTAAAACAAGATTGGATAATTTTTCTCATTTTAGCTACGTGAAAATTGGTAACAAATCTATTCCAACCATAACTTAATCAACTTGTATTGTATATTATGTAATCTTGAGATACCATAGACACGTATACAATGTTTCGACCTATCATGTCGACACATCTATATATATTTCGGAACAACCATAGACACTCTATATGTGAATGTTGGAGTTAGCTATACAGGGTTGAGGTTGATTCCAAAATATATATAGTTTGAGTTGTGATCAATACTGAGATACGTATACACTGGGTCGTGGATTGATTCAAGATAATATTTATCGATTTATTTCTGTACATCTAACTGTGGACAACTAGTTGTAGGTTAATAACGAGGACAGCTGACTTAATAAACTTAAAACATCAAAATATATTAAAAGTGTTGTAAATATTTTTTGAACATACTTTGATATATATGTATATATTGTTATAGGTTCGTGAATCAACCAGTGGCCAAGTCTTACTTCCCGACGAAGTAAAAATCTGTGAAAGTGAGTTATAGTCCCACTTTTAAAATCTAATATTTTTGGGATGAGAATACATGCAGGTTTTATAAATGATTTACAAAATAGACACAAGTATGTGAAACTACATTCTATGGTTGAATTATCGAAATCGAATATGCCCCTTTTTATTAAGTCTGGTAATCTAAGAATTAGGGAACAGACACCCTAATTGACGCGAATCCTAAAGATAGATCTATCGGGCCCAACAAGCCCCATCCAAAGTACCGGATGCTTTAGTACTTCGAAATTTATATCATATCCGAAGGGTGTCCCGGAATGATGGGGATATTCTTATATATGCATCTTGTTAATGTCGGTTACCAGGTGTTCACCATATGAATGATTTTTATCTCTATGTATGGGATGTGTATTGAAATATGAAATCTTGTGGTCTATTGTTACGATTTGATATATATAGGTTAAACCTATAACTCACCAACATTTTTGTTGACGTTTAAAGCATGTTTATTCTCAGGTGAATACTAAGAGCTTCCGCTGTTGCATACTAAAATAAGGACAAGATTTGGAGTCCATGTTTGAATGATATTGTGTAAAAACTGCATTCAAGAAACTGATTTCGATGTAACATATTTGTATTGTAAACCATTATGTAATGGTCGTGTGTAAACAGGATATTTTAGATTATCATTATTTGATAATCTACGTAAAGCTTTTTAAACCTTTATTTATGAAATAAAGGTTATGGTTTGTTTTAAAATGAATGCAGTCTTTGAAAAACGTCTCATATAGAGGTCAAAACCTCGCAACGAAATCAATTAATATGGAACGTTTTTAATCAATAAGAACGGGACATTTCAACCTCATGGTACATTGATGACTTTAGGGGTCTGAGAAATAATCTCTGCGAGACCTAAACTATCGGGTAGTTATGCTACTTTGTCAGAGTCCCATGAGACCAAAGTCATGGAGGCGAGCGACTTGCAAAATTCTTCGCCGGCGACAACTCCTGTTGTTGCCCAACCTCCATCAGAAGGGGATATCACGAATCTGACTAGTAGTATGTACATCCCTACATATAAGAATAATACCGCACATATATCCTTACCTGCCCTCACGGCAACTCAAACACTTCCACCGAAATCACCTTCAACGGATGCTGCTGTTCCACCTGGTTTTACTGTGGTTTCACGATCTGGGTCACCTTCTCGGACTTCAAATAAATATGGATCTAGATATCTCTCTGATAATGAGGTCGAGGAACTGATGTGAAAAAGTGTGCAGTGCTTAATTTGCCTTTCAAACTTTTAAATTTATAAAACCTTTATTAATACACTTTTAACACTCTAACGAGCAACAAAACCTGATCTGAGGTAGTATTTTAGGTTATCGTCCCAAGAGCGTGTAGATGCGGATAAGAGTTGTTTTATTAATTAGTTTAATTCTTATTAAAGAATTAAAGATATATTTTTATGTCTTTTATGGGATAGATTCTTATCTCTTAGGAAATAGATGATTTAAGATAAACAAAATAAAGCAATAAAGTAAAAGATTCAAATTAAACAATTATAAATAAAAGCAGGTACATGAACGAATAACTCATACGAGAATCATATTAGGCAAGTTTCATAACTTATATTAACACAAATCAAGATAACAATCATAGACCAATTATTATCCCTAAACAGGTTAAGACAAGTGTTACATTTCATTTAATAAGCATGACTTAAAGCATATACTAGGCATGTGATGTGCATGACTAATATCACAATTCTTAGCATTCAATTCAATTACATGATACATATCAATCTTATGATGCGGATCAATATGCAAATAGACTGACAAATTATATAAGCTATTAAACATCAAGTAGATCAACTCAAGTTACTAGATGAAAGTCAATTACTACTTAGTTTTCATGCAATCATTAATTAAACACATCCAAACAGAGGATCTTCGACTAAGCCTAACAATATCAAACTCTATTATATAAGTGTACTTCAAATTAAACAAGTTTATCACTATTATACTGTTTAACCTAGTTGCATGCAATTCAATTTAACAAGTTTGATTGACTAGATCTAAACAAGTAGCATGAATCGAATAATAGATCATCGAATCAAGTACTAATCAATCCTATAATCATGTTATCGAATCATTAAGCATGACAAACAAGTATATTAAAGCATAACAGATTCAAAACAGTTCTAATATCATCACAAAAACTCGACCATACAGATCTGGAAAAGAACCAGAAACTGTACGGATGAAGCACTGAAGCCGGCGGCTTCCTTCCTCATCAAGCCGACGGCTTGGAGGTGAAGCCGGCGGCTTCATCTGATTCCCAGATGAAGTCAATCTTCGTCTACGTAACTACTATGAACGTTTAGTTCATAGCAGAAGACGAATAGAAACGAATACAGTAAATAAAATAAGTAAAACAATAAAATAAGGATAGAATCATACCTTAAAAAGAAAGTAGATGTAAAATAACTTGAATTTAAACTTGAATCTTGATTACAATGACTAAATCTAACCTAATGGTTTAGAGAAAACCCTAAAAAATGACCTAAACAGAATTATTGAATTCTGAAATCTAATACATATGAAAACTGAGACTAGAGGCCTGTATTTATATTGTTCAAGTTCGGTGGCCAAGCCGGTGGCTTCAGAGGGAAGCCGGCGGCTTGCCTTGGGTTGGTGACTCCTTTTCCAAGTTAAACTTAATCCGCAAGCTAAAATCTTTTAGCCGTCATCACTAAGCCAGCGGCTTCAGGGAAGCCCGACGGCTTCGTAGATCCGCCAAATCTTTTTGATTTTGTTTTCATTTTTGCTTGAACTTGGTCGATAAGTTGAGAAACCGTGTCAACTAGGCCGGCGGCTTCGGGATGAAGCCGGCGGCTTCCTTTGACTTTTGCTTGATCAATAAGTTCTTTCAATTTTACGAAGATTTTGGAACATTCTGACACATGTGACTCCAAAGCCGGCGGCTTCCTTGAATCTATGCCGGCGGCTTCATGTAACCGTTCTGCAATTTGCTGTATTTTTTATCTTGTTTAATACATAACTTTGGTAAAATCATTAGAAATACCTTTTTCCCATTTTTACCCATTTTAACGTGTTTTAGGGTTAAAATGACTTTAAAATAGTAACTCCTCAAAATGTTATTAAAAAACTGTATAATTTAGGAGTTATCAAATTCCCCACACTTAAACCTTTACTTGTCCTCAAGTAAACCTTATAAATTATTTTATGGGTATTAAAGTAAAATTGCAACGTCAAAAGTATGTCTTAATAAGAAGTTAGTATTTATTATTCGTGAGAACTAGTCTGAACCAGACCAATGATTACAAGTAGTCCTAATGTTTATTAAGTCAAATTTATACATTTTGGTCATCATTGGACTCTTTTGTTTTCTAGATAATTTAAAAATATATGGTTCTCATTGGAACTCTTTTCTTTTGTTGGCCTTCATTGGGCTCTTTTTCCTTTTATTTCTTTTTGCTTTCATGCTTAGCTTTTAGCTTTACACTTGGTAATTTTTTTAAATTGGCCCTTATTTGGACTCTTTTGCTGCCTCACTGATCCATTCTTATTATGCCATATGGTAGTGGCTATAAGTTTGCACTCGTTTCACAATTTTTGGCTTTAACTCTTTTATCTTAAACAAGTAATCCGATCTCGAAATTGAGAGTAGTTCTATTATTATCACTAAGATTTAAGCTAGTAAAAAGACATAAGTTTGACTAAGAATTTATACTTTCGAAAATTTTAAAATTATACCCATTTTTCAACTTTTTCGGGAAAATTGATAGTATCTTTAATCTTTTAAGTGATTAATCACTTCCCTCCCCACACTTAGATTATGCAATGTCCTCATTGCAGTTATAATAAAAGAATGAAATAAATAAAGGACATAATTGAAAATAAGGGAAAGAGTGATGTTACTTGATTTGTAGGATCATAGAATGATTTGCAGAGCACTTTTGCGGACTTCTTTTGAATCAAATATAAATAACTTGACAGAATATTAAATAATACAAAGTATAACACAAACATAATATTTTATTAATAACTTTCATCACTTAAACAATTTAAACACTTAGGAGCTATATTGCTCTTACATTCATAATTAAATAAAACAATAAAACACTTAGACATAACATAGTCCTAATAAACATATATAGGGATAGGTAGTTTTGATTATAGAGTCGGTTGCGTGAATCTCTTCTTACGGAATTACTCCTTAGGCTTATTATCCTCACATTTATTCTTTTCATATTCATTTAATGCCTTAATCTGTTGCAAGAAATTTAATGTGGTGTCAAGACCCCTACGAAAAGACATTTTAAATGAGACAGTTAACTCATGGATACGTTTTCTCACTTCGGTGCTAAGCTTATATTTCTCTTTTATAAATTCAGTTACAATTCTATCCACGGTAAAGTCATCATCATTCTCTTTATCAACTTTAACCATTTTCACATTAGAGCGAGGAAATTTGGATCTTGGAACTAACGGAATAGATTCAAATATAGAACCATAACGAATATTTAATGAATTATCAGCATAGTTAATGTTAGCACGAGCAGTGGCTAGAAATGAAGATCCTAGGATTAAAGGAGTTATCGGATCTTCTTTCATGTCCATAACAACAAAATCAATTCTATAGAAAGCATAACCAACAATAACTTCAACTTGTCTAACAATCCCCAACGGGTCATGTAATCGACAATCAACAAAGCACACATTTCCTTTGATTGGTTCCAACGATGGCAACCCTAAGCGATTATAAATGGAGAATGGCATAACATTAATGCTAGAACTAGTATCAGCTAATCCAATAACATGAATTGGACCACGAATTAAGCAAGGAATTTGGATTCCCCTGGATCAGAACGCATAATAATAGGAATTTCAGGTGACGCATATGGATCTACGGGATCAATTGTGAATGAATAAAGAGGGCGAAAACCTTCTTTTCTTCTTTCTTCCAACTGTTTCATAGTATCAGCTAACCAATCATCACACTTTGATTTTCTAGTCTCGTCACTAGTAACTTCATCATTTTCATCAACTTTTTTATCAACCACTTCTTCTTTTTCATCAAACAACTCATGCATGAAAATTAATTCATCACGATCAAGACCTCTAACTTTAGCATCTATTGATTTATCTTCTTCATTAGCAGTCAACTACTTTATTTCTTGATCATACTCTTCTTCTCCCATTTCAAACTCCCATAAGTACCTCAAACCAGGTTCATGATCATCAACCCTATTTACTTCTCTAATAACATTCACCTTTTCAAAACAAACTTCCTTAGAAACTTCAGATTCAATAGGAAATTTGCCCTCGACAATTTTGAATAACTTAGTAACATTGCACACTAAGTTTTGAATTGACGCTTGATAATTATTTTGCACTTGGAAAAGTTGAGCTTTTATGTTATCATTAGCTTCATTTTGATTTTTGATGAAAGTTAGGATGCTTTCTTCAAGATTAGTCTTCATATCTGTTTGAGTATTAGAAGAATTTGGAATGAAGGGTGCTCTAACAGGAAAGAAACCAGGTGGGTTTTTATTATTAGCAGGATATGGTGTATTATAATTATTACGGTAGTTCGGGTTTCCTTGAAATTAATTCACTTACGAAACATTTTCGACTTGCTCCATAGTAAGACTAGCAACACAATCTTTAGTAGCATGAGGTCCTTGGCATCTTTAACAACCTACCTTAATCATATGCATTTCTTTAGTAAGCGTTTCAATCTGCCTTCCTAGATTACCCAATTGCACATTCATAGCCTTAACCATATCCTCAGAATCATAACTAACAGATTTTACCGAACGAGAAATATCTAAGTCTTGGTGCCATTCATGGGAATGGGCAGCCAACTTATTAATCAATGTTTCAACTTCTTGCAGTTTTACTCATAATGTTTATTCCAGCAGATGTATCAATCTCTCTTCTTGTAGCAATATCACAACCCTTATAGAAAGTAGTTACCTTTTTAAACTTATCCAATACATGTTGTGGACAACCTCTAAGCATTTGACCAAATCGTACCCATACAGTATAAAGAGACTCATTAATTTTCTGACGAAAATTAGCAATGTCAGTTTGAAGAGTGAAAATTTTAGATGCAGGAAAGAATCGAGTGAGAAATTTTTCAACCATCGTATCCCAGCTAGTAATATCTCCTTCAGGTAATGAGTTTAACCATTCCCTAGCTTCATCTTTTAGTGACCATGGGAAGAGACGAAGATAAATGACATTACTTTCAACATTATTAATGTTAAACAGATTACAAATATCTTTAAAATTCTGAATGTGAGCTTTAGCATCTTCCTTCTCCGTACCCCTAAATTGATTATCCTTAAGCAAATGAAAAATAGGTCCTTTAATATCAAAATTTTCTTTTATTTCAGGCTGAGTAATAGCATGACCTAATCCTTCCCGACCAGCTTTCATTAACGCTTCCATTGAATTTTCAGTAGTCATTTCAATTTCTGAACCAAAAAGAGATCCCAGATTAGAATCAGGACTAGACGGAGAACTAGATAATGAATCATCATTAGAAGTAGTTCCTTCTTTGAAATTTAATTTCTTAACAATATTCGAATCCCTAGAATGTTTAAATAATATATCGAGATTTGGTAACATATCTTGTAAGACTGGTTTCTTGGACCGAGTATTCATGTCATCTAAAATCATAAAAAGAAAAGTTTTAGGAGAAAATCTTTTAGACCTTAAAAGATATATATATTTATATTTTAAATTTATTCTAATTCTTCTAGTAATATTTAAGAAATCTATTAGTATATTAGTGAATTTTAAGTTAATAAATATAATAAATATGAATGACAATAAATAATATAAATATTAAATAACAACTTTTATCGCATAACAACGAATAATCAAACATACACGGCCTATTGAATCTTTCAATACTTAAGTGACCCGTCTGAAATGTCCCGTTCATATTGATTATAAACGTTCCATATTAATTGATTTCGTTGCAAGGTTTTGACCTCTATATGAGACGTTTTTCAAAGACTGCATTCATTTTTAAAACAACCATAACCATTATGTTATCAATAAAGGTTTCAAAAGCATTACGTAGATTATCAAATAATGATAATCTAAAATATACTGTTTACACAAGACCATTACATAATGGTTTACAATAGAAATATATTACATCGACATATGTTTCTTAAATACAGTTTTTACACAATATCGTACAAACATGGACTCCAAATCTTGTCCTTATTTTAGTATGCAACAGCGGAAGCTCTTAGTATTCACCTGAGAATAAACATGCTTTAAACGTCAACAAAAATGTTGGTGAGTTATAGGTTTAACCTATATATATATTAAATCGTAACAATAGACCACAAGATTTCATATTTCAATACACATCCCATACATAGAGATAAAAATCATTCATATGGTGAACACCTCGTAACCGACATTAACAAGATGCATATATAAGAATATCCCCATCATTCCGGGACACCCTTCGGATATGATATAAATTTCGAAATACTAAAGCATCCGGTACTTTGGATAGGGTTTGTTAGGCCCAATAGATCTATCTTTAGGATTCGCGTCAATTAGGGTGTCTGTTCCCTAATTCTTAGATTACCGGACTTAATAAAAAGGGGCATATTCGATTTCGATAATTCAACCATAGAATGTAGTTTCACTTTCACAGATTTTTACTTCGTCGGGAAGTAAGACTTAGCCACTGGTCGATTCACGAACCTATAAAAAATATGTACATATATATCAAAGTATATTCAAAATATATTAACAACACTTTTAATACATTTTGATATTTTAAGTTTATTAAGTCAGCTGTCCTCGTTAGTAACCTACAACTAGTTGTCCAACGTTAGATGTACAGAAAAAAATTGATATATATTATCTTGAATCAATCCACAACCTAGTGTATACATGTCTCAGGCTAGATCACAACTCAAAGTATATATATATTTGGAATCAACCTCAACCCTGTATAGCTAACTCCCTCATTACTGTATATAGAGTGTCTATGGTTGTTCCAAATAATATATACACATGGGTCGATATGATATGTCAAAACATTTGCATACGTGTCTATGGTATCCCAAGATTACATAATATATTAGAATACATGTATAATACAATATAAGTTAGCTAGGATATGATTAATATAGATTTGTTACCAATTTTCACGTTGCTACAACAAGAAAAATTATCCAATCTTGTTTTACCCATAACTTCTTCATTTTAAATCCGTTTTGAGTGAATCAAATTGCTATGGTTTCATATTGAACTCTATTTTATGAATCTGAACAGAAAAAGTATAGGTTTATAGTCGGAAATATAAGTTACAAGTCATTTTTGTAAAGGTAGTCATTTCAGTCGAAAGAACGACGTCTAGATGACCATTTTAGAAAACATACTTCCACTTTGAGTTTAACCATAATTTTTGGATATAGTTTTATGTTCATAAGAAAAATCATTTTTCCAGAAGAACAACTTTTAAATCAAAGTTTATCAAAGTTTTTAATTAACTAACCCAAAACAGCCCGCGGTGTTACTACGACGGCGTATGTCCGGATTTACAGTGTTCTTCTTGTTTCCAGGTTTTAAATCATTAAGTTAGCATATCATATAGATATAGAACATGTGTTTAGTTGATTTTAAAAGTCAAGTTAGAAGGATTAACTTTTGTTTGAGACAAATTTAGAATTAACTAAACTATGTTCTAGTGATTACAAGTTTAAACCTTCGAATAAGATAGCTTTATATGTATGAATCGAATGATGTTATGAACATCATTACTACCTCAAGTTTTCTGGATAAAGCTACTATAAATGAGAAAAATGGATCTAGCTTCAAAGGATCCTTGGATGGCTTGAAAGTTCTTGAAGCAGAATCATGACACGAAAACAAGTTCAAATAAGATTTCCACTCGAAATAAGATTATTATAGTTATAGAAATTGAATCAAAGTTTGAATATGAGTATTACCTTGTATTAAAAAGATATCTTACTATAAATAAGAAAGATTTCTTGAAGTTGGATGATCACTCTACAAGATTGGAAGTAAGCTAGCAAACTTGGAAGTATTCTTGATTTTATGAAACTAGAACTTGTAGAATTTATGAAGAACACTTAGAACTTGAAGATAGAACTTGAGAGAGATCAATTAGATGAAGAAAATTGAAGAATGAAAGTGTTTGTAGGTGTTTTTGGTCGTTGGTGTATGGATTAGATATAAAGGATATGTAATTTTGTTTTCATGTAAATAAGTCATGAATGATTACTCATATTTTTGTAATTTTATGAGATATTTCATGCTAGTTGCCAAATGATGGTTCTTACATGTGTTAGGTGACTCACATGGGCTGCTAAGAGCTGATCATTGGAGTGTATATACCAATATTACATACATCTAAAAGCTGTGTATTGTACGAGTACGAATACGGGTGCATACGAGTAGAATTGTTGATGAAACTGAACGAGGATGTAATTATAAGTATTTTTGTTAAGTAGAAGTATTTTGATAAGTGTCTTGAAGTCTTTAAAAAGTGTATGAATACATATTAAAACACTACATGTATATACATTTTAACTGAGTCGTTAAGTCATCGTTAGTCGTTACATGTAAGTGTTGTTTTGAAACCTTTAGGTTAACGATCTTGTTAAATGTTGTTAACCCATTGTTTATTAAATCAAATGAGATGTTAAATTTTTAAATTATCATGATATCATGATATATTAATATATCTTAATATGATATATATACATTAAATGTCGTTACAACGATAATCGTTACATATATGTCTTGTTTCAAAATCATTAAGTTAGTAGTCTTGTTTTTACATATGTAGTTCATTGCTAATATACTTAATGATATGTTTACTTATCATAATATCATGTTAACTATATATATATATCCATATATATATGTCATCATATAGTTTTTACAAGTTTTAACGTTCGTGAATTGCCGGTCAACTTGGGTGGTCAATTGTCTATATGAAACCTATTTCAATTAATCAAGTTTTAACAAGTTTGATTTCTTAACATGTTGGAAACAAATAATCATGTAAATAATAATTTCATTTAATATATATATAAACATGGAAAAGTTCGGGTCACTACAGTACCTACCCGTTAAATAAATTTCGTCCCAAAATTTTAAGCAGTTGGAGGTGTTGACGTATCTTCTGGAAATAAATGCGGGTATTTCTTCTTCATCTGATCTTCTCATTCCCAGGTGAACTCGGGTCCTCTACGAGTATTCCATCGAACCTTAACAATTGGTATCTTGTTTTGCTTAAGTCTTTTAACCTCACGATCCATTATTTCGACGGGTTCTTCGATGAATTGAAGTTTTTCGTTGATTTGGATTTCATCTAACAGAATAGTGAGATCTTCTTTAGTAAAACATTTCTTTAAATTCGAGGCGTGGAAAGTGTTATGTACAGCCGCGAGTTGTTGAGGTAACTCAAGTCGGTAAGCTACTGGTCCGACACGATCAATAATCTTGAATGGTCCAATATACCTTGGATTTAATTTTCCTCGTTTATCAAATCGAACAACACCTTTCCAAGGTGCAACCTTAAGCATGACCATCTCTCCAATTTCAAATTCTATATCTTTTCTTTTAATGTCGGCGTAGCTCTTTGGTCGACTTTGGTCGGTTTTCAACCGTTGTTGAATTTGGATGATCTTCTCGGTAGTTTCTTGTATTATCTCCGGACCCGTAATCTGTCTATCGCTCACTTCACTCCAACAAACCGGAGACCTGCACTTTCTACCATAAAGTGCTTCAAACGGCGCCATCTCAATGCTTGAATGATAGCTGTTGTTGTAGGAAAATTCTGCTAACGGTAGATGTCGATCCCAACTATTTCCGAAATCAATAACACATGCTCGTAGCATGTCTTCAATCGTTTGTATCGTCCTTTCGCTCTGCCTATCATTTTGTGGATTATAAGCAGTACTCATGTCTAGACGAGTTCCTAATGCTTGCTGTAATGTCTGCCAGAATCTTGAAATAAATCTGCCATCCCTATCAGAGATAATAGAGATTGGTATTCCATGTCTGGAGATGACTTTCTTCAAATACAGTCGTGCTAACTTCTCCATCTTGTCATCTTCTCTTATTGGCAGGAAGTGTGCTGATTTGGTGAGACGATCAACTATTACCCAAATAGTATCAAAACCACTTGCAGTCCTTGGCAATTTAGTGATGAAATCCATGGTAATGTTCTCCCATTTCTATTCCAGGATTTCAGGTTGTTATAGTAGACCTGATGGTTTCTGATGTTTAGCTTTGACCTTAGAATACGTCAAACATTCTCCTACATATTTAGCAATATCGACTTTCATACCTGGCCACCAAAAATGTTTCTTAAGATCCTTGTACATCTTCCCCGTTTCAGGATGTATTGAGTATCTGGTTTTATGAGCTTCTCTAAGTACCATTTCTCTCATATCTCTAAATTTTGGTACCTAAATTCTTTCAGCCCTATACCTGGTTCCGTCTTCCCGAATATTAAGATGCTTCTCCGATCCTTTGGGTATTTCATCCTTTATATTTCCCTCTATTAAAACTCCTTGTTGCGCCTCCTTTATTTGAGTAGTAAGGTTAGTGTGAATCATTATATTCATAGATTTTACTCGAATGGGTTCTCTGTCCTTTCTGCTCAAGGTGTCGGCTACCACATTTGCCTTCCCCGGGTGGTAACGAATCTCAAAGTCGTAATCATTCAACAATTCAATCCACCTACGCTGCCTCATATTCAGTTGTTTCTGATTAAATATGTGTTGAAGACTTTTGTGGTCGGTATATATAATACTTTTGACCCCAAATAAGTAGTGCCTCCAAGTCTTTAATGCAAAAACAACCGCGACTAATTCCCAATCATGCATCGTATAATTTTGCTCGTGAATCTTCAATTGTCTAGACGCATAAGCAATCACCTTCGTTCGTTGCATTAATACACAACCGAGACCTTGCTTTGATGCGTCACAATAAATCAAAAAATCATCATTCCCTTCAGGCAATGACAATATAGGTGTCGTAGTTAGCTTTTTCTTCAATTATTGAAACGCCTTCTCTTGTTCATCCTTCCATTCAAACTTCTTCCCTTTATGCGTTAATGCAGTCAAGGGTTTTGCTATTTTGGAGAAATCTTGGATGAATCTTCTGTAGTAACCAGCCAATCCTAAAAATTGACGTATATGCTTCAGAGTTTTTGGAGTTTCCCACTTTTCAACGATTTCGATCTTTGCCGGGTCCACCTGGATACCTTCTTTGTTCACTATGTGACCGAGGAATTGAACTTCTTCCAACCAAAATGCACACTTTGAAAACTTAGCGTACAGATTTTCTTTCCACAATACTTCTAGTACTTTTCTCAAATGTTCTTCGTGCTCTTGATCATTCTTTGAGTAAATAAGTATGTCATCGATGAAAACAATGACAAACTTGTCAAGATATGGCCCACACACTCGGTTCATAAGGTCCATGAACACAGCTGGTGCGTTAGTCAATCCAAGCGGCAACCATAAACTCGTAATGATCATAAGCGTCCTAAAAGCAGTTTTTGGAATATCATCCTCCTTTACTCGCATTTGATGATATCCAGAACGTAAATTGATCTTCGAATAAACCGACGAGCCTTGTAGTTGATCAAATAAGTCGTCAATTCTCGGCAGTGGATAACGGTTTTTGATGGTAAGTTTGTTCAACTCTCTGTAGTCAATACACAACCTAAATGTACCATCCTTCTTCTTGACAAACAAAATAGGAGCTCCCCATGGTGATGTGCTTGGTCGAATGAAACCACGTTCTAATAGTTCTTGCAGTTGGCTTTGCAGTTCTTTCATCTCGCTGGGTGCGAGTCTATAAGGAGCACGAGCTATTGGTGCAGCTCCTGGTACAAGATCTATTTGAAATTCAACAGATCGATGTGGAGGTAGTCCCGGTAATTCTTTCGGAAATACATCGGGAAATTCTTTTGCGACGGGAACATCATTGATGCTCTTTTCTTCAGTTTGTACTTTCTCGACGTGTGCTAGAACAGCATAGTAACCTTTTCTTATCAGTTTTTGTGCCTTCAAATTACTAATAAGATGTAGCTTCGTGTTGCCCTTTTCTCCGTACACCATTAAGGGTTCTCCTTCTTCTCGTACAATGCGAATTGCATTTTTATAACATACGATCTCTGCTTTCACCTTCTTCAGCCAGTCCATGCCAACTATTACATCAAAACTCCCTAACTCTACTGGTATCAAATCAATCTTAAATATTTCGCTACCCAGTTTAATTTCTCGATTCCGGCATATATAATCTGCCGAAATTAATTTACCGTTTGCTAATTCGAGTAAAAATTTACTATCCAACGGCGTCAATGGACAACTTAATTTAGCACAAAAATCTCTACTCATATAGCTTCTATCCGCACCCGAATCAAATAAAACGTAAGCAGATTTATTGTCAATAAGAAATGTACCCGTAACAAGCTCCGGGTCTTCCTGTGCCTCTGCCGCATTAATATTGAAAACTCTTCCGCGGCCTTGTCCATTCGTGTTCTTTTGGTTCGGGAAATTTCTAATAATGTGGCCCATTTTTCCACATTTATAACAAACTACATTTTCATAACTTGCTCCGACACTACTTTCTCCGCCATTAGTCGTTCCGACACCATTTGTTCCTTTCGTTCTGTTAACCCCTGGTCCATAGACCTCACTTCGCCGCGCTATGACCATTTCTTTTACACTTGTTGCAAAATTTGGTGCAGAACCCCGAGTGATACTTTTCACACCTTTGGCATAGCTGCTTCTGATTGTTGTTGTTGTTGTTGTTGTTGCGGTTGTTATTGTTGTTGGGATGATTATTGTAGTTGTTGTTGTTGTTGTTGTTGTTGTTGCTGCTGTTGTTGTTGTTGTTGTTGTTGTTGTTGGGCTGTTTGTTGTAGTTGCGATTGATGTTGCGATTGTTGGGATAGTTGTTACGATTATTGTTGTAATTGCTGTTGTTGTTGTATTTGTGATTCTTATCACCGTTTTCCTCCCACTTTCTTTTGACTTGCTTCACATTGGCCTCTTCAGCCGCCTGTTCTTTAATTCTTTCCTCAATCTGGTTCACTAGTTTGTGAGCCATTCTACATGCCTGTTGTATGGAGGCGGGCTCGTGTGAACTTATATCTTCTTGGATTGTTTCCGGTAATCCTTTCACAAACGCATCGATCTTCTCTTCCTCATCTTCGAACGCTCTCGGACACAATAGGCACAATTCTGTGAATCGTCTTTCGTACGTGGTAATATCAAATCCTTGGGTTCGTAACCCTCTAAGTTCTGTCTTGAGCTTATTGACCTCGGTTCTAGGACGGTACTTCTCATTCATCAAGTGCTTGAATGCTGACCATGGTAGCGTGTAAGCAGCATCTTGTCCCACTTTCTCTAGATAGGTATTCCACCATGTTAACGCACTACCTGTGAAGGTATGCGTAGCGTACTTCACTTTGTCTCCTTTAGCACACTTACTTATGGCAAACACCGATTCAACTTTCTCGGTCCACCGTTTCAATCCGATTGGTCCTTCGGTCCCATCAAATTCTGAAGGTTTGCAGGTAGTGAATTCCTTGTAGGAGCATCCTACACGATTTCTTACGCCGTTAGCTATATTGCTAGATTCAGAGTTATTGTTGGTATGTAGCGCGGCCTGTACTGCGGCTATGTTTGAAGCAAGAAAGGCATGAAATTCCTCTTCGCTCATATTCAAGGTGTGTCGAGTAGTCGGTGCCATTTCCTTCAAAATAGTCAAATGAAACAATTTAATCATACAGAATATTAAGAGTAGTCAATAGTATCTCGTAGCATAATATGAACTCATTTATAAAAGCTTTTTCTTCATATTAGCGTTTTATAAGTTTAAATTCGGGTACTACCTACCCGTTAAGTTCATACTTAGTAGCTAATATACAATTCAACTACTACAATTCCATATGAAAAACTGATTATAATAATATATCACATACAAATATTCTTCAAACTTACAACTTCGCTATATTACATATAACATGAAATATAGTACACTATGATACAGGACAGTTTTGAAGATAAATCTAGTTAATACGCAAGTTGTTCAGCAAAGGAAATAAAGACACGTAATTCATAAGTCCAGAAACAAGTCATGCATTCTGGTTTTACTAAGACGACTTCCCATCCTTGGTCTTGTGGAAAATAACCGTTATGGCCGTTGATAAGACAGCGTGTTGTAACGTCGTCAAAGGGACGAGGGTTACGTAGTGTCCAACAGTCCCGTAACAATCTAAAAACCTTGTTTCTCACCCCAACTACTGAGTCCGTCACTTGTGGGAACGTTTTGTTTAATAGTTGTAGCCCGATGTTCTTGTTCTCACTTTGGTGAGAAGCGAACATTACTAACCCGTAAGCATAACATGCTTCTTTATGTTGCATGTTAGTCGCTTTTTCTAAATCACGAAGTCCTATATTCGGATATATTGAGTCAAAATAATTTCTTAACCCGTTGCGTAAAATAGCATCTGGGTTCCCCGCAATATATGCGTCAAAGTAAACACATCGTAACTTATGGATTTCCCAATGTGATATCCCCCATCTTTCGAACGAAAGCCTTTTATAAACCAAGGCATTCTTGGAACGTTCTTCGAATGTCTTACAAACTGATCTCGCCTTAAATAGTTCTGCCGAGGAATTCTGACCGACTCTAGACAAGATTTCATCAATCGTGTCTCCGGGTGGGTCTCTTAAAATATTGGGTTGTCTATCCATTTTGTGTTTTTATACTGTAAAATAGACAAGAGTTAGATTCATAAAAAAATACTTATTAATACAAGCAATTTTTACATATATCATAAAGCATAAGCACACTATATTACATATATTACACCACACGAATACAACTATCTTATTCCGAATCGCTCGTTTCTTCTTCTTCGGTTTTGGTTCGTTTTGCCAAGTTTCTAGGGATATATGATATTCCCCTAATACGAGCCGTCGTTTTCCACATTGGTTTAGAAAAACCTGGTGGTTTAGAGGTTCCCGGGTTATTGTCACAACTTAAGAAATACGGATGTTGACGATACATATAAAGTTCATCGGGTTTGGAATCAAATTTCTCTATTTTTATGCCCTTTCCCTTATTGTTCTCTTTTGCCTTATTAAATTGTGTTGGGGTAATTTCTATTACATCATCGGAATCCTTGTCGGGATCCGATTCATCGGAGAATTGGTAATCCTCCCAATACTTTGCTTCCTTGGCGGAAACACCATTGACCATAATTAACTTTGGTCGGTTGGTTGAGGATTTTCTTCTACTTAACCGTTTTATTATTTCCCCCACTGGTTCTATTTCTTCTTCCGGTTCCGATTCTTCTTCCGGTTCTGATTCTTCTTCCGGTTCCGACTCTTCTTCCGGTTCCTCTTCGGGAACTTGTGAATCAGTGCACGAATCATTCCAATTTACATTTGACTCTTCATTATTATTAGGTGAGTCAATGGGACTTGTTCTAGAGGTAGACATCTATCACATAATATCAAACACGTTAAGAGATTAATATATCACATAATATTCACATGTTAAAAATATATAGTTTCCAACAAAATTTGTTAAGCAATCATTTTTCAAGTAAACACGGTCGAAGTCCAGACTCACTAATGCATCCTAACAAACTCGATAAGACATACTAATGCAAAATTCTGGTTCTCTAAGACCAATGCTCGGATACCAACTGAAATATCCCGTTCATATTGATTATAAACGTTCCATATTAATTGATTTCGTTGCGAGGTTTTGACCTCTATATGAGACGTTTTTCAAAGACTGCATTCATTTTTAAAACAACCATAACCATTATGTTATCAATAAAGGTTTCAAAAGCATTACGTAGATTATCAAATAATGATAATCTAAAATATACTGTTTACACAAGACCATTACATAATGGTTTACAATAGAAATATATTACATCGACATATGTTTCTTAAATACAGTTTTTACACAATATCGTACAAACATGGACTCCAAATCTTGTCCTTATTTTAGTATGCAACAGCGGAAGCTCTTAGTATTCACCTGAGAATAAACATGCTTTAAACGTCAACAAAAATGTTGGTGAGTTATAGGTTTAACCTATATATATATCAAATCGTAACAATAGACCACAAGATTTCATATTTCGATACACATCCCATACATAGAGATAAAAATCATTCATATGGTGAACACCTGGTAACCGACATTAACAAGTTGCATATATAAGAATATCCCCATCATTCCGGGACACCCTTCGGATATGATATAAATTTCGAAATACTAAAGCATCCGGTACTTTGAATGGGGTTTGTTAGGCCCAATAGATCTATCTTTAGGATTCGCGTCAATTAGGGTGTCTGTTCCCTAATTCTTAGATTAGCAGACTTAATAAAAAGGGGCATATTCGATTTCGATAATTCAACCATAGAATGTAGTTTCACATACTTGTGTCTATTTTGTAAATCATTTATAAAACCCGTATGTATTCTCATTCCAAAAATATTAGATTTTAAAAGTGGGACTATAACTCACTTTCACAGATTTTTACTTCGTCGGGAAGTAAGACTTGGCCACTGGTCGATTCACGAACCTATAACAAATATGTACATATATATCAAAGTATATTCAAAATATATTTACAATACTTTTAATACATTTTGATGTTTTAAGTTTATTAAGTCAGCTGTCCTCGTTAGTAACCTACAACTAGTTGTCCAACGTTAGATGTACAGAAAAAAATTGATATATATTATCTTGAATCAACCTACGACCCAGTGTATACACGTCTCAGGCTAGATCACAACTCAAAGTATATATATATTTTTGGAATCAACCTCAACCCTGTATAGCTAACTCCCTCATTACTGTATATAGAGTGTCTATGGTTGTTCCAAATAATATATACACATGAGTCGATATGATATGTCAAAACATTTGCATACATGTCTATGGTATCCCAAGATTACATAATATATTAGAATACATGTATAATACAATATAAGTTAGCTAGGATATGATTAATATAGATTTGTTACCAATTTTCACGTTGCTACGACAAGAAAAATTATCCAATCTTGTTTTACCCATAACTTCTTCATTGTAAAACCGTTTTGAGTGAATCAAATTGCTATGGTTTCATATTGAACTCTATTTTATGAATATAAATAGAAAAAGTATAGGTTTATAGTCAGAAATATAAGTTACAAGTCGTTTTTGTAAAGGTAGTCATTTCAGTCGAAAGAACGACGTCTAGATGACCATTTTAGAAAACATACTTCCACTTTGAGTTTAACCATGATTTTTGGATATAGTTTCATGTTCATAAGAAAAATCATTTTCGCAGAATAACAACTTTTAAATAAAAGTTTATCATAGTTTTTAATTAACTAACCCAAAACAGCCCGCAGTGTTACTACGACGGCGTATGTCCGGTTTTACAGTGTTCTTCGTGTTTCCAGGTTTTAAATCATTAAGTTAGCATATCATATAGATATAGAACATGTGTTTAGTTGATTTTAAAAGTCAAGTTAGAAGGATTAACTTTTGTTTGCGAACAAGTTTAGAATTAACTAAACTATGTTCTAGTGATTACAAGTTTAAACCTTCGAATAAGATAGCTTTATATGTATGAATCGAATGATGTTATGAACATCATTACTACCTCAAGTTTTCTGGATAAAGCTACTAGAAATGAGAAAAATGGATCTAGCTTCAAAGGATTCTTGGATGGCGTGAAAGTTCTTGAAGCAGAATCATGACACGAAAACAAGTTCAAGTAAGATTTCCACTCGAAATAAGATTGTTATAGTTATAGAAATTGAATCAAAATTTGAATATGAGTATTACCTTGTATTAGAAAGATATCTTACTGTAAATAAGAAAGATTTCTTGAGGTTGGATGATCACTCTACAAGATTGGAAGTAAGCTAGCAAACTTGGAAGTATTCTTGATTTTATGAAACTAGAACTTGTAGAATTTATGAAGAACACTTAGAACTTGAAGATAGAACTTGAGAGAGATCAATTAGATGAAGAAAATTGAAGAATGAAAGTATTTGTAGGTGTTTTTTGGCGTTGGTGTATGGATTAGATATAAAGGATATGTAATTTTGTTTTCATGTAAATAAGTCATGAATGATTACTCATATTTTTGTAATTTTATGAGATATTTCATGCTAGTTGCCAAATGATGGTTCCCACATGTGTTAGGTGACTCACATGGGCTGCTAAGAGCTGATCATTGGAGTGTATATACCAATAGTACATACATCTAAAAGCTGTGTATTGTACGAGTACGAATACGGTGCATACCAATAGTTTTTACAAGTTTTAACGTTCGTGAATCGCCGGTCAACTTGGGTGGTCAATTGTCTATATGAAACATATTTCAATTAATCAAGTCTTAACAAGTTTGATTGCTTAACATGTTGGAAACACTTAATCATGTAAATAACAATTTCATTTAATATATATATAAACATGGAAAAGTTCGGGTCACTACACTGTCAGCGTCTAGGTTTGAGCAGGACCTTTAAATCGGAACCCCGGCAACCCTCCCATAAAGGAAGACAGTCATCACCCGTTTTCAAGAAATATCAATAACCAATGTATATCCAACTTCCGTATTTACTGCGCCCCCTGGCAGCGGTGCCAAAAAGTTGATGTGCAAAAGTGTGTAGTGCTTAATTTGCCTTTCAAACTTTTAAAATTATAAAACCTTTATTAATACACTTTTAACACTCTAACGAGCAACAAAACCCGATCAGAGGTAGTATTTTAGGTTATCGTCCCAAGAGAGCGTAGATGCGGATAATAGTTGCTTTATAAAATAGTTTAATTCTTATTAAAGAATTAAAGATATATTTTTATGTCTTTTGTGGGATAGATTCTTATCTCTTAGGAAAGAGATGATTTAAGATAAATAAAATAAAGTAATAAAGTAAAAGGTTCAAATTAAATAATTATAAATAAAAGCAGCTACATGAACGAATAACTCATACGAGAATCATATTAGGCAAGTTTCATAACTTATATTAACACAAATCAAGATAACAATCATAGACCAATTATTATCCCTAAATAGGTTAAGACAAGTGTTGCATATCATTTAATAAGAAGGACTTAAAGCATATACTAGACATGTGATGTGCATGACTAATATCTCAATTCTTAGCATTCAATTCAATTACATGATACATATCAACCTTATGATGCGGATCAATATGCAAATAGACTGACAAATTATATAAGCTATTAAACATTAAGTAGATCAACTCAAGTTACTAGCTGAAAGTCAATTACTACTTAGTTTTCATGCAATCATTAATTAAACACATCCAAACAGTGGATCTTCGACTAAAGCCTAACAATATCAAACTCTATTATATAAGTGCAATTCAAATTAAACAAGTTTATCACTATTATGCTGTTTAACCTAGTTGCATGCAATTTAATTTAACAAGTTTGATTGACTAGATCTAAACAAGTAGCATGAATCGAATAATAGATCATCAGATCAAGTGCTAATCAATCCTAAAATCATGTTATCTAATCATTAATCATGGCAAACAAGTATATTAAAGCATAACAGATTCAAAACAGTTATAATATCATCACAGAAACTCGACCATACAGATCTGGAAAAGAACCAGAAATTATACGGATGAAGCACTGAAGCCGGCGGCTTCCTTCCTCATAGCAGCTTGGAGGTGAGGCCGGCGGCTTCATCTGATTCCCAGATGAAGTCAATCTTCGTCCACGTAACTACTATGAACGTTTAGTTCATAGCAGAAGACGAACAGAAACGAATACAGTAAATAAAATAAGTAAAACAATAAAATAAGGATAGAATCATACCTTAAAAAGAAGGTAGATGTAAAATAACTTGAATGTGAAAAGAAGGTAGATGTAAAATAACTTGAATTTTGATTACAATGTCTAAATCTAACTTAAGGGTTTAGAGAAAACCCTAAAAAACGACCAAACCAGAATTATTGAATTCTGAAATCTAATACATATGAAAACTGAGACCAGAGGCCTGTATTTATACTGTTCAAGTTCGGTGGCCAAGCTGGCAGCTTCAGAGGGATGCCTGCGGCTTGCCTTGGGTCGGTGACTCCTTTTTCAAGTTAAACTTAATCCGTAAGCTAAAATCTTTTAGCCGTAATCATTAAGACGGCGGCTTCAGGGAGGCCCGACGGCTTCGTAGATCCGCCAAATTTTTTTTATTTTGTTTTCATTTTTGCTTGAACGTGGTCGATAAGTTGAGAAACTGTGTCAACTAGGCCGGCAGCTTCAGGATGAAGCCGGCGGCTTCAGGATGAAGCCGGCGGCTTCCTTTGCCTTTTGCTTGATCAACAAGTTCTTTCAATTTTATAAAGATACTGGAACATTCTGACACATGTGACTCCAAAGCCGGCGGCTTCCTTGAATCCATGCCGGCGGCTTCATGTAGCCTTTCTGCAATTTGCTGTGTTTTTGATCCTGTTTAATACATAACTTTGATAAAATCATTAGAAATACCTTTTTCCCATTTTTACCCATTTTAGCGTGTTTTGGGGTTAAAATGACTTTAAAATACTAAGATAACTCCTCAAAATGTTATTAAAACTGTATAATTTAGGAGTTATCAGGAACTCTATCTTGCTGAATTTGCACGACGAACTGATCTTGATGAAATTCGTGATACAATGATGATTTATCTTGAAGAAGCAAGGGTAGTGTATCCTCTATCTCCATGCAAATCACCTGGACCAATTTATATGCCTGAACATGATGATTTCGATCCCGACAATCTTCATGAGGGGGAGAATAGACATGGTTCTAGGCCAGGTGCTTTTCAACGATCAATGTGTGAAGCTGGTTCGTCTAGTCAACATTGGGGAAAAGACGACGTAGTTGATATTTCTGATGTAGTTAATATTTCTGATTCTGAAAGTGATGAAGTTGAGAAGATTCAACATGAAAGTTTACTAGATGAATCGGTTAATCAGAGAGAAGGTGACTCAGGAACATTAATGATTATGGATGTGGTTACACAGACTGAGGATAAGTCTGCACCAGAGGATAATCGTAATTTTGATAACGTCGAAGATATTTTGAAGGGGACAAGTTTTGTGAATGAATTTAATGAACATCAATTTGTCCACATTACATCTCCAACTGAGGAATTTGGGATTCATTTTGAAAAGAATATTTTCTCAAATGGTGAAATTGACACTACAACACCTCCTAACCCTGATGTTTCTTTCCAAATATCAGAAATTGTTCTTGATCGTGGTGCTGATTATCAACTCAGTGATGAAGAAGAGAAACTGATTCTTCGTTCTCCATTCATTGAACAACAAGCTTACAAGATTTATGGTGACTCTGATCTCGTCCTTGCAGCCTCTATGTGTGTTCTTGGTGCATGGAAATATCATAAAAGACCAAGATACCTTAAAGCTTATCTGAGGGTTCGTAACAAATTCAAATTGAAGAATGAAGAGAAACTTCAAGAACAATGAAGCTCGGAGATTAAAAGCATTACCAAAATTTCAATGATCAACAAGGATGGAGTGAAGATGCCACTATTCTATGTAACAAGAATGGATGATGAGGAATATCAATCCTCAGAGGCAGATTTTGATAGTTTAAAGATGGACGACATCATCTTCATCTATAACTACTTGATTGATCTGAATGAATCTACAACAATATATCATGCTACTGCAATGAAGGCGGTCTACAGATTTATTCTTGCCTCAATGAGATGGATGTCAGTTCATGACTTTTAAATGGGATTAAAATCTGGACAAAAAAAGATTGGAATCAAACCTCCAAATCAAGTGATTGATGATTTAAGATACATGTCATTACTTGAAGTAAGTGACTATCCATATGGGTTTGTGTTTGTCAACTTTCACTACACATAGGTCTTCATCAGAGTTTCAGATTTCAGAAGATATTCAAACGGAACTTTGATATATGGTTTCAAATACTTAAGATGGAGACTAATCAACAAGTGCTATTCAACAGAAGATAGTGAGATAGTCAAATACATTCTCACAAGATTGAAGAGTCATCTCAAAACAAGAGTGAACATAAGAAGATATGAGGGACTCAAACGATTCAAATTGAAGATTCATTTCAGAGGAACAAAGTTCCTTTATATGTTTCAAGTAGGATTACGTTGTAATTTTCACATTTAACACTAAGGGGAAGATTGTTAGGACCCCGAAAGTGGTATAGTGTTAATGTGAAATAAGCCTAAATGAATTACTTAGAAGAGGGCTATATAAGGAACCTAAGTAGTCCTAATTAGATATCCATTGCATTGTAAACTAGTCTAAGAAGCTGTGGAATGTAAATATACCGATTCTCTCTAATACCGAATATGTTCTTCACTTACCGAGTCTCACTTAATCTCATCACATCTTCTAATCTCACTATGATCTGACCTATCAGAAAGCATAGATATGAGACGACCCGTCCTAATCCATAAGGACGAACACAATAACATATGGAACATTACGAGGTATTTAACCTCTATATGATACATTTTACAAACATTGCATTCATTTTTAAAAGACAACTTTCATTATAACGATAGTTGACAATATGCATACCATTTCCCAATATATCCAAACTATAAATGATTTAATAATAATCTTGATGACTTCAACGACTCGAATGCAACGTCTTTTGAAATATGCCATGAATGACTGTAAGTAATATCTTTAAAATGAGCAAATGCACAGTGGAAGGTTTCTTTAATACCTGAGAATAAACATGCTTAAAAGTGTCAATCAAAAGGTTGGTGAGTTCATTAGTTTATCATAATCAATCGCTTCCATAATTTTAATAGACCACAAGATTTCATTTTCATAGTTAACTGCAGGAACACTCATCTGCAAAAATCATTCATATGGTGAACACCTGGTAACCGACATTAACAACTGCATCTAGAATATCCCCAAATATACAAGTACACTCATCTGTATATAAAATTGAAGTACTAAAGCATCCATAATCTGGATGGGAAGTGTCAAAGTCCATAGATCTATCTTCAGGATTTGCGTCAATTTGGGGGTCTGTTCCCAAATTCTTAAGCTACCAAGCTAAAAAGGGTGATATTCGGTATAATAATTCAACTATAGAATGTAGTTTCAATTACTTGTGTCTATTTCGTAAAACAGTTATAAAAGCAGCGCATGTATTCACAGTCCCAAAATATATATTGCAAAAGCATTTAAAAAGGGAGCAAATGAAACTCACAATACGATATTTTGTAGTAAAAATATGCATACGACGGCACTGAACAAGTGCAGGGTTGACCTCGGATTCACGAACCTATATCATTCATATATTAACACGCATAATATTAATCAACTAAGTTTATAATGTATTAAGATTAATTTTTACATATATAATTATATATTATGTATCACTTAATAAAAATAATATTTTGTTTAAAAATATGTAATATTAGTATAGATATGTAATAATTATATTTTAGATAAATAATATTTGTTGTAATAATAATAATAAGTTTAATAAAAATGATAATTTTACTAATAATGATATTTTTAATAAAAAATGATAGTTTTTAATAAAAATTATAATTTTAATGATAAGACTGATAATAAAATGTTATATGTTAATACCTATATTAATAATTAATAATAATAATAATAATAATAATAATAATAATAATAATAATAGTAATAATAATAATAATAATAATAATAATAATAATAATAATAATAATAATAATAATAATAATTTTAACAATGATAATAATAATTATACCCTTAATAAATAACAAGTATTGTAGTAGCTTCCATTGTTGAATGAATAACTAAAAAAAATTTGTCACTGTGCAGTATCGAACCCCTGACCTCTTGTTTCACAACCTCGATACTAAACCATTGAACTAAAAGTTCATTTTTGTATTAAAGCACACGTTTAATTATGTTAATATGTGATACTTGAAGCCCAATTCAAAAACCCACTTAGTATTGTGTTTCAAAAAGATAAACGCATGGCAGTCAATCAAGGCAAATTCGGTGCATTATCCTCATTATCAACACTTCACTACAACAAAAGTGGAATATATGACCTTTTTTCTGGGACCTAGTAAAATAAGGTCGTAAAAGCTACTTAGATAGGACCAGATGATATTTGGGGTCCCATTATGATATACTCTTTTAGAGTGGGGTCCTAAAGAGCTCTTTTCTGAGACACATTATTTTTTTGTGTCCTATTATCAAATATTTTCATAGGACACTTAGAAAGTGGATCCTAATAGAGGGGCTTATAAGGCCTTCATTCGTTAGTGTCTTATTATGTGTTTATGTAATAGGACACTTGTTATGAACGTCATATAAAATATACGTTTAGAGGCCATTTATTTCTGAGAGTCTTATTATATAGTAGCATAATAGGATGTTTTGTACATATGTCCTATAAATGTATGTTATTAGGACGTATTAGTTATTGGGGTCCTAATTATCATAATAGTTAATATGATATAATATGACATTTAAATTGTGTACCATATAAAGGGACTTTATAAGACATTTAAATGTTTGTGTCTTATTATTTGGTAGATACATAGGACACATGATATGACGGTCATATAAAAGATACTCTTTATAAGACATTTATTTATGTGAGTCGTATTATAGTAGTTATAATAGGACACTTAAATTCTTTAATAGGACATTTTTAGTTTTTGAGGTCATATTATCATATGATTTCATAGGACACTTTAATTGTGATTCATCAAATATTTAGTTATAAGACATTTAATGCATTATGTGTTAATTCAATATGACACTTTATATAAAAGTCATATGAAATAAACTATCATAGGACATTTATTTGTCCTAGTCGTATTATGTATTTAGCTAATAGGACATGTAATACTTATGTCGTATCATTGTCAATTTTTAGGACACTTTTAGTTTTTGGGGTCATAATTATCATATGATTTCATATGACACTTTAAATGTGAATCATAAAATGGTACTTTATAAGACATTTAACGGTTTAGTGTCGTATTATGTGTTATTTTAATAGGACACTTTATATTAAGTCATATGAAATAAACTATAATAGGACATTTATTTGTCCTAGTCGTATTATATATTTAGTTAATAGGATATGTAATACTTATGTCGTATCATTGTCAATTTTTAGGACACTTTCAGTTTTTGGGGTCATAATTATCATATGATTTCATAGGACACATTAATTGTGTGTCATAAAATGGTACTTTATAAGACATGTAACAGTGTAGTGTCGCATTATGTGTTATTTTAATAAGACACCTTATATAAAAGTCATATTAAATATAGTATCATAGGACATTTATTTGTCCTAGTCGTATCATTTCTTACGCTAATAGGACATGTCATACTTATGTCGTATCATTGTAAACATTAGTACACTTTTAGTTTTTTGGGTCTTAATTATCATATGATTTCACAGGATACTTAATAGTGACTCATTAAATGAGACTTTATAAGACATTTAATGGTTTGGTGTCACATTACGTGTTAATTTAATAGGACACCTTATATAAAATTCATATTAAATATACTATCATAGGACATTTGTTTGTGAATGTCGTATTACATCAAACATAGTAAGACATTTGATATGTAAGTCATATCAATGTAAGCATTTAGGATTGTTGATTGTTTAATAAGACATACGAGTTATTTGTGTCTTAATGATCATGAAGAGGATAAGGAGTTATAAGAATAGAATTCGGTTATCTTATGAACATTGCATTTTAGGCCAGTAGATCAAGCTACTGATTCTCAAGTGATGCAGTCCTACATCGTTTTATTTATAAATGAGTTGTCCATAACTTAAAATCTTTTTAAAAACTATTGTCTCAAACAAGGAGAGTTTCAACCGCGCGTTGCTGATTAAAAAATCTAGATTTTTCATCCTTGTTCTATTTTTATTTATATTAATGTCTTGCCCTAGAGCATATTCATGGTCCTTTGTACAATTTCAATCCTTTGATCAATTTGATGAAAAATTCCTTAATAATTTAAATTTTATAACTTTTTGTAATAATAAAATGGTTGCTTGGTATGATTGTGAAAATCTTAAGGTATAAAGGATTCTGAGCAATTTGAGCTCGATTTGTTAAAAAATTAATTTGGGTCGAGCTTAACATATTTTAAAGATCGTTTAGTAAAAGCATTTACATATCTGGTATCAAGTTGGAACACGTTTGCATGCTTAAACGAGTTTTTCATTTCCATGTGTTAATAATTATTTTTTACAATTTAATAATAATAACTATCGGATATATTAACGAGTCGAACTCGAAACAAGTTGAGTTTAAACTTGAGCTCTGAGTTGGTTTTATTTCATTGTTTATATGTTTTATTTATTTTGTCTTAATTCTATTCTAATATATTGGATACCACAGTTATGAATGTTGAGCATCTTACGATGCAGTCGTCGTCCGGTCTGCAATTCACTACCGGTTTGTTTAAAGAGGCTACAATAACAACAGCAACTTTCGAAGGTATTTCGAATCACCTATTGTTTGGATTTACTTTTTTTATATACCTACATGTCATTGTTTAGGCACAATGAATGTTATTGCTGATGTAGCAACTGCTACACGCTTATTTACTAGGCGGACAAGACGACGAACAAACCAAGGGCATTTAGAGAATTATGATGTTCAGAATGCCAGTGGCAGTGGTATGCAGTCCACCGTGATTTCGTTTAAAGATGCTATAACACCTGTAACAACGTCTACTGTGAAATGTCCCGTTCTTATTGATTAAAAACGTTCCATATTAATTGATTTCGTTGCGAGGTTTTGACCTCTATATGAGACGTTTTTCAAAGACTGCATTCATTTTAAAACAAACCATAACCTTTATTTCATCAATAAAGGTTTAAAAAGCTTTACGTAGATTATCAAATAATGATAATCTAAAATATCCTGTTTACACACGACCATTACATAATGGTTTACAATACAAATATGTTACAACAAAATAAGTTTCTTGAATGCAGTTTTTACACAATATCATACAAGCATGGACTCCAAATCTCGTCCTTATTTAAGTATGCGACAGCGGAAGCTCTTAATAATCACCTGAGAATAAACATGCTTAAAACGTCAACAAAAATGTTGGTGAGTTATAGGTTTAACCTATATATATCAAATCATAATAATAGACCACAAGATTTCATATTTCAATACACATCCCATACATAGAGATAAAAATCATTCATATGGTGAACACCTGGTAACCGACATTAACAAGATGCATATATAAGAATATCCCCATCATTCCGGGACACCCTTCGGATATGATATAAATTTCGAAGTACTAAAGCATCCAGTACTTTGGATGGGGTTTGTTAGGCCCAATAGATCTATCTTTAGGATTCGCGTCAATTAGGGTATCTGTTCCCTAATTCTTAGATTACCAGACTTAATAAAAAGGGGAATATTCGATTTCGATAATTCAACCATAGAATGTAGTTTCACGTACTTGTGTCCATTTTGTAAATCATTTATAAAACCTGCATGTATTCTCATCCCAAAAATATTAGATTTTAAAAGTGGGACTATAACTCACTTTCACAGATTTTTACTTCGTCGGGAAGTAAGACTTGGCCACTGGTTGATTCACAAACCTATAACAATATATACATATATATCAAAGTATGTTCAAAATATATTTACAACACTTTTAATATATTTTGATGTTTTAAGTTTATTAAGTCAGCTGTCCTCGTTAGTAACCTACAACTAGTTGTCCACAGTTAGATGTACAGAAATAAATCGATAAATATTATCTTGAATCAATCCACGACCCAGTGTATACGTATCTCAGTATTGATCACAACTCAAACTATATATATTTTGAAATCAACCTCAACCCTGTATAGCTAACTCCAACATTCACATATAGAGTGTCTATGGTTGTTCCGAAATATATATAGATGTGTCGACATGATAGGTCGAAACATTGTATACGTGTCTATGGTATCTCAAGATTACATAATATACAATACAAGTTGATTAAGTTATGGTTGGAATAGATTTGTTACCAATTTTCACGTAGCTAAAATGAGAAAAATTATCCAATCTTGTTTTACCCATAACTTCTTTATTTTAAATCCGTTTTGAGTGAATCAAATTGCTATGGTTTCATATTGAACTCTATTTTATGAATCTAAACAGAAAAAGTATAGGTTTATAGTCGGGAAAGTAAGTTACAAGTCATTTTTGTAAAGGTAGTCATTTCAGTCGAAAGAACGACATCTAGATGACTATTTTAGAAAACATACTTCCACTTTGAGTTTAACCATAATTTTTGGATATAGTTTCATGTTCATAATAAAAATCATTTTCTAAGAGTAACAACTTTTAAATCAAAGTTTATCATAGTTTTTAATTAACTAACCCAAAACAGCCCGCGGTGTTACTACGACGGCGTAAATCCGGTTTTACGGTGTTTTTCGTGTTTCCAGGTTTTAAATCATTAAGTTAGCATATCATATAGATATAGAACATGTGTTTAGTTGATTTTAAAAGTCAAGTTAGAAAGATTAACTTTTGTTTGCGAACAAGTTTAGAATTAACTAAACTATGTTCTAGTGATTACAAGTTTAAACCTTCGAATAAGATAGCTTTATATATATGAATCGAATGATGTTATGAACATCATTACTACCTTAAGTTCCTTGGATAAACCTACTGGAAAAGAGAAAAATGGATCTAGCTTCAACGGATCCTTGGATGGCTCGAAGTTCTTGAAGCAGAATCATGACACGAAAACAAGTTCAAGTAAGATCATCACTTGAAATAAGATTGTTATAGTTATAGAAATTGAACCAAAGTTTGAATATGATTATTACCTTGTATTAGAATGATAACCTACTGTAAGAAACAAAGATTTCTTGAGGTTGGATGATCACCTTACAAGATTGGAAGTGAGCTAGCAAACTTGAAAGTATTCTTGATTTTATGTAACTAGAACTTGTAGAATATATGAAGAACACTTAGAACTTGAAGATAGAACTTGAGAGAGATCAATTAGATGAAGAAAATTGAAGAATGAAAGTGTTTGTAGGTGTTTTTGGTAGTTGGTGTATGGATTAGATATAAAGGATATGTAATTTTGTTTTCATGTAAATAAGTCATGAATGATTACTCATATTTTTGTAATTTTATGAGATATTTCATGCTAGTTGCCAAATGATGGTTCCCACATGTGTTAGGTGACTCACATAGGCTGCTAAGAGCTGATCATTGGAGTGTATATACCAATAGTACATACATCTAAAAGCTGTGTATTGTACGAGTACGAATACGGGTGCATACGAGTAGAATTGTTGATGAAACTGAACGAGGATGTAATTATAAGCATTTTTGTTAAGTAGAAGTATTTTGATAAGTGTATTAAAGTCTTTCAAAAGTGTATAAATACATATTAAAACACTACATGTATATACATTTTAACTGAGTCGTTAAGTCATCGTTAGTCGTTACATGTAAGTGTTGTTTTTGAAACCTTTAGGTTAACGATCTTGTTAAATGTTGTTAACCCAATGTTTATAATATCAAATGAGATTTTAAATTATTATATTATCATGATATTATCATGTATGAATATCTCTTAATATGATATATATACATTAAATGTCTTTACAACGATAATCGTTACATATATGTCTCGTTTAAAAATCATTAAGTTAGTAGTCTTGTTTTTACATATGTAGTTCATTGTTAATATACTTAATGATATGTTTACTTATCATAGTATCATGTTAACTATATATATATCCATATATATGTCATCATATAGTTTTTACAAGTTTTAACGTTCGTGAATCACCGGTCAACTTGGGTGGTCAATTGTCTATATGAAACATATTTCAATTAATCAAGTCTTAACAAGTTTGATTGCTTAACATGTTGGAAACATTTAATCATGTAAATATCAATCTCAATTAATATATATAAACATGGAAAAGTTCGGGTCACTACAGTACCTACCCGTTAAATAAATTTCGTCCCGAAATTTTAAGCTGTTGAAGGTGTTGACGAATCTTCTGGAAATAGATGCGGGTATTTCTTCTTCATCTGATCTTCATGCTCCCAGGTGAACTCGGGTCCTCTACGAGCATTCCATCGAACCTTAACAATTGGTATCTTGTTTTGCTTAAGTCTTTTAACCTCACGATCCATTATTTCGACGGGTTCTTCGATGAATTGAAGTTTTTCGTTGATTTGGATTTCATCTAACGGAATAGTGAGATCTTCTTTAGCAAAACATTTCTTCAAATTCGAGACGTGGAAAGTGTTATGTACAGCCGCGAGTTGTTGAGGTAACTCAAGTCGGTAAGCTACTGGTTTGACACGATCAATAATCTTGAATGGTCCAATATACCTTGGATTTAATTTCCCTCGTTTACCAAATCGAACAACGCCTTTCCAAGGTGCAACTTTAAGCATGACCATCTCTCCAATTTCAAATTCTATATCTTTTCTTTTAATGTCAGCGTAGCTCTTTTGTCGACTTTGGGCGGTTTTCAACCGTTGTTGAATTTGGATGATCTTCTCGGTAGTTTCTTGTATAATCTCCGGACCCGTAATCTGTCTATCCCCCACTTCACTCCAACAAATCGGAGACCTGCACTTTCTACCATAAAGTGCTTCAAACAGCGCCATCTCAATGCTTGAATGGTAGCTGTTGTTGTAGGAAAATTCTGCTAACGGTAGATGTCGATCCCAACTGTTTCCGAAATCAATAACACATGCTCGTAGCATGTCTTCAAGCGTTTATATCATCCTTTCGCTCTGCCCATCAGTTTGTGGATGATAGGCAGTACTCATGTCTAGACGAGTTCCTAATGCTTGCTGTAATGTCTGCCAGAATCTTGAAATAAATCTGCCATTCCTATCAGAGATAATAGAGATTGGTATTCCATGTCTGGAGACGACTTCCTTCAAATACAGTCGTGCTAACTTCTCCATCTTGTCATCTTCTCTTATTGGCAGGAAGTGTGCTGATTTGGTGAGACGATCAACTATTACCCAAATAGTATCAAAACCACTTGCAGTCCTTGGCAATTTAGTGATGAAATCCATGGTAATGTTTTCCCATTTCCATTCCGGGATTTCGGGTTGTTGAAGTAGACCTGATGGTTTCTGATGCTCAGCTTTGACCTTAGAACACGTTAAACATTCTCCTACGTATTTAGCAACATCGGCTTTCATACCCGGCCACCAAAAATGTTTCTTGAGATCCTTGTACATCTTCCCCGTTCCAGGATGTATTGAGTATCTGGTTTTATGAGCTTCTCTAAGTACCATTTCTCTCATATCTCCAAATTTTGGTACCTAAATCCTTTCAGCCCTATACCGGGTTCTGTCTTCCCGAATATTAAGATGCTTCTCCGATCCTTTGGGTATTTCATCCTTTAAATTTCCCTCATTTAAAACTCCTTGTTGCGCCTCCTTTATTTGAGTAGTAAGGTTATTATGAATCATTATATTCATAGATTTTACTCGAATGGGTTCTCTGTCCTTCCTGCTCAAGGCATCGGCTACCACATTTGCCTTCCCCGGGTGGTAACGAATCTTAAAGTTGTAATCATTCAATAATTCAATCCACCTACGCTGCCTCATATTCAGTTGTTTCTGATTAAATATGTGTTGAAGACTTTTATGGTCGGTATATATAATACTTTTGACCCCATATAAGTAGTGCCTCCAAGTCTTTAATGCAAAAACAACCGCGCCTAATTCCAAATCATGCGTCGTATAATTTTGTTCGTGAATCTTCAATTGTCTAGACGCATAAGCAATCACCTTCGTTCGTTGCATTAATACACAACCGAGACCTTGCTTTGATGCGTCACAATAAATCACAAAATCATCATTCCCTTCAGGCAATGACAATATAGGTGCCGTAGTTAGCATTTTCTTCAATAACTGAAACGCTTTTTCTTGTTCATCATTCCATTCAAATTTCTTCCCTTTATGCGTTAATGCAGTCAAGGGTTTTGCTATTCTGGAAAAGTCTTGGATGAACCTTCTGTAGTAACCAGCTAGTCCTAAAAACTGGCGTATGTGTTTCGGAGTTTTCGGGGTTTCCCACTTTTCAACAGTTTCTATCTTTGCCGGATCCACCTTAATACCTTCTTTGTTCACTATGTGACCGAGGAATTGAACTTCTTCCAACCAAAATGCACACTTTGAAAACTTAGCGTACAATTCTTCCTTCCTCAATACTTCTAACACCTTTCTCAAATGTTCACCGTGTTCTTGGTCATTCTTTGAGTAAATAAGTATGTCATCAATGAAAACAATGACAAACTTGTCAAGGTATGGTCCACACACTCGGTTCATAAGGTCCATGAACACAACTGGTGCATTAGTTAAATCAAACGGTATGACCATAAACTCGTAATGACCGTACATGTTCTGAAAGCAGTCTTTGGAATATCATCTTCTTTCACCCGCATTTGATGATACCCGGAACGTAAGTCAATCTTTGAATAAATAGACGAGCCTTGTAGTTGATCAAATAAGTCGTCGATTCTCGGTAGTGGGTAGCGGTTCTTGACGGTAAGTTTGTTCAACTCTCGGTAGTCGATACACAACCTGAATGTACCATCTTTCTTCTTGACAAACAAAACAGGAGCTCCCCACGGTGATGTGCTTGGTCGAATGAAACCACGCTCTAAAAGTTCTTGTAATTGGCTTTGCAGTTCTTTCATCTCGCTGGGTGCGATGCTGTAAGGAGCACGAGCTATTGGTGCAGCTCCTGGTACAAGATCTATTTGAAATTCAACAGATCGATGTGGGGGTAATCCCGGTAATTCTTTCGGAAATACATCGGGAAATTCTTTTGCAATGGGAACATCATTGATGCTCTTTTCTTCAGTTTGTACATTCTCGACGTGTGCTAGAACATCATAGCAACCTTTTCTTATTAGTTTTTGTGCCTTTAAATTACTAATAAGATGTAGCTTCGTGTTGCCCTTTTCTCCGTACACCATTAAGGGTTTTCCTTTTTCTCGTATAATGCGAATTACATTTTTGTAACAAACGATCTCTGCTTTCACTTCTTTCAACCAGTCCATACCGATTATCACATCAAAACTCCCTAATTCTACTAGTATCAAATCAATCTTAAATGTTTCGCTAACCAGTTTAATTTCTCGATTCCGACATATATTATCTGCTGAAATTAATTTACCATTTGCTAATTCGAGTAAAAATTTACTATCCAAAGGCGTCAATGGACAACTTAATTTAGCACAAAAATCTCTACTCATATAGCTTCTATCCGCACCCGAATCAAATAAAACGTAAGCAGATTAATTGTCAATAAGAAACGTACCCGTAACAAGCTCCGGGTCTTCCCGTGCCTCTGCCGCATTAATATTGAAAACTCTTCCGCGGCCTTGTCCATTCGTGTTCTCCTGGTTCGGGAAATTTCTAATAATGTGGCCCGGTTTTCCACATTTATAACAAACTACATTGGCATAACTTGCTCCGACACTACTTGCTTCGCCATTACTCGTTCCGACACCATTTGTTCCTTTCGTTCTATTAACCCCTGGTCCGTAGACCTCACTCTTCGCCACGCTATGACCATTTCTTTTACACTTGTTGCAAAATTTGGTGCAGAACCCCTAGTGATACTTTTCACACCTTTGGCATAGCTGCTTCTGATTGTTGTTGTTGTTGTGGTTATTATTGTTGTTGGGATGATTGTTGTAGTTGCTGTTGTTGTTGTTTTTGGGCCGTTTGTTGTAGTTGCGATTGATGTTGCGATTGTTGGGATAATTGTTGCGATTATTGTTGTAATTGCTGTTGTTGTTGTATTGGTGATTCTTATCACCGTTTTCCTCCCACTTTCTTTTGACTTGCTTCACATTGGCCTCTTCAGCAGTCTGTTCTTTAATTCTTTCTTCAATCTGGTTCACTAGTTTGTGAGCCATTCTACATGCCTGTTGTATGGAGGCGGGCTCGTGTGAACTTATATCTTCTTGGATTCTTTCCGGTAATCCTTTCACAAACGCGTCGATCTTCTCTTCCTCATCTTCGAATGCTCCCGGACACAATAGGCACAATTCTGTGAATCGTCTTTCGTACGTGGTAATATCAAATCCTTAGGTTCGTAACCCTCTAAGTTCTGTCTTGAGCTTATTGACCTCGGTTCTGGGACAGTACTTCTCGTTCATCAAGTGCTTGAATGCTGACCACGGTAGTGCGTACGCATCGTCTTGTCCCACTAGCTCTAGATAGGTATTCCACCATGTTAACGCAGAACCTGTGAAGGTATGCGTAGCGTACATCACTTTGTCCTCTTCAGTACACTTACTTATGGCAAACACCGATTCGACCTTCTCGGTCCACCGTTTCAATCCGATCGGTCCTTCGGTTCCATCAAATTCCAAAGGTTTGCAGGCAGTGAATTCTTTGTAGGTGCATCCTACACGATTTCCTGTACAGCTAGATCCAAGCTTATTGTTGGTATGTAGCGCAGCCTGTACTGCAGCTATGTTTGAAGCTAGAAAAGTACGGAATTCCTCTTCATTCATATTCACGGTGTGTCGAGTAGTTGGTGCCATTTCCTTCAAAATAGTCAAATGGAACAAGTTAATCATACAGAATATTAAGAGTAGTTAATAGTATTTTGTAGCATAATATGAACTCATTTATAAAAGCTTTTTCTTCATATTAGCGTTTTATAAGTTTAAATTCGGGTAGTACCTACCCGTTAAGTTCATACTTAGTAGCTAATATACAATTCAACTACTACAATTCTATATGAAAAACTGATTATAATAATATTTCGCGTTCAGACTTTTACATAATATTTTACAAACTTACAATACCGCTTATTTTACATATAGCATGAAATATAGCACACAATAAATTTGATACAAGATGGTTGTGAAGATAATTCTAGCTAGTACACAAGTCGTTCAGCAAAGGCAATAAAGACATGTAATTCATACGTCCAGAAACAAGTCATGCATTCTGGTTTTACTAGGATTACTTCCCATCCTTGGTCTTGTGGAACATAACCGTTATGGCCGTTGATAAGACAGCGTGTTGTAATGTCGTCAAAGGGACGAGGGTTACGTAATGTCCAACAGTCCCGTAACAATCTAAAAACCTCATTTCTTACCCCAATTACCGACTCCGTCACTTGTGGGAACGTTTTGTTTAATAGTTGTAGCCCGATGTTCTTGTTCTCACTTTGGTGAGAAGTTAACATTACTAATCCGTAAGCATAACATGCTTCTTTATGTTGCATGTTAGCCGCTTTTTCTAAATCACGAAGTCCAATATTCGGATATATTGAGTCAAAATAATTTCTTAACCCATTGCGTAAAATAGCATTTGGGTTCCCCGCAATATATGCGTCAAAGTAAACACATCGTAACTTATGGATTTCCCAATGTGATATCCCCCATCTTTCGAACGAAAGCCTTTTATAAACCAAGGCATTCTTGGAACGTTCTTCGAATGTCTTACAAACTGATCTCGCCTTAAATAGTTGTGCAGAAGAATTCTGACCGACTCTAGACAAGATTTCATCAATCATGTCTCCGGGTAGGTCTCTTAAAATATTGGGTTGTCTATCCATTTTGTGTTTTTATACTGTAAAATAGACAAGAGTTAGATTCATAAAAAAAAAAATACTTATTAATACAAGCAATTTTTACACATATCATAAAGCATAAGCACACTATATTACATATATTACACCACACGAATACAACTATCTTATTCCGACTCGCTTGTTTCTTCTTCTTCGGTTTTGATTCGTTTTGCCAAGTTTCTAGGGATATATGATGTTCCCCTAATACGAGCCGTCGTTTTCCACATTGGTTTAGAAAAACCTGGTGGTTTAGAGGTTCCCGGGTCATTGTTACAACTTAAGGACTTCGGGGGTTGACGATACATATAAAGTTCATCGGGGTTGGAATTAGATTTCTCTATTTTTATGCCCTTTCCCTTATTATTTTCTTTTGCCTTTTTAAATTCAGTTGGGGTAATTTCTATAACATCATCGGAATTCTCGTCGGAATCCGATTCATCGTAGAATTGGTAATCCTCCCAATATTTTGCTTCCTTGGCGGAAACACCATTGACCATAATTAACCTTGGTGGGTTGGTTGAGGATTTTATTTTACTTAACCGTTTTATTATTTCCCCAACCGGTTCTATTTCTTCATCCGGTTCCGATTCTTCTTCCGGTTCCGATTCTTCTTCCGGTTCCGACTCTTCTTCCGGTTCCTCTTCGGGAACTTGTGAATCAGTCCACGAATCATTCCAATTTACATTTGACTCTTCATTATTATTAGGTGAGTCAATGGGACTTGTTCTAGAGGTAGACATCTATCACATAATATCAAACGCGTTAAGAGATTAATATATCACATAATATTCACATGTTAAAAATATATAGTTTCCAACAAAATTTGTTAAGCAATCATTTTTCAAGTAAACACGGTCGAAGTCCAGACTCACTAATGCATCCTAACAAACTCGATAAGACACACTAATGCAAAATTCTAGTTCTCTAAGACCAACGCTCGGATACCAACTGAAATGTCCCGTTCTTATTGATTAAAAACGTTCCATATTAATTGATTTCGTTGCGAGGTTTTGACCTCTATATGAGACGTTTTTCAAAGACTGCATTCATTTTAAAACAAACCATAACCTTTATTTCATCAATAAAGGTTTAAAAAGCTTTACGTAGATTATCAAATAATGATAATCTAAAATATCCTGTTTACACACGACCATTACATAATGGTTTACAATACAAATATGTTACAACAAAATAAGTTTCTTGAATGCAGTTTTTACACAATATCATACAAGCATGGACTCCAAATCTCGTCCTTATTTAAGTATGCGACAGCGGAAGCTCTTAATAATCACCTGAGAATAAACATGCTTAAAACGTCAACAAAAATGTTGGTGAGTTATAGGTTTAACCTATATATATCAAATCATAATAATAGACCACAAGATTTCATATTTCAATACACATCCCATACATAGAGATAAAAATCATTCATATGGTGAACACCTCGTAACCGACATTAACAAGATGCATATATAAGAATATCCCCATCATTCCGGGACACCCTTCGGATATGATATAAATTTCGAAGTACTAAAGCATCCAGTACTTTGGATGGGGTTTGTTAGGCCCAATAGATCTATCTTTAGGATTCGCGTCAATTAGGGTGTCTGTTCCCTAATTCTTAGATTACCAGACTTAATAAAAAGGGGAATATTCGATTTCGATAATTCAACCATAGAATGTAGTTTCACGTACTTGTGTCTATTTTGTAAATCATTTATAAAACCTGCATGTATTCTCATCCCAAAAATATTAGATTTTAAAAGTGGGACTATAACTCACTTTCACAGATTTTTACTTCGTCGGGAAGTAAGACTTGGCCACTGGTTGATTCACAAACCTATAACAATATATACATATATATCAAAGTATGTTCAAAATATATTTACAACACTTTTAATATATTTTGATGTTTTAAGTTTATTAAGTCAGCTGTCCTCGTTAGTAACCTACAACTAGTTGTCCACAGTTAGATGTACAGAAATAAATCGATAAATATTATCTTGAATCAATCCACGACCCAGTGTATACGTATCTCAGTATTGATCACAACTCAAACTATATATATTTTGAAATCAACCTCAACCCTGTATAGCTAACTCCAACATTCACATATAGAGTGTCTATGGTTGTTCCGAAATATATATAGATGTGTCGACATGATAGGTCGAAACATTGTATACGTGTCTATGGTATCTCAAGATTACATAATATACAATACAAGTTGATTAAGTTATGGTTGGAATAGATTTGTTACCAATTTTCACGTAGCTAAAATGAGAAAAATTATCCAATCTTGTTTTACCCATAACTTCTTTATTTTAAATCCGTTTTGAGTGAATCAAATTGCTATGGTTTCATATTGAACTATATTTTATGAATCTAAACAGAAAAAGTATAGGTTTATAGTCGGAAAAGTAAGTTACAAGTCATTTTTGTAAAGGTAGTCATTTCAGTCGAAAGAACGACGTCTAGATGACTATTTTAGAAAACATACTTCCACTTTGAGTTTAACCATAATTTTTGGATATAGTTTCATGTTCATAATAAAAATCATTTTCTAAGAGTAACAACTTTTAAATCAAAGTTTATCATAGTTTTTAATTAACTAACCCAAAACAGCCCGCGGTGTTACTACGACGGCGTAAATCCGGTTTTACGGTGTTTTTCGTGTTTCCAGGTTTTAAATCATTAAGTTAGCATATCATATAGAATTAGAACATGTGTTTAGTTGATTTTAAAAGTCAAGTTAGAAAGATTAACTTTTATTTGCGAACAAGTTTAGAATTAACTAAACTATGTTCTAGTGATTACAAGTTTAAACCTTCGAATAAGATAGCTTTATATATATGAATCGAATGATGTTATGAACATCATTACTACCTTAAGTTCTTTGGCTAAACCTACTGGAAAAGAGAAAAATGGATCTAGCTTCAACGGATCCTTGGATGGCTCGAAGTTCTTGAAGCAGAATCATGACACGAAAACAAGTTCAAGTAAGATCATCACTTGAAATAAGATTGTTATAGTTATAGAAATTGAACCAAAGTTTGAATATGATTATTACCTTGTATTAGAATGATAACCTACTGTAAGAAACAAAGATTTCTTGAGGTTGGATGATCACCTTACAAGATTGGAAGTGAGCTAGCAAACTTGAAAGTATTCTTGATTTTATGTAACTAGAACTTGTAGAATATATGAAGAACACTTAGAACTTGAAGATAGAACTTGAGAGAGATCAATTAGATGAAGAAAATTGAAGAATGAAAGTATTTGTAGGTGTTTTTGGTAGTTGGTGTATGGATTAGATATAAAGGATATGTAATTTTTTTTTCATGTAAATAAGTCATGAATGATTACTCATATTTTTGTAATTTTATGAGATATTTCATGCTAGTTGTCAAATGATGGTTCCTACATGTGTTAGGTGACTCACATAGGCTGCTAAGAGCTGATCATTGGAGTGTATATACCAATAGTACATACATCTAAAAGCTGTGTATTGTACGAGTACGAATACGGGTGCATATGAGTAGAATTGTTGACGAAACTGAACGAGGATGTAATTGTAAGCATTTTTGTTAAGTAGAAGTATTTTGATAAGTGTATTGAAGTCTTTCAAAAGTGTATAAATACATATTAAAACACTACATGTATATACATTTTAACTGAGTCGTTAAGTCATCGTTAGTCGTTACATGTAAGTGTTGTTTTGAAACCTTTAGGTTAACGATCTTGTTAAATGTTGTTAACCCAATGTTTATAATATCAAATGAGATTTTAAATTATTATATTATCATGAGATTATCATGTATGAATATCTCTTAATATGATATATATACATTAAATGTCTTTACAACGATAATCGTTACATATATGTCTCGTTTAAAAATCATTAAGTTAGTAGTCTTGTTTTTACATATGTAGTTCATTGTTAATATACTTAATGATATGTTTACTTATCATAGTATCATGTTAACTATATATATATATCCATATATATGTCATCATATAGTTTTTACAAGTTTTAACGTTCGTGAATCACCGGTCAACTTGGGTGGTCAATTGTCTATATGAAACATATTTCAATTAATCAAGTCTTAACAGGTTTGATTGCTTAACATGTTGGAAACATTTAATCATGTAAATATCAATCTCAATTAATATATATAAACATGGAAAAGTTCGGGTCACTACATACTGCACCACTTATTGGTGGTGTTGTTATTAATAATGTAGATATGTGAGTTATATCAGGCAATACTAAAAGTGATGCAGCTAAAATCTCAATTGTAAGTATTAATATACATTCAGATTGCATTATAAGTGAGATATATATATATATATATATATATATATATATATATATATATATATATATATATATATATATATATATATATATATATATATATATATATATATATATGTATGTATATATATGTATGTATGTATATATATGTATGTATGTATATGTATGTATGTATATATATATATATATATATATATGTATGTATATATATACATATGTATGTACATATATATATACATATACATATATATGTATACATATATATGTATATACATATATATGTATATATGTGTATATGTATATATATACATATATATATGTATATATACATATAGATATATAGATATATATGTATATGTATATATATATATATATATATATATATATATATATATATATATATATATATAGTGCAACTGTAATTATCACGTCATGGCCATGATGAGACTTGTTTGTAGGGATATATCTTATTATGTATTATACAGTTAATCAGCACGTCATGGCCATTATCACACTGATCACACACGTTGGTAGGGATTGATCTTTTTGTGTATATAACTTCTGTATTATCTAAATTAATACAGACAAACATGGATGAGCTAGCTAAAACACTTCCTGAAGGTTCACCTGATAATCCTGGTCCAGATGATGTTTTTTTCCAAAGTTATGGGTAACAATAAATATGGTGCAGTGGATATGAATGGATTAGGTGTTCGAGCTTCTGATATTTGGGGTAAATTACCAAGTCGTAATGTTATTTGTATGGAGAACATTCAACTCAAGTTAGAGAACAAAGAACTTACCAAAAAAATGTACATATAACAGAACAGTTGGCAAGTGAGAATGGTTCAGTTGTTGAAGATACCACAACACCACAGGGCCTCACCGTAGTTAATGTAGCTCCACGTCTTAAGGTATTTTTCTATTTAACATCTTAATGTGTGTGTTTGATATTTACATTTACCATTCATAACTGCTTCTTACACGTTTATTTCTAGGTTGGAGATGAAGTTTTTTTACACAATACACTTAACCCTAGCGAGAAGGTAGGAAGAGGATGGTTGAGGATCTTGGATCCAACTGAGGTAATTGGTGGTGTAGAGATTGGAGATGATTGGTGTGCGGTACACCTTCAACATGTCCTTAAAAAACCTGCTGATATAGTTAGGCCATTTGATATGATTAAGAATGTTGAAGACGCTACAGGCGTAAATATCGCGTGGCCTTCTACATTCATATCAGCATGTATATCATAAATTTGTGATAATATTAAATTTTATTTATAACATGCACTCTTATGCTTATAAATATATGATTTTTTTTATTTACATGTGGTATCCTTGAATTAATAAAGATACGTGTTGATCGAAGACGTTCTTCGTTACTTTTAATTATTTTTATTTTCTTTGTCGAATGTTATTTTAGTATTGATATGTTGGATTATCTATGAATTTTTAATGTTTGGTGTTTTTTAGTTTATGAGTACAATTTATTAAAATATAATTATGTTTTATTTTATAATTATTTTTAATAGAAATTAATAATTGGATGTCGAAAATTTGAATTAAATAGAATCTAGGCCTGAATATATGGATCCAATAATCCGATCCGGGCCCAAATAATCAAATCGATCAGAATACCTGAATTGTAAAAGAACTTGAATCGGACCCGAATATCCGAACCGGATCCAAATATAAAAACCTATTCGGAATTACTATGACTTGAAAGGACTCATTTTGTGGTTTTAATACTTTTACTTGATAGGACCCCATATTGTTTAAAAATACAATTGTATTAGGACTTTTTAATGGTACTAACATCGAAAACATTATATTAGGACTCTGTAAAATGGTACTAAACTAACATCTTATTATATATTAGAAACCATTTTTTGGTTTTAAAGTTTAAGAAATATATATTAGGACTTTTTTTAATGGTACTAACATGAAAAATCATTATATTAGGACCCTATTATGTAGTACTAAAGTAACATTTGTGTATATTGGGACCTTTTTCCTAGGTAGTAAACAAGAATGTCGATACATTAGGACTTTTTTTATTGGTACTAATGTAGTATTTTTTTATAAAAGGACTCTTATTTGGGTACTAATATAATAATGGGACCATTTTTTTGTCCTTAAAAAATATAAAACTTAAATAGGACCCCTTTGTTGGTACTAATATATATATATATATATATATATATATTTTTACTTTTGGGACCCTTTTGTATGTCCCAATCTAAATAGAAGTCACTCGATATATACTTGTAAGGACTTTTCTGTGTGGTTGTTATATATATTATAGGACCCGATAATTGGTTTCATAATCTTATCACCTGTAGTGACCCGTCCTAATCCATCTGGATGAAGTCTTCAACAGTTGGTCCCATTGCGAGGTTCTGACCTCTATATGTCATGAACGACTCCATGTAATATGAGCAAATGCAGAGCGGAAGATTTCATTCAAACCTGAGAATAAACATGCTTTAAAGTATCAACCAAAAGGTTGGTGAGTTCATAAGTTTATCATAAAACAATAAAATTCATCATTTTGATATAGCACAAGATTTAAATGCTGCATGGTACAAATGGGCCCGAATCCTATATCCACCTGTAATGTACATGCGATATCTTTTAAATACACTACACCTTTCTCATGTACGAAATCATGTTTCATAAATCTTAGTAACCGTACACATATCTCGTGCACAAATATAACATACACATAACCTGTGTATAAAATCATTCTCTCGATACATAACATTCATATCAATTGGTGGCAATTATCATGTCCACATAATTCAATGGTGGCAATTATCATGTCAACATAATTCAATGGTGGCAATTATCATGTCCACATAATTCAATGGTGGCAATTATCATGTTCACATAATTCAACAATAATCCGCAGAACTTCTGTCTGCATATTAATTCATTCGAGGAATGTTTTGCTTATGTCTATCTCGTCAAACATTTATAAAATCATTTCATGTATTCGCAGTTCAAAATATATTTCAATAGCATTTAATAAAGCAATTGTAAAAACATCGCATGTATTCTCAGTCCCAAAAATATAAAGAGTAAAAGGGAGCAAAAGTGACATTATAGGACCAATTTGGGTGTCCTATATGTACACTTTTGTTGTAGTGATGAAAGTGTAAAATCAAACATGTAATTGAATAATACACTTAGTTTATTATGAAACGGAATTCATTGAATTTGAAACAGAGATTGCAGTTAACGATGATTAAGTCGTTAACAAGGAATGTACATCATTGGATATTAGTAATATGAATTAACCGAGTAGTATCTACCCTTTATTCAATTCATACATAATAGCTTAATACGAAAAGATATATTATGGTTTCCAAAATTCATATATATAAGATATAAATTCTTTGGAAATAATGAGTTAATACTTCTTAACTCGTTATTTCAATATACCCGTTGGTGATTGTGGTGTCGATATTGTTGATGGTTATGGAGCTGGTGTAACCTGTGGTGTTAGAGGTGTTGCTGGTGTTGGTGATACTGATGGTGATGCTGGTGGTACTACCGGTGGTGTTTGTATAACAAGTCTAGCTTGTAAATCGTGCACCATTCATGTCAGGGTTTCATTTCATCATTTCTATTCGCCCACTTATCTAGTTTATGATTAAGGCTGGAATAGATAATCTCTAAGACTTTAGAGATTACATAATCATTGCAGAATGTTTCTCCAATGAAATTATGAAGCATTACTTCATAGGTTATTGTTGTTGGTACTTCTTGGTAACTACGATGCGTATGACGTTGATGCTCGAGTTACAAATTGTGATGTTGAGGTGTGGGATGCGGATGTTGTTGTTGATGGTGGTAATGGTACTGTTGGTGTTGATGATGGTGGTACTGTGATGCCGGTGATATTGCTGGTACTTGTGGTATTGAGGCTTGCGATGTGGATGTTGTTGGTGGTACTGGTGCTGTTGATGGTGCATGTAATCTTCGCACCATATCCTCCAAAGTCACTACTTGAGCGCAAAGCTCGTTGACTTCTTCTATTATACCGGGGTGATTGTTGGTTCGAACGAGTAGATGAATAAGATCTAGAATTTGAGATAGTATATAATCATGACGAGATACTCCGGAAATGAGAGAGAACATGGTGTCTCGAACAAGTTCACCGGTAAGTGCTTTAGGTTCTTTGCCAAGAGAGAAATGTGGTGGATGGAAAGGATCACCTTCTTCTTGTCTCCAATGATTAAGTAAACTACGAACCATCCCCAATTTATCCAGAATAGATGATGGCTAATTGGTTGATCCATTCCGGTCACACTGCTTTCGGAGCTTGAGTGGAAATCCTTATCGGAATAACTGTCGGAATCCGGAGAGCTTGAACTAGTTGCGACATCCATCTTGCATCGTCGAGGAAATGAATTTTTGATAGGAGATAGATTATAGGACTTAGATTGGTATACATAATTTACATATGTATATATAATACCAAAATTCCATAAATTACGGAGGAGTCTTTGGAAGATGTCAGGTAAAGTTTACAGTAACAGATGCGCTTAGATATGAATTAGTAGATACACTAAGATATGAATTTTGTCTAAACACTATTTATGCAATCAATACAGTAAGATGTGTCTAGACTAAGAATGATAAACATGTAATTTTTCGACAAGAACTGATAAGCAAAACTTTTTGATATGCATCCAAGGTCGAAGTCCAGACTCACTAATTCATCTTAATAACTATCCGTTAGACACACTAATGCCAGACATGGTTCGCTAAGACCACCGCTCTGATATAACATGAGACTACCTGTCCTAATCCATAAGGATGAATACAATAACATATGGAACATTGCGAGGTATTTGACCTCTATATGATACATTTTACAAACATTGCATTCATTTTTAAAAGACAACTTTCATTATAACGATAGTTGACAATATGCATACCATTTCCCAATATATCCAAACTATAAATGACTTAATAATAATCTTGATGACTTCAACGACTCGAATGCAACGTCTTTTGAAATATGCCATGAATGACTCCAAGTAATATCTTTAAAATGCGCAAATGCACAGCGGAAGGTTTCTTTAATACCTGATAAACATGCTTAAAAGTGTCAACCAAAAGGTTGGTGAGTTCATTAGTTTATCATAATCAATCGTTTCCATAATTTTAATAGACCACAAGATTTCATTTTCATTGTTAACTGTAGGAACACTCATCTGTAAAAATCATTCATATGGTGAACACCTGGTAACCGACATTAACAAATGCATCTAGAATATCCCCAAATATACAGGTACACTCATCTGTATATAAAATCAAAGTACTAAAGCATCCATAACCTGGATGGGACGTGTTAAAGTCCATAGATCTATCTTCAGGATTCGCGTCAATTTGGGGCTCTGTTCCCAAATTCTTAGGCTATCAAGCTAAAAAGGGTGATATCCGGTATAATAATTCAACCATAGAATGTAGTTTCAATTACTTGTGCCTATTTCATAAAACAGTTATAAAAGCAGCGCATGTATTCTCAGTCCCAAAATATATATTGCAAAAGCATTTAAAAAGGGAGCAAATGAAACTCACAATACAATATTTTGTAGTAAAAATATGCATACGACGACACTGAACAAGTGCAGGGTTGACCTCTGATTCACGAACCTATATCATTCATATATTAACATGTATAATATTAATCAACTAAGTTTATAATGTATTAAGATTAATTTTTACATATATAATCATATTACTATCTATATTGTATAATATATTTATATATTATGTATCACTTAATAAAAATAATATTTTGTTTAAAAATATGTAATATTAGTATAGATATGTAAATAATTATATTTTAGATAAATAATATTTGTTGTAATAATAATAATAAGTTTAATAAAAATGATAATTTTATATATAATGATAATTTTACTAATAATGATATAAAAAATGATAATTTTTAATAAAAATGATAATTTTAATGATAAGACTGATAATAAAATGTTATATGTTAATACCTATATTAATAATAATAATAATAATAATAATAATAATAATAATAATAATAATTTTAACAATGATAATAATTATACCTTTAATAAATAATAATAATAATTTAATAATAATAATAATAATAATAATAATAATAATAATAATAATAATAATAATAATAATAATAATAATAATAATAATAATAATAATAATAAAGGTATAATAATAATTATACCTTTAATAAATAACAAGTATTGTAGTAGCTTCCATTGTTGAATGAATAACTAAAAAAAATTTGTCACTGTGCAGTATCGAACCCCTGACCTCTTGTTTCACAACCTCGATACTAGACCATTAAACTACAAGTTCGTTTTTTTATTAAAGCCCACGTTTAATTATGTTAATATGTGATACTTGAAGCCTAATTCAAAAACCCACTTAGTATTGTGTTTCAAAAAGATAAATGCATGGCAGTCAATCAAGGCAATTTCGTTGCATTATCCTCATTATCAACACTTTTTCATTCACTTTAATACCACTATCACCTTAATTAATATCATCGACTAATACTCATCATAATTAAATTATCATCTTCAAATCCCTTTATTGTTGTAACCGAAAAAAATACAGCAGCTGCATTTTCAACAGAAACAGCGAAATTGCAGCAGGTAGATTACGATGGTATCCTACTATAACAGAAAATGAATAGTAGGAGTTGAAGGTAGTTCAGGTTGTGGTGTTGTGCGTGGGGTCATGAAAGAAACAACCAAAACAGCAAGGTAGTAGCAGCGGAGCTGCAGTAGCAGTTCGAAAGAAAAAAAATGTGAAACGGTTTGCAATAATTAACAAGGGTGATGGTGGTTTCGTACGATGGTTGTGGGCTGCAGGGTGACGGATGGTGGTTCACTGGGGAGTTCGAAGATGGTCCAAAGGTGATGATTTGGGTTGTACAAATAGTAAATAAGGTCTCTATTATGGCTTTGTTCGATCAAAATACTAAACGAGTTGTAGCGGTTTGGTTTATAACGATGGGTGTTGGTTTGTGGATTAAGAAACGGAAAATACATTCGGTTGTAGCTGCAGTAGTAATAACACTAAACGTAAGGTGATGGTTTGTGAGGATATTGGCGGTGGAGGTTTATCTAGGGTGGTGATCGGTTGAAGTGGTGATGAAGGGTTTCGAACACAAAAGGTTAGTGATGGCGTTTTGAATTTATTATCGGTCGAAACCATAAATAAAAGCGGCACCAGTTGCAATAGTAAATGAGTTTGAATATACTTCACCATTGGTTTCATGTGTCGAACATAATGAAAACGAGAAACAGTAACAGTTAGTGCATAGCAGCCGTAACCACTATCAAGCTGAAGGGGATATTTAGGATTATGGCGGTCTAGTGATGAACTAATATTAATGAAGGGTGTGATGATGGTCGAGTTTAGTTTTAACCCAAAACAAGAGATTGAGTAGGAGAAGTTGTAGTTGATTTTGGTTGGTTTGATAGTGATCAAAGAAGAATACCAAAAATAAAGCAGTGGTAATATGAAATAGATGGTTGGTTGAGTTGTTTTATTTATAAGGATAATGATTGTTTGATCATTGTGGTTAATGGATTGTGGCCGTGGAGCTTGGAAGAAGAACAAGATATGTAAGGTGATGTGTTGGGTTCTCTGCAAACATATATGTTGATATATAATGTGTGAGTGGGTTTGTGTTAGTTTGGTAGGAGAGTAGAACAAGATTACAATTTCTGATATAGAAAACAAGAAATGCATATGTGTAGTTTGTATGTAAATGTATGCATGTATATATATTATATTTATGTGTTAAGTGGGGAACGAACACAGTAATAGCATTAATAATATCTAGATTTTAAACTGATTACTCAAAAAGTCTACAAGATTGATGGTGTTAATTTTGTCCAGCATATATCAGCTTTATCTTTATATATATCTATGATAGATATAGCTAACAGAATGATAGACTAGAATTCCCATATGTAACAATTAAGTACAGTAACAAGGAGAATTTTCAATTTGTAATAGTGAAGTCGCCCTTTATCATATTCAGTAGATATTTAAAATTACGGACCAATGTCTCGTGCTCCGTTGTTAATCAGTGACGGATAAAAGTCTCAGAAAAATCTCAAAATTTTATATTAGTTATAATTATTTATTCTAATCTTTATGGTATAAAATTTGGTTATTAACTATTAAATAAAAATTAAATCACTGTCACCGCTCGATTCCAGGTAAGATATGAAAAGTGTTCAAATTTAACAATTAGCTCTTAAATACATTTTTAATAAGCCTATAATTTATATAACTCATTTTCGGATCACCGTTTATTTAAAATTATATAAGTTTGAATTTAGACTTGTCTAATATTAATCGGAACATCAAACGAGTATTACAATTATTGAATATTTATTTTTAATATACTTTTATGTATATATAGATATGTTTTAAATAATAATTATTATAATATTATAATATCATATTTCATAACAATAATATTCAATATTTTAAATTATACTTTCAATTATTATTTATATTTATACACACATATTTATTTACAACTAGTTGTTCGTGAATCGTCAGGAATGATCGAAAGTCAAATGAATATATGAAACAGTTCAAAATTTTTTAGACTAACCTAACAGACTTTTATTATTGTGTCAAAAATAATTAAATCGTATTGAGAGTTTGATTTAAAATTAGTCAAAATTTTTCGGGTCGTCACAAGATAAATATTAATATTACTAATATTAATATTAATAATATAATAATAAACTTGTATGAATCTCAAAAAGCTAAAACCTAAAAATTTTTAATAGAAAATTTTAAATTCATAAATAGATTGAACCAAATCAGTGGACAAAATTTTCTTAGATGGGTTAGAAGGCTAGATCTAAAGTCAACAAAAACTTAAAGGTTGTTAACAATCATATTATAGTAACAAAAAAAAGTCAATAAATTTATATGTTTTTTTAAACGGAAAATTTATATGTGAAGAGTATTTGTGTCTATATATGAATATATAGCTGAACCACCAAAGCATTGCCTGGGAGGTATACGAGGGGGCGACCGTTGTCCTCAACGAGTAGGCGCAGGTTCGATTGCAAGGGCCGGATCTGAATGATACTGCGAACAATTAAGTTCTCGAAGGGGGTTTTCCCAACCTTAAACTGTACTGCCAGGGTTGTTACAATTTGGGTTTCCTCCTAACGTGTGCGTGGGTGGCGTATGAGTGCGAATGTGGTTAAGTCCCCTCTAGATGATTCCGATACTGCTGTTAAAAAAATAAAAAAAAAATAAACATAGCAGAAGAAAAGAAAGGGAAAATTATTTAGGTTTTAAGGTTTAAAATATTCAGGTTGAAAGATGTTGGTACTATTTTCCATCTAGCGGCTAAAAGGTGCCAGTACAATACTAGAACTGCCTAGCGTGGTGAGATGTATTGCCGACTGATGTTTGCCCTCGAGATAAGATCCCTGCAGACCCAGAACATGGACGAGATCTCAATGGGGTGCCCTTATCAGTCTTCTGGGACAAGACTGTGAGCTGGTCCGTCTAACGTAGTGTTGCTAAGCGGTGAAGTTCTAGAGTGAGAAAGTTTTGTGTGTGAGAGAAAGTGTGGTCTTTGCCACAAGTGACTGAACTCTTAAATGTGGTGACCCAGAGGGTCTATTCATAGGCGCAGATCCTCCGAATTTTTTGGAAACACGTGTCAGATGCTAATTAATTTGATTACGCGAAATATCGGCAATCGCCTTCGGCTTGGGCTGACGTGGTTTTATGTCGCTCAAGGGCCTATTCAAGGGCTTAAGCATAGAAGATGCCTACAGAGCTTACGCATGATGTTGGACGGCCTGGCTGAGTGTTGAACGGATGTTAACAAAAGCTACTATTGCTACCCTTTATGCATTTCGAGCCTTTCTTTTATGTAAAAAAATGATACTTTTATGCGTGTATCCCCCAGGATACACCATTAAGTCACCGCAGTTTAATTTCTTTGTTTTTGTAAAAAAATAAAGTCATTAAACTATAAAAAAATAAGAAGTGCCTTTTTTCTGGAAAACATACATCTGCTATAGCCGTCTGCTCTCTGATGCTATGTGACCCCAAATGATGAATTTTGCCACAATATCCTTTAATTTTGATTTTAAATGTTAATTAAAAAAAATTGAATTTCAAACTGATCCCCCAATTGATCCTATCCCTACAGGTGTCCCGATCAACATAACTTTCAAACTTCCCCTTTGCCTATAAATACTCCGTTTATACACTTATTTTCTTTTTTTCAACTCTTCAACCTCTTCAAAGGATCATATTGTGCAAGCAATTCTAGGGTTTTTCCAATAACACGTCTGCAAGGTTAGTATTCGTCTTATTTCCTCCACTATTTCTGTTTATAAATATCTACCATGGCCAAATCAACCAGTACTTCTTCGCGGAAGGATACTCGAGATATCAGCACTATTGAGACCACCATGACAGAATCAGTGTAAGAAGCCTAGTGCATAACGTTTAAAAACTTAAGTCTCTTAAACCCAACTGTTCTGTCTTCTTCCAATAGAGCCAATAGGCTCCCTGCTAATAACATAGCCTTGTACAAATTACAACTCACTGTAGGCAACCTTCACATTCTTCCCTCTACTTTTTTACATAAGTTACTTGCCCACTATGGAATCGGTCTTAGTCAAATACATCCATTTGTTCTTCAAAAGGTCATTTTATTTGACATGTTTTTTAATTGTCACAATAGGAAACCTAGTGTTTATATTTTTCACGAGTTGTTTAGAACCAGACTTGTTAGCAAGTGTTGGTACACTTTTGATTGTAAAAAAGGAAAAAAATTTGTGAGTGAAATAGAGTCATCCTTAAAGTTCTAGAAAGAACCATTTTTTTATGTTGACGATAAAATCATTCAAAAGATATGGGTTGTTGTTCGTGAATGGTCCAAAGCTAAGGTAGGTGCCACCAATGCTATCGCATTATCTGAGGATGGAAATAATATGGTGGAGTCCTTAAAAGCTTTGAATCTCCCCTAAAGATCTTATGTTGACATGGAGGCAATTTTGGTTCTCTGTGGCATGAGTTGTAATTGGCGTGTTGGGTTTATGCCAATACGTCAGTTGAAATGCCATGGTAGGCTCCTTTGTTAGTCTTCTATGCTTTAATGCCTTAACATGATCTATATGTTTCTTATGTATACTGTTTTTGTGTTTACTTGCATTGTTTATGCTTAAGAAGAAGAAATGAAGGTATTTGAGACTCTTAATGTTCGTACTTTTAATGAGATTGTGGTTGGTGAGCGTCCCAAAACTGCTGAGGAGCTTGAGGCTGATAAGGAAAAGTTGGCTGAATTTGAGAACAGCTGAAAAGTCCTGAACGAACAATGGAAGGTGAGGGTGGTGGTGCTGGTGAACCCACCCCTGAAGTTGAGATTCTAGATGTTACTCATTCTATTTATCCGTCAAAAAAATCATCAAAATGCTTGAAGCGTGAGGGTAAACCCCCCGTGGATGCTACCACACCATCCAAGAAACAAAGAAGTATGTATTCTATTTATCTGTTTCTATAACTTGTCCTCATGTTGTTATGCTTATATTTAATTTGTTGACCAGGAGTTGTTCTTTCAGATGATGATGATGAAGCCACTGTTGATGGGGCTGATGATGATGATGATGCTGATGATGAAGATTATTTTTAAAGAATACTCATTATTCTCCACCTTTCTTCTCTAAGGGTCCAGACACAACCCATTCTTCTTCCTCTTCCCTTCCTCCCCGTCTGTGCCACTGGCTGGCTTGAGAATGTTTATTGAGGATCCTTGCAACAAGTCTAAAAACTTTATTGATTTTTTGAAGGTAATCACTTGTTGACATTGATGTTTTTTGCCACTAAGGATTTGCTAGTTGTACTTATGCTACAAATTATATTATTATGTGCAGACAAACTCCATTACAGATCCCTCTTCATCACTCTCCAACTTAACGATGAATGAGAGTCTACAGTCTACCGCCGCCTCCCTGGTGCTTCATACTCAACATGTGCTGCATAGCCTAAAAATGCAGCAATCTCAAGAGTTTGTTGTCGCTAAGGCTGCTGAGAATGCAACAAAAGTGAAAAAGTTGGAGGTGGAGGTGCAGGATGTTCATAAACGTTGGAATATTGCTTCTGATTTTGTACAGAAGAAGGAAGAGGCACTGAAGGTTGTTGAGATTTCTAGTGTTCAATTGAGGGCGGAGAAGGAAAATTTATTGCAGGAAATTGAAGCCTTGGAGAAATTTGCTGAAGAGAGCTGCCTTGAAACCCAGGAGAAAGCTGTTGCTGCTGCTGATGCTGAGGGTATATTCACTGAGCTGAAGAATGGCATTCCTACTCTGGTGAAGAGGGTACTGGATTCGAACACGATTAGTTATGCTTTTTACAACTACCATCTTGCTGCGGTGGTGACGGTATGTCTGAAGTTGTTTATGAGGTGATGAATTTGGCTCCCAACAAACCTGACCCTCTGCCGAAGGATATTTCCATGTACATTAAACCCGCTGCTGAAGCACAATATGAGGTTACTAAAGATGTCGTGGAAAATATAAAAATTGTTTCTGTGGAGGAGGTGTGCAAAAAGGAAGGTGTGGCGGTGAAAGAAATACTGGAGGTGCTAGTATGATTTAAGGAACAATTTGAACAATGTCTGTAATAAAAATATTCTGATTTGTATGCATTTTCTGATGATACTTATATTTTTAAACTTGTTTTGTTATCATATATTAACATGATTACTGCTCGCTGTTTAAATTTGCTTATGCTTGTATTTTGCTTTCCCTGCTACGTAGTACATTTACCTTGCCTGTTTGCTTTTATGAGGACAAATGAACCTTAATGTTATCCGTCCTCCGTATTGCGTTTAGCAATTTGCTTAGCGTAAAATTTGTTGTCTGCGGAACACAAAATTCTTGAGTTAAAAGAGAATTACTTATCAACACTGTTATTTCATGCTTTTTATAAGTTTAACCATGAGTCAAAAGATACTTAATTAATGTGTTTTTATATCAGTTGCTTATTATCTTAACATAACATCTAATGGTCTGTGCTTCGTTCTGCGTTTTGCGCTTAGGCGTTGTGCGGCTTGAAAATAAATTTTTACTTTGATTTTTATGATAAAGCTTTATCTGCTTTTCGTAAGAATGGATTTATGCAGTTGAGATAAACCATTGTATATGTCACGACATTTAATAGATGATGTATTTATGTCTCGGTGCTTTCTAGTGAAATCTATTCTTACACTAGCTGATCCCTTGCATCGTATTTTGTCGACACAAGAGCTTCTGCCATCGGGAGCAAAAATGAATTACCTTTTGTGGGCAGGAATATATGAATGCACTACTTTACATTTGTAACGTGTAGCGCTTTACGTAAGAAAAAAAGTAAGATTTCATTGATAACATTATGCTGCACTTACAAAAATTTGTTTAATATTTTCGCATGGATAGAGTGATCAAGTCTATCCCGAAAACTACAAAAATTTGCATTGTGCTTGTTCAAATCTCAATAATGAACTTTTTTTTGCTAACATGCTGCACTATATGTATAGGCATTTGTCTTCCGTGCAGCGTGCTCAACTGAAATTTTAAGGCTTTATCTGGTTGGATGCTCTGAAGTATCCATTTACCTCATTCCTGTTAAACCTCTAATCATATCTCCTTCCGCTTCATAGATGACAGACCTCTCTCTTGCTGTGTCGGCATATTCCGAATGAACCACAACAATGCCATTGGGAGTAGGAAAACTCAACTCTGCATGTGGTGTAGACGAGATAGCACCAAACTTACCTTCTTCCTAATAAAGCACTGAACCTTGATTTGTCGTTCAGCACTGTAAAATCAACAATTTCTATGCGAACTAACGGATATGTTCCCAGGATAACCTCTAGCTTGATTTTCCTAACTGCTCTAACAGATGGTCCCGTTATTCCAGCAATTTTCAAATCCGTGTTGCGCAATCTATCCTTAACGCTGAAGGGAAAGCATCGAAAACAATCCAAATACAGAAGATCTACTTCACTTCTAGTGTCCGTGTAGATTTTGGATATAAACTTGTTTGCAATTACTGCATAAATTTCAACAGGATCTTCTGACAGTTGCCTGTTTGGATTTGTGTGAAAAACGATTGGAGCATACATCCATGCTTCCGTACTGCGTTCTCCGCCTAACTCCTGTTCCTCTCCCTCATTCCAAAGGAAATTTATGCGTCTTTCTGGAGTTGGTTCTCTTTCCTCTTTTCGTTCCTCCCTTCGGTTCCAGTCTCTCCGCACACCGTGCCTTGACTTTTTGTAACGACCCAACCCGTTATCCGATCAAAAATGCGCCTTTTTTTTGGGACAGTACATCTGAACGACGTACCAAGTATTGGACGGCGTCCAATGCTTCACTGCTGGATGGCATCCCGAATCTTGACGCCGTCCCACTTAGCTGAAAATGAAAACAGGGTCTTACAACTCTTCCCCACTTAAATCGGATCACGTCCTCGTGATCTTAGCCCCAAAATAGCCAAGAAAGTATGCCTTCCTCGAATCTTCGAGTTCTCACGCACTCTGCACCCCCTCGATGCCACTAATGCTGAAATGTCCCGTTCATATTGAATATAAACGTTCCATATTAATTGATTTCGTTGCGAGGTTTTGACCTCTATATGAGACGTTTTTCAAAGACTGCATTCATTTTTAAAACAACCATAACCTTTATTTTATCAATAAAGGTTTTAAAAACATTACGTAGATTATCAAATAATGATAATCTAAAATATACTGTTTACACACGACCATTACATAATGGTTTACAATAGAAATATATTACATCGACATATGTTTCTTGAATGCAGTTTTTACACAATATCATACAAACATGGACTCCAAATCTTGTCCTTATTTTAGTATGCAACAGCGAAAGCTCTTAGTATTCACCTGAGAATAAACATGCTTTAAACGTCAACAAAAATATTGGTGAATTATAGGTTTAACCTATATATATCAAATCGTAACAATAGACCACAAGATTTCATATTTCAATACACATCCCATACATAGAGATAAAAATCATTCATATGGTGAACACCTGGTAACCGACATTAACAAGATGCATAAATAAGAATATCCCCATCATTCTGGGACACCCTTCGGATATGATATAAATTTCGAAGTACTAAAGCATCCGGTACTTTGGTTGGGGTTTGTTAGGCCCAATAAATCTATCTTTAGGATTCACGTCAATTAGGGTGTCTGTTCCCTAATTCTTAGATTACCATACTTAATAAAAAGGGGCATATTCGATTTCGATAATTCAACCATAGAATGTAGTTTCACGTAATTGTGTCTATTTTGTAAATCATTTATAAAACCTGCATGTATTCTCATCCCAAAAATATTAGATTTTTTAAAGTGGGACTATAACTCACTTTCACAGATATTTCCTTCCTCGAAAATAAGACTTGGCCACGGATCGATTCACGAACCTATACAAATATGTACATGTATATCAAAGTATGATCAAAATATAATTACAACCATTTTTATTATGTTTTAAAGATTTGAGTGTATTAAGTCAGCTGTCCTCGTTAGTAACCTACAACTAGTTGTCCACAGTTAGATGTATAGAAATAAATCGATATATATTATCTTGAATCAATCCACGACCCAGAGTATACACGTCTCAGGCTAGATCAAAACTCAAAGTATATATATTTTTGGAATCAACCTCAACCCTGTATAGCTAACTCCAACATTACTGCATATAGAGTGTCTATGGTTGTTCCAAATAATATATATACATGGGTCGATATGATATGTCAAAACATTTGCATACGTGTCTATGGTATCCCAAGATTACATAATATATTAGAATACATGTATAATACAATATAAGTTAGCTAGGATATGATTTGTATAGATTTGTTAAACATTTCCCGTAGCTAAAAAGATCAAAAATATCCAATATTGTTTTACCCATAACTTCTTCATTTTAAATCCGTTTTGAGTGAATCAAATTGCTATGGTTTCATATTGAACTTTATTTTATGAATCTAAACAGAAAAAGTATAGGTTTATAGTCAAAAATATAAGTTACAAGTCGTTTTTGTAAAGGTAGTCATTTCAGTCGAAAGAACAACGTCAAGATGACCATTTTAGAAAACATACTTCCACTTTGAGTTTAACCTTGATTTTTGGATATAGTTTCATGTTCATATGAAAAATCATTTTCCCAGAAGAACAACTTTTAAATCAAAGTTTATCATAGTTTTTAATTATCCAAACCAAAACAGCCCCCGGTTTCACTGCGACGGCGTATATCTGATTTTATGGTGTTCAACGTATTTCCAGGTTTTAAATCATTAAGTTAGCATATCATAAAGATATAGAACATGTGTTTAGTTGATTTTAAAAGTCAAGTTAGAAGGATTAATTTTTGTTTGCGAACAAGTTTAGAATTAACTAAACTATGTTCTAGTGATTACAAGTTTAAACCTTCGAATAAGATAGCTTTATATGTATGAATCGAATGATGTTATGAACATCATTACTACCTCAAGTTTTTTGGATATAACTACTGGAAATGAAAAAAATGGATCTAGCTTCAAAGGATCCTTGGATGGCTTGAAAGTTCTTGAAACAGAATCATGACACGAAAACAGTTCAAGTAAGATTTTCACTCGAAATAAGATTGTTATAGTTGTAGAAATTGAATCAAAGTTTGAATATGAATATTACCTTGAATTAGAAAGATAACCTACTGTAAATAACAAAGGTTCCTTGATCTTAGATGATTACTTGGAATGGATTAGAAAGCTTGGAAGTAGACTTGCAAACTTGGAAGTATTCTTGATTTTTATGAAACTATACTTATGAAATTTATGAAGAACACTTAGAACTTGAAGATGGAACTTAAGAGAGATCAATTAGATGAAGAAAATTGAAGAATTAAAGTGTTTGTAGGTGTTTTTGGTCGTTGGTATATGGATTAGATATAAAGGATATGTAATTTTGTTTTCATGTAAATAAGTCATGAATGATTACTCATATTTTTGTAATTTTATGAGATATTTCATGCTAGTTGCCAAATAATGGTCCTCACATGTGTTAAGTGACTCACATGGGCTGCTAAGAGCTAATCATTGAAGTGTATATACCAATAGTACATACATCTAAAAGCTTTGTATTGTACGAGTACGAATACGGGTGCATACGAGTAGAATTGTTGATGAAACTGAACGAGGATGTAATTGTAAGCATTTTTATTAAGTAGAAGTATTTTGATAAGTGTCTTTAAGTATTTCAAAAGTTTTTGAATACATATTAAAATACTGCATGTATATACATTTTAACTGAGTCGTTAAGTCATCGTTAGTCGTTACATGTAAATGTTGTTTTGAAACCTTTAGGTTTACGATCTTGTTAAATGTTGTTAACCCATTATTTATTATATCAAATGAGATGTTAAATTGTAACATTATCATGATATTATGATATATAATATATCTTAGTATGATATATATACAGTTAAATGTCGTTACAACGATAATCGTTACATATATGTCTCGTTTCGAAATCGATAAGTTAGTAGTCTTATTTTTACATATGTAGTTCATTGTTAATACACTTAATGATATATTTACTTATCATTTAACATAATTAACCAAGTGTATCAATATCTTAATATGATTCATATGTACCTAGTAAGACGTTATTATAACGATAATCGTTATATATATCGTTTTCGAGTTTCTTAATTTAATAGTCTCATTTTTTATGTATATTACTCATTGTTAAAATACCTAATGAGATAATTACTTATAATAAAATCATGTTAGCTATATATATAACCATATATATGTCATCGTATAGTTTTTACAAGTTTTAACATTCGTGAATCACCGGTCAACTTGGGTGGTCAATTTTTTATATGAAACCTATTTCAATTAATCAAGTCTTAACAAGTTTGATTGCTTAACAGTTTGGAAACATTTAGTCATGTAAATATCAATCTCAATTAATATATATAAACATGGAAAAGTTCGGGTCACTACAGTACCTACCCGTTAAATAAATTTCGTCCCGAAATTTTAAACTGTTGAAGGTGTTGACGAATCTTCTGGAATTAGATGCGGGTATTTCTTCTTCATCTGATCTTCACGCTCCCAGGTGAACTCGGGTCCTCTACGAGCATTCCATCGAACCTTAATAATCAGTATCTTATTTTGCTTAAGTCTCTTAACCTCACGATCCATTATTTCGACGGATTCTTCAATGAACTGAAATTTTTCATTGATTTGGATTTCGTCCAACGGAATAGTGAGATCTTCTTTAGCAAAACATTTCTTCAAATTTGAGACGTGGAAAGTGTTATGTACAGCCACGAGTTGTTGAGGTAGCTCCAGTTGGTAAGCTACTGGTCCGACACGATCTTTAATCTTGAATGGTCCAATGTACCTTGGATTTAGTTTCCCCCGTTTACCAAATCGAACAACGCCTTTCCAAGGTGAAACCTTAAGCATGACCATTTCTCCAATTTAAAACTCTATATCTTTTCTTTTACTATCCGCGTAGCTCTTTTGTTGACTCTGGGTGGTTTTCAATCGTTGTTGAATTTGGATGATTTTCTCGGTAGTTTCTTGTATTATCTCTGAACCCGTAATCTGTCTATCCCCCACTTCATTCCAACAAATCGGAGACCTGCACTTTCTACCATAAAGTGCCTCAAACGGCGCCATCTCAATACTAGAATGATAACTGTTGTTGTAGAAAAATTCTGCTAACGGTAGTTGTCGATCCCAACTGTTTCCGAAATCAATAACACATGCTCGTAGCATGTCTTCAAGCGTTTGTATCGTCCTTTCGCTCTGCCCATCATTTTGTGGATGATAGGCAGTACTCATGTCTAGACGAGTCCCCAATGCTTGTTGCAATGTCTGCCAGAACCTTGAAACAAATCTACCATCCCTATCAGAGATAATAGAGACGGGTATTCCATGTCCGGAGACAACCTCCTTCAAATACAATCGCGCCAACTTCTCTATTTTGTCATCTTCTCTCATTGGCAGGAAGTGTGCTGACTTGGTGAGACGATCAACTATTACCCAAATAGTATCATAACTACTTGCAGTCCTTGGCAATTTAGTAATGAAATCCATGGTAATATTTTCCCATTTCCATTCAGGGATTTCAGGTTGTTGTAGTAGACCTGATGGTTTCTGATGTTCAGCTTTGAACTTAGAACACGTCAAACATTCTCCTACATATTTAGCAATATCGGCTTTCATACCCAGCCACCAAAAGTGTTTCTTGAGATCTTTATACATCTTCCCCGCTCCGAGATGTATTGAATATCTAGTTTTATGTGCTTCTTTAAGTACCATTTCTCTCACATCTCCAAACCTTGGTACCCAAATTCTATCAGCCCTATATCGGGTTCCATCTTCCCTAATATTAATATATTTCTCTGATCCTTTAGGTATCTCATTCTTCAACTTTCCTTCTTTTACAACCCCCTGTTGCGCCTCCTTTATTTGAGTAGTAAGGTTAGTACGAATAATTATATTCATAGCTTTTACCCGTATAGGTTCTCTGTCTTTTCTACTTAAAGCGTCGGCTACCACATTCGCCTTCCCCGGGTGGTATCGAATCTCAAAATCATAATCATTCAACAGTTCAATCCACCTGCGTTGTCTCATATTCAGTTGCTTCTGATTAAATATATGTTGGAGACTTTTATGGTCAGTATATATAATACTTTTGACCCCATATAAATAATGCCTCCAAGTCTTTAATGCAAAAACAACAGCACCCAATTCCAAATCGTGAGTTGTATAATTTTGCTCGTGAATCTTCAATTGTCTAGACGCATAAGCAATCACCTTCGTTCGTTGCATTAATACACAACCGAGACCTTGCTTTGATGCGTCACAAAAAATCACAAAATCATCATTCCCTTCAGGCAAAGACAATATAGGTGCCGTAGTTAGCTTTTTCTTCAATAACTGAAACGCCTTCTCTTGCTCATCATTCCATTCAAATTTCTTCCCTTTATGCGTTAATGTAGTCAAGGGTTTTGCTATTTTGGAGAAATCTTGTATGAATCTTCTGTAGTAACCAGCCAATCCTAAAAATTGACGTATATGCTTCGGAGTTTTTGGGGTTTCCCACTTTTCAACGGTTTCGATCTTTGCCGGGTCCAACTGGATACCTTCTTTGTTCACTATGTGATTGAGGAATTGAACTTCTTCCAACCAAAATGCACACTTTGAAAACTTAGCGTATAGTTTTTTTTCCTCAATACTTATAGCACTTTTCTCAAATGTTCTTCGTGCTCTTGATCATTCTTTGAGTAAATAAGTATGTCATTGATGAAAACGATGACAAACTTGTCAAGATATGGCCCACACACTCGGTTCATAAGGTCCATGAACACAGCTGGTGCGTTAGTCAATCCAAACAGCATAACCATAAACTTGTAATGACCATAACGCGTCCTAAAAGCAGTTTTTGGAATATCATCCTCCTTTACTCTCATTTGATGATATCAGAATGTAAATCAATTTTCGAATAAACCGACGAGCCTTGTAGTTGATCAAATAAGTCGTCAATTCTCGACAGTGGATAACGGTTTTTGATGGTAAGTTTATTCAACTCTCTGTAGTCAATACACAACCTAAATGTACCATCCTTCTTCTTGACAAACAAAACAGGAGCTCCCCATGGTGATGTGCTTGGTCGAATGAAACCACGTTCTAATAGTTCTTGCAGTTGGCTTTGCAGTTCTTTCATCTCGCTGGGTGGGAGTCTGTAAGGAGCACGAGCTATTGGTGCTGCTCCTGGTACAAGATCTATTTGAAATTCAACAGATCGATGTGGAGGTAGTCCCGGTATTTCTTTCGGAAATACATCGGGAAATTCTTTTGTGACGGGAACATCGTTGATGCTCTTTTCTTCAGTTTGTACTTTCTCGACGTGTGCTAGAACAGCACATCAACCTTTTCTTATTAGTTTTTGTGCCTTCAAATTACTAATAAGATGTAGCTTCATGTTGACCTTTTCTCCATACACCATTAAGGGTTCTCCTTCTTCTCGTACAATGCAAATTGTATTTTTGTAACATACGATCTCTGCTTTCATCTCCTTCAGCCAGTCCATGCCAAGTATTACATCAAAACTCCCTAACTCTACTGGTATCAAATCAATCTTAAATATTTCGCTACCCAGTTTAATTTCTCGATTCTGGCATATATAATCTGCTGAAATTAATTTACCGTTTGCTAATTCGAGTAAAAATTTACTATCCAACGGCGTCAATGGACAACTTAATTTAGCACAAAAATCTCTACTCATATAGCTTCTATCTGCACCCAAATAAAATAAAATGTAAGCTGATTTATTGTCAATAAGAAACGTACCCGTAACAAGCTCCGGGTCTTCCTGTGCCTCTGCCGCATTAATATCGAAAAATCTTCCGCGGCCTTGTCCATTCGTGTTCTCCTAGTTCGGGCAATTTCTAATAATGTGGCCCGGTTTTTCACATTTATAACAAACTACATTGGCATAACTTGTTCCGACACTACCTGCTCCGCCATTACTCGTTCCGACACCATTTGTTCCTTTCGTTCTATTAACCCCTGGTCCGTAGACCTCACACTTCACCGCGCTATGACCATTTCTTTTACACTTGTTGCAAAATTTGGTTCAGAACCCCGAGTGATACTTTTCACACCTTTGGCATAGCTGCTTCTGATTATTGTTGTTGTTGCGGTTGTTATTGTTGTTAGGATGATTGTTGTAGTTGTTGTTGTTGTTGTGCCATTTGTTGTAGTTGCGATTAATGTTGCGATTGTTGAGATAGTTGTTGTTGTTTTGGTGACTCTTATCACCGTTTTCCTCCCACTTTCTTTTGGCTAACTTCACGTTGGCCTCTTCGGCCGCCTGTTCTTTAATTCTTCCCTCAATCTGGTTCACTAGTTTGTGAGCCATTCTACATGCCTTTTGTATGGAGGCAGGCTCGTGTGAACTTATATCTTCTTGGATTCTCTCCGATAACCCTTTCACAAATGCATCGATCTTCTCTTCCTCATCTTCGAACGCGCTCGGACACAATAGGCACAATTCTGTGAATCGTCTTTCGTACGAAGTAATATCGAATCCCTGTGTTCGTAACCCTCCAAGTTCTGACTTGAGCTTATTGACTTCGGTTCTGGGTCGGTACTTCTCGTTCATAAAGTGCTTGAATGCTGACCACGGTAGCGCGTAAGCAGCATCTTGTCCCACTTGCTCTAGATAGGTATTCCACCATGTTAACGCAATACCTAAGAAGGTACGCGTAACGTACTTCACTTTGTCTCCTTCAGCACACTTACTTATGGCAAACACCGATTCAACTATCTCGATCTACCGCTTTAATCCGATTGGTCCTTCGGTCCCATCAAATTCCGAAGGTTTGCAGGCAGTGAATTCCTTGTAGGAGCATCCTAAACGATTTCTTGCGCCGTTAGCTGTATTGCTAGATTCAGAGTTATTGTTGGTATGTAGCGCGGCCTGTACTGCGGCTATGTTTGAAGCAAGAAAGGCACGAAATTCCTCTTCGCTCATATTCAAGGTGTGTCGAGTAGTCGGTGCCATTTCCTTCAAAATAGTCAAATGAAACAATTTAATCATACAGAATATTAAGAGTAGTCAATAGTATCTCGTAGCATAATATGAACTCATTTATAAAAAGCTTTTTCTTCATATTAGCGTTTTATAAGTTTAAATTCGGGTACTACCTACCCGTTAAGTTCATACTTAGTAGCTAATATACAATTCAACTACTACAATTCCATATGAAAAACTGATTATAATAATATATCACATACAAATATTCTTCAAACTTACAACTTCGCTATATTACATATAACATGAAATATAGTACACTATGATACAGGACAGTTTTGAAGATAAATCTAGTTAATACGCAAGTTGTTCAGCAAAGAAAATAAAGACACGTAATTCATAAGTCCAGAAACAAGTCATGCATTCTGGTTTTACTAAGACGACTTCCCATCCTTGGTCTTGTGGAAAATAACCGTTATGACCATTAGCTAGGGAGCATGTTGTAATGTCGTCAAAAGGACGAGGGTTTTGTAATGTCCAACAGCCCCGTAACAATCTAAAAACCTTGTTTCTCACCCCAACTAATGAATCCGTCACTTGTGGAAAGTTTTATTTAAAAGCTGCAATCCGATGTTCTTTTTCTCACTTTGGTAAGAAGCGAACATCACTAACCCGCAAGCATAACATACTTCTTTATGTTGAATGTTAGAAGCTCTTTCTAATTCACGAGATCCTATGTTGGGATATGTTGAGTCAAAATAGGTTCTTAACCCGTAGCGTAAAATTGCATTTGGGTTCCTCGCATTTAACGCTTTAAAGAAACCACGACGTAACTTAAAGTCTCCCCAATGTGATATGGCCCACCTATCAAAGGAAAGCCTTTTATAAACTAAGGAATTTCTGGAAAGTCTTTCAAATGTTTGACAAGTTAATTTCGCCATAACTAAATGTGCTGATGAATTCTGACCGACTCTAGACAAGATTTCCTCAATCATATCCTCTGGTAGGTCTTCTAAAATATTCGATTCTCTACCCTTAACGTCCATTTTGTTTTTATACTGTAAAATAGACAAGGATTAGATTCGTAAAAACAAACAATACAAGCAATTTTTACATAGAACATAAAAGTACAAGCACACTACAATACATTTATTACACAACATGCTCACACCCCTCTAATCTGAATCACTAGTTTCTTCTTCTTCGGACTTGGTTCTTTTTCCTAATCTTCTAGGGATATATGATGTTCCACTATTACGAGTCATCATTTTTCACATTGGTTTAGAAAAACCTGGTGGTTTAGAGGTTCCCGGGTTATTGTCACGATATTGAAAATAAGGGTGTTGACGGTACATATAAAGTTCATCGGGGTTAGAATCAGATTTCTCTATTTTGATGCCTTTTCCCTTATTATTTTCTTTTGCCTCATTAAATTGGGTCGGGGTAATTTCTGTAACATCATCGGAATCCTCATCAGGATCCGATTCATTAGAAAATTGGTAATTTTCCCAATATTTTGCTTCCTTAGCGGAAACACCATTGACCATTATTAACTTTGGTCCATTGGTTGAGGATTTTCTTTTATTTGACCGGTTTTCTGTGGTTCCTACTATTCCCCCCTCCGGAACCTCTTCTTCTTCTTCCGGTTCCTCTTCTTCTGGTTCCTCTTCTTCCGGTTCCTCTTCTTCTGGTTCCTCTTCTTCCGGTTCCTCTTCTTCCGGTTCCGTTTCCTCTTCTTCCGGTTCTTCGGGAACTTGTGAATCTTGTCAATATATATTCGACTCTTCGTTATTATTAGGTGAGTCAATGGGATTTGTGCTAGAGATAGACATCTATCACACAATATCAAACATGTTAAGAGATTAATATATCACATAATATTTTACATGTTAATAATATATAGTTTCCAACAAAAATGTTAAGCAATCATTTTTAAAGAAAACACGGTCAAACTCCAGACTCACTAATGCATCCTAACAAACTCGATAAGACACACTAATGCAAATTTTCTGGTTCTCTAAGACCAACGCTCTGATACCAACTGAAATGTTCCGTTCATATTGATTATAAACATTCCATATTAATGATTTCGTTGCGAGGTTTTGACCTCTATATGAGACGTTTTTCAAAGACTGCATTCATTTTTAAAACAACCATAACCTTTATTTTATCAATAAAAGTTTTAAAAATATTACGTAGATTATCAAATAATGATAATCTAAAATATACTGTTTACACACGACCATTACATAATGGTTTACAATAGAAATATATTACATCGACATATGTTTCTTGAATGCAGTTTTTACACAATATCATACAAACATGGACTCCAAATCTTGTCCTTATTTTAGTACGCAACAGCGGAAGCTCTTAGTATTCACCTGAGAATAAACATACTTTAAACGTCAACAAAAATGTTGGTGAGTTATAGGTTTAACCTATATATATCAAATCGTAACAATAGACCACAAGATTTCATATTTCAATACACATCCCATACATAGAGATAAAAATCATTCATATGGTGAACACCTGGTAATCGACATTAACAAGATGCATATATAAGAATATCCCCATCATTCCGGGACACCCTTCGGATATGATATAAATTTCGAAGTATTAAAGCATCCGGTACTTTGGATGGGGTTTGTTAGGCCCAATAGATCTATCTTTAGGATTCGCGTCAATTAGGGTGTCTGTTCCCTAATTCTTAGATTACCAGACTTAATAAAAAGGGGCATATTCGATTTCGATAATTCAACCATAGAATGTAGTTTCACGTACTTGTGTCTATTTTGTAAATCATTTATAAAACCTGCATGTATTCTCATCAAAAAAATATTAGATTTTTAAAAGTGGGACTATAACTCACTTTCACAGATATTTCTTTCCTCGAAAATAAGACTTGGCCATGGATCGATTCATGAACCTATACAAATATGTACATGTATATCAAAGTATGATCAAAATATAATTACAACCATTTTTATTATGTTTTAAAGATTTGAGTGTATTAAGTCCGCTGTCCTCGTTAGTAACCTACAACTAGTTGTCCACAGTTAGATGTACAGAAATAAATCGATATATATTATCTTGAATCAATCCATGACCCAGTGTATACACGTCTCAGGCTAGATCACAACTCAAAGTATATATATTTTTGGAATCAACCTCAACCCTGTATAGCTAACTCCAACATTACTGCATATAGAGTGTCTATGGTTGTTCCAAATAATATATATACATGGATCGATATGATATGTCAAAACATTTGCATACGTGTATATGGTATCCCAAGATTACATAATATATTAGAATACATGTAAAATACAATATAAGTTAGCTAGGATATGATTTGTATAGATTTGTTAAACATTTCCCGTTCTAAAAAGATCAAAAATATCCAATCTTGTTTTACCCATAACTTCTTCATTTTAAATCCATTTTGAGTGAATCAAATTGCTATGGTTTCATATTGAACTCTATTTTATGAATCTAAACAGAAAAGGTATAGATTTATAGTTGGAAATATAAGTTACAAGTCGTTTTTGTAAAGGTAGTCATTTCAGTCGAAAGAACGACGTCTAGATGATCATTTTAGAAAACATACTTCCACTTTGAGTTTAACCTTGATTTTTGGATATAGTTTCATGTTCATATGAAAAATCATTTTCCCAAAAGAACAACTTTTAAATCAAAGTTTATCATATTTTTTAATTATCCAAACCAAAACAGCCCCCGATTTCACTACGACGGCGTATATCCGATTTTATGGTGTTCATCGTTTTTCCAGGTTTTAAATCATTAAGTTATCATATCATAAAGATATATAACATGTGTTTAGTTGATTTTAAAAGTCAAGTTAGAGGGATTAACTTTTGTTTGCGAACAAGTTTAGAATTAACTAAACTATGTTCTAGTGATTACAAGTTTAAACCTTCGAATAAGATAGCTTTATATGTATGAATTGAATGATGTTATGAACATCATTACTACCTCAAGTTTTCTGGATAAAACTACTGGAAATAAGAAAAATGGATCTAGCTTCAAAGGATCCTTGGATGGCTTGAAAGTTCTTGAAACAGAATCATGACACGAAAACAGTTCAAGTAAGATTTTCACTCGAAATAAGATTGTTATAGTTGTAGAAATTGAATCAAAGAGTTCTTGAAACAGAATCATGACACGAAAACAGTTCAAGTAAGATTTTCACTCGAAATAAGATTGTTATAGTTGTAGAAATTGAATCAAAGTTTGAGTATGAATATTACCTTGAATTATAAAGATAACCTATTGTAAATAATAAAGGTTCCTTGATCTTAGATGATTACTTGGAATGGATTAGAAAGCTTGGAAGTAGACTTGCAAACTTGGAAGTATTCTTGATTTTTATGAAACTATACTTATGGAATTTATGAAGAACACTTAGAACTTGAAGATGGAACTTGAGAGAGATGAATTAGATGAAGAAAATTGAAGAATGAAAGTGTTTGTAGGTGTTTTTGGTCGTTGGTATATGGATTAGATATAAAGGATATGTAATTTTGTTTTCATGTAAATAAGTCATGAATGATTACTCATATTTTTGTAATTTTATGAGATATTTCATGCTAGTTGCCAAATGATGGTTCCCACATGTGTTAGGTGACTCACATGGGCTGCTAAGAGCTGATCATTGGAGTGTATATACCAATAGTACATACATCTAAAAGCAGTGTATTGTACGAGTACGAATACGGGTGCATACGAGTAGAATTGTTGATGAAACTGAACGAGGATGTAATTGTAAGCATTTTTGTTAAGTAGAAGTATTTTGATAAGTGTCTTAACGTCTTTCAAAAGTGTATGAATACATATTAAAACACTACATGTATATACATTTTAATTGAGTCGTTAAGTCATCGTTAGTCGTTACATGTAAATGTTGTTTTGAAACCTTTAGGTTAACGATCTTGTTAAATGTTGTTAACCCATTATTTATTATATCAAATGAGATGTTAAATTGTTACATTATCATGATATTATGATATATAATATATCTTAGTATGATATATATACAGTTAAATGTCGTTACAACGATAATCGTTACATATATGTCTCGTTTCGAAATCATTAAGTTAGTAGTCTTATTTTTACATATGTAGTTCATTGTTAATACACTTAATGATATATTTACTTATCATTTAACATAATTAACCAAGTGTATCAATATCTTAATATAATTCATATGTACCTAGTAAGACGTTATTATAACGATAATCGTTATATATATCGTTTTCGAGTTTCTTAATTTAATAGTCTCATTTTTTATGTATATTACTCATTGTTAAAATACCTAATGAGATACTTACTTATAATAAAATCATGTTAACTGTATATATAACCATATATATGTCATCGTATAGTTTTTACAAGTTTTAACGTTCGTGAATCACCGGTCAACTTGGGTGGTCAATTTTTTATATGAAACCTATTTCAATTAATCAAGTCTTAACAAGTTTGATTGCTTAACACATTGGAAACATTTAGTCATGTAAATATCAATCTCAATTAATATATATAAACATGGAAAAGTTCGGGTCACTACAAATGCATCCTATCGATCACACTTTCTTGCCACACAACATTCCAAACACATAACCATCCTTCATGACTCCCTTGCGCACTCCAACTCACTACTTAGAGTTCTACTGTAACATCCTGCATTTTTCCGTTAAATCATTTTTCCGCCCGTCTTTTTATTTTTTTTAATATCATTCGTATCTAGATTCGTATCCTCCTTTAGCTAACGTTCTAAATATTTTCGTTATTGGATTATAACATCTCCCGTACTCTCGTGTATTTCAAAATAATCCGTTTGGTTAATTCCCGCACCCGACTACAAACTTGAGGGACTAATCTTGCCACTTGGGCAAAATTTGGTTAACTAGTAACCTCCTCACCACCACACATTTCATTTCATCACCTCCTTCCTCTTTTCTTACTTCCCTTTTTGCTCTCAAAGCCTTCAAACACAAATTCATCATCCAAATCCAATCTAGCAAGTGTTCTTCAAAACAAATTGCATATTTGGAATCCTTGCAACTTCCTCTTCGATTCCATACCAACTTCATCACATTTGGGTAACTTTCTAAAAACACTAAATTTCTTGTTTTTGATATTTTAAACTTAAAAGTGTGTTACTTAGTGTCTATGGCTCGAGTCTAACATGAAAATGTTTTTAGTTTGCTTGATTTGTTGTTTTGAGTAACTAGCATGAACACTTGAAATGGGTGTGCTTAATCTTCGATTTTGGATGATTAAATGTTGTTTAAATATTAAAGTTCATCTATTAAATTGTTACTAGCATCATTAACTTCAATTTGATGTGTAGGTTGACTTGGAAAACTTCACTAACATGATTATTGATTTTGTGATTCTTGGTTAGGGTTTGATAGCTTTTAAAATGAACTTTTGATGCATTGAATGCTTGTTAATTTTGTTAGTAAGTGTTTAGTTGCAATATATGTTTAATTACCTTCGAAACGGCATATCGTATGTGTAAATTGGATTCCCGAATCATAAATGCGTTTTACGAACTTGAAACTTCAATGATGAACTTTTAACAATCATTCGATGAGAATTCGGTTATTGTAAATGATATTCTTGTGTGATGAAAAGTGTTTAGTCGTATTCCTCATTAAATTACCTTTCCAACGATGTATGGTATGCGTTTTAGGTGTTTACGGTTCATTAGTTATGATAAATTGAAGTTTGGTCCGAGACTTGTAAAACTTTTAAGCAGTTTCACTAAATCAGACATGGATGCGGCGTATCACCTCTGGATGCGGCGCATCTGCAGACTGATGCGGCGCATCACTTGCAGATGCGGTGCATCTGAAGGCTGCTGTCCAAATTTTTTTTTTCGTTTAATTCCCGCTATGCTATACATGTCCGATTAACTTGAAACTTGGCTAACATACTTATATATGCTTATCTTTCATAGAAAAATTGTCGGATACCCGACCCAACCCCGTTGACTTTGACTTTGACTTTGACCAAGTTTGACTTTTAGTTAAACTTAACCAAATGTTTATACAATCGTTCTAACATGCTTTTATACTTATATCTTGCATGAAACTTGACAATTTGACTCACATGCTATATAATCGAGTCGTAATGAGCCATAGGACTAATTGAACAACTTTAACCAATCGTGTTTACCGTTATTGATACAACGTACTTGTTTAGGTCAAGACTAGCAATTGTCCTTACAAACGTTTACTTGTGAAGTACTTTATTTACTCGTGCACTCAAGGTGAGATCATAGTCCCACTTTTACTCTTTTAAACTTACATTGGGATGAAAAAACATAAACGTTTCATTTTACAAAGTGAACACAAGTATGAAAATAAACATTCTACATACGAGTTAGAAAAAAATCCTCAATTCGATTATCATTAGTTACACTTGCCGGGTGTAAGCGAGAACTTATGTTGTAGGGCCATATGGGTTTGACAAAACCTCATTCGGACGGTTCGCTACCGTTACTTCGGATGAAATATATTTTCGAGAAACAGTGTATGTTCTAACACTATTGTGATGGGGTTCTATGGAAGGAAAGTTAAGCCTTGATAATTGGGTGCTCGTGATAACAATTTTTGGAATGGTTTACTGTTATTTCAATGTTATAAATCTTGTGGTTCATTTGTACTTACTTGCTTACTTAAACCTATGATTTCACCAACGTTTTCGTTGACAGATTTCTATGTTTTTCTCAGGTCTTTGAACGATATGTGATACATGCTTCCGCTCATTATTTTGATACTTGCATTGGATGTTGAGTATATATGCATACATGGAGCGTCTTTTGACTTTATTTTAAACTGTGTCGCATAGGTTTCATTTGTACTTATAAATTTGTAACGTAACTAAGGGTTGAACTATTCTTGTAAACTTTGAAACAATCTTTACATGTAACGTAACTAAGGGTTGAAGTATGGTGTACACAAACACTTTCATTTTGCAACTTACATGCATCAAACTATTCTCTCTCAAGTGTTCTTCCATTGTTCTAAGTGTTCTTCATCATCTTCATCAAAATCTAGCTCAATCTAGTTCATAAATCCATACATAAACCAAGATACAAAACAACTACTCAAGAACACAGCAACAACACTTCCAAGTTTGCTAGCTTACTTCCAATCTTGCAAATCCACTTTGAGTGATCATCCAACCTCAAGAAATCTTTCTTATTTACAGTAAGATATCTTTCTAATACAAGGTAATACTCATATTCAAACTTTGATTCAATTTCTATAACTTTAACAATCTTATTTCGAGTGGAAATCTTACTTGAACTTGTTTTCGTGTCATGATTCTACTTCAAGAACTTTCAAGCCATCCAAGGATCCTTTGAATCTAGATCTATTTTTCTCATTTCCAGTAGGTTTATTCACAAAACCTGAGGTAGTAATGATGTTCATAACATCATTCGATTCATATATAAAACTACTTTATTCGAAGGTTTAAACTTGTAAACACTAGAACATAATTTAGTTAATTCTAAACTTATTCGCAAACAAAAGTTAATCCTTCTAACTTGACTTTTAAAATCAACTAAACACATGTTATATATCTATATGATATGCTAACTTAATGATTTAAAATCTGAAAACACGAAAAACACCGTAAAATCGGATATACGCCGTCGTAGTAACACCGCGGGCTGTTTTGGGTTAGTTAATTAAAAACTATGATAAACTTTAATTTAAAAGTTGTTATTCTGAGAAAATGATTTTTCTTATGAACATGAAACTATATCCAAAAATCATGGTTAAACTCAAAGTGGAAGTATGTTTTCCAAAATGGTCATCTAGACGTCGTTCTTTCGACTGAAATGACTACCTTTACAAAAATGACTTGTAATCTGTATTTTCGACTATAAACTTATACTTTTTCTATTTATATTCCTAAACTTAAGTTCTATATGAAACCATAGCAACTTGAATCACTCAAAACGGATTTAAAACGAAGAAGTTATGGGTAAAACAAGATTGGATAATTTTGCTTGTTGTAGCTACATGAAAATTGGTAACAAATCTATATTAATCATATCCTAGCTAACTGATAATGCTAAAAACAAACATATATTTCATAGCATTATCCCTCAAGAAAGACAAGCTTTTAGTTGCAATTGTTCTATTTACAAGTGATATTCGTTTAAATAATAAAAGGTGAAGACAAAAGACAGATTCGACGATTTGAAGACGCAAACGACCAAAAAGCTAAAAAATACAAAGTACAATCAAAGTGGTTCAAATTATTGATGAGAAACGTCTAAAAGTTACAAGAGTACGAGCCGTGAAACACAAAGTACAAGATATTAAATTGTACGCAAGGACGTTCGAAAATCCGGAACCGGGACCAGAGTCAACTCTTAACATGCGACGCAACGGACTAAAAATTACAAGTCAACTATGCACATGAATATAATATAATATATAATTAATTCTTAAAATTATATATATATATATATATATATATATATATATATATATATATATATATATATATATATATATATATATATATATATATATATATATTAAATAATAAAACCGTCGGCAAATAAAAAACAAAAGATCCTGAGCTGTAAAAAGTTGCCATGCGATCGCATGGCCAGAAGGCTCAAGATCCATGCGGTCGCATGGATCACTGTAGCAGGCGACATTCTTTAAATAGCACGATTTCTGGCCGAATTTTATCCATCCTAATTCAATCTCTCTCTCTCTCACTATATATATATATATATATATATATATATATATATATATATATATATATGTATATATATATAATTTATAATTTTAATTTTAATTTAAGATTAATAATAAGGGTATGTTAGCAAATGTTGTAAGTGTGTAAGTCGAAATTCTGTCCGTCTAACGCTACGCTATTATTAATCATTGTAAGTTATATTCAACCTTTTTAAATTAATGTCTCGTAGCTAAGTTATTATTATGCTTATTTAAATCGAAGTAATCGTGATGTTGGGCTAAATATTAAAGACGGGGTAATTGGGCTTTGGACCATAATTGGGGTTTGGATAAAAGAACGACACTTGTGGAAATTAGACTATGGGCTATTAATGGGATTTATATTAACTAAATGATACCTCGTTAATTTAATATATAGACTTATAATTTGACGTATTTATATATAACCACATACGCTTGACTGGGTACGGTGGGCGGGATATCTATAAATACCAATAATTATTCATTTGACCGGACCCTGGATGGATTAATAATCAATAGACTTGTTGAAACAGGGGTGAATTACATACAAGGGTAATTGGTGTAATTGTTAACAAAGTAATAAAACCTTGGATTACACGCAGTCGATAACCTGGTGTATTCATTAAACAAAGTATTAAGACCTTGTTACAGTTCGAATCCCCAATTAGATGGAATATTTGACTTCGGGTATAAGGATAATTTGACGAAGACTCTCGCACTTTATATTTATGACTGATGGACTATTATGGACAAAACCGTATGGACATATCGAATAATCCAGGACAAAGGACAATTAACCCATGGTAATAAACTAAAATCAACACGTCGAATATCATGATTACGGAAGTTTAAATAAGCATAATTCCTTTATTTCATATTTTATCGCACTTTTCTTTACTGTCATTTTATTTATTGCACTTTTAATTATCATACTTTTTAATTATCGCAATTTTATTTATCATACTTTTATTTATCGCACTTTAATTATTGTCATTTACTTTACGCTCTGAATTAAGTTATATTTATTATTTTACATTAGGTTTTAACTGCGACTAAAGTTTTAAAATCGACAAACCGGTCATTAAACGGTAAAAACCCCCTTTTATAATAATAATAATACTACTTATAGATATATATATATTTATATACAAATTTAGTTTTAAAAATATAGCGTTAAACTTGACTAGTTCCCTGTGGATGAACCAGACTTACTAAAAACTACACTACTATACGATTAGGTACACTGCCTATAAGTGTTGTAGCAAGGTTTAGGTATATCCACTCTATAAATAAATAAATAACTTGTATAAAATTGTATCGTATTTAATAATATTTCGCAATAAAAATATAAATATTTCGTATACACCTCTGCACACATCAAGGATTTTTGGCGCCGCTGCCGGGGAAAAACAACGCTGAAAGCGAAACGCTATAAATTTTTTTTTATCAAATCTTAATTTACTTTTGTAAAAATACGTTTTAAATATCAAAAATATAAAAACAAGAAAAAGAAAATATATATATATATATATATATATATATATATATATATATATATATATATATATATATATATATATATATATATATTACTATATATATTACTATATATTTTTACGTTTTTTAATTAAAAAGTTTGTATTTTTTTCAAAAACTAATAGGTAGTTTTTAAAATATAAATTTTTATTTATATAAATAATTTATATAAACTAAAAAACAGAAAAAAAAATTTATAAAAGTAATCGGGCCGATCACTGTTGCAGCCCAACTTTCTGGCCTGGTATCCGTTCTCATGCGACCGCATGAGCATATAACACTAAATCAATGCGACCGCATGGTGATGTCTGACTGGTCTGATCCTAGTACCTTACGGATTAGGGTTAATAATTATAATTATTATTATTAATTAAAAACCTAATTACGGTTTATATTTTATATTAATTAGTTTTAGTTTATTTATTTTTTGTATTTTTAAGTTTAATTAGTTTTAATTAATTATATAAAATTAATACTTTTATAAAATTATAATATAAAAATAATATTTTTATAAAAATTATATTTTTACAACTTTAAGTTTTATTTTTATATTTTATATCTTTTTATTCGTAATATTTTTATTTTTATCGTTCGTAATTAGTTTTTAATCTTGTATTTTGCCGTAGTATTTTATATTTCTAGATTTTTAGACTTTGCCGTAAAATCCCTTAAGTGCTTTTTCTTTAGACTAAGATTTAGATGCTTTAGAATTTTGCGACGCCGTTTTAAGATTTTAGTACTTTTTAAGTTATTGCCGTTTTGGATATAGAATTCCTTTTAAGCTTTAGTACCTTTAGACGTAAGTTTTAAATTTTAGTTTTTAGACTTTTTAAGTTTAGACGCTTTACTTTCTTTTTATTATTTTTCGACCTTTTATTTTTGGACGTTTTTCGACGCACTCTTTTTTCTTTCTTATTTCTCGACGCTCTAGTTTTTAGGACATAGAATTTTCTATTTCTTCTCTAAAATTTCGTTAAATTTCGCGAAAATTTATTTTAAGTGGTTAAATTGATAGACATCCAAAATTTTCTGGTTCGTAGTAATAGTTGGATTTGTTAGTGGCGAGTTGTGGGCTTCCGATTTAAAGGGTCCTGGCTACCTGCTGCATCTATTGGCTATTCGAAACGTGGGCAAAATCAGAAAAGTGTATTAATTTGATAACTTATATAATTTTTATTTTTTATAACTAATAGGATATTCAGTGAATGCACCGAGCAAAACGTTCACCACCTTTTATACGTTCACCACCTGTAACTCGATCAAGACATCTAGCCAATATTATCGCCGTTGATTTTTCTTTAGAATCGTCATCTAGTCGACCAAGTACTCCAATTCAAATTTCCGATAATCCATTTTTTGAACCCGACCTCACAATTGAGAATCCGGAGGATATTCAGGGACAATTCAGAGATCCTGAACCACTAATCATTCCTCCTGAATCACAAATCACTCATCCAGAGATTGTCGAGGAAGAAACCATTAAGTCAGAATCCTCTAGTGATTCAGATTCAACAAATTCAATCATGGAGAATCTGGAACCTCTAAGTATGGAAGACCGAATGAGAGCTAAATGCACTGGCCAAGGTAACACAATTACTCAACCAGACATTAATGAGCCAGATTATGAAATCAAAGGATAAATCTTACACATGGTAACTAATCAATGCCAATTTAGTGGTGCGCCGAAGGAATATCCAAATGAACATCTTCGTACCTTTAATAGAATCTGTACTCTATTTAAAATCCGAGAAGTTGAGGATGAACAGATTTATCTCATGTTATTTCCCTGGACTTTAAAGGGAGAAGCCAAAGATTGGTTAGAATCATTACCTGAAGGGGCGATTGATAAATGGGACATTTTAGTTGAAAAATTTCTTAAACAATTCTTTCCGGCATCTAAAGCCGTGAGACTTCAAGGAGAAATTGTTACGTTCACACAGAAGCCAAACGAAACTTTATATGAGGCGTGGACAAGATTTAGAAAGTTATTGAGAGGATGTCCGCAACATGGTTTAGACACTTATCAAATAGTACAAATATTCTACCTAGGATGCGACATCACTACATGAAAAGACATCGATATAGCAGCTGGTGATTCCATTATGAAGAAAACCGCAACTGAAGCTTACAAAATTATTGATAACACTGCTTCCCACTCACATGAGTGGCATCAAGAAAAAGATATTGTTAGATCATCTAAAGCAGCTAGAGCTGATTCTAGCCATGACTTTGATTCCATTTCCGTAAAGATAGATGCTGTCGAGAGACGAATGGAAAAGATGACTAAAGATATTCACTCAATACGAATTAGTTGTGAGCAGTGTGGAGGACCACATTTGACAAAAGATTGTCTCAGTTTTGAACAAACAATGGAACAAAGAGAGAATGTTTCATACATGAACCAAAGGCCTGAAAATAATTATCAGAATAATTATCAACCGCCAAGACCAATCTACAATCAAAATCAGAATTATAACCAAAAATTTCTATACAACAACCAACAAGGTCCTAGCAATCAACAAGTATCCAACAATACTTACAATCAGCAAAGACCAATTTTTCAAAATAAACCACCACAAACCGATGATAAAAAGCCAAATTTAGAAGATATGATGTCGAAGCTAGTTGAATCTCAAACTCAATTTTTCACATCTCGGAAACAAACCAATGAACAAAATGCTCAAGCATTTAGAAATCAACAAGCTTCTATTCAAAATCTGGAACAAGAAGTAAGCAACCTGGCAAGGTTGATAGGTGAAAGAAAACCGGGAAGTCTACCTAGCGATATAAATGCTAACCCCCGGAATGAAACAGCTAAAGCCATTACCACAAGAAGTGGTATTACACTTAAACCACCTGAAATACCTGTAATTTCTGATGACTCTATTCCTACTCCACAAGAACCACAACCTGAACAAGAGAAGGAATCAAAACCGGTAGTTAAAAAGGTTAATGAAGATAACACAGTTAAGGCTAAACCTTATGTTAAACCATATCAACCACCGCTTCCTTACCCGAGTAAAATGAGAAAAGAAAGACTTGAAGCCGAGCAATCAAAATTCTTGCATATGTTTAAACAAATAAATGTCAATCTTCCTTTCATTGATGTAATTTCAGGAATGCCTAGATATGCCAAATTCTTGAAAGATCTAATCACAAATAGAAAGAAAATGGAAGAACTTTCTGCTGTTACTATGAATGCTAATTATTCTGCAGTGCTGTTAAATAAGATACCAGAAAAATTATCTGATCCAGGAAGTTTCACAATTCCATGTTTTCTGGGTAGTCTTAGTTCAATAGAAGCATTGACAGACTTAGGTGCTAGTATAAATTTAATGCCGTATTCACTATACGCTAAACTAGACCTTGGAGAATTGAAACTAATACGAATAAGCATATAACTAGCCGATCGATCAGTAAAATATCCTAGAGGGATAATGGAGAACATGCTAATTAAAGTTGGTACTTTAGTATTTCCAGTAGACTTTGTTATTCTGGACATGGAAGAAGATTCTCGAGTTCCTCTCATATTAGGAACACCATTCTTAAACACGGCTAAAGCAATAATAGACGTGTTCGGTAAGAAACTGACCCTAAGTATAGAGGACGAGAGTGTTACCTTTTCTGTTGATAGAGCCATGCAACAACCGCAATCTGCAGATGATACATGTTATTATATTTAAACTATAGATTCACATGCAGAATTGTTAGAAGAATTTCCAGAATTACAAGGAACAGGAGAATGTTCTTTAGGAGAATGAACTGAACCAATTAATGAAGCTGAAATGTTAGTCGTACTCATGGCTAACGAATATGATCAACAACAGAAGAAATTCAAATGCTAAAAGAGGAAGACAGATATCGATATAAATCATCGATAGAAGAACCACCAACATTAGAGTTAAAGCCACTTCCAAACCATTTGGAATACGCTTATTTACATGGTAAATCTGAATTACCTGTAATAATATCGTATTCTCTTACTAAAAATGAAAAATCTCAACTCATTTCTGTGCTAAAAGCTCATAAACCAGCTATTGCATGAAAGATTCATGACATTAAAGGCATAAGTCCTTCGTATTACACACATAAAATCCTTATGGAAGAAGGTCATAAAACGTATGTGAAACGCCAACAAAGACTAAATCCTAATATGCAAGATGTTGTTAAGAAAGAAATTATTAAACTGCTAGATGCAGGTTTAATTTATCCAATTTCTGATAATCCATGGGTAAGCCAGTTCAATGCGTACCTAAGAAGGGTGGCATGACTGTCATCACAAATGAAAAAAATGAGCTTATTCCTACTAGGACTGTAACAGGATGGCGTGTTTGTATTGATTATAGAAAATTAAATGACGCCACCAGAAAAGATCACTTTCCCTTACCTTTCATTGATCAAATGTTGGAAAGGTTAGCTGGAAACAGTTACTATTGTTTTCTCGACGGTTTCTCCGGATACTTTAAATTCCAATAGCACCCGAGGACCAAGAGAAAACCACATTCACGTGTACTTATGGTACTTTTGCTTATAAACGTATGCCATTTGGACTTTGCAACGCCCCTGCAACCTTTCAAAGGTGCATGATGGCGATTTTTCACAACATGATAGAAGAATGTATGGAAGTTTTCATGGATGACTTTTTAGTCTTCGGTGATACATTTGAATCATGTTTAGTTAATCTTGAACGAATGCTTATTAGATGCGAACAATCAAATCTAGTTCTTAATTGGGAGAAATGCCATTTCATGGTTAAAGAAGGCATCGTTCTTGGTCATAAAATTTCATTGGAAGGAATTGAAGTGGATAGAGCTAAACTAGATGTAATTGCTAAACTTCCACTTCCCACCAATGTTAGAGGAGTTAGGAGTTTTCTAGGTCATGCTGGTTTTTACCGACGTTTCATAAAAGATTTTTCTAAAATTGCCACTCCTATGAATAAACTCCTTGAAAAGGATGCTCCATTCATCTTTTCAGATGAATGCATCAAATCTTTTAATATTCTTATAGAAAAACTCACGAATGTGCCGATCATGATAACTCCAAATTGGAATCTACCATTTGAACTCATGTGCGATGCAAGTGATTTTGCAATGGGAGCCGTTTTAGGTCAAAGAATTGAAAAACGATTTCAACCTATTTATTACGCTAGTAAGACGTTACAAGGAGCACAAATGAATTACACAACTACTGAAAAAGAACTCCTTGCTATTGTCTTTGCTTTTGACAAATTTCGTTCATATCTCGTTCTAGCTAAAACGGTGGTCTATACCGACCATTCTACACTTAGATACCTATTTTCAAAACAAGATGCCAAACCATGATTAATCCGTTGGATCTTACTCTTACAAGAGTTCGATATTGAAATCTGAGACAAAAAGGGAGCAGAAAATCTCGCCGCTGATCATCTTTCTCGTCTTGAAAATCCCGAATTAGAAGTTCTAAATGAATCGGCCATACAAGACAACTTTCCTGATGAATATCTGTTAAAAATAGATTATAATGAAATTCCATGGTTTGCAGACTATGCAAACTACTTAGTATGTGGATTCCTTGAAAAAGGGTTGTCGTACCAAAAATGAAAGAAATTATTTAGTGATATAAAACACTATTTTTGGGAAGATCCACATTTGTTTAAAAGTTGTCCCAATGGAATAATACGCTGATGTGTATTCGGAGATGAAGCTAGTCAAATCTTAAACCATTGTCACACAGGACCAACAGGAGGGCATTATGGGCCTCAAATAACAGCAAGGAAAGTCTATGACGCTGGATTCTATTGGCCTACAATTTTCAAAGACGCACACCTTTTTTGCAAATCCTGTGATGCTTGTCAAAGGGCCGGAAAAATAAGTCAACGTGATGAAATGCCACAAAATGTCATTCAAGTATGTGAAGTATTTGACGTTTGGGGTATTGACTTTATGTGTCCATTTCCAAAGTCTCATAATAATCTCTACATTCTCGTTGCCATTGATTATGTATCTAAATGGGTGGAAGCACAAGCTCTCCCAACTAACGATGCACGAGTTGTAGTCAACTTTTTAAAACATCTTTTTGATAGGATCGGAACACCGAAAGCTTTAATAAGTGATCGGGGTACTCATTTTTGTAATAATCAACTTGAGAAAGTTCTTAAAAGATATGGAGTAACTCATAAAATTTCAACTGCTTATCATCCACAAACAAGTGGACAAGTTGAAAATACCAAACGAGCTCTAAAACGTATTCTAGAGAAAACCGTAGGATCAAATCCGAAGGAATGGTCCATGAAATTGGAGGATGCACTCTGGGCTTTTAGAACAGCCTATAAAACTCCAATTGGAACCACACCTTTTAAATTCGTTAACGGAAAAGCATATCACCTTCCAGTAGAAATTGAACACAAAGCATTTTGGGCTTTGAAGACGTGTAATCTTGATTTGCATGAAGCCGGACATCTACGGTTAAGTCAACTAAACGAATTAGAAGAATTAAGACATGAAGCATACGAAAATTCGTTAATATATAAAGAAAGAAAAATGGCATGATAAAAGAATTAGAAGTTCAAAAGAATTTAAAGAAGGAGACAGAGTTCTTCTTTTCAATTCACGATTCAAGCTATTTCCTGAAAAATTGAAATCAAGATGGTCTGGACCATTCATAGTCAAAAGAGTTTTCCCATATGGAACAATAGAGTTGATAAATTCAAATGGGATTGAATTTAAAGTTAATGGTCACAGAGTTAAACATTACATACATGATCCAATGGAAGTTGACAATGAAGTTAATCAAAATTTCAACACCACAGCTAACTAAGTGTGGGGAGAATCAAGTCTTTTTAAGTATAATATATATTTCTGTTAGAGTTAGATATTCTGTTTTCGTGTAGTTTCCGAGAATGGAATCCGAATGGTCTTTCCCTAGCAGACCCTAAAAAACTAGTCTTCTCCCTCCATTCTGAATTTTTATTTTTTTTAGGTTTTACGAGATGAAGAATTCCTTTGATCTGAACCATGGTCTACTACTACACGCTATGATTACTAAACGTAATAATAACATCTTCCCGAGTGAACTGGTATCATTCGTAAGAGGAAAAATGGACGAAGTAAGGAAAGAACTCAGGAAAGATCATCATAAGACACATTTTGGAAAAGAAAAATCAAAATCCTCAACAAAAAGAAGAGCATGACACCTTGAAAGATGTTATAAATGCGGAAAATGGTCACACGAAGGTAAATATTCAAACAATCAAACATATTCAAATACCGAATTTGTTACTCTGTGCAGAGAATGACCGTTCATATGTTTAGAAGAAAAGATATTGAAGAATCGAGGTTACACTTATGTAGCTATAGAGAACCAAATCACACGACTCTCTTATGAGTCAGCTAAAGCAGGTCTCTGAGAATTCTTTCTCACATGTAAGTATGTACAGTTTTTATTTGTTTTTATTTATTGCTTTTAACCTTTTGATAATAAACGCTGAATCGTTCGCTATAAAGTATTAAATTGGTATTCAATAAAATTAGGTATGCGAAACCGAAATTATTGATATCATACAAAATTTATTACATCACTACAAAATTTACCGTTTATTCTTAAGGTATAAATATCTTTAATCAATCAATCCAAAATATTTCAAAAATTCGTCAGGAGTAAAACTAGGTAATATAGCCGAAATTACTTTACCGAAAAGAGGGGCTTATATTTTTGATAATATTTGATTGATTAAAGTGGGATAAAAGACCAAAAAGATTTTTAATTTTATCTTTACCATGTTTTTAAAATTAATATTATAAATTTTTAAAATCAATATATTTAAGTTTGTAAGTATTTTAAACTACTATTTTTAATATAAGTTTGGAAAATTAAAAATATTAATTATATTTATATAAATTTTTAATTTTATGCATTTTAAATTTAAGTCTGATGTGAATTTAAAAACAAAAATGTACTTTATTTCATTAAGTTAAAAATGTGATTTTTGAAAATTCGTCGTGAGTTGAAGACTAGGTCGTTGAATTGAAATTTTTTTACCCAAGGGAGGGACGAGAAATTTTATTATCATTATTTTTAATCTTATTTGATTTAAAGTATGCCAAAAATATTTAAAAAACCCAAAAATCTTTGCTTTTAAAACAACGCTTAAAAAGTGACAAATTTTAAAATTTGGTCGAGAGACGCACTAGGACAACGATCCGAAACGCCCTCATTCTTAAAAGAAACAAATTTTTAAAATTAATTTTATTATTTATTTTAAAAGTATAAGGTTTTTATATAAAAAAAAAATTATCAAACCCCATGCGATCGCATGGGGTTTCTTCACTAAAGTCATGTAATCGCATGAGGCTCAAAATCTGGGCAGAATCAAAATGCAGTCGACCTGTTCTGCCTTCCCACAAACACACACACATACATACAAAAACTTTCCCAAAACCTCTCAAAAAAAAAAAAATTCGCCATTTTTCACCAAAATTCCCCAAATTTCTCACAATAATCCGCTATAATCATGCCTATATTCAGATGGGGAGGCAGGAAGGTAAAAATTTCACCCCTAAACTCTTTAAATTTGAATTTTAGTGTTCTTGAGCTAAATTTTACCTAATTTGATTTTGTTAATTTCTAGTGTAATTAGAGTTAAATTGTTAGTATATTATGCATGTATAACCTAGATTGATGCTATTTAACATGATTTGAAGCCAAAAACTTTAAAATTTTTAGAAATCTAGAGTTTGTGTTCTTGAGCAATTTGGGGCTTTTTGATATAAACAGGTTATGGCAGATTTTTATCATGAATTATTGCTAAATTAAGTAGTGTAACATGTTTAGGTAGTTAAATGATCTAAACTTTGATCATAAACATGATTTTTGAGAATTAAAGTAGACTTTTTAAGTCTAAAATTCATGAACTTGATTAAATTGATGTAAATGCCATTTGAAACTTGTTTAATTGCTAGTAATGATTATTTTGACATGTTATTTGAATAGAATGCTTATGAACTTTGTAAACATTTTCATATATGCTTATTTGAAAAAGTGTAGAATTGATAAAAATGTGAAAATGAGTATAAGTTTAATATGAATTAAACATGTTATTGTAATTGTTTTAATTTGTTATTTTGCTAACACTAATGCATATTTGGATGCACAAATTTTGTGTTTAATGTGTTTTGCAGAAATATACCGAATCTGGTGGTGGATCATCATCCAGACAACCTGAACACGAACCTGAACCAGAAATGCAATATGAACCAGAACCTGAACAGGAACAACAACAACAACAACAACAACCTGATCAACACGTACCATACTATGATCCACAACAAGAATATGTTAATGCCTACGTACAATTTCCGATTCATCCGATAATAGAACACCCAACGATTCATGAAGAACAGTTGCATCCCAATTTGAGATTTGATTGAAGTTTGAGAGATTACCTGACGTATCAAAGTAACAAATTTAAACTGGTAACGAAAAATGTAGAAGTACCAAGGGTAATCGATTGAGAGCCTTTGGAAAGGGTCCAACTAGCTAACTCAGTTAGGCAGCATCTGATCCAAAGGTATGGGAACTCTTCTTTTCCTAATTGGGAACGTTTATTCACCATTCGTAGGCCTGTATATAAAGAGTGGTGTGTTGAGCTTATGAGTACTATATCACTTGATACGAATGTAGTTAGGTTAGACGATAGGAATTTTCTTAGATTTTTACTTGACCGTAGGATGTATAGGATGTCCATGCTGGACATGGCCAGGGCTTTACAGATTTACACTCCTGGTGAATTACTACTACCTGATTGTACAAATTTGATTTATCATGGTGAAAGGGTAGATAGGAATTTTAACGCGGACGCCGTCTGGATGTGTATGTCAAATTATAATGTTTTTACGCTGGGAGGAAGACACTCCTATTTAGATATTAACAAAGCAGAGCTTCGTATTATACATAAATTTTTAGCTAATTCGATTACACAAAGAGGTAACAACAAGGAGAAGATGACCTTACATGATTTATTTTACCTTAAGTGTATTCGAAACACTAGAAGCTTTGTTAATATCCCCTACTGTGTTGGTTTTTATCTGTCCAAAATGGTGACAGGAATACAGGACGGAGGAATAATAGGAGGAGGTATTTTTGTTACTCTCATTGGAGAGTATTTGGGTGTAGATAGGGATCAAGGGGGTCCACTGATGGTGTGTAGGGAACATTTTAAGACTTTAGGATTGCGAGTCTATTAGGGTGCAAATGTATTAAAGAGCAGACGCAATCAGGCAGTACCATATGAGGGCCGTCATCCACAGGTAGAGAGAGGTTCAGATGAGAAAATGGAGGAACCGGATGACATTAGGGATGTCATTAGGGAGGCTATTACTGACGTTTACCAGCGTATAGATGAGGTAGAAATGACAAACGAGGCTAGACATAGTCAGTTCGAGCAGTGGCACACCGAGAATGTGTACGAGCATTCCGGGCAATGACAGCATGATAGATGACACTATCATCAGCATCATATTATGAGCCAGCTATCACCTCAGGTACCAAATAACTACGTACCGACCCGACCTGCTTACTATCCTCCACACCAGCCCGATATGCGATCACCATTTACTCTCTACGACCCTAACCAGACCTATCAGTATACCTATAACCAACCGTGGAACCCGACCAACGACATGAACTGGAACCCCTATCCAGATTGATACAGTTCCCGTTGGTGATTTTTATCTTTTATTATTTTTATTTACTTATGTTTAAAACATATAATATTGTGATACTTTAATGTAAGTTTTGATTTTTTTTTTATGTTGTACTAATATTTCATATTTGATTTGAAAGTGGGATGTTAAGTCCCATTTCAAATTACCATGCATGTTATTATTTGTATGTATTGCCAATTGTACACAACAGGGTAAAACGGCGCATTTTCAAAGACTGGCATTAAGTTCAGCAAAAGCTACTAATTTTGACGACAAAACAAAAAACAAATGTGATGTAACAACAAGACGGAATGAACAAATGATCTGCACCATTTATCATTCAACAAACAAACGCCAATATGTTTGGAAACTTTGGTAAAATTTAATCATTTTTCTACGCTACTCACCCTCAATAATTTAAATAGCTACTGATTTCTTGCAAATGAGGGCATTGCAAGATCTTAAGTGTGGGAAGGGATTATATTCTTTCGGATTTTTAAAATTTTAAATTTAAACACTTGGTTACTATTAAAAATACTAGTAACGTAGTAGTTGTATTAGAATATAGTGCTCTCTGATAATAAAGAACAGCCCTAGTCTTATATACTGACTACCCAATTCTAGCAAAATTTTTCAAAATTTTCAACTAAATGAACTCAAAATCATGTTTATACATATTTATGAGCGATAAAACTAGGTGTTAACACCGAAATTATTGTTACCTCGGAAAGGACATAAATTGAGAAACAACCTAAAATGTTAGAATTCATTTAAAATGGAATAGAGGAAAATAAAAAGGCAACGAAAGGAAAATAAAAGCCAAGTGTGGGAAAAATTTATCAAGTTATTTAGAACATATGTCACATATTTTTGTACAAATAATTGAAGATACTTTTGTTTTGGACGATATTTATCAGTTTTACCCAGTTTATTGTAATATAAAAGGAAGTAAAGTCTTCTGAGAGAAAAATACATGCGCTTCTTAATTTAGGTCAGGAAGTTGTCGTCCAGACCAGTTGTAGAGTCTACGAAAAATCTTGAAAAGTTTTCTCGAAAATCAGCTGGAAATCCACGGACCTCAGCATCAAACAGGGTCGCCAAGTGGTCAGACTTATCCTAACCATGAGAGGATCTGTCTCGTACAATGGGGGCACCGTGCAAATTAGCTTATAAGACTAATGAATCAGATCTCCAGAAAGGATAATCTCCTTAAAGATCAAAAATCAGCTATTAAGACTGATATTAATTAATCCTTGGGATTGACCTTAAAGATTGAGAATTACAAACTCATGGAATTCGATGATATCTAAACTCGAGCTTGAACGAGAAAATATTTTGATCAAAATTACAAACCGATTTGTTTTCTGAAAAACCCATTTTCAATGCATTCATTACCATTGAACGTAAAATCCTAGGAATTCACCTGGAATTCATTAGGTCACCTCAACCAAATCGGGTGTCAACCGTAAGAATGGTGGTTGTATAGCATGGTCGAAGACAGGACCTTGTGCTATACCGAAAAACTATAGGGTGATCTTTACTATTGCTCCTACAAAGGATAGTAATTGCATCCGACACGTTATAAACCATAATCAAAAGCATGTCACGGGACATTGCCTTAACAGTTGCTTGTTCAACGCTTTCCTTTACAACCGGACGGTAGTTTACTGAAAGGTAATATACGGAGCAAGTACACTGGATGTGTTACTTTCCTAATACAAGGTTAGCAAGTGGGTAACATAAAACCATAAGTTTTGAGCTAAAATTTTCAAATCTGAAATCCACAAAACCCACAAAAATATTTTGCAAACACCGGTGAAGGGTTATTCCGGAAAACTTATCTTGGGTAAAAGCTAGATTGAATTTTTAAAAAGATCAAATGTTTTCATAAAGATCCAATTTCCTTGAAGGATCTAAATTTTCATAGTCATGTGGGACTGTAAACCACAACGTTACTATAATTGTTCATACCGCCAAATCGAAATCATGTACAAAGTGTGAAGAATAAAGAAGTGATTCTAGTATTTTTATTTCAAGACTATATTGCTTGAGGACAAGCAACGCTCAAGTGTAGGAATATTTGATAATGCTAAAAACGAACATATATTTCATAACATTATCCCTCAAGAAAGACAAGCTTTTAGTTGCAATTGTTCTATTTATAAGTGATATTCGTTTAAATAATAAAAGGTGAAGACAAAAGACAGATTCGACGATTTGAAGACGCAAACGACCAAAAAGCTAAAAAGTACAAAGTACAATTAAAGTGGTTCAAATTATTGATGAGAAACGTCTAAAAGTTACAATAGTACGAGCCGTGAAACACAAAGTACAAGATATTAAATTGTACGCAAGGACGTTCGAAAATTCGGAACCGGGACCAGAGTCAACTCTTAACACGCGACGCAACGGACTAAAAATTACTAGTCAACTATGCACATGAATATAATATAATATATAATTAATTCTTAAAATTATATATATATTATATTAAATAATAAAACCGTCGGCAAATAAAAAACAAAAGATCCTGAGCTGTAAAAAGGTTCCATGCGATCGCATGGCCAGAAGGCACAAGATCCATGCGGTCGCATGGATCACTGTAGCAGGCCACATTCTTTAAATAGCACGATTTCTGGCCAAATTTTATCCATCCTAATTCAATCTCTCTCTCTCTCACGATATATATATATATATATATATATATATATATATATATATATATATATATATATATATAATTTTAATTTTAATTTAAGATTAATAATAATAAGGGTATGTTAGCAAATGTTGTAAGTGTGTAAGTCGAAATTCTGTCCGTGTAATGCTACGTTATTATTAATCATTGTAAGTTATGTTCAACCTTTTTAAATTAATGTCTCGTAGCTAAGTTATTATTATGCTTATTTAAATCGAAGTAATCGTGTTGTTGGGCTAAATATTAAAGATGGGGTAATTGGGCTTTGGACCATAATTGGGGTTTGGATAAAAGAACGACACTTTTGGAAATTAGACTATGGGCTATTAATGGGCTTTATATTAACTAAATGAAACATCGTTAATTTAATATATAGACTTATAATTTGACTATAACTACATATGCTTGACTGGGTACGGTGGGCGGGATATCTATAAATACCAATAATTATTCATTTGACCGGACACGAGGATGGATTAATAATCAATAGACTTGTTGAAACAGGGGTGAATTACATACAAGGATAATTGGTGTAATTGTTAACAAAGTAATAAAACCTTGGATTACACGCAGTCGATAACCTGGTGTATTCATTAAATAAAGTATTAAGACCTTTTTACAGTTCGAATCCCCAATTAGTTGGAATATTTGACTTCGGGTATAAGGATAATTTGATGAAGACTCTCGCACTTTATATTTATGACTGATGGACTATTATGGACAAAACCGTATGGACATATCGAATAATCCAGGACAAAGGACAATTAACCCATAGTAATAAACTAAAATCAACACGTCGAACATCATGATTACGAAAGTTTAAATAAGCATAATTCCTTTATTTCATATTTTATCGCACTTTTATTTACTGTCATTTTATTTATTGCACTTTTAATTATCATACTTTTTAATGATCGCAATTTTATTTATCGTACTTTTAATTATCGCACTTTAATTATTGTCATTTACTTTACGCTCTAAATTAAGTTATATTTATTATTTTACATTAGGTTTTAACTGCGACTAAAGTTTTAAAATTGACAAACCGGTCATTAAACGGTAAAAACTCCCTTTTATAATAATAATACTACTTATAAATATATATATATATTTATATACAAATTTAGTTTTAAAAATATAGCGTTAAACTTGGCTAGTTCCCTGTGGACAAACCGGACTTACTAAAAACTACACTACTATACGATTTGGTACACTGCCTATAAGTGTTGTATCAAGGTTTAGGTATATCCACTCTATAAATAAATAAATAACTTGTGTAAAATTGTATCGTATTTAATAATATTTCGCAATAAAAATAAAAATATTTCGTATACACCTCTACACACATCACTAACTCATATTATATTATACATGTATTCTAATATATTATGTAATCTTGGGATACCATAGACACGTATGCAAATGTTTTGACATATCATATCGACCCATGTATATATATTATTTGGAACAACCATAGACACTCTATATGTAGTAATGTTTGAGTTAGCTATACAGGGTTGAGGTTGATTCCAAAAATATATATACTTTGAGTTATGATCTAGCCTGAGACGTGTATACACTGGGTCGTGGATTGATTCAAGATAATATATATCGATTTATTTCTGTACATCTAACTGTGGACAACTAGTTGTAGGTTACTAACGAGGACAGCTGACTTAATAAACTTAAAACATTAAAACATATTAAATGTTGTAAATATATTTTGAACATACTTTGATATATATGTACATATTTGTTATAGGTTCGTGAATCAACCAGTGGCCAAGTCTTACTTCTCGACGAAGTAAAAATCTGTGAATGTGAGTTATAGTCCCACTTTTAAAATCTAATATTTTGGGATGAGAATACATGCAATTTTATAAATGTTTTACGAAATAGACACAAGTAAATGAAACTACATTATATGGGTGAATGATCGAAGCCGAATATGCCCCTTTTAGCTTGGTAGCCTAAGAATTAGGGAACTGGCCCCTAATTGAAGCGAATCCTAAAGATAGATCTATCGGGCCTAACAAGCCCCATTCTGGAATTTGGAATGCTTTAGTACTTCAAAATTATCATGTCCGATGGGTGTCCCGAAATGATTGGGATATTCTATATGCATCTTGTTAATGTCGGTTACCAAGTGTTCACCATATGAATGATTTTTATCTCTATGTAAGGGATGTATATTGAAATATGAAATCTTGTGGTCCTTTATTACGATTTGATAAATATATAGGTTAAACCTATAACTCACCAACATTTTTGTTGACGTTTAAAGCATGTTTATTCTCAGGTGATTATTAAGAGCTTCCGCTGTTGCTTGCTAAAATATGGACAAGATTTGGTGTCAGCATGTTTGTATAATATTATTTAAAACTGCATTCAAGATTTACTTTGTTGTAACATATTAATATTGTAAACCAATATGTATTGGTAGTGTGTAAGTGTGATATTTTTAGATTATCATTTCTGGATAATCTAGGTGGTGTCCTTTTAACCTTGTCGATAAAATAAAGGTTATGGTTTGTTTTTAAAAACGAATGCAGTCTTTGAAAAACGTCTCATATAGAGGTCAAAACCTCGCAATGAAATCAATTAATATGGAACGTTTATAATTAATATGAACGAGACATTTCAGTTGGTATCCGAGCGTTGGTCTTAGAGAACCAGAAATTTGCATTAGTGTGTCTTATCGAGTTGTTAGGATACATTAGTGAGTCTGGACTTCGACCGTGTTTTCTTTAAAAACGATTGCTTAACACTTTTGTTGGAAACTATATATTATTAACATGTAATTATTATGTGATATATTAACTTCTTAATGTGTTTGATATTGTGTGATAAATGTCTACCACTACTACAAATCTCATCGACTCACCTAATAATAATGAAGAGTCGAATATACATTGGGAAGATTCAAAAATTCCCTAAGAGGAACCGGAAGAGGAGGAACCGAAAGAGGAGGAACCGGAAGAGGAGGAACCGGAAGAAGAGGAACCAGAAGAGGAGGAACCGGAAGAGGAGGAACAGGAAGAAGAAGAGGTTTCGGAGGAAGAAATATTGATACCTACAGTAAATCGATTAAATAAAAGAAAATCCTCAACCAACGGGCCAAAGTTAAAAATTGAAATGTCCCGTTCATATTGATTATAAACGTTCCATATTAATTGATTTCGTCACGAGGTTTTGACCTCTATATGAGACGTTTTTCAAAGACTGCATTCATTTTTAAAACAACCATAACCTTTATTTTATAGATAAAGGTTTAAAAAGCATTACGTAGATTATCAAATAATGATAATCTAAAATATACCATTTACACACGACCATTACATAATGGTTTACAATAAGAATATATTACATCAAAAATAAGTTTCTTGAATGCAGTTTTTACATAATATCATACAAGCATGGACTCCAAATCTTTTCCTTATTTTAGTATGCAACATCGGAAGCTCTTAATAATCACCTGAGAATAAACATGCTTAAAACGTCAACAAAAATGTTGGTGAGTTATAGGTTTAACCTATATATTATCAAATCATAATAATAGACCACAAGATTTCATATTTCAATATACATCCCATACATAGAGATAAAATTCATTCATATGGTGAACACCTGGTAACCGACATTAACAAGATGCATATAAGAATATCCCCTATCATTCCGGGAAATCCTTCGGACATGATATAAACGAATTCGAAGTACTAAAGCATCCGGTACTTTGGATGGGGTTCGTTAGGCCCAATAGATCTATCTTTAGGATTCGCGTCAATTAGTAGATCGGTTTACTAATGCTTAGGTTACCAAGCAAAAGGGGCATATTCGGCTTCAATCATTCACCCATATAATGTAGTTTCAATTACTTATGTCTATTTCGTAAAACATTTATAAAATTGCATGTATTCTCATTCCAAAATATTAGATTTTAAAAGTGGGACTATAACTCACTTTCACAAATTTTTACTTTGTCGGGAAGTAAGACTTGGCCACTGGTCGATTAACGAACCTATAACAAATATGTACATATATATCAAGTATATTAAAAATATATTTATAACATTTTTAATACGTTTTACTGTTTTAAGTTTATTAAGTCAGCTGTCCTCGTTAGTAACCTACAACTAGTTGTCCATAGTTAGATGTACAGAAATAAATCAATATATATATTATCTTGGATCAATCCAAGACCCAGTGTATATATGTCTCAGGCTAGATCACAACTCAAAGTATATATATTTTTGGAATCAACCTCAACCCTGTATAGCTAACTCCAATATTACTGCATATAGAGTGTATATGGTTGTTCCAAATAATATATATAGATGGGTCGATATGATATGTCAAAACATTTGCATACGTGTCTATGGTATCCCAAGATTACATAATATATTAGAATATATATATAATAAAATATAAGTTAGCTAGGATATGATTAATATAAATTTGTTTCCAATTTTCACGTAGCTACAACAAGCAAAAATATCCAATTTTGTTTTACCCATAACTTCTTCGTTTCAAATCCATTTTGAGTGTTTCAAGTTTCTATGGTTTCATATTAAACTTAAGTTTATGAATCTAAACAGAAAAAGTATAAGTTTATAGTCGGAAATACAGGTTACAAGTCGTTTTTGTAAAGGTAGTCATTTCAGTCGAAAGAACGACGTCTAGATGACCATTTTGGAAAACATAATTCCACTTTGAGTTTAACCATGATTTTTGGATATAGTTTCATGTTCATAATAAAAATCATTTTCCCAGAAGAACAACTTTTAAATCAAATTTTATCATAGTTTTTAATTAACTAACCCAAAACAGCCCGCGGTGTTACTACGACGGCATATATCCGGTTTTACGGTGTTTTTCGTGTTTTCAGGTTTTAAATCATTAAGTTAGCATATCATATAGATATAGGACATGTGTTTAGTTGATTTTAAAAGTCAAGTTAGAAGGATTAACTTTTGTTTGCGAACAAGTTTAGAATTAACTAAACTATGTTCTAGTGATTTCAAGTTTAAACCTTCGAATAAGATAGCTTTATATGTATGAATCGAATGATGTTATGAACATAATTACTACCTTAAGTTTTGTGGATAAACCTACTGGAAAAGAGACAAATGGATCTAGCTTCAAAGGCTCCTTGGATGGCTTGAAAGTTCTTGAAGCAGAATCATGACACGAAAATAAGTTCAAGAAAGATCATCACTCGAAATAAGATTGTTATAGATATAGAAATTGAATCAAAGTTTGAATATGAGTATTACCTTGTATTAGAAAGATATCTTACTGTAAATAAGAAAGATTTCTTAAGGTTGGATAATCACTTTACAAGATTGGAAGTAAGCTAGCAAACTTGGAAGTATTCTTGATTTTATGAAACTAGAACTTATAGAATTTATGAAGAACACTTAGAACTTGAAGATAGAACTTGAGAGAGATAAATTATATGAATAAAATTGAAGAATGAAAGTGTTTGTAGGTGGTTTTGGTCATTGGTATATGGATTAGATATAAAGGATGTGTAATTTTGTTTACATGTAAATAAGTCATGAATGATTACTAATATTTTTGTAATTTTATGAGATATTTCATGCTAGTTGCCAAATGATGGTTCCCACATGTGTTAGGTGAGTCACATGGGCTGCTAAGAGCTGATCATTGGAGTATATATACCAATAGTACATACATCTAAAAGCTGTGTATTGCACGAATATGAATACGGGTGCATACGAGTAGAATCGTTGATGAAACTGAACGAGGATGTAATTGTAAGCATTTTTGTTAAGTAGAAGTATTTTGATAAGTGTCTTGAAGTCTTTCAAAAGTGAATAAATACATATTAAAACACTACATGTATATACATTTTAACTGAGTCGTTAAGTCATCGTTAGTCGTTACATGTAAGTGTTGTTTTGAAACCTTTAGGTTAACGATCATGTTAAATGTTGTTAACCCATTGTTTATTATATCTAAAGAGATGTTAAATTATTACATTATCATGATATTATGATGTATTAATATATCTTAATATGATATATATACAATTAAATGTCGTTACAACGATAATCGTTACATATATGCCTCGTTTCGAAATCATTAAGTTAGTAGTCTTGTTTTACATATGTAGTTCATTGTTAACATACTTAATGATATACTTAATTATCATTTTATCATGTTAAACATAATGTATCAATATCTTAATATGATTCATATGTAATTAGTAAGACGTTGATATAACGATAATCGTTATATATATCGTTTTCGAGTTTCTTAATTCAATAGGCTCATTTTTATGTATATAACTCATTGTTAGAATACCTAATAAGATACATACTTATCATAATATCATGTTAAATATATATATATATATATATATATATATATATATATATATATATATATATATATATATATATATATATATATATATATATATATATATATATATATATATATATATATATATCCATATATATGTCATCATATAGTTTTTACAAGTGTTAACGTTCGTGAATCACCGGTCAACTTGGGTGGTCAATTGTCTACATGAAACCTATTTCAATTAATCAAGTCTTAACAAGTTTGATTGCTTAACATGTTGGAAACACTTAATCATGTAAATAACAATTTCATTTAATATATATAAACATGGAAAAGTTCGGGTCACTACAAAAATGGTCAATGGTGTTTCCACCGAGGAAGCAAATTATTGGGAATATTACTAATTTTTCGATGAATCGGATCCCGATGAGGATTTCGATGAGGATTACGATGATGTTATAGAAATTACCTCGACCTAATTTAATAAATCAAAAGAAAATAATAAGGGAAAAGGTATAAAAATAGAGAAACCTGTTTCCAACTCCGATGAACTTTATATGTATCGGCAAAATCTGTATTTCCTAAATTGTAACAATAACCCGGGAACCTCTAAACCACCAGGTTTTTCTAAACCACTGTGAAAAACGACGGCTCGTATTAGAGGAACACCATATATCCCTAGAAAATTAGGAAAACGAACCAAGTCCGAAGAAGAAGAAACCAGTGATTCAGATTAGAGGGTTGTAATCATGTTGTGTATTATATGTATTGTAGTGTGCTTGTACTTTTATGTTATATGTAAAAATTGCTTGTATTGTTTGTTAATTATCTTTTACGAATCTAATCCTTGTCTATTTTACAGTATAAAAATAAAATGGACGTTAAGGGTAGACAGCCGAATATTTTAGAAGACCTACCAGAAGATATGATTGAGGAAATCTTGTCTAGAGTCGGTCAGAATTCATCAGCACATTTAGTTATGGCGAAATTAACTTGTCAAACATTTGAAAGACTTTCCAGAAATGCCTTAGTTTATAAAAGGCTTTCCTTTGATAGGTGGGGTATATCACATTGGGGAGACCGTAAGTTACACCGTGTTTTCTTTAAAGCGTTAAATGCGGGGAACCCAAATGCAATTTTACGCTACGGGTTAAGAACCTATTTTGACTCAACATATCCCAACATAGGATTTCGTGAGTTAGAAAGAGCTTCTAACATGCAACATAAAGAAGCATGTTATACTTACGGGTTAGTGATGTTCGCTTCTTACCAAAGTGAGAAAAAGAACATCGGATTACAACTTTTAAATAAAACCTTCCCACAAGTGACGTATTCAGTAGTTGGGGTGAGAAACAAGGTTTTAGATTATTACGGGGCTGTTGGACATTACGAAACCCTCGTCCTTTTGACAACATTACAACATGCTGTATAGCCAATGGTCATAACGGTTACTTTCCACAAGACCAAGGATGGGAAGTCATCTTAGTAAAACCAGAATGCATGACTTGTTTCTGGACTTATGAATTACGTGTCTTTATTTCTTTTGCTGAACAACTTGCGTATTAACTAGAATTGCTTTTATAGCTGCCGAGTAGTAAAGTTATTATGTTCTATATTTAATCCTATATGTATAATAGCGGTATTGTAAGTTTGTAAAATATTGTATAAAGTTTGAACGCAAAATATTATTGTAATAAGTTTTTCGTATAGAAGCGTAATAGTTGAGTTGTATAGTAGCTAGTAAGTATGAACTTAACGGGTAGGTACTACCCGAATTAAAACTATAAAATGCTAATATGAAGAAAAAGCTTTTATAAATAAGTTCATATAATGCTACGAAATACTATTGACTACTCTTAAATTCTATATGATTAGCTCAATTCTTTTGGCTATTTTTGAAGGAAATGGCACCGACGACTCGTCATAACTTGAACATGAGTGAGGAAGATTTCCGTGTTTTCCTTGCTGCGAACATAGCCGCAGTACAGGCTGCGATGTAAAATAACAATAACTCTGGATCTAGCAGTGGAACTAATTCCACAAGAAATCGTGTAGGATGCTCCTACAAAGAATTCACTGCCTGCAAACCCTTCGAATTTAATGGAACTGAAGGACCAATTGGATTGAAACGGTGGACTGAGAAGGTCGAATCGATGTTTGCCATAAGTAAGTGTACTGAAGAGGATAAAGTTAAGTACGCTACGCATACCTTCACAGGTACTGCGTTAACGTGGTGGAACACCTATCTTGAACAGGTAGGACAAAATGCTGCTTACGCACTACCGTGGTCGGCATTCAAGCAATTGATGAACGAGCAGTACCTTCCTAGAAATGAAGTCAATAAGCTCAAGGTAGAACTTAGAGAGTTACGAACACAAGGGTTTGACATTACCACATATGAACGACGATTCACATAGTTGTGCCTATTGTGTCCGGGAGCGTTCGAAGATGAAAAAGAGAAGATCGACGCGTTTGTAAAAGGGTTACCAGTAAGGATTCAAGAAGATGTGAGTTCACACGAGCCCACTTCCATACAAAAGGCAAGTCGAATGGCTCATAAACTCATAAATCAGATTGAGGGAAGAATTAAAGAGCAGGCAGCCGAAGAAGCCAACACGAAACAACTCAAGAGAAAGTGGGAATAAACCAGTGACAAGGGTCACCAATACAACAACAACAATCACAACCAATATCACAATACAATCATAACAACCGTAATAACAATCGCAACAATAACCGCAATCCTAACAATAACTACAACAAACTTCCCAACAACAACAACAACTACAACAATCATTTCAACAACAATAAAATCCCAACAACAACAATGGCAACAAAAACCAAAAATGCCAAAGGTGTGAAGAGTACCACCAGAATGAGTTCTGCACGACATTTTGCACCAAGTGTAACATAACTGGCCATGGTGCGAGAAAGTGTGAGGTCTACGGACCAAAGTTTAAAGAACTAAAGGGACAAATAGTGTCAAAACAAGTAATTGCCCGAATCAGGGGAATACTAATGGGCAGGGCCGCGGAAGGGTTTTCAATATTAATACGGCAGAAGCGCAGGAAGACCCGGAGCTTGTTACGGGTACGTTTCTTATTGACAATAAATTTGCTTATGTTTTATTTGATTCGAGTGCGGATAGAAGCTATATGAGTAGAGATTTTTGTGCTAAATTAAGTTGCCCATTGACGCCTTTGGATAGTAAATTTTTACTCGAATTAGCAAACGGTAAATTAATTTCAGCAGATAATATATGTCGGGATAGAGAAATTAAATTGGGGGATGAAACGTTTAAAATTGATTTAATACCAGTCGAGTTAGGGAGTTTTGATGTAATAATTGGCATGGATTGGTTGAAAAAGGTGAGAGCAGAGGTCGTTTGTTACAAAAATGCGATTCGCATTATGCATGAAAAAGGAAAACCTTTAATGGTGTACGGAGAAAAGAACAACGCGAAATTAAATCTTATTAGTAGTTTGAAGGCGAAAAAACTAATAAAAAAAGGTTGTTACGTCATTCTAGCACACATCAAGGAAGTTAAACCTGAAGAAAAGAACATCAGTGATGTTTCCATCGCAAAAGAATTTCCCGATGTATTTTCGAAAGAATTACCGGGATTACCCCCACATCGATCCGTTGAATTTCAAATAGACCTTGTACCAGGAGCTGCACCAATAGCTCGTGCTCTATACAGACTCGCACCAAGCGAAATGAAAGAATTACAAAGTTAGTTACAGGAACTTTAGAGCGTGGTTTCATTCGACCAAGCACATCACCGTGGGGAGCTCCTGTTTTTATTGTTAAGAAGAAGGATGGTACATTTAGGTTGTGTATCGACTACCGAGAGTTGAACAAATTTACCATCAAGAATCGCTACCCACTACCGAGAATCGATGACTTATTTGATTAACTACAAGGCTCGTCGGTTTATTCGAAGATTGATTTACATTCTGGGTATTATCAAATGCGGGTGAAGGAGGATGATATTCCAAAGACTGCTTTTAGGACGCGTTACGATCATTACGAGTTTATGGTTAAGCCGTTTGGGTTGACTAACACACCAGCTGTGTTCATGGACCTCATGAACCGAGTGTGTGGACCATACCTTGACAAGTTTGTCATTGTTTTCATCGATGACATACTTATTTACTCAAAGAATGATCAAGTGCACGAAGAATATTTGAGAAAAGTGCTAGAGTTATTAAGAAAAGAGAAACTGTACGCTAAGTTTTCAAAGTGTGCATTTTGGTTGGAAGAAGTTCAATTCCTCGATCATATAGTGAACAAAGAAGGTATTCAGGTGGATCCAGCAAAGATTGAAACCGTTGAAAAGTGGGAAACCCCGAACACTCCGAAACACATACGCCAATTTTTAGGGCTAGCTGGTTATTACAGGAGATTCATCCAAGATTTTTCCAAAATAGCAAAACCCTTGACTGCATTAACGTATAAAGGGAAGAAATTTGAATGGAAGGATGAACAAGAGAAAGCGTTTCAATTGTTGAAGAAAAAGTTAACTACGGCACCTATATTGTCATTATCTGAAGGGAATGATGATTTTGTGATATATTGTGACGCCTCAAAGCAAGGTCTCCATTGTGTATTAATGCAACGAATGAAAGTAATTGCTTATGCGTCTACACAATTGAAGATTCACGAGCAGAATTATACGACGCGTGATTTGGAATTAGGCGCGGTTGTTTTTGCATTAAAGACTTGGAGGCACTACTTATATGGGGTCAAAAGTATTATATATACCGACCACAAAAGTCTTCAACACATATTTAATAAGAAACAACTGAATATGAGGCAGCGCAGATGGATTGAATTGTTGAATGATTACAACTTTGAGATTCGTTATCACCCGGGGAAGGAAAATGTGGTAGCCGATGCCTTGAGCAGAAAGGACAGAGAACTCATTCGAGTAAAAGCTATGAATATAATGATTCACACTAACCTTACTACTCAAATAAAGGAGGCGCAACAAGGAGTTTTAAAAGAGGGAAACTTAAAGGATGAAATACCCAAAGGATCGGAGAAGCATCTTAATATTCGGGAAGACGAAACCCGGTATAGGGCTGAAAGAATTTAGGTACCAAAATTGGGAGATATGAGAGAAATGGTACTTAGAGAAGCTCATAAAACCAGATACTCAATACATCCTGGAACGGGGAAGATGTACAAAGATCTCAAGAAACATTTTTGGTGGCCAGGTATGAAAGCCGATGTTGCTAAATACGTAGGGGAATGTTTGACGTGTTCTAAGGTCAAAGCGGAGCATCAGAAACCATCAGGTCTACTTCAATAACCCGTAATTCCGAAATGGAAATGGGAAAACATTACCATGGATTTCGTCACTAAATTGCCAAGGACTGCAAGTGGTTTTGATACTATTTGGGTAATAGTTGATCGTCTCACTAAATCAGCACACTTCCTGCCAATAAGAGAAGATGACAAGATGGAGAAGTTAGCACGACTGTATTTGAAGGAAGTTGTCTCCAGACATGGAATACCAATCTCTATTATCTCTGATAGGGATGGCAGATTTATTTCAAGATTTTGGCAGACATTACAGCAGGCATTAGGAACTCGTCTAGACATGAGTACTGCTTATCATCCACAAACTGATGGGCAGAGCGAAAGGACGATACAAATGCTTGAAGACATGCTACGAGCATGTGTTATTGATTTCGGAAACAGTTGGGATCGACACCTTCCGTTAGCAGAATTTTCCTACAACAACAGCTACCATTAAAGCATTGAGATGGCGCCGTTTGAAGCACTTTATGGTAGAAAGTGCAGGTCTCCAATTTGTTAGAGCAAAGTGGGGGATATACAGATTACGGGCCCGGAGATAATACAAGAAACTATCGAGAAGATCATTCAAATTCAACAACGGTTGAAAACCGTCCAAAGTTGACAAAAGAGCTACGCTAACATTCAAAGAAAAGATATAGAATTTGAAATTGGAGAGATGGTCATGCTTAAAGGTGCACCTTGGAAAGGCATTGTTCGATTTGGTAAACGAGGGAAATTAAATCCAAGGTATATTGGACCATTCAAGATTATTGATCGTGTCGGACCAGTAGCTTACCGACTTGAGTTGCCTCAACAACTCGTGGCTGTACATAACACTTTCCACGTCTTGAATTTGAAGAAATGTTTTGCTAAAGAAAATCTCACTATTCCATTAGACGAATTCCAAATCAACGAAAAACTTCAATTCATCGAAGAACCCGTCGAAATAATGGATCGTGAGGTTAAAAGACTTAAGCAAAACAAGATACCAATTGTTAAGGTTCGATGGAATGCTCGTAGAGGACCCGAGTTCACCTGGGAACGAGAAGATTAGATGAAGAAGAAGTACCCGCACTTATTTCCAGAAGATACGTCAACACCTTCAACTGCTTAAAATTTCGGGACGAAATTTATTTAACGGGTAGGTACTGTAGTGACGCGAACTATTCCATGTTTATATATATTAAATGAAATTGATATTTATATGATTAAGTGTTTCCAACATGTTAAACAATCAAACTTGTTAAGACTTGATTAATTGAAATAGGTTTCATATAGACAATTGACCACCCAAGTTGACCAGTGATTCACGAACGTTAAAACTTGTAAAAACTATATGATGTAATATATATGGATATATATAGATATATAGTTAACATGATATTATGATAAGTAAACCTATCATTAAGTATATTAACAATGAACTACATATGTAAAAACAAGACTACTAACTTAATGATTTCGAAACGAGACATATATGTAACGATTATCGTTGTAACAACATTTAACTATATATATATATATATATATATATATATATATATATATATATATATATATATATATATATATATATATATATATCATACTGTGATATATTAATATATCATAATACCATGATAACAACATTTAACAAGATCGTTAACATAAAGGTTTCAAAACAACACTTACATGTAACGACTAACGATGACTTAACGACTCAGTTAAAATGTATATACATGTAGTGTTTTAATATGTATTCATACACTTTTGAAAGACTTCAAGACACTTATCAAAGTACTTCTACTTAACAAAAATACTTACGATTACATCCTCATTCATTTTCATCAACAATTTTACTCGTATGCACTAGTATTTGTACTCGTACAATACACAGCTTCTAAATGTATTTACTATTGGTATATACACTCCAATGATCAGCTCTTAATAGACCATGTGAGTTACCTAACCATGTGGGAACCATCATTTAACATTTAGCATGAAATATCTCACAAAATTACAAACTAATGGAGCCTATATGGAGACTAACATTCACGTGAAGTATGGTGTACACAAACACTTTCATTCTGCAATTTACATGCATCAAACTACTCTCTCTCAAGTGTTCTTCCATTGTTCTAAGTGTTCTTCATCATCTTCATCAAAATCTAGCTCAATCTAGTTCATAAATCCATACATAAACCAAGATACAAAACAACTACTCAAGAACACACCAACAACACTTCCAAGTTTGCTAGCTTACTTCCAATCTTGCAAATCCACTTTGAGTGATCATCCAACCTCAAGAAATCTTTCTTATTTACAATAAGATATCTTTCTAATACAAGGTAATACTCATATTCAAACTTTGATTCAATTTCTATAACTTTAACAATCTTATTTCGAGTGGAAATCTTACTTGAACTTGTTTTCGTGTCATGATTCTACTTCAAGAACTTTCAAGCCATTCAAGGATCCTTTGAAGCTAGATCTATTTCTCTCATTTCCAGTAGATTTATCCACAAAACCTGAGGTAGTAATGATGTTCATAACATCATTCGATTCATATATATAAAACTACTTTATTCGAAGGTTTAAACTTGTAAACACTAGAACATAGTTTAGTTAATTCTAAACTTGTTCACAAACAAAAGTTAATCCTTGTAACTTGACTTTTAAAATCAACTAAACACATGTTCTATATCTATATCATATGCTAACTTAATGATTTAATACCTGAAAACATGAAAAACACCGTAAAACCGGATATACGCCGTCGTAGTAACACCGCGAGCTGTTTTGGATTAGTTAATTAAAAACTATGATAAACTTTGATTTAAAAGTTTTTCTTCTGGGAAAATTATTTTTCTTATGAACATGAAACTATATCCAAAAATTATGGTTAAACTCAAAGTGGAAGTATGTTTTCCAAAATGGTCATCTAGACGTCGTTCTTTCGACCGAAATGACTACCTTTACAAAAATGACTTGTAATCTGTGTTTCTAACTATAAACTTAGACTTTTTATGTTTAGATTCATAAACTTAAGTTCTATATGAAACCATAGCAACTTGAATCATTCAAAACGGATTTAAAATGAAGAAGTTATTGGTAAAACAAGATTGGATAATTTTGGTTGTTGTAGCTACGTGAAAATTGGTAACAAATCTATATTAATCATATCCTAGCTAACTCATATTGTATTATACATGTATTCTAATATATTATGTAATCTTAGGATACCATAGACACGTATGCAAATGTTTTGACATATCATATCGACCCATGTATATATATTATTTGGAACAACCATAGACACTCTATATGCAATAATGTTTGAGTTAGCTATACAGGGTTGAGGTTGATTCTAAAAATATATATACTTTGAGTTGTGATCTAGCCTGAGACGTGTATACACTGGGTCATGGATTGATTCAAGATAATATATATCGATTTATTTCTGTACATCTAACTGTGTACAACTAGTTATAGGTTACTAATGAGGACAGCTGACTTAATAAACTTAAAATATTAAAACATATTAAATGTTGTAAATATATTTTGAACATACTTTGATATATATGTACATATTTGTTATAGGTTCGTGAATCAACCAGTGGCCAAGTCTTACTTCTCGACGAAGTAAAAATCTGTGAATGTGAGTTATAGTCCCACTTTTAAAATCTAATATTTTGGGATGAGAATACATGCAATTTTATAAATGTTTTATGAAATAGATACAAGTAAATGAAAATACGTTATATGGGTGAATGATCGAAGCCGAATATGCCCTTTTTAGCTTTGTAGCCTAAGAATTAGGGAACTGGCCCCTAATTGACGCGAATCCTAAAGATAGATCTATCAGGCCCAACAAGCCCCATTTTGGAATTTGGAATGCTCTAGTACTTCGAAATTATCATGTTCGATGGGTGTTCCAGAATGATGGGGATATTCTATATGCATCTTGTTAATGTCGGTTACCAGGTGTTCACCATATGAATGATTTTTATCTCTATGTATGGGATGCATATTGAAATATGAAATCTTGTGGTCTATTATTACGATTTGATAAATATATAGGTTAAACCTATAACTCACCAACATTTTTGCTGACGTTTAAAGCATGTTTATTCTCATGTGATTATTAAGAGCTTCCGCTGTTGCTTGCTAAAATATGGACAAGATTTGGTGTCAGCATGTTTGTATAATATTGTTTAAAACTGCATTCGAGATTTACTTTGTTGTAACATATTAATATTGTAAACCAATATGTATTGGTAGTGTGTAAGTGTGATATTTTTATATTATCATTTCTGGATAATCTAGGTGGTGTCCTTTTAACCTTGTCGATAAAATAAAGGTTATGGTTTGTTTTTAAAAACGAATGCAGTCTTTGAAAAATGTCTCATATAGAGGTCAAAACCTCGCAACGAAATCAATTGATATGGAACGTTTATAATTAATATGAACGGGACATTTCAGCTGAGACTCTGGTATATCAGGTATCTTCTTAAATTCGACAGTGTAACGCTTCATGAAGTTGCTCAACGATTCATTATGAAGCATAGTAATTTCATGTGCATCCAAGTGTGATAACATGCAACTCCTCAAAAATTGTTACTGCATTACAAACTTGGCCCTCAAATCCAAAAAGCTAGTGATGCTTCTGGGCTAAAGACTTGCATGACATTCCCTTGTCATCTTCTGCAACAGCATGGGAAACATATGACATGCAACTTCATCCTCCCAATGCTGCAGCCTCGTGACGCCTTTAAGCATGGTTAGAAAATCTTTTGGATCAGATGTCCCATCATAAACACCTATAGATGGTATTATTAGGTTTCTTGGAAGTGGATAATTTCCTATACTAGTGATGAAGCATTGGGTTAATTCTGTCATTGCTGGAGGTTTAGTAGCTTCATCCCATGTGATAAGCACAAATAAGTTGTTCACCGCCGCTACACGGATGGTAGGCTGCGCTAACTTTTATTTGTACTTTAACGGTGCTGTTCTTGTTAAAATCTCATCTAACAATTTTGCCGCCTTTTCTTCAGTCATGACCTCCTGATCATCTTCTCCATTATCCTACTCATTCTCCAGGAAACATTCATCATCATTGTCATGCTCATATCATTGACCATAGTGTTTAGTTGTTCAAAAAGCTTAAACAATTGTTGGTTCAAAACTGTCCTTCCTTTATTCAGTTGTCTTGTATTTGACTCAGATGTTCTTTTGAAGAAGACGTTCTGTGTTTCCTATCTTTCTTGCCACATTCGCCCTTTTGGGACTTCAAACAATGTTCTCTTTAAACGTGCTGTTGTTTCATTTACACGTGTCAGATGCTGAACGGCTGTTAACAAAAACTGCTATTATTGTTGCCCTTTATGCATTTCGAGCATTTCTTTTATGTAAAAAACAATACTTTTATGCTTGTATCCCCCTAGGATACACCATTAAAAGAAAAATATGCTAAGAAGATGAATTGGTAGAACTTAAATTTCTTAAGAATTAAAGAGGAAGAAAGAGGAATACAAAAGGTGAAAGACTTAACTACACGGATGGTTTATGTGGTTTGTCAAATCTTGCAACTTTAGTCACTATGATTTTTTTTTTTCTTGTAATTTTAGTCACTGTGATTTCAAAATATTACACGTTTAGTCATTCCGTATAACAGACGTTAAAGTTTTTTGTTAAGTCATATGACATGCTTAGCACACGAGGGTATATTTGTCATTTTACTGAAACATTTTTTTATTTATTTTCCATCTCCTTTTAATCACTTGTATTTCACCTATATAAAACACCCATTTGGTTTCAACAGTATCGACACACACATACACACAAACTCCTATTTGGTTCACCGGTTAAAAAAGTATGACGTTGTTTTGCCAAACTAGCCTCATCACCTAGTTGAATCAATTACAATAAAATTCTTTAAATATTTTGATCCAAACAAAATTCTTTAAATATTTTGATCCAAATAAAATTCTTTAAATATTTTGATCCAACAATGTGAGTCATGGAATGAAACGCCCATGTGAATGCTTCTTATTTCTATTTCTATATATACTAAAACACCAACAAGATTTGATCGTCTGAATCCTACAAAACGACAACAAAAAAAATTACAAAAGACCTCCCCAAACTATGTTAGATGTGTAAACTTCTTAGGGGTAAAAAATTAAAAAAATCTAATTTATTAAAAAAAAACTTAAATAAACTCCACCAAAATTTTTAACGTGCCGTATCTTCCGCCTAGCCAAGAGTTAAAATTTCTCTGACATCACCGTTCAACTCGAAATAATTTCACGATCGCAACACAACTAACTACACGCGAAATAGACGCTTTCTAAAAAATGCCAAATATTTCGGGTTATCTGCCGTACATATGTATGCACGTATGATAAACAACCTAAACTAACTACATCACATCGATGGTTCGGTCCCCCTTTTTACGCAATTTTCCCGGCGTCAAAAGAACGCACGCCATTAAGTATACTAGGTACTACCCACGTGTATCCAAACCACCCGCAACAACGCATTTTTAATTCTGTAAATACATAACGCTACGTTAAATACTAATATGCAACCAGAAAAGTCCCTCCACATCGCGCGGGCTGATTCAACTCTAGTTGCTACTGTTAGTTACTCAAACCTCAATTGAAAACAACCTCCTTTTTACTACTCCCTTCGTCCCAGATTAATTTTTCTCAGACAAAAAACACACGGTTTAAGAAATGTCATTATCACACTGTACTTTTTTCTTACTTTACTGTTTTACCCTCAACTAATTAATTAGAAATCTCTGTCAGCTTTGTAATTTAATTAATTCGTTAGAGACAATATTGTAAACATCATCAAATTTACTTTCCATATTTGGAAGTGGACAATTAATTTAGGACGTCCCAAAAAAGAATACTGGACAATTAATTCGGGAGGGAGGAGTATATATATATATATATATATATATATATATATATATATATATATATATATATATATATATATATATATATATATATATATATATATATATATATATGGGGTCATCTTTGTTTCCAAAAGTAGAGAAGAAGATTGTTTCATCTTTGTTTGGACCCTGCGACTCACGAAGATGGTGTTGGTATCGGCATTGGCTTAAATGAGGTAGATGGTGATATGGTTGATGATGCAAATAAATAGGGGCTTTTTGTATATGGACCATGGTCAATTTTCTTTGGACCATATTATAGGCTTTTTTAGGTTATAATTACTTAATAATTATATAATAATTAGAATATAATATAAGAAAAAAAAATTAAATTGTTATATATATATATATATATATATATATATTAAATTAATGATTACCTCATAATTACTATGTGAATATAAATATATTAATAAATAACTAATATTAAGAATATTAAAAAAGTTAAATACTATTAATAAATGAAATATAATACATGTACTAACACTGAAATATATATATATTAATAAATCAGCTTCACGACGCTTAAATCAGATAAATTGTTCAAAGCGCCCCTTATAAATTTCTTTCCATCTAGCTGCAGAAGTAGTAATATAGCGATCATGAAAGTCACCTGTAACCGGAGGCATAGGGTAATCTCCTTGTAATTCCACTGTGACATAATGATTCTAACAATTTAATAGTGCAATTGTAAGAGCTCTTATTTGTTGAAACTCTTCTGAACCCATCCAGAATGACAAAATAGTCGAACTTTCCGACATGCTCAATGAGTGGATGATTACACCAAACCTATGAGCTATCAGTATACCTGCATAGGGCATCAGCATCCAGTATTTTGGTGGACAAGGAGATCCAACGAAACACATAGAAGCTTTCAAGGACTTTGTTTCTCCGTCATACATGTTTTTATAGGATTTGATATTTTTCAGCAACTCTTCTTTCATTTCATACCGAATATTCTCATACTATTGTTCATTTTCCATGATGGAAACGGCGAATGCCCGATATCCACAATTCCCATCACCTTCCACATTATTTGGATACTGCCCCTTGAGTACTGATAAATATCTCGTGGCACCATATTTATCTTAGATAACTCGGCAACCAAACTTAATTCATTATCCGAAATTCTTTGTGCATATCTTTGTGCATATAGATGACCTTCCACATACCGTATTGGTTGATGGTTATGCTCATCACATATCACCTTTAACATCCATGAATTATATTCTTTAAAATACAATCCATCTAATTCAAAGGGATAATTAATTCTTTTCGTCCTGGAGCTCTACTTGAATTTAACCATGTATATTCTCTACCGCGATCACACATCAATAGAACCTTATACACCAAACCCGATGCTATTTTATTAGACCTTCTCATGACAACGACAATACCAAGCGATTTACCCAAAGTTTCTAGCAATCTATCAATTCTTTACAAGAACCGAACATCTAATAATAACAATATATATATATATATATATATATATATATATATATATATATATATATATATATATATATATATATATATATATATATATATATATATATATATATAACAATAATAATAATATGATAATAAAAATGTAAATATAACTTATTTACTTTATTAGTGGCGAATTCGGGTGTACTTATAAAAAAATTGCCTCCTTTGATCGTTATCTACAAATAATAATAAAAAAGATTAATATGTTAATAAATTATAAATTAAAAAAATGCAAATTAAATTAAACTAGTGAAATGACCCGTAAAAGTACCGGTCTGTTTAAACGAAGAATTTAATGACATGTTTTAGGTATCAAGTGAATGTAAATACTAAAGTCATTTATTTTAATGACCCGTTTGACTAAGAAACTTGTCGTTGTTTTTACAAATATATAGAAACATATATTTTTGCATACATATGTAACGTAATTAATTTCGTAGAAAGTATCCATATTTCATTATTAATAATATAATAATTATAATTATAATTATAATATTAAAAGTAAATAATAATAATAATAATAAAGTTCGCTTAAAGTTGAGTATTTATATTTTTAAATTTTAAATAATAATAATAATAATAATAACTAGTAATAATAAATGTCTTTTAAATTTTTTTAGAAAATTAAAATACAATTATTATATAAAAGTTGTACAATATGTTTTAAAATTTGGGTGTTGTGTAGAAAATTTACAATTTAGGAGAGATTAATATTTCCTTTTATAAACGATTACGTATTATTTTTTATTAAATTAATTAAAAATTATGACATCATTATTATGAAAATTAAAGGGTAATTAGCTTAATGATGATATTATCATTTTAGAGTTTTATATGACCATATAGATGATACGAGTAATTTATAAAAGGTAACTACAAATGCCACTATTATCATTATTTAATTTAATTATTATTATAAAAAAATATCAAATGACACGGAGTAATTCGAACCGATTCGTTTATCAAATATAATCCCCACATAAAAAGTTAAAAACCCACCCCATATACCTCCTCCCTACACATTTTCACAATTTCACCCAATCAAACATCAAACTTAACGTCAAAAAAGTTTCACTTCCCTCTCATCCCGTCTAGATGCCGCCATCACCGCCACTACTTTTCCACCTTCAGCTGTCGCTGTTTATATTAACATTCAACAATCCTCTTCCTTTTTAATACTAGTAACCACCATATTCCTTCTCTTTTATGAGGTAGTAGGGGTGGTGGTAGTTGAAGGTGGTTGATGGTGGCTACAATAATCGCCAGATATAGATGACGGTGAGGTATCAAAAACTGAAACTTGAAAGTTGAAGGTGTTCTTGCAGATTCAAATCAGTTAATTGTAAATTATATGTGATTAAAATAGAATCAGGATTAAGGTTTATATAAAAAGTGAGTATTAATTATATTGGTGTAGTAATTAATTTTATCGTGTTAGTTTTTTTTTTTTTTTAAGAAGAGGATAGTAAAATTTTGTTGTTTTCAAAATATTGACTTGTAAAAAAAAAAACAAATCACATAACAAAATAAAAGAAGAGTGAGAATGTGTGAGAGAGAAACTCCTAGAGTGAGAAACACTACGGCTGCATTTCTGACAGAAGATTTCGGGTATCGAAAACGCAAAGAGGAGCACGCAAGGGTAACTTCTACATAGATCGATCAATGAGTGGTAACACGAAACTCTTAACGTCATTTATGTTCTTCAATTTCCCGGAAACCTGGGAGTAGGAGACTTATGGTTATTGTTCAAAAGATTCGGTATTGTTAGTGATGTTTACCTGGCAAGAAAAAGATTGAAGAATGGGCACCGATTCGGGTTCGTAAGATTTGAAAACATTTAAAATGTAGATGAACAATTAGCTCAACTCAACAGGATCCAAATCCATGGGTGGGGTTTAAGGGCATTTAGAGCAAGAGAACGAACAAATGGCAGATGGAAGTATGACAGTCATTTTGCAAAGCCTGGTAGATTCAATGAAACATTCAAAGGCAGAAAGGAGGATGTTGTATGGAAAATGAACGTGTCAAAAGATAGTAGAAAAGACGGTAAATTTAGAAAGAAGTTCCTAAAGATTCAAGTGTCAACAATGATAACCCAGAGTACATAAAGAATAACCCTACACCTTCAGAAACCATCAAAGGTAACAACATCAACACCAAGGAAACTCCCAACACCAACAACAATCCAACCTGTCCTTCTGACAACAAATCCTCCAAGAAACTCAATACTGACCACCATTTTGTTCAATATCGTGAGCCTAAAGACAGAGATAGTAGATCCGACACTGAAAAAATAAGAGTTGTAGTTATTGGGAAAGAGGAGGAAAACACCAATATTTTAAGCAATGCAATCGTGGGTGAAGTCGCCAACTATGAACTATTACATCAAATCAAGAGACTATGTGAAATCGAAGGCCTGGATAACGTTGACATTAAGTATCTCGGTGGTCTTGAAGTAATGTTTATTTTAAACTCAGAAGTGGATGTCAACAACATACTCCAGAAAGATCATCACGGCATAAAAAGATGGGTGAATAATCTAAAGATGTGGGAAAAAAAATTTCGTTATCCTGGTAGACTAACTTGGATCAACGTAATTAGAGTCCCTGCAATATGCTGGAACGAAGTCACCTTTGATAAAATCGATGGATGGTGGGGTAAAGTCATGGACATGGAAAACTGCAAACTAGAGGGCGATCAAAATCTTACAGTGGGAAGAGTTCTTGTGCATACTACAAACACTGAAATTGCTAATGAGGCTGTCCTCGTTGAGAGTGAAAGTCAGATTTTTTTTGTTAAGGTGTTTGAAGATATTAAGGAGATGATTACAATCGATCTTGACGATGAAGGTCCACAATCAGAGGATAATTTGATAATGCTAAAAACTAACATATATTTCATAGCATTATCCCTCAAAAAAGACAAGCTTTTAGTTGTAATTGTTCTATTTACAAGTGATATTCGTTTAAATATTAATGGGTGAAGACAAAATACAGATTCGACGAATTGAAGACGCAAATAACCAAAAAGCTAAAAAGTACAAAGTACAATCCAAGTGGTTCAAATTATTGATGAGAAACGTCTAAAAATTACAATAGTACAAGCCGTGAAACACAAAGTACAAGATATTAAATCGTACGAAAAGGCGTTCAAAAATCCGGAACCGAGACATGAACCAACTTTCAGCGCGCGACGCAATGGACCAAAAATTAAAAGTCAACTATGCACAAGAATATAATATAATATATAATTAATTATATATATTATTATATATTATAATTATACGCAGCCCACGTTTTGGATTTAATCTATGAGCTGGATTCCAGACCTCCGCACTCGCGGAGCTTTGATGAAGAAAACCTCCGCACTCGCGGAGCTCAACAGTGAAATGTGGGCCTATAAAAGGCCACGCATTCTGATTAATTCATTACCTCTTTTTCTATCTATCTATCTACGATATATTTATATTTATATTTTATAATTTTAATTTTAATTTAAGTTTAATAATAATAAGGTTATAGTGGCGAATGTTTTAAGTTTGTTAGTCAAAATTCTGTCCGTGTAACGCTACGCTATTAATACTCATTGTAAGTTATGTTCAACCTTTTTAAATTAATGTCTAGTAGCTAAGTTATTATTATCCTTATTTAAATCTAAGTAATCATGATGTTAGATTAAATATTAAAGACAGGGTTATTGGGCTTTGTACCATAATTGGGGTTTGGACAAAAGACCGACACTTGTGGAAATTGGACTATGGACTATTAATGGGCTTTATATTTTGTTTAACTGAATGATAGTTCGTTAATTTAATATAGAGATTTATAATTTGACGTATCTATAAATAACTATATACACTCAATCGAACACGATGGGCGGGATATTTATAAATACTAATAATCGTTCATTTAACCGGACACGGGAATGGTTTAATAGTCAATGGATTCATTAAAACAGGGGTGAATTATGTACAAGGACACTTGGCGTAATTGTTAACAAAGTATTAAAACCTTGGGTTACACGCAGTCGATATCCTGGTGTAATTATTAAACAAATTATTAAGACATTGTTACAGTTTAAATTCCCAATTAGTTGGAATATTTGACTTCGGGTATAAGGATAATTTGACGAGGACACTCGCACTTTATATTTATGACTGATGGACTGTTATGGACAAAAACCAGATGGACATATCAAATAATCCAAGACAAAGGACAATTAACCCATGGTAATAAATTAAAATCAACACGTCAAACATCATGATTACGGAAGTTTAAATAAGCATAATTCCTTTATTTTATATCTTATCACACTTTTAATTATCGTACTTTTTAATTATCGCAATTTTATTTATCGTCATTTTATTTATCGCACTTTAATTTATCGCACTTTAATTATTGTCATTTACTTTACGCTTTAAATTAAGTTATATTTATTTTTAATATTTTACATTAGGTTTTAATTGTAACTTAAGTTATAAAATCGACAAACCGGTCATTAAACGGTAAAAACCCCCTTTTATAATAATAATACTACTTATATATATATATATATATATATATATATATATATATATATATATATATATATATATATATATATATATATATATATATATATATATATATATATATATATATATATATATATATATATTTTACAATTATAGGTTAAAATAATTATAACGTTAAACTTGGCTAGCTCCCTGTGGAACGAACCAGACTTACTAAAAACTACACTACTGTACGATTAGGTACACTGCCTATAAGTGTTGTAGCAAGGTTTAGGTATATCCACTTTATAAATAAATAAATAACTTGTGTAAAATGGTATCGTATTTAATAGTATTTCGCAATAAAAATATAACTATTTCGTACCCATCTGCTTTAACATCAAGTATTTTTGGCGCCGCTGCTGGGGACCCTCTTAAACGCCGAAGCGAAACGCTATATATAAAAAAAAAAATTATATTACTTTTTAAAATATTTTTGTAAAAATATATGTAAGATCCAGTTTTTTCCAGTTCTATTGGACGCCATCCAACAGGGTGGGACGCCATCCCAGTTTGAAGGGCTGGACGCCGTCCAGAATTCTGGACGCCGTCCAAATGGCCTGACAAGCCAACTTTTTTGTTTTTGATATTTAAAAGGGGTAACTTGGTAATTTCACATTGTGGACGACTTTAAGACCCTAGATCAGTTTTGGTGAGCCTCATTACTCCTTTTCCATCTATTTTATCATCTTCCATTAAATCCTAGAGAGAGAGGAGGTTCTAGAGTGAGAGAGCTCCATTAAAGGAAGGAGGAGGTTGAATCGGGTCTTAGTGCGAGTTCTAAAGTTGTTCATCTAGTCGCTAGCTACGTGGTGATTGTGTTGGTAAGTTACAAAACCTAATTTCTTTACTTAAATTGTGTTAAGGGTTAGGGTTTGGGTTAGTGTTGCACTTAAAACCCATTTGTTAGTGATTTGGGGGTTTTGGGTAAGTTTGGGTCCCAAAAGATGACTAACCTAGGGTTTTGAAAAGTAAAGTGGGTAAATGGGTCTTAAAAGCTTAGTAAATCACTAGCACGCTTGGTAGTTAATGTTGGTGGGTGTCATTAGGGTGTGGGTGACCCAAATGGGTGTGTTGACCTTGAGATGGGTCAAATGGGTCTTGGGCGACCTAGGTTATTAAATGAGTATGAAAACACACTAAACTTGTGAGTATTAAAGGGTTAAGACCATTATTGGCTAGCGTTAGGGTTTTGGCGAAGTTGACCTAATCTTAGGGTTGAAGGTGCAAATGGGTCGAATTTGCACCAAGGGTCAAAATGACGCTAGGATGTTGAGTGAGTTAGTTGACCCAATTCGATTGTGTGATTGATTATGTGCCTAATGTAATAGGTACGTTTCATTGAAGGTTGCAAGCTCGGTTAACTCTCACGAAGACTTTAAAGTGAGTGGGGTACTTATACGTATGTGTATATGGCGTATTTATTTGTGGGTGTTATGGCATGAACCATCGAGTCGGTAGTGCCATAACATGTGTGTGATAAGATGTGAACCACGAGCTGGTAGCATTGAGTGTGAACCACGAGCCGGTAGCACTATAAACTAAGATGTGAACCACGAGCCGGTAGCATCGAGTGTGAACCACGAGCCAGTAGCACTATAAAACAAAGTGTGAACCACGAGCCGGTAGCACTATAAAAGAGTATGACTCAATTGCGTATGGTGTGAACCACGAGCCGGTAGCACCATAGCGTTTATGGTTAACCATATTGAGATTGTTGATTGTTTAGCATATTATATATATTGAGTTTAGTGTATGCTAATGCGATTTTGTGATAATGTACGACTTGTTAGTATTACGGGTTTGATGACATGCTATTTGAGTTACAAGTTCGTATGAGGTATTTGGTGGATGTGATTGCAAGTAGATAGGTTGTATATGTATATGTATAATTATTACATTCAATAAGCGTTAGCTTACCCTCTCATTGTTTACCTTTTTAGGCTCCGGCATAACAAAGGCAAAGGTATTCGGTTGGATTAGTGGTCTCCCGCTTGTATTGATAGGGGATGCTTTTGGGTGTTTAGCTTTTGGAAGTTCAGCCAAGATTTTGGGTAGTTTAACCCCAAACACCATGCTCTAGTGTCATTTGGAAATTAAACTAGTATGGTCGAAACTTGTGTTTTTGAACGAAACGCGTAATTCGGGCCGATGTGGGCCCGGTGTTGTAAAACTTGTGTTGATGATGAAAACCTCTTAGTTTATTATATTGTGGTATGTTGTGAAAAGGTTTTCATTTAAATGTGTCGGGAAGCGGGATTTCCGCTCGTGTAAGTTGAACCCGGGGACAGCAGCTGGAAGGCAAACTGAACCCCGTCCAGATCTTCTGGACGCCGTCCCACCCTTCATTGCTGGACGCCGTCCAGATGTGCTGCACCGGATTTTTTTTAGCGTGTTTTTGGTAAAGCGAATTCGGGTTGTTACAAGTGGTATCAGAGCATGGTCTAAAGGATTTAGGCGACTTGAGATAGGTGCCTAGACTTAGACTTTATTGTGTGTACGCTTTATGCGGAACTTGTAGGACTTTGGGTCGAATCGGAAATTGTTAGTGCTTAGGTTTATGTGAACTAACCTTGCGCTAATTGCATTGTGTTGTGTTAGCAATCATCAAGCGAGATAGGCATTGTACTAGCAAGTTAATGCGACGTGCTCGCGTAACAATGATTAGCTACCATTGTTACAGGTTCAAATCATGTCAAACAAGCGATGTACAACGATTGTTGAGCAAGATGGGGTAGTGTGGCGTATATGTATATACATATGTGTTAAGTCCTTTCGTCTCATTGCTTAATTTACTTCGTTTTATAGAATGAAGATGAGAAATGGACACGACACCAATGAAGGAAGTACGAGTGAGGACGTTGAACTAACGGCCAAGGTTGAGGCCATCTTTAAAAGGCTAAAAAAGGATTTTCTTAACGATGTTCGAAAGGTCTTCCAAGAGTCGGTTGATGGACAAGTGACTGATGTAGTAACCCGAACTTTTCCATGTTTATATATATTAAATGAAATTAATATTTATATGATTAAGTGTTTCCAACATGTTAATCAATCAAACTTGTTAAGACTTGATTAATTGAAATAGGTTTTATATAGACAATTGACCACCCAAGTTGACCGGTGATTCACGAACGTTAAAACTTGTAAAAACTATATGATGTCATATATATGGATATATATATATATATATATATATATATATATATATATATATATATATATATATATATATATATATATAGTTAACATGGTATTATGATAAGTAAACATATCATTAAGTATATTAACAATGAACTACATATGTAAAAACAAGACTACTAACTTAATGATTTCGAAACGAGACATATATGTAACGATTATCGTTGTAATGACATTTAATTGTATATATATATATATATATATATATATATATATATATCATATTAAGATATATTAATATATCATAATATCATGATAATGTAATAATTTAACATCTCATTTGATATAATAAACAATGGGTTAACAACACTTAACAGCATCGTTAACCTAAAGGCTTCAAAACAACATTTACATGTAACGACTAACGATGACTTAACGACTCAGTTAAAATGTATATACATGTAGTGTTTTAATATGTATTTATACACTTTTAAAAGACTTCAAGACACTTATCAAAATACTTCTACTTAACAAAAATGCTTACAATTACATCCTCGTTCAGTTTCATCAACAATTCTACTCGTATGCACCCGTATTCGTACTCGTACAATACACAACTTTTAGATGTATATACTATTGGTATATACACTCCAATGATCAGCTCTTAGCAGCCCATGTGAGTCACCTAACACATGTGGGAACTGAAATGTCCCGTTCTTATTGATTAAAAACGTTCCATATTAATTGATTTCGTTGCGAGGTTTTGACCTCTATATGAGACGTTTTTCAAAGACTGCATTCATTTTTAAACAAACCATAACCTTTATTTCATCAATAAAGGTTTAAAAAGCTTTACGTAGATTATCAAATAATGATAATCTAAAATATCCTGTTTACACACGACCATTACATAATGGTTTACAATACAAATATGTTACAACAAAATAAGTTTCTTGAATGCAGTTTTTACACAATATCATACAAGCATGGACTCCAAATCTTGTCCTTATTTAAGTATGCGACAGCGGAAGCTCTTAATAATCACCTGAGAATAAACATGCTTAAAACGTCAACAAAAATGTTGGTGAGTTATAGGTTTAACCTATATATATCAAATCGTAACAATAGACCACAAGATTTCATATTTCAATACACATCCCATACATAGAGATAAAAATCATTCATATGGTGAACACCTGGTAACCGACAATAACAAGATGCATATATAAGAATATCCCCATCATTCCGGGACACCCTTCGGATATGATATAAATTTCGAAGTACTAAAGCATCCGGTACTTTGGATGGGGTTTGTTAGGCCCAATAGATCTATCTTTAGGATTCGCGTCAATTAGGGTGTCTGTTCCCTAATTCTTAGATTACCAGACTTAATAAAAAGGGGCATATTCGATTTCGATAATTCAACCATAGAATGTAGTTTCACGTACTTGTGTCTACTTTGTAAATCATTTATAAAACCTGCATGTATTCTCATCCCAAAAATATTAGATTTTAAAAGTGGGACTATAACTCACTTTCACAGATTTTTTACTTCGTCGGGAAGTAAGACTTGGCCACTGTTGATTCACGAACCTATAACAATATATACATATATATTAAAGTATGTTCAAAATATATTTACAACACTTTTAATATATTTTGATGTTTTAAGTTTATTAAGTCAGCTGTCCTCGTTAGTAACCTATAACTAGTTGTCCACAGTTAGATGTACAGAAATAAATCGATAAATATTATCTTGAATCAATCCACGACCCAGTGTATACGTATCTCAGTATTGATCACAACTCAAACTATATATATTTTGGAATCAACCTCAACCCTGTATAGCTAACTCCAACATTCACATATAGAGTGTCTATGGTTGTTCCGAAATATATATAGATGTGTCGACATGATAGGTCGAAACATTGTATACGTGTCTATGGTATCTCAAGATTACATAATATATAATACAAGTTGATTAAGTTATGGTTGGAATAGATTTGTTACCAATTTTCACGTAGCTAAAATGAGAAAAATTATCCAATCTTGTTTTACCCATAACTTCTTCATTTTAAATCCGTTTTGAGTGAATCAAATTGCTATGGTTTCATATTGAACTCTATTTTATGAATCTAAACAAAAAAAGTATAGGTTTCTAGTCGGAAAAATAAGTTACAAGTCGTTTTTGTAAAGGTAGTCATTTCAGTCGAAAGAACGACGTCTAGATGACCATTTTAGAAAACATACTTCCACTTTGAGTTTAACCATAATTTTTGGATATAGTTTCATGTTCATAATAAAAATCATTTTCTCAGAATAACAACTTATAAATCAAAGTTTATCATAGTTTTTAATTAACTAACCCAAAACAGCCCGCGGTGTTACTACGACGGCGTAAATCCGGTTTTACGGTGTTTTTCGTGTTTCCAGGTTTTAAATCATTAAGTTAGCATATCATATAGATATAGAACATGTGTTTAGTTGATTTTAAAAGTCAAGTTAGAAGGATTAACTTTTGTTTGCGAACAAGTTTAGAATTAACTAAACTATGTTCTAGTGATTACAAATTTAAACCTTCGAATAAGATAGCTTTATATGTATGAATCGAATGATGTTATGAACATCATTACTACCTTAAGTTCCTTGGATGAACCTACTGGAAAAGAGAAAAATGGATCTAGCTTCAATGGATCCTTGGATGGCTCAAAGTTCTTGAAGCAAAATCATGACACGAAAACAAGTTCAAGTAAGATCATCACTTGAAATAAGATTGTTATAGTTATAGAAATTGAACCAAAGTTTGAATATGATTATTACCTTGTATTAGAATGATAACCTACTGTAAAAAACAAAGATTTCTTGAATTTGGATGATCACCTTACAAGATTGGAAGTGAGCTAGCAAACTTGAAAGTATTCTTGATTTTATGAAACTAGAACTTTTGGAATTTATGAAGAACACTTAGAACTTGAAGATAGAACTTGAGAGAGTTCAATTAGATGAAGAAAATTGAAGAATGAAAGTGTTTGTAGGTGTTTTTGGTCGTTGGTGTATGGATTAGATATAAAGGATATGTAATTTTGTTTTCATGTAAATAAGTCATGAATGATTACTCATATTTTTGTAATCTTATGAGATATTTCATGCTAGTTGCCAAATGATGGTTCCCACATGTGTTAGGTGACTCACATGGGCTGCTAAGAGCTGATCATTGGAGTGTATATACCAATAGTACATACATCTAAAAGCTGTGTATTGTACGAGTACGAATACGGGTGCATACGAGTAGAATTGTTGATGAAACTGAACGAGAATGTAATTGTAAGCATTTTTGTTAAGTAGAAGTATTTTGATAAGTGTATTGAAGTCTTTCAAAAGTGTATAAATACATATTAAAACACTACATGTATATACATTTTAACTGAGTCGTTAAGTCATCGTTAGTCGTTACATGTAAGTGTTGTTTTGAAACCTTTAGGTTAACGATCTTGTTAAATGTTGTTAACCCAATGTTTATAATAACAAAAGAGATTTTAAATTATTATATTATCATGATATTATGATGTACGAATATCTCTTAATATGATATATATACATTAAATGTCGTTACAACGATAAACGTTACATATATGTCTCGTTTCAAAATCATTAAGTTAGTAGTCTTGTTTTTACATATGTAGTTCATTGTTAATATAATTAATGATATGTTTACTTATCATAATATCATGTTAACTATATATATAACCATATATATGTCATCATATAGTTTTTTACAAGTTTTAACGTTCGTGAATCACCGGTCAACTTGGGTGGTCAATTGTCTATATGAAACCTATTTCAATTAATCAAGTCTTAACAAGTTTGATTGCTTAACATGTTGGAAACATTTAATCATGTAAATATCAATCTCAATTAATATATATAAACATGGAAAAGTTCGGGTCACTACAGTACCTACCCGTTAAATAAATTTCGTCCCGAAATTTTAAGCTGTTGAAGGTGTTGACGAATCTTCTGGAAATAGATGCGGGTATTTCTTCTTCATCTGATCTTCACGCTCCCAGGTGAACTCGGGTCCTCTACGAGCATTCCATCGAACCTTAACAATTGGTATCTTGTTTTGCTTAAGTCTTTTAACCTCACGATCCATTATTTCGACGGGTTCTTCGATGAATTGAAGTTTTTCGTTGATTTGGATTTCATCTAACGGAATAGTGAGATCTTCTTTAGCAAAACATTTCTTCAAATTCGAGACGTGGAAAGTGTTATGTACAGCCGCGAGTTGTTGAGGTAACTCAAGTCGGTAAGCTACTGGTCCGACACGATCAGTAATCTTGAATGGTCCAATATACCTTGGATTTAATTTCCCTCGTTTACCAAATCGAACAACGCCTTTCCAAGGTGCAACTTTAAGCATGACCATCTCTCCAATTTCAAATTCTATATCTTTTCTTTTAATGTCAGCGTAGCTCTTTTGTCGACTTTGGGCGGTTTTCAACCGTTGTTGAATTTGGATGATCTTCTCGGTAGTTTCTTGTATAATCTCCGGACCCGTAATCTGTCTATCCCCCACTTCACTCCAACAAATTGGAGACCTGCACTTTCTACCATAAAGTGCTTCAAACGGCGCCATCTCAATGCTTGAATGGTAGCTGTTGTTGTAGGAAAATTCTGCTAACGGTAGATGTCGATCCCAACTGTTTCCGAAATCAATAACACATGCTCGTAGCATGTCTTCAAGCGTTTGTATCGTCCTTTCGCTCTGCCCATCAGTTTGTGGATGATAGGCAGTACTCATGTCTAGACGAGTTCCTAATGCTTGCTGTAATGTCTGCCAGAATCTTGAAATAAATCTGCCATCCCTATCAGAGATAATAGAGATTGGTATTCCATGTCTGGAGACGACTTCCTTCAAATACAGTCGTGCTAACTTCTCCATCTTGTCATCTTCTCTTATTGGTAGGAAGTGTGCTGATTTGGTGAGACGATCAACTATTACCCAAATAGTATCAAAACCACTTGCAGTCCTTGGCAATTTAGTGATGAAATCCATGGTAATGTTTTCCCATTTCCATTCCGGGATTTCGGGTTGTTGAAGTAGACCTGATGGTTTCTGATGCTCAGCTTTGACCTTAGAACACGTCAAACATTCTCCTACGTATTTAGCAACATCGGCTTTCATACCCGGCCACCAAAAATGTTTCTTGAGATCCTTGTACATCTTCCCCGTTCCAGGATGTATTGAGTATCTGGTTTTATGAGCTTCTCTAAGTACCATTTCTCTCATATCTCCAAATTTTGGTACCCAAATCCTTTCAGCCCTATACCGGGTTCCGTCTTCCCGAATATTAAGATGCTTCTCCGATCCTTTGGGTATTTCATCCTTTAAATTTTCCTCTTTTAAAACTCCTTGTTGCGCCTCCTTTATTTGAGTAGTAATGTTATTATGAATCATTATATTCATAGATTTTACTCGAATGGGTTCTCTATCCTTCCTGCTCAAGGCATCGGCTACCACATTTGCCTTCCCCGGGTGGTAACGAATCTCAAAATCGTAATCATTCAATAATTCAATCCACCTACGCTGCCTCATATTCAGTTGTTTCTGATTAAATATGTGTTGAAGACTTTTGTGGTCGGTATATATAATACTTTTGACCCCATATAAGTAGTGCCTCCAAGTCTTTAATGCAAAAACAACCGCGCCTAATTCCAAATCATGCGTCGTATAATTTTGTTCGTGAATCTTCAATTGTCTAGACGCATAAGCAATCACCTTCGTTCGTTGCATTAATACACAACCGAGACCTTGCTTTGATGCGTCACAATAAATCACAAAATCATCATTCCCTTCGGGCAATGACACTATAGGTGCCGTAGTTAGCTTTTTCTTCAATAACTGAAACGCTTTCTCTTGTTCATCATTCCATTCAAATTTCTTCCCTTTATGCGTTAATGCAGTCAAGGGTTTTGCTATTCTTGAAAAGTCTTGGATGAACCTTCTGTAGTAACCAGCTAGTCCTAAAAACTGGCGTATGTGTTTCGGAGTTTTCGGGGTTTCCCACTTTTCAACAGTTTCTATCTTTGCCGGATCCACCTTAATACCTTCTTTGTTCACTATGTGACCGAGGAATTGAACTTCTTCCAACCAAAATGCACACTTTGAAAACTTAGCGTACAATTCTTCCTTCCTCAATACTTCTAACACCTTTCTCAAATGTTCACCGTGTTCTTGGTCATTCTTTGAGTAAATAAGTATGTCATCAATGAAAACAATGACAAACTTGTCAAGGTATGGTCCACACACTCGGTTCATAAGGTCCATGAACACAGCTGGTGCATTAGTTAAACCAAACGGCATGACCATAAACTCGTAATGACCGTAACGTGTTCTGAAAGCAGTCTTTGGAATATCATCTTCTTTCACCCGCATTTGATGATACCCGGAACGTAAGTCAATCTTTGAATAAACAGACGAGCCTTGTAGTTGATCAAATAAGTCGTCGATTCTCGGTAGTGGGTAGCGGTTCTTGATGGTAAGTTTGTTCAACTCTCGGTAGTCGATACACAACCTGAATGTACCATCTTTCTTCTTGACAAATAAAACAGGAGCTCCCCACGATGATGTGCTTGGTCGAATGAAACCACGCTCTAAAAGTTCTTGTAATTGGCTTTGCAGTTCTTTCATCTCGCTGGGTGCGAGTCTGTAAGGAGCACGAGCTATTGGTGCAGCTCCTGGTACAAGATCTATTTGAAATTCAACGGATCGATGTGGGGGTAATCCCGGTAATTCTTTCGGAAATACATCGGGAAATTCTTTTGCAATGGGAACATCATTGATGCTCTTTTCTTCAGTTTGTACTTTCTCGATGTGTGCTAGAACAGCATAACAACCTTTTCTTATTAGTTTTTGTGCCTTCAAATTACTAATAAGATGTAGCTTCGTGTTGCCCTTTTCTCCGTACACCATTAAGGGTTTTCCTTTTTCTCGTATAATGCGAATTGCATTTTTGTAACAAACGATCTCCGCTTTCACTTCTTTCAACCAGTCCATACCGATTATCACATCAAAACTCCCTAACTCTACTGGTATCAAATCAATCTTAAATGTTTCGCTAACCAGTTTAATTTCTCGATTCCGACATATATTATCTGCTGAAATTAATTTACCATTTGCTAATTCGAGTAAAAATTTACTATCCAAAGGCGTCAATGGACAACTTAATTTAGCACAAAAATCTCTACTCATATAGCTTCTATCCGCACCCGAATCAAATAAAACGTAAGCAGATTTATTGTCAATAAGAAACGTACCCGTAACAAGCTCCGGGTCTTCCTGTGCCTCTACCGCATTAATATTGAAAACTCTTCCACGGCCTTGTCCATTCGTGTTCTCCTGGTTCGGGCAATTTCTAATAATGTGGCCTGGTTTTCCACATTTATAACAAACTACATTGGCATAACTTGCTCCGACACTACTTGCTCCGCCATTACTCGTTCCGACACCATTTGTTCCTTTCGTTCTATTAACCCCTGGTCCGTAGACCTCACACTTCGCCGCGCTATGACCATTTCTTTTACACTTGTTGCAAAATTTGGTGCAGAACCCCGAGTGATTCTTTTCACACCTTTGGCATAGTTGCTTCTGATTGTTGTTGTTGTTGCGGTTATTATTGTTGTTGGGATGATTGTTGTAGTTGCTGTTGTTGTTGTTGTTGTTGTTGTTGTTGGGCCGTTTGTTGTAGTTGCGATTGATGTTGCGATTGTTGGGATAATTGTTGCGATTATTGTTGTAATTGCTGTTGTTGTTGTATTGGTGATTCTTATCACCGTTTTCCTCCCACTTTCTTTTGACTTGCTTCACATTGGCCTCTTCAGTAGTCTGTTCTTTAATTCTTTCTTCAATCTGGTTCACTAGTTTGTGAGCCATTCTACATGCCTGTTGTATGGAGGCGGGCTCGTGTGAACTTATATCTTCTTGGATTCTTTCCGGTAATCCTTTCACAAACGCGTCGATCTTCTCTTCCTCATCTTCGAATGCTCCCGGACACAATAGGCACAATTCTGTGAATCGTCTTTCGTACGTGGTAATATCAAATCCTTGGGTTCGTAACCCTCTAAGTTCTGTCTTGAGCTTATTGACCTCGGTTCTGGGACGGTACTTCTCGTTCATCAAGTGCTTGAATGCTGACCACGGTAGTGCGTACGCATCATCTTGTCCCACTTGTTCTAGATAGGTATTCCACCATGTTAACGCAGAACCTGTGAAGGTATGCGTAGCGTACTTCACTTTGTCCTCTTCAGTACACTTACTTATGGCAAACACCGATTCAACCTTCTCGGTCTACCGTTTCAATCCGATCGGTCCTTCGGTTCCATCAAATTCCAAAGGTTTGCAGGCAGTGAATTCTTTGTAGGTGCATCCTACACGATTTCCTGTACTGCTAGATCCAAGGTTATTGTTGGTATGTAGCGCAGCCTGTACTGCGGCTATGTTTGAAGCTAGAAAAGTACGGAATTCCTCTTCATTCATATTCACGGTGTGTCGAGTAGTCGGTGCCATTTCCTTCAAAATAGTTAAATGGAACAAGTTAATCATACAGAATATTAAGAGTAGTTAATAGTATTTCGTAGCATAATATGAACTCATTTATAAAAGCTTTTTCTTCATATTAGCGTTTTATAAGTTTAAATTCGGGTAGTACCTACCCGTTAAGTTCATACTTAGTAGCTAATATACAATTCAACTACTACAATTCTATATGAAAAACTGATTATAATAATATTTCGCGTTCAAACTTTTATACAATATTTTACAAACTTACAATACCGCTTATTTTACATAAAGCATGAAATATAGCACACAATAACTTTGATACAAGATAGTTGTGAAGACAATTCTAGCTAGTACACAAGTCGTTCAGCAAAGGCAATAAAGACACGTAATTCATACGTCCAGAAACAAGTCATGCATTCTGGTTTTACTAGGACTACTTCCCATCCTTGGTCTTGTGCAACATAACCGTTATGGCCGTTGATAAGACAGCGTGTTGTAACGTCATCAAAGGGACGAGGGTTACGTAATGTCCAACAGTCCCGTAATAATCTAAAAACCTCATTTCTTACCCCAATTACCGACTCCGTCACTTGTGGAAACGTTTTGTTTAATAGTTGTAGCCCGATGTTCTTGTTCTCACTTTGGTGAGAAGCGAACATTACTAATCCGTAAGCATAACATGCTTCTTTATGTTGCATGTTAGCCGCTTTTTCTAAATCACGAAGTCCAATATTCGGATATATTGAGTCAAAATAATTTCTTAACCCGTTGCGTAAAATAGCATTTGGGTTCCCCGCAATATATGCGTCAAAGTAAACACATCGTAACTTATGGGTTTCCCAATGTGATATCCCCCATCTTTCAAATGAAAGTCTCTTATAAACCAAGACATTCTTGGAACGTTCTTCGAATGTCTTACAAACTGATCTCGCCTTAAATAGTTGTGCCGAAGAATTCTGGCCGACTCTAGACAAGATTTCATCAATCATGTCTCCGGGTAGGTCTCTTAAAATATTGGGTTGTCTATCCATTTTGTGTTTTTAAACTGTAAAATAGACAAGAGTTAGATTCATAAAAAAAAATACTTATTAATACAAGCAATTTTTACATATATCATAAAGCATAAGAACACTATATTCCATATATTACACCACACGAATACAACTATCTTATTCCGACTCGCTCGTTTCTTCTTCTTCGGTTTTGGTTCGTTTTGCCAAGTTTCTAGGGATATATGATGTTCCCCTAATACGAGCCGTCGTTGTCCACATTGGTTTAGAAAAACCTGGTGGTTTAGAGGTTCCCGGGTCATTGTTACAACTTAAGGACTTCGGGGGTTGACGATACATATAAAGTTCATCGGGGTTGGAATTAGATTTCTCTATTTTTATGCCCTTTCCCTTATTATTTTCTTTTACCTTTTTAAATTCAGTTGGGGTAATTTCTATAACATCATCGGAATTCTCGTCGGAATTCGATTCATCGGAGAATTGGTAATCCTCCCAATATTTTGCTTCCTTGGCGGAAACACCATTGACCATAATTAACTTTGGTCGGTTGGTTGAGGATTTTCTTTTACTTAACCGTTTTATTATTTCCCCCACCGGTTCTATTTCTTCATCCGGTTCCGATTCTTCTTCCGGTTCCGATTCTTCTTCCGGTTCCGACTCTTCTTCCGGTTCCTCTTCGGGAACTTGTGAATCAGTCCACAAATCATTCCAATTTACATTTGACTCTTCATTATTATTAAGTGAGTCAATGGGACTTGTTCTAGAGGTAGACATCTATCACATAATATCAAACACGTTAAGAGATTAATATATCACATAATATTCATATGTTAAAAATATATAGTTTCTAACAAAAATGTTAAGCAATCATTTTTAAAGAAAACACGGTCGAAGTCCAGACTCACTAATGCATCCTAACAAACTCGATAAGACCCACTAATGCAAATTTTCTGGTTCTCTAAGACCAACGCTCTGATACCAACTGAAATGTCCCGTTCTTATTGATTAAAAACGTTCCATATTAATTGATTTCGTTGCGAGGTTTTGACCTCTATATGAGACGTTTTTCAAAGACTGCATTCATTTTTAAACAAACCATAACCTTTATTTCATCAATAAAGGTTTAAAAAGCTTTACGTAGATTATCAAATAATGATAATCTAAAATATCCTGTTTACACACGACCATTACATAATGGTTTACAATACAAATATGTTACAACAAAATAAGTTTCTTGAATGCAGTTTTTACACAATATCATACAAGCATGGACTCCAAATCTTGTCCTTATTTAAGTATGCGACAGCGGAAGCTCTTAATAATCACCTGAGAATAAACATGCTTAAAACGTCAACAAAAATGTTGGTGAGTTATAGGTTTAACCTATATATATCAAATCGTAACAATAGACCACAAGATTTCATATTTCAATACACATCCCATACATAGAGATAAAAATCATTCATATGGTGAACACCTGGTAACCGACAATAACAAGATGCATATATAAGAATATCCCCATCATTCCGGGACACCCTTCGGATATGATATAAATTTCGAAGTACTAAAGCATCCGGTACTTTGGATGGGGTTTGTTAGGCCCAATAGATCTATCTTTAGGATTCGCGTCAATTAGGGTGTCTGTTCCCTAATTCTTAGATTACCAGACTTAATAAAAAGGGGCATATTCGATTTCGATAATTCAACCATAGAATGTAGTTTCACGTACTTGTGTCTACTTTGTAAATCATTTATAAAACCTGCATGTATTCTCATCCCAAAAATATTAGATTTTAAAAGTGGGACTATAACTCACTTTCACAGATTTTTTACTTCGTCGGGAAGTAAGACTTGGCCACTGTTGATTCACGAACCTATAACAATATATACATATATATTAAAGTATGTTCAAAATATATTTACAACACTTTTAATATATTTTGATGTTTTAAGTTTATTAAGTCAGCTGTCCTCGTTAGTAACCTATAACTAGTTGTCCACAGTTAGATGTACAGAAATAAATCGATAAATATTATCTTGAATCAATCCACGACCCAGTGTATACGTATCTCAGTATTGATCACAACTCAAACTATATATATTTTGGAATCAACCTCAACCCTGTATAGCTAACTCCAACATTCACATATAGAGTGTCTATGGTTGTTCCGAAATATATATAGATGTGTCGACATGATAGGTCGAAACATTGTATACGTGTCTATGGTATCTCAAGATTACATAATATATAATACAAGTTGATTAAGTTATGGTTGGAATAGATTTGTTACCAATTTTCACGTAGCTAAAATGAGAAAAATTATCCAATCTTGTTTTACCCATAACTTCTTCATTTTAAATCCGTTTTGAGTGAATCAAATTGCTATGGTTTCATATTGAACTCTATTTTATGAATCTAAACAAAAAAAGTATAGGTTTCTAGTCGGAAAAATAAGTTACAAGTCGTTTTTGTAAAGGTAGTCATTTCAGTCGAAAGAACGACGTCTAGATGACCATTTTAGAAAACATACTTCCACTTTGAGTTTAACCATAATTTTTGGATATAGTTTCATGTTCATAATAAAAATCATTTTCTCAGAATAACAACTTATAAATCAAAGTTTATCATAGTTTTTAATTAACTAACCCAAAACAGCCCGCGGTGTTACTACGACGGCGTAAATCCGGTTTTACGGTGTTTTTCGTGTTTCCAGGTTTTAAATCATTAAGTTAGCATATCATATAGATATAGAACATGTGTTTAGTTGATTTTAAAAGTCAAGTTAGAAGGATTAACTTTTGTTTGCGAACAAGTTTAGAATTAACTAAACTATGTTCTAGTGATTACAAATTTAAACCTTCGAATAAGATAGCTTTATATGTATGAATCGAATGATGTTATGAACATCATTACTACCTTAAGTTCCTTGGATGAACCTACTGGAAAAGAGAAAAATGGATCTAGCTTCAATGGATCCTTGGATGGCTCAAAGTTCTTGAAGCAAAATCATGACACGAAAACAAGTTCAAGTAAGATCATCACTTGAAATAAGATTGTTATAGTTATAGAAATTGAACCAAAGTTTGAATATGATTATTACCTTGTATTAGAATGATAACCTACTGTAAGAAACAAAGATTTCTTGAGGTTGGATGATCACCTTACAAGATTGGAAGTGAGCTAGCAAACTTGAAAGTATTCTTGATTTTATGAAACTAGAACTTTTGGAATTTATGAAGAACACTTAGAACTTGAAGATAGAACTTGAGAGAGTTCAATTAGATGAAGAAAATTGAAGAATGAAAGTGTTTGTAGGTGTTTTTGGTCGTTGGTGTATGGATTAGATATAAAGGATATGTAATTTTGTTTTCATGTAAATAAGTCATGAATGATTACTCATATTTTTGTAATCTTATGAGATATTTCATGCTAGTTGCCAAATGATGGTTCCCACATGTGTTAGGTGACTCACATGGGCTGCTAAGAGCTGATCATTGGAGTGTATATACCAATAGTACATACATCTAAAAGCTGTGTATTGTACGAGTACGAATACGGGTGCATACGAGTAGAATTGTTGATGAAACTGAACGAGAATGTAATTGTAAGCATTTTTGTTAAGTAGAAGTATTTTGATAAGTGTATTGAAGTCTTTCAAAAGTGTATAAATACATATTAAAACACTACATGTATATACATTTTAACTGAGTCGTTAAGTCATCGTTAGTCGTTACATGTAAGTGTTGTTTTGAAACCTTTAGGTTAACGATCTTGTTAAATGTTGTTAACCCAATGTTTATAATAACAAAAGAGATTTTAAATTATTATATTATCATGATATTATGATGTACGAATATCTCTTAATATGATATATATACATTAAATGTCGTTACAACGATAAACGTTACATATATGTCTCGTTTCAAAATCATTAAGTTAGTAGTCTTGTTTTTACATATGTAGTTCATTGTTAATATAATTAATGATATGTTTACTTATCATAATATCATGTTAACTATATATATAACCATATATATGTCATCATATAGTTTTTTACAAGTTTTAACGTTCGTGAATCACCGGTCAACTTGGGTGGTCAATTGTCTATATGAAACCTATTTCAATTAATCAAGTCTTAACAAGTTTGATTGCTTAACATGTTGGAAACATTTAATCATGTAAATATCAATCTCAATTAATATATATAAACATGGAAAAGTTCGGGTCACTACAGGAACCATCATTTGGCAACTAGCATAAAATATCTTATAAAATTACAAAAATATTAGTAATCATTCATGACTTATTTACATGTAAACAAAATTACACATCCTTTATATCTAATCCATATACCAACGACCAAAAACACCTACAAACACTTTCATTCATCAATTTTCTTCATCAAATTGATCTCTCTCAAGTTCTATCTTCAAGTTCTAAGTGTTATTCATAAATTCTATAAGTTCTAGTTTCATAAAATCAAGAATACTTCCAAGTTTGCTTCCAATCTTGTAAAGTGATCATTCAACCTCAAGAAATCTTTCTTATTTACAGTAAGATATCTTTCTAATATAAGGTAATACTCATATTCAAACTTTGATTCAATTTCTATAACTCTAACAATCTTATTTCGAGTGGAAATCTTACTTGAACTTGTTTTCGTGTCATGATTCTGCTTCAAGAACTTTCAAGCCATCCAAGGATCCTTTGAAGCTAGATATGTTTTTCTCATTTCCAGTGGGTTTATCCTCAAAACCTGAGGTAGTAATGATGTTCATAACATCATTCGATTCATATATATAAAACTACCTTATTCGAAGGTTTAAACTTGTAATCACTAGAACATAGTTTAGTTAATTCTAAACTTGTTCGCAAACAAAAGATAATCCTTCTAACTTGACTTTTAAAATCAACTAAACATATGTTCTATATCTATAGATATGCTAACTTAATGATTTAAAACCTGAAAACACGAAAACACCGTAAAACTGGATATACGCCGTCGTAGTAATACCGCGGGCTGTTTTGGGTTAGTTAATTAAAAACTATGATAAACTTTGATTTAAAAGTTGTTCTTCTGGGAAAATTATTTTTCTTATGAACATGAAACTATATCCAAAAATCATGATTAAACTCAAAATGGAAGTATGTTTTCCAAAATGGTCATCTAGACGTCGTTCTTTCGACTGAAATGACTACCTTTACAAAAATGATTTGTAACCTGTATTTTTGACTATAAACTTATACTTTTTCTGTATATATTCATAAACTTAAGTTCAATATGAAACCATACCAATTGGATTCACTCAAAACGGATTTAAAACGAAGAAGTTATGGGTAAAACAAGATTGGATATTTTTACTTGTTGTAGCTACGTGAAAATTGGTAACAAATCTATACAAATCATATCCTAGCTAACTTATATTGTATTATACATGTATTCTAATATATTATGTAATCTTGGGATACCATAGACACGTATGCAAATGTTTTGACATATCATATCGACCCATCTATATATATTATTTGAAATAACCATAGACACTCTATATGCAGTAATGTTGGAGTTAGCTATACAGGGTTGAGGTTGATTCCAAAAATATATATACGTTGAGTTGTGATCTAGCCTGAGACGTGTATACACTGGGTCGTGGATTGGGTCAAGATAATATATATCAATTTGTTTCTGTACATCTAACTATGGACAACTAGTTGTAGGTTACTAACGAGGACAGCTAACTGAAAATATTTAAAACATTAAAACGTATTAAAAAATGTTGTAAATATATTTTGAACATACTTTGATATATATGTACATATTTGTTATAGGTTCGTGAATCGACTAGTGGCGAAGTCTTACTTCCCGACGAAGTAAAAATCTGTGAAAGTGAGTTATAGTCCCACTTTTAAAATCTAATATTTTGGGATGAGAATACATGCAGCTTTATAAATGTTTTACAAAATAGACACAAGTACGCAAAACTACATTCTATGGTTGGATTATTAAATCGAATATCGCCCTTCAAGTCTGGTAACCTAAGAATTAGGAAAATGGCCCCTAATTGACGCGAATCCTAAAGATAGATCTATTGGGCTTAACAACCCCCATTCAAGTTATGGATGGTTTAGTACTTCGAGATTATTATACAGACGAGAGGTTCTGTTTTGGGGATATTCTATGCATTAAGTTAACGTCGGTTACCAGGTTTTCAACATATGAATGATTTTTATCTCTATGCAGTTTGCGAAATGCCTGATAAGAGATGTGTTATAAAAATGAAATCTTGTGGTCTATTATTATGATTTAATAATATGTAGGTTAAACCTATAACTCACCAACAATTTTGTTGACGTTTTAAGCATGTTTATTCTCAGGTAATTATTAAGAGCTTCCGCTGTTGCATACTAAATTAAGGACAAGATTTGGAGTCCATGCTTGTATAATATTGTTTAAAAACTGCATTCGAAGACTTATGTTGATGTGTAATATTATTGTAAACCATTATGTAATGGTCGTGTGAAAAACGCTATATTTTAGATTATCATTATTTGATAATCGTCGTAATATTTTAAAGGTTAGGGTTTGTTTTAAAATCGAATGCAGTCTTTGAAAAACATCTCATATAGAGGTCAAAACCTCGCGAAGAAATCAATTAATATGGAACGTTTATAATCAATATGAACGGGACATTTCAGTTGGTATCCGAGAGTTGGTCTTAGAGAACCAGAAATTTGCATTAGTGTGTCTTATCGAGTTTGTTAGGATAAATTAGTAAGTCTGGACTTCGACCGTTTTTTCTTTAAAAACGATTGCTTAACACTTTTGTTGGAAATTATATATTATTAACATGTAAATATTATGTGATATATTAACCTCTTAATGTGTTTGATATTGTAACGACCCAACCCGTATTAAAACCGGCCCATAATTTTTTTTTTCCTTTTAATACGCTTTAAATAAAACTTTAGGTCCCAATTGTGTTTCCATAAACATCTTTAATACAATAGAAGGTTTAATAACCTTAAAACATTTAATACATTAGTTAATTGTCCAAACGGACATACACGACCCGACTAGTTTAGTTTCCAACCAAAACCGAGCATGATGATTTGGGACTACGCTACCCAAAACCTAATCGAATACAAAAGCAAGATCTTCTAAGCAACCTAGCCAAGATCTCTAATCCCCAAGCTTACCTGAGCCGCCAAGCATACGAACCTATAAAAATATCAACAACGAGAGGGTAAGCTAACGCTTAGTGAATGATAATATACTACATACATATATATGTATAAAATGGACACGCCACACAAAATATCAAATACAGCATACCGAAGCATCCATGTATAAGGCAACTATACTAAGCATACCGTACAATCCCTAAGAAACAAGCTAAAGATATCAATAAAGTATAAGTTCACCAACGACGATGTGAACAATGCCAATAAGCTACACCCGGAGGGTTAGCAACAACACAACATTACATTAATATATATATAACAATATAAAACGAATAAGGTTAACCCATTAACCCATTACCGAAATACCAAACACCACAATGAAGATTGGCCGAACTACACGAGCCTTAGTAATCCGAAATCACACGAGATTACTATCTTCACAACATCGAGGTTGGCCGAACTACACGAGCCTTAGTAATCCGAAACTACACGAGATTACTACCTCAATAAGATGGCCGAACTACACGAGTCATCGTGAATCCGAACTACACGCGATTCACTTCTCAACAATATCAACCCTTCGCCATTGGGGTTATAACATCCAAATCACAACCACTTGTGATAACATACACACAAGCGTGTACCTCGCCAAAGGTGGTCAACCAAAACGCACAAACGTGCCAATTGGACTCATACAAAAGTCCATCAAATCCACCTATATGTGAAGTGAGCTATATAGCCGATAATCACTTCACCCGACCCGCACCCATCCTACACATACATATGCATATAGGATATTAACACTCACCTTGTTGCCTTGAAGAATGCTTCCAAGTAATCCGCAACTCGTCAATGGAAAGTACCTAATCCATTATCACAAATCCAACAACACACTTAGATTGGATTTACAAACCAACCCAATAAGACACTTAGTGCAATTTCGACCCAAATGCACTTCCAAGGACAAACCGCGCCCAAACTAACCAATAATCACTAACACAAGTGATAATGGTCCTAATATGCCAATTAAACCCGAACACAAGTGTTAAACACTTATCGTTCTCAAAATCGCCCATAAACCCTAATTTTGACCCATAAGGTTAAAATCTCACCATTTACAAGTTTTAACACCAAAACATGTTTAACTCAGTTTTATACTTCAACTTAATCCATTTTAAGTTTACAAACCTCATTAAATCAACAATCGGGTCATAATCTTCAACAAACCCTAATTTTAACTCTAGTCAAAATTAGTCAACCACGCAAACCCTAAAAGTCTCCAAAACACCAATAATCACTAATGCTAGTGATTATACACCATTCTCAAGTCTTAAACATGGTTAAATCATTAACCAACCCAAAACCCGCCTTTAACAACAATAAACCCGAATATTGGTGTTAATCTCCAATTAACAACTAAATGGGTTTCACCTATGAATCATACAATCAAAAGCCCAAATTTGAATGATGAACACGAAAATGAAATTCGGAGTTAGAGCTTACCACTAGTATCACCGTGTAGCTAAGAACAAGGAGAACACACTTGTCAACTACGCCAAAGATCAACTCCCGATCCTTCCTTTTCAAAAATCCTTTTGAAATCAAATGGGTGTTTGAGTTTGAGAGGAAAAATGAAAAGAAAAGGGAAATTAAAATGAGAAATGAAATGAATGGATGAGGTTAAATCCTCAAATCTGGCTCAAACGCGAAAAGACCAAATTGCCCTTGAACTTCATTTAAAATTACAAGAATCTGGTGCCAGTCCGTGCAGTATGCCGCGCCGCGGCCTTAAATATCGCGCCGCAACATTTGCCTAGTTCTGGGATCATTTTTAATCAAGCTTCTGATCTGGATTTCAGTTAAATGCCGCGCCGCGGCCTCCTTTGTCGCGCTGCGACCCAAAGCTCGACCTAAGCCCTTCTCCCGCGTACAAGACTTTAACACCCGAAAATGTCCCGAACCCTTCATACGCCTATCGTACATACCCAATTCACCTATAAGTCATATACGGGGAAAACGGGGTGTTACAACTCTCCCCCACTTAGATTCGATCACGTCCTCATGATCCTCGTCACTTAACCAAATGGACCACACTTCACGGTCCTCAAACATAAGTCCCAACCGACTTTCCTAAGCAATTCTTCCCAATGAATTGCCTTCGACAACTAAATCGTCACCCGCGATTTATCAATTCCACAATCCGAGCACTAGTACTAACTCAATCCCTCACATCGAGAAAACTCAACCAAGTCTCAACCTAAGGTCAACAATCCGAGACGATGAAGACCGAACCAAACGAATCCTGACGGATAACACCAATCACTAAACATCCCTTGTAGTGCGCAATACGACCAATACGCAACTACCGTAACATCATGACAAACGGTTAAGACCGATAACGCCCCAAACGACTATGGTAACGTTAATCCCAAGGTGTACAAAATCGACTATCGTCACACCCGTAGCAACATGTGAGCGAAGCATGGCTATCGCATCACTAATCATACAACATGGTCCTCACGACCCCACCATTGGTGTATCAAACAACCAATATATCACACGACATAGTCCTTACGACCCCACCATCAGTGTATAAAACAACCGACAGATCACACAACACAAAGGCTGGCCGAAAACACACGCGCCTTAGTGAATCCGAACTACACGCGACTAACTACCTTCACCACAACAACACTCGGGATTGGCCGAACTACACGCGCCTTAGTGAATCCGAACTACACGAGAGTCACTATCCCGGAGGAATGACCGAACTACACTAGTCATTTGTGAATCCGAACTACACGAGACTCACTCCTCAATACAATGACCGAAACCACACGAGTCATTTGTGAATCCGAAACCACACGCGATCCACTACCATGATGAAGTCAGCGGACCCGAAGATCATGCTTCACCAATCTCAACACCGGATGAAGTCAGCGGACCCCGAAGGTCATGCTCCACCGATATAACACCTCGCTCATGATGAAGTCAGCGGACCCCGAAGGTCATGCTCCACCAATCGCATACTCCCATGATGAAGTCAGCGGACCCTAAAGGTCATGCTTCATCAATCACCAATACCATGATGAAGTCAGCGGACTCCGAAAGTCATGCTTCATCAATCAACGCCCTTTTGGCCTCGAACGACGAGTAGCGTAACATCGCGCTCTGCTACACCATAGTGAATCCTAACGGATACCACTAACCATTCACACACTCGAGTAAGAACCACCTATATCAAACATAGGCACAAAACAATAATTCTCTAGAAGAGAATCCGACACACACCTCCCTTAACCGAAGGATTTCACCTTGATCACCAAACACGTCCATTATCTCTCAACGAGATTTACCACATTACCACCTCGGTGATAATTCAAATCCAAACCATAAGTACAATTTATCCGAAATTGTAATCTACCACAAATCGACCAAAACCAGGTCTCGACAACATTTTCCGGATCTACCAAAAGCATCATTCGAAATCTCACACTAAAACTTCCTCGTGCGGGAGTGTAACTCCCCCACTTGGAACTACGTCCCATATCCACAACTCGTACAACCGTACAATGCTACCAATGGTAGACTTTACAAACGATTGGGCTCACACGACCCATCACCATATCTTGCTCCAACCTTGAGCACAAGAAGGATTTCAATCAATCCTTAAACACTTCGAACAAAAAGTGTACCACGATTACACAAACCACACCCTCGCAATAAACCAATTGCTCTAGTTTGTCAATTTTCACCTAGTCACTCATGTACCTAAGGGTTTCACTTCGGTACCCTAAGTACAATGTAACCACAACACAATCGGAGTCGAACACCATGCTAGTAGGTATAAAAGAGGCACCTAATGTCGCGTCATATAAACTCCATTACCAACATACATCGAGATTCAAAACACTCGATCTCAAGGGTTCCAACCACCCGAATAACCTCACGTTCCATCAGTCTCAACACAAAAGCGAACACGCGCTTAACAACCGAACACCAAAACCCATTTCCATGGCTTGGTAGAACATTCCCCAAATACTAAGGAATGCTTGGTTGTACCAAGTCTTACGCCCTTCGCCCGACAATCAACGTCACTATAGGGTACTTCCATTAGGAACGTCACCCATAACAACAATATGCACAACACAAGGCATTTTACAAACTCAAATTCAACGGCACTTAATAAATAATCAAAGGACATATTTATTAAAACGAAACGTACCTTAACGTCTCTTTGCTGCACCCATCCCCGTTAACTTGGGACATTCCGACTTACGATGTCCTTCTTCTTGGCAATTGAAGCACACCATACCATCACCCTTTGGTACCGAACATTCCCAAGACTTGTGACCCCTCATGCCACAATTGTAACATCTAGATGCACTAGAATCCGGTATACCCGTCCGCGTACCACCCGTGCTCACACACGGACCCTTAGTCCTCTTACTCGGAGCACCATACGAAACAACCCTTCTCTCACTTGAAGGTTCACCAATCTTTGATCGCGTATACGACTCGAAACCTCTAGCCACGGCGAATAATTTCGCAAACGATTTCGCGTGACCCCAGCTAATCTTATTCTTCAAGTCATCATTCAAGGTTCGATAGAAATCTTGAATCAACAAATTATCATTCCCCAAATACTCCGGGCAAAAACGAGCCTTCGCCATAAAGGTCGTCTTGAGAGTATTCAAGTCCATAGAACCTTGTTGCAAATTTTGCAACTCATTACACATTTTCGACAAATCGGCTGAAGTCCGGAACTCCTCGAAGAATTCCTTCTTAAACCCGTCCTACAATAACGCCATAAACGGTTCACCACCGACAAGATCAATCTTACCATCCAACCAATCCTTTGCCCTACCCCGCAACAAACTAGTAGCGAGTCTCGTCTTCTTCTTAGGAGGGCATTCAATAGTACGAAAACACCCTTCGACATCTGAGATCCAAGTTGTGCTTACCAAAGGATCCTGTTTCCCGTCATACATCGGGGGTTTAGTCCTCATGAAGCTCTTAAGACAACGCTCCATTTCACTACTACCCCAAAATTCGGAATACTTCCTATCCATTTCTTCTCGAAACGCACTCATTTGCTCCGCAACTACGGTCGCAACTCTAGAGTTAAACTCCTCGTCATTCATCTCGATCTCGTTTCACGTCTTCATTCTAAAGAATGCAAAACGATTAGTCCATGAACGTATAAAACAACACGCATAACACCGCCCCATCTTGCTCAACACTCGTCGTACATCATTTGTTAGACACGATTTGCACCCGTAATAAGGTTTGCAAGTCCTTATTACGCACACACGTCATCTCAACACGTTAGTACAATGACCGCCTCGTTCGATGATATAACCAACACAACGACGATTCCACGCGATATAAACACACGCAAGGGAATAGCATCACAACACAAGCCAAAAATCCTAGTTAGTCCACCTACAAACAAGGCACTAACTATAACCCGTTCCGACCCGTACACCTACAAGTCCCGCAATAAATAAGCACACACAAAAGTCTAAGTCTAGGCACCTATCTCAAGTCACCTAAATCCCTTAGACCATGCTCTGATACCACTTGTAATGACCCAACCCGTATTAAAACCGGCCCATAATTTTTTTTCCTTTTAATACGCTTTAAATAACACTTTAGGTCCCAATTGTGTTTCCATAAAAATCTTTAATACAATAGAAGGTTTAATAACCTTAAAACATTTAATACATTAGTTAATTGTCCAAACGGACATACACGACCCGACTAGTTTAGTTTCCAACCAAAACCGAGCATGGTGATTTGGGACTACGCTACCCAAATCCTAATCGAATACAAAAGCAAGATCTTCTAAGCAACCTAGCCAAGATCTCTAATCCCCAAGCTTACCCGAGCCGCCAAGCATGCGAACCTATAAAAATATCAACAACGAGAGGGTACGCTAACGCTTAGTGAATGATAATATACTACATACATATATATGTATAAAATGGACACGCCACACAAAATATCAAATACCGCATACCGAAGCATCCTTGTATAAGGCAACTATACTAAGCATACCGTACGATCCCTAAGCAACAAGCTAAAGATATCAACATAGTATAAGTTCACCAACGACGATGTGAACAACGCCAATAAGCTACACCCGGAGGGTTATCTACAACACAACATTACATTAATATATATATAACAATATAAAAAGAATAAGGTTAACCCATTAACCCATTACCGAAATACCAAACACCACAATGAAGATTGGACGAACTACACGAGCCTTAGTAATCCGAAATCACACGAGATTACTATCTTCACAACATCGAGGTTGGCCGAACTACACGAGCCTTAGTAATCCGAAACTACACGAGATTACTACCTCAATAAGATGACCGAACTACACGAGTCATCGTGAATCCGAACTACACGCGATTCACTTCTCAACAAAACCAACCCTTCGCCATTGGGGTTATAACATCCAAATCACAACCACGTGTGATAACGTACACACAAGCGTGTACCTCGCCAAAGGTGGTCAACCAAAACGCACAAACGTGCCAATTGGACTCATACAAAAGTCCATCAAATCCACCTATATGTGAAGTGAGCTCTATAGCCGAGAATCACTTCACCCGACCCGCACCCATCCTACACATACATATGCATATAGGATATTAACACTCACCTTGTCGCCTTGAAGAATGCTTCCAAGTAATCCGCAACTCGTCAATGGAAAGTACCTAATCCATTATCAAAAATCCAACAACACACTTAGATTGGATTTACAAACCAACCCAATACGACACTTAGTGCAATTTCGACCCAAATGCACTTCCAAGGACAAACCGCGCCCAAACTAACCAATAATCACTAACACAAGTGATAATGGTCCTAATATGCCAATTAAACCCGAACACAAGTGTTAAACACTTATCGTTCTCAAAATCGCCCATAAACCCTAATTTTGACCCATAAGGTCAAAATCTCACCATTTACAAGTTTTGACACCAAAACATGTTTAACTCGGTTTTATACTTCAACTTAATCCATTTTAAGTTTACAAACCTCATTAAATCAAGAATCGGGTCATAATCCTCAACAAACCCTAATTTTGACTCTAGTTAAAATTAGTCAACCACGAAAACCCTAAAAGTCTCCAAAACACCAATAATCACTAGTGCTAGTGATTATACACCATTCTCAAGTCTTAAACATGGTTAAATCATTAACCAACCCAAAATCCACCTTTAACAATAATAAACCCGAATATTGGTGTTAATCTCCAATTAACAACTAAATGGGTTTCACCTATGAATCATACAATCAAAAGCCCCAAATTTGAATGATGAACAAGAAAATAAAATTCCGAGTTAGAGCTTACCACTAGTATCACCGTGTAGCTAAGAACGAGGAGAACACACTGGTCAACTACGCTAAAGATCAACTCCCGATCCTTCCTTTCCAAAAATCCTTTTGAAATCAAATGGGTGTTTGAGTTTGAGAGGAAAAATAAAAAGAAAAGGGAAATTAAAATGAGAAATGAAATGAATGGATGAGGTTAAATCCTCAAATCTGGCTCAAACGTAAAAAGACCAAATTGCCCTTGAACTTCATTTAAAATTACAAGAATCTGGTGCCAGTACGTGCAGTATGCCGCACCGCGGCCTTAAATGTCGCGCCGCGACATTTGCCTAGTTCTGGGATCATTTTTAATCAAGCTTCTGATCTGGATTTCAGTTAAATGCCACACCGCAGACTCCTTTGTCACGCCGCGACCCAAAGCTCGACCTGAGCCCTTCTCCCGCGTACAAGACTTTAACACCCGAAAATGTCCCGAACCCTTCATACGCCTATCGTACATACCCAATTCACCTATAAATCATATACGGGGAAAATGGGGTGTTACAGATATTGTGTGATAGATGTCTACCACTAGTACAAATCCCATCGACTCACCTAATAATAATGAAGAGTCGAATATAATTTGGGAAGATTCACAAATTCCCGAAGAGGAATCGGAAGAAGAGGAACCGGAAAAAGAGGAATCAGAAGAGGAGGAACTGAAAGAAGAAGAGGTTCTGGAAGAAGAAATATTGATACCTATAGTAAATCGATTAAATAAAAGAAAATCCTCAACCAACGGACCAAAGTTAATAATGGTCAATGGTGTTTCCACCGAGGAAGCAAAATATTGGGAAGATTATCAATTTTCCGATGAATTGGATCCTTGTGAGGATTCCGATGATGTTATAGAAATTACCTCGACCCAATTTAATAAAGCGAAAGAAAATAATAAGGAAAAAGGTATAAAAATAGAGAAACCCGATTCCAACTCCGATGAACTTTATATGTATCGGCAATATCCGTATTTCCTAAAATGTAACAATGACCCGGGAACCTCTAAACCACCAGGTTTTTCTAAACCATTGTGGAAATTGCTTGTATTAGGGGAGCATCATATATCCCTAGGAAATTAGCAAAACGAACCAAGTCTGAAGAAGAAGAAACGAGTGAGTCAAATTAAAGAGTTGTAATCATGTTGTGTAATATATGTAATATAGTGTGCTTGTACTTTTATGTTCTATGTAAAAATTGCTTGTATTGTTTGTTAATTATCTTTTACGAATCTAATCCTTGTCTATTTTATAGTATAAAAACAAAATGGACGTTAAGGGTAGACAACCAAATATTTTAGAAGACCTACCAGAGGATAAGATTGAGGAAATCTTGTCTAGAGTCGGTCAGAATTCATCAGCACATTTAGTTATGGTGAAATTAACTTGTCAAACATTTGAAAGACATTCCAGAAATGCCTTAGTTTATAAAAGGCTTTCCTTTGATAGGTGAGGTATATCACATTGGGGAGACCGTAAGTTACGCCGTGTTTTCTTTAAAGCGTTAAATGCGGGGAACCCAAATGCAATTTTACGCTACGGGTTAAGAACCTATTTTGACTCAACATATCCCAACATAGGATTTCGTGAGTTAGAAAGAGCTTCTAACATGCAACATAAAGAAGCATGTTATGCTTACGGGTTAATAATGTTCGCTTCTCATAAAATTGAGAAAAAGAACATTGGGTTGCACCTTTTAAATAAAACATTCCCACAAGTGATGGACTCGGTAGTTGAGATGAGAAACAAGATTTTTAGATTATTACGGGGCTGTTGGACATTACGAAACCCTCGTCCTTTTGACGACATTACAATATGCTGTCTTGTCAACGGTCACAACGGTTATGTTCCACAACACCAAGGATGGGAAGTAGTCATAGTAAAACCAGAATGCATGACTTGTTTCTGGACGTATGAATTACGTGTCTTTATTGCCTTTGTTGAACGACTTGCGTATTAACTAGAATTGTCTTCGCAACTGTTTTGTATCAGAGTTTTCATGTGCTATATTTCATGCTATACGTAAAATAGCGGTATTGTAAGTTTGCAAAATATTGTATAAAAGTTTGAATGTGAAATATTATTATAATCAGTTTTCATATAGAATTGTAGTAGTTGAATTGTATGTTAGCTACTAAGTATGAACTTAACGGGTAGGTATTACCCGAATTAAAACTTATAAAACGCTAATATAAAGAAAAAGCTTTTATAAATGAGTTCATATTATGCTACGGAATACTATTGACTACTCTTAATATTCTATATGATTAACTTAATTCTTTTGGCTATTTTTGAAGGAAATGGCACCGACTACTCGTCAGAACTTGAACATGAGTGAAGAAGACTTCCGTGCTTTCCTTGCAGCAAATATAGCCGCAGTACAGGCTGCAATGCAAAACAGCAATAACTCAGGGTCTAGCAGTGGAGTTAACTCCACAGGAAACCGTGTAGGATGCTCCTACAAGGCTTTCACTGCCTGTAAACCTCTGGAATTCGATGGAACAGAAGGACCAGTCGGACTGAAATGATGGACCGAAAAGGTTGAATCTGTGTTTGCTATAAGCAAATGTGCTGAGGTAGATAAGGTAAAGTACGCCATGCATACCTTTACAGGTACTGCGTTAACATGGTGGAATACATATCTCGAACAAGTGGGACAAGATGATGCTTACGCACTACCGTGGTCAGCATTCAAACATTTAATGAACGAGCAGTACCGTCCCAGAAACGAGGTCAATAAGCTCAAGGTAGAGCTTAGAGGGTTAAGAACACAACGGTTTGATATTACCACGTACGAACGACGATTTACAGAGTTGTACCTATTGTGTCCGGGAGCGTTCGAAGATGAAGAAGAGAAAATCGACGCATTTGTAAAAGGGTTACCGGAAAGGATCCAAGAGGATATAAGTTCACACGAGCCCGCCTCCATACAAAAGGCAAGTCGAATGGCTCATAAATTTATAAATCAAATTGAGGAAAGGATTAAAGAACAGGCGGCCGAAGAAGCCAATACGAAACAAGTCAAGAGAAAATGGGAAGAAACCAGTGACAAGGGTCACAATTTCAATAATCAACCCAACAATCATAACTACAATCGCACCAATTTTCGCAACAGCAAACACAACAACAACAACCACCCCAGCAACAACTACAACAACCGTTTCAACAACAATAACAACCGCAACAACAACAATCCCAACAATAACAACAAGAGGCAAAAATTCTGCCAGAGATGTGAAGGATACCATCCAACTGGGTTCTGTACAGCAGTGTGTACTAAGTGTAATAGAAAGGGCCATGGTGCGACAAAGTGCAAAATCTACGGATCAATGGCTAAGGGAATAAATAATGCCGGAACAAGTTATGCAGACATTACCTGTTTCGAATGCGGGAAGAAGGGCAATTACAAAAATATGTGTCCAAATCAGGGGGATAATAATGGGCAAGTCCGAGGAAGAGTCTTCAAAATTAATACTGTTGAAGCGCAGGAAGACCCGGAGCTTGTTACGGGTACGTTTCTTATTGACAATACATCCCTTATGTTTTATTTGATTCGGGTGCGGAAAGAAGCTATATGAGTAAGGATTTCTGTGCTAAATTAAGTTGTCCATTGACGCCTTTGGATAATATGTTTATACTAGAATTAGCAAACGGTAAATTAATTGCAGCAGATAATATATGTTGGAATCGAGAAATTAAACTGGTTAGCGAAACATTTAAGATTGATTTGATACCAGTAGAGTTAGGGAGTTTTGATGTGATAATCGGCATGGACAGGTTGAAAGAGGTGAAAGCAGAGATCGTATTTTACAAAAATGCAATTCGCATTGTACGAGAAGAAGGAAAACCCTTAATGGTGTACGGAGAAAAGAGCAACGCGAAGCTAAATCTTATTAGTAATTTGAAGGCGCAAAAGTTAATAAGAAAGGGTTGCTATGCTGTTCTAGCACACGTCGAGAAAGTACAAACTGAAGAAAAGAGCATCAATGATGTTCCCGTCGCAAAAGAATTTCCCGATGTATTTCCGAAAGAATTACCGGGATTACCTCCACATCGATCCGTTGAATTTCAAATAGATCTTGTACCGGGAGCTGCACCAACAGCTTGTGCTCCATACAGAATTGAACCCAGCGAAATGAAGGAACTTCAAAGCCAATTACAAGAACTTCTAGAGCGTGGTTTCATACGACCAAGTACATCACCATGGGGAGCTCCTGTTTTGTTTATCAAAAAGAAGGATGGTATATTCAGGTTGTGTATCGACTACTGAGAGTTGAACAAACTTACCATCAAGAACCGTTACCCACTACCGAGAATCGACGACTTATTTGATCAATTACAAGGATCGTCAGTTTATTCGAAGATTGATTTACGTTCTGGGTATCATCAAATGCGGGTGAAGGAGGACGATATTCCGAAGACTGCTTTCAGAACGCGTTACGGTCATTACGTGTTTATGGTTATGCCGTTTGGATTGACTAACGCACCAGCTGTGTTCATGGACCTCATGAACCGTGTGTGTGGGCCATATCTCGACAAGTTTTTCATTGTTTTCATTGATGACATACTTATCTACTCAAAGAATGATCAAGAGCACGAAGAACATTTGAGAAAAGTGCTAGAGTTGTTGAGGAAAGAAAAACTGTACGCTCAGTTTTCAAAGTGTGCATTTTGGTTGGAAGAAGTTCAATTCCTCAGTCACATAGTGAACAAAGAAGGTATTCAGGTGGATCCGGCAAAGATTGAGACCGTTGAAAAGTGGGAAACCCCTAAAACTCCGAAGCATATACGCCAATTTTTAGGACTGGCTGGTTACTACAGAAGATTCATCCAAGATTTTTCCAAAATAGCAAAACCCTTGACAACATTAACGCATAAAGGGAAGAAATTTGAATGGAAGGATGAACAAGAAAAAGCATTTCGATTGTTGAAGAAAAAGTTAACTACGGCACCTATATTGTCATTGCCTGAAGGGAATGATGATTTTGTGATATATTGTGATGCCTCAAAGCAAGGCCTCGGTTTTGTATTAATGCAACGAACGAAGGTAATTGCTTATGCGTCTAGACAATTGAAGATTCACGAGCAAAAATATACGACACACGATTTGGAATTAGGCGCTGTTGTTTTTGCATTAAAGACTTGGAGACACTACTTATATGGGGTCAAAAGTATTATATATACCGACCACAAAAGTCTTCAACATATATTTAATCAGAAACAACTGAACATGAGGCAGCGCAGGTGGATTGAATTGTTGAATGATTACGACTTTGAGATTCGTTACCACCTGGGGAAGGCGAATGTGGTAGCCGACGCTTTGAGTAGAAAGGACAGAGAACCCATTCGAGTAAAAGCTATGAATATAATGATTCACAATAACCTTACTAGTCAAATAAAGGAGGCGCAACAAGCAGTTTTAAAAGAGGGAAATTTAAAGGATGAAATACCCAAAGGATCGAAGAAGCATCTTAATATTCAGGAAGAGGGAACCCGGTATAGGGCTGAAAGAATTTGGGTACCAAAATTTAGAGATATGAGAGAAATGGTACTTAGAGAAGCTCATAAAACCAGATACTCAATACATCCTAGAACGGGGAAGATGTACAAAGATCTTAAGAAACATTTTTGGTGGCCAGGTATAGCCGATATTGCTAAATACGTAAGGGAATGTTTGACGTGTTCTAAGGTCAAAGCTGAGCATCAGAAACCATCAGGTCTACTTCAACAACCCGAAATCTCGGAATGGAAATGGGAAAACATTACCATGGATTTCATCACTAAATTGCCAAGGACTGCAAGTGGTTTTGATACTATTTGGGTAATAGTTGATCATCTCACCAAATCAGCACACTTCCTGCCAATCTTTATTATCTCTAATAGGGATGGCAGATTTGTTTCAAGGTTTTGGCAGACATTACAACAAGCATTGGGAACTCGTCTAGACATGAGTACTGCCTATCATCCACAAACCGATGGGCAGAGCGAAAGGACAATACAGACTCTTGAATACATGCTAAGAGCATGTGTTATTGATTTTGGAAACGGTTGGGATCGACATCTACCATTAACAGAATTTTCCTACAACAACAGTTACCACTCGAGTATCGAAATGACACCGTTCGAAGCACTTTATGGTAGAAAGTGCAGATCTCCAATTTTTTGGAATGAATTGGGGGATAGACAGATTACGGGTCCGGAGATAATCCAAGAAACTACAAAGAAAATCTTCCAAATTCAATAACGGTTGAAAACCGCTCAGAGTCGACAAAAGAGCTACGCGAACCTTACAAGGAAAGATATAGAATTTGAAATTGGGGAGATGGTCATGCTTAAGGTTTCGCCTTGTAAAGGCGTTATTCGATTTGGTAAACGGGGGAAACTAAATCCAAGATACATTGGACCATTCAAGATTTTAGATCGTGTCGGACCAGTAGCCTACCGACTTGAATTACCTCAACAACTCGCCAATGTACCTTTCACATCTCGAATCTGAAGAAGTGCTTATCTAAAGAAGATCTCACTATTCCTTTAGACGAAATTAAAATCAATGAAAAACTACAATTCATTGAGAACCCGTCGAGATAATGGATCGTGGTGTTGAAAGGCTCAAGCAAAACAAGATACCAATTGTTAAGGTTCGATGGAATGCTCGTAGAGGACCCGAGTTCACCTGGGAACGAGAAGATCAGATGAAGAAGAAATACCCGCATTTATTTCCAGAATATACGTCAACACCTCCAACTGCTTAAAATTTCGGGACGAAATTTATTTAACGGGTAGGTACTGTAGTGACCCGAACTTTTCCATGTTTATATATATTAAATGAAATTAATATTTATATGATTAAGTGTTTCCAACATGTTAAGCAATCAAACTTGTTAAGACTTGATTAATTGAAATAGGTTTTATATAGACAATTGACCACCCAAGTTGACTGGTGATTCACGAACGTTAAAACTTGTAAAAACTATATGATGTCATATATATGGACATATATATAGTTAACATGGTATTATGATAAGTAAACATATCATTAATTATATTAACAATGAACTACATATGTAAAAACAAGACTACTAACTTAATGATTTCGAAACGAGACATATATGTAACGATTATCGTTGTAACGACATTTAATTGTATATATATCATATTAAGATATATTAATATATCATAATATTATGATAATGTAATAATTTAACATCTCATTTTATATAATAAATAATGGGTTAACAACACTTAACAAGATCGTTAACCTAAAGGCTTCAAAACAACATTTACATGTAACGACTAACGATGACATATCGACTCAGTTAAAATGTATATACATGTAGTGTTTTAATATGTATTTATACACTTTTGAAAGACTTCAATACACTTATCAAAATACTTCTACTTAACAAAAATGCTTACAATTACATCCTCGTTCAGTTTCATCAACAATTCTACTCGTATGCACCCGTATTCGTACTCGTACAATACACAAATTTTAGATGTATGTACTATTGGTATATACACTCCAATGATCAGCTCTTAGTAGCCCATGTGGGTCACCTAACACATGTGGGAACCATTATTTGGCAACTAGCATGAAATATCTCATAAAATTACAAAAATATTAGTAATCATTCATGACTTATTTACATGTAAACAAAATTACACATCCTTTATATCTAATCCATATACCAACGATTAAAAACACCTACAAACACTTTCATTCATCAATTTTCTTCATAAAATTGATCTCTCTCAAGTTCTGTCTTCAAGTTCTAAGTGTTCTTCATAAATTCTATAAGTTCTAGTTTCATAAAATCAAGAATACTTCCAAGTTTGCTAGCTTACTTCCAATCTTGTAAAGTGATCATTCAACCTCAAGAAATCTTTCTTATTTACAGTAAGATATCTTTATAATACAAGGTAATACTCATATTCAAAATTTGATTCAATTTCTATAACTCTAACAATCTTATTTCGAGTGGAAATCTTACTTGAACTTGTTTTCGTGTCATGATTCTGCTTCAAGAACTTTCAAGCCATCCAAGGATCCTTTAAAGCTAGATATATTTTTCTCATTTCCAGTGGGTTTATCCACAAAACCTGAGGTAGTAATGATGTTCATAACATCATTCGATTCATATATATAAAACTACCTTATTCGAAGGTTTAAACTTGTAATCACTAGAACATAGTTTAGTTAATTCTAAACTTGTTCGTAAACAAAAGATAATCCTTCTAACTTGACTTTTAAAATCAACTAAACACATGTTCTATATCTATATGATATGCTAACTTAATGATTTAAAACCTGAAAACACGAAAACACCGTAAAACTGGATATACGCCGTCGTAGTAACACCGCGGGCTGTTTTGGGTTAGTTAATTAAAAACTATGATAAACTTTGATTTAAAAGTTTTTCTTCTGGGAAAATGATTTTTCTTATGAACATGAAACTATATCCAAAAATCATGATTAAACTCATAATGGAAGTATGTTTTCTACAATGGTCATCTAGACGTCGTTCTTTCGACTGAAATGACTACCTTTACAAAAACAACTTGTAATCTGTATTTCTGACTAAAAACTTATACTTTTTCTGTATAGATTCATAAACTTAAGTTCAATATGAAATCATAGCAATTGGATTCACTCAAAATGGATATAAAACGAAGAAGTTATGGGTAAAACAAGATTGGATATTTTTACTTGTTGTAGCTACGTGAAAATTGGTAACAAATCTATACAAATCATATCCTAGCTAACTTATATTGTATTATATATGTATTCTAATATATTATGTAATCTTGGGATACCATAGACATGTATGCAAATGTTTTGACATATCATATCGACCCATCTATATATATTATTTGGAACAACCATAGAAACTCTATATGCAGTAATGTTGGAGTTAGCTATACAGGGTTGAGGTTGATTCCAAAAATATATATACTTTGAGTTGTGATCTAGCCTGAGACGTGTATACACTGGGTCGTGGATTGGGTCAAGATAATATATATCAATTTATTTCTGTACATCTAACTATGGACAACTAGTTGTAGGTTACTAACGAGGACAGCTGAATAAAAATATTTAAAACATTAAAACGTATTAAAAAATGTTGTAAATATATTTTGAACATACTTTGATATATATGTACATATTTGTTATAGGTTCGTGAATCGACCAGTGGCGAAGTCTTACTTCCCGACAAAGTAAAAATCTGTGAAAGTGAGTTATAGTCCCACTTTTAAAATCTAATATTTTGGAATGAGAATACATGCAGCTTTATAAATGTTTTACAAAATAGACACAAGTACGCAAAACTACATTCTATGGTTGGATTATTAAATCAAATATCGCCCTTCAAGTCTGGTAGCCTAAGAATTAGGGAAATGGCCCCTAATTGACGCGAATCCTAAAGATAGATCTATTGGGCTTAACAACCCCCATTCAGGTTATGGATGGTTTAGTACTTTAAGATTATTATACAGACGAGAGGTTATGTTTTGGGGATATTCTATGCATTAAGTTAACGTCGGTTACCAGATGTTCAACATATGAATGATTTTTATCTCTATACAGTTTGCGAAATGCCTGATAAGAGATGTGTTATAAAAATGAAATCTTGTGGTCTATTATTATGATTTAATAATATGTAGGTTAAACCTATAACTCACCAACAATTTTATTGACATTTTAAGCATGTTTATTCTCAGGTGATTATTAAGAGCTTCCGCTATTGCATACTAAATTAAGGACAAGATTTGGAGTCCATGCTTGTAAAATATTGTTTAAAAACTGCATTCGAAGACTTATGTTGATGTGTAATATTATTGTAAACCATTATGTAATGGTCGTGTGAAAAATGCTATATTTTAGATTATCATTATTTTATAATCATCGTAATATTTTAAAGGTTAGGGTTTGTTTTAAAATTGAATGCAGTCTTTGAAAAACGTCTCATATAGAGGTCAAAACCTCGTGACGAAATCAATTAATATGGAACGTTTATAATCAATATGAATGGGACATTTCAACTGAATTGATCAATGAACGAATGAAAGCCGTAATAGAGGAGGCTTTAGAAGCTAGAAACATTTATCCTCGAGGCGAAGGGGGTGAAGGTAATGGTGGGGGTGGAAGGCGGGACTTCCACTATAAAAATTTCAAGGATATTCAACCTCCAATGTTTAATGGGGTGAGGGATCCATTAAAAAGCACTTGTTGGATTTCCAATATCGAGGGGGCATTCCGTACCGCGGAGTGTCCTCCCGAGAAGAAGATGAGGTATAGGTCTAGCATGTTGCGCGAAGAGGGAAAGTTGTGGTGGGATGATAAAATCAAATTATATGGTGAAGAGCAATGCATGAGCTTGACATGGGAGGAGTTTAAAAAGGAATTTTTCCAAGAATACCGAACTTCTTTCGATCTTGATAAAATCTGGGACGAGTTGCACAATTTGCGACAAGGTTCAATGGACTTGGTTACTCTCAAGTCTACCTTCTTGGCAAAGACTTGTTTTTGTCCGTAGTATGTTGGTGATGATCACAAGTTGATGCTAGATTTCTACCTTACTTTAAGTGATGAGTTGAAGGGTAAGATTAGCCGGGGAATGGCTAAGTCTTTTGAAGATTTATACGAATTGGCGAGGGGTTTTGGGCTGGAGGTTCCAAGAAAAAGCGAATTCACTTTTTCAAAGAGAAAGTTTGAAGGTTCGAGTTATTCGAACTTTTCAAATAAAAAGAACAAGAAAGGCTCCGAAAGCGTTAATAGTGTGAAGAAGGGTGCTTCCTGGGGTTTCGGACCCACATTTTATAATTGTAATCAAAGAGAGCACATGGCCCGTGATTGTACCAAGGCGTCGACCAAGCTTACTTGTTATAATTGTGGTAAAGAGGGGCACAAGAGGCCGGAATGTCCCGATTTGAATAATGATCATGTGAAGAAGTTGGAGAGAGCAGCGGGTACGGCTAGGGGTCGCAATTACTTAATGACCAATGATGAGGCCAAGCAATCCAACGAAGTTGTCTCAGGTACTTTTATGGTTAACTCAAATCCGGCAAGGATTCTATTTGATAGCGGTGCAAATTTGTCGTTTGTTTCTCAAAAATTTGTGCCTAGACTTAATAGACCGTTAGCTAAGTTAAGTCGTCCGGTAGAAGTCAAAATAAAGGACGGCAAGACGGTGCTAGTGGTTGATGTGTGTAAAAATTGTGATGTCGTTTTTGGTGCCGACAACTTTAAGATTGATCTTATCCCGATGACTTTGGGTGATTTCGATATCGTTGTTGGTATGGATTGGCTCGATCATCATAGAGCCGATATTGGATGCCATGAAAAATTTATTCGTGTGAAGACCCCAATTGGGGGAGAGTTAATTATTCACGGTGATAAGCGTAGAAGACTTGTGCCGATATGCACTTTTGAACGGGCACGTCGTTTCCTTGTTAATGGTGGCATGGCTTTTCTTGCCCATGTTGTTGATACTCGTGATGAGCCACCACCCATTCGTGATATTTCTGTGGTTAGTGAATTCGAAGACGTTTTTCCGAACGAGTTACCGGGTGTTCCGGCGGAAAGACAAGTTGAATTTCGCATTGAGTTGGTTCCGGGAGCTACTCCCATTGCTAAAAATCCTTATCGTTTAGCGCCAATGGAAATGCAAGAGTTGTTAAATCAAACCCAAGAGTTTCTTGAAAAGGGTTTTATTCGACCGAGTGCTTCGACTGAAATGTCCCGTTCTTATTGATTAAAAACGTTCCATATAAATTGATTTCGTTGCGAGGTTTTGACCTCTATATGAGACGTTTTTCAAAGACTGTATTCATTTTATAACAAACCATAACCTTTATTTCATCAATAAAGGTTTAAAAAGCTTTACGTAGATTATCAAATAATGATAATCTAAAATATCCTGTTTACACACAACTATTACATAATGGTTTACAATACAAATATGTTACAACGAAATAAGTTTCTTGAATGCGGTTTTTACACAATATCATACAAGAATGGACTCCAAATCTTATCCTTGTTTAAGTATGCAACAGCGGAAGCTCTTAATAATCACCTGAGAATGAACATGCTTAAAACGTCAACAAAAATGTTGGTGAGTTATAGGTTTAACCTATATATATCAAATCGTAACAATAGACCACAAGATTTCATATTTCAATATACATCCCATACATAGAGATAAAAATCATTCATATGGTGAACACCTGGTAACTGACATTAACAAGATGCATATTTAAGAATATCCCCATCATTCCGGGACACCCTTCGGATATGATATAAATTTCGAAGTAGTAAAGCATCCGGTACTTTGGATGGGGCTTATTGGGCCCAATAGATCTATCTTTAGGATTCGCGTCAATTAGCGGTTCTGTTCCCTAATTCTTAGATTACCAGACTTAATAAAAAGGGGCATCTTCGATTTCGATAATTCAACCATAGAATGTAGTTTCACGTACTTGTGTCTATTTTGTAAATCATTTATAAAACTTACATGTATTCTCATCCCAAAAATATTAGATTTTAAAAGTGGGACTATAACTCACTTTCACAGATTTTTACTTCGTCGGGAAGTAAGACTTGGCCACTGGTCGATTCACGAACCTATAACAAATATGTACATATATATCAAAGTATGTTCAAAATATATTTACAACACTTTTAATACATTTTGATGTTTTAAGTTCATTAAGTCAGCTGTCCTCGTTAGTAACCTACAACTAGTTGTCCAAAGTTAGATGTACAGAAAAAAAATTGATATATATTATCTTGAATCAATCCATGACCCAGTGTATACATGTCTCAGGCTAGATCACAACTCAAAGTATATATATTTTTGGAATCAACCTCAACCCTGTATAGCTAACTCCCACATTACTGCATATAGAGTGTCTATGGTTGTTCCAAATAATATATACACATGGGTCGATATGATATGTCAAAACATTTGTATACGTGTCTATGGTATTCCAAGATTACATAATATATTAGAATACATGTATAATAAAATATAAGTTAGCTAGGATATGATTAATATAGATTTGTTACCAATTTTCACGTTGCTACAACAAGAAAAATTATCCAATCTTGTTTTACCCATAACTTCTTCATTTTAAATCCGTTTTGAGTGAATCAAATTGCTATGGTTTCATATTGAACTCTATTTTATAAATCCAAACAGAAAAAGTATAGGTTTTTAGTCGGAAATATAAGTTACAAGTCATTTTTGTAAAGGTAGTCATTTCAGTCGAAAGAACGACGTCTAGATGACCATTTTAGAAAACAAACTTCCACTTTGAGTTTAACCATGATTTTTGGATATAGTTTCATGTTCATAAGAAAAATCATTTTTTCTAGAAGAACCACTTTTAAATCAAAGTTTATCATAGTTTTTAATTAACTAACCCAAAACAGCCCGCGGTGTTACCACGACGGCGTATGTTCGGTTTTACAGTGTTCTTCGTGTTTCTAGGTTTTAAATCATTAAGTTAGCATATCATATAGATATAGAACATGTGTTTAGTTGATTTTAAAAGTCAAGTTAGAAGGATTAACTTTTATTTGCGAACAAGTTTAGAATTAACTAAACTATGTTCTAGTGATTACAAGTTAAAACCTTCGAATAAGATAGCTTTATATGTTTGAATCGAATGATGTTATGAACATCATTACTACCTCAAGTTTTCTGGATAAAGCTATTGGAAATGAGAAAAATGGATCTAGCTTCAAAGGATCCTTGGATGGCTTGAAAGTTCTTGAAGCAGAATCATGACACGAAAAACAAGTTCAAGTAAAATTTTCACTCGAAATAAGATTGTTATAGTTATAGAAATTGAATCAAAGTTTGAATATGAGTATTTCCTTGTATTAGAAAGATATCTTACTTTAAGTAAGAAATATTTCTTGAGGTTAGATGATCACTCTACAAGATTGGAAGTAAGATAGCAAACTTGGAAGTATTCTTGATTTTATGAAACTAGAACTTGTAGAATTTATGAAGAACACTTAGAACTTGAAGATAGAACTTGAGAGAGATCAATTAGATGAAGAAAATTGAAAAATTAAAGTGTTTATAGGTGTTTTTGGTCGTTGGTGTATGGATTAGATATAAAGGATAGGTAATTTTGTTTTCATGTAAATAAGTCATGAATGATTACTCATATTTTTGTAATTTTATGAGATATTTCATGCTAGTTGCCAAATGATGGTTCCCACATGTGTTAGGTGACTCACATGGGCTGCTAAGAGCTGGTTATTAGAGTGTATATACCAATAGTACATACATCTAAAAGCTGTGTATTGTACGAGTACGAATACGGGTACATAAGAGTAGAATTGTTGATGAAACTGAACGAGGATGTAATTGTAAGCATTTTTGTTAAGTAGAATTATTTTGATAAGTGTCTTGAGGTCTTTCAAAAGTGTATGAATACATATTAAAACACTACATGTATATACATTTTAACTAAGTCGTTAGGTCATCGTTAGTCGTTACATGTAAGTGTTGTTTTGAAACCTTTAGGTTAACGATCTTGTTAAATGTTGTTAATCCAATGTTTATAATATCAAATGAGATTTTAAATTATTATATTATTATGATAATATGATGTATGAATATCTCTTAATATGATATATATATATATATTAAATGTCGTTACAACGATAATCGTTACATATATGTCTCGTTTCAAAAACATTAAGTTAGTAGTCTTGCTTTTACATATGTAGTTCATTGTTAATATACTTAATGATATGTTTACTTATCATAATATCATGTTAACTATATATATATCCATATATATGTCATCATATAGTTTTTACAAGTTTTAACGTTCGTGAATCACCAGTCAACTTGGGTGGTCAATTGTCTATATGAAACCTATTTCAATTAATCAAGTCTTAAAAAGTTTGATTGCTTAACATGTTGAAAACACTTAATCATGTAAATAACAATTTCATTTAATATATATATAAACATGGAAAAGTTCGGGTCACTACAGTACCTACCCGTTAAATAAATTTCGTCCCGAAATTTTAAGCAGTTGGAGGTGTTGACGTATCTTCTGGAAATAAGTGCGGGTATTTCTTCTTCATCTAATCTTCTTGTTCCTAGGTGAACTCGGGTCCTCTGCGAGCATTCCATCGAACCTTAACAATTGGTATCTTGTTTTGTTTAAGTCTTTTAACCTCATGATCCATTATTTCGACGGGTTCTTCGATGAATTGAGGTTTTTCGTTGATTTGGATTTCGTCTAACGGAATAGTGAGATCTTCTTTAGCAAAAAATTTCTTCAAATTCGAGACGTGGAAAGTGTTATGTACAGCCGCGAGTTGTTGAGGTAACTCAAGTTGGTAAGCTACTGGTCCGACACGATCAATAATCTTGAATGGTCCAATATACCTTGGATTTAATTCACCTCGTTTACCAAATCGAACAACGCCTTTCCAAGGTGTAACCTTAAGCATGACCATCTCTCTAATTTCAAATTCTATATCTTTTCTTTTAATGTCGGCGTAGCTCTTTTGTCAACTTTGGGCGGTTTTCAACCGTTATTGAATTTGGATGATCTTCTCGGTAGTTTCTTGCATTAACTCTGGACCCGTAATCTGTCTATCCCCCACTTCACTCCAACAAATTGGAGACCTGCACTTTCTACCATAAAATGTTTCAAATGGAGCCATCTCAATACTTGAATGATAGCTATTGTTGTAGGAAAATTCTGCTAACGGTAGATGTCGATCCCAACTGTTTCCGAAATCAATAACACACACTCGTAGCATGTCTTCAAGCGTTTGTATCGTCCTTTCACTCTGCCCATCAGTTTGTGGATGATAGGCAGTACTCATGTCTAGACGAGTTCCTAATGCTTGCTGTAATGTCTGCCAGAATCTTGAAATAAATCTGCCATCCCTATCAGAGATAATAGAGATTGGTATTACATGTCTGGAGACGACTTCCTTCAAATACAATCGTGCTAACTTCTCCATCTTGTCATCTTCTCTTATTGGCAGGAAGTGTGTTGATTTGGTGAGATGATCAACTATTACCCAAATAGTATCAAAACCACTTGCAGTCCTTGGCAATTTAGTAAGGAAATCCATGGTAATGTTTTCCCATTTCCATTCCGGGATTTCGGGTTGTTGAAGTAGACCTGATGGTTTCTGATGCTCAACTTTGACCTTAGAACACGTCAAACATTCTCCTACGTATTTAGCAGCATCGGCTTTCATACTCGGCCACCAAAAATGTTTCTTGAGATCCTTGTACATCTTCCCCGTTCCAGAATGTATTGAGTATCTGGTTTTATGAGCTTCTCTAAGTACCATTTCTCTCATATCTCCAAATTTTGGTACCCAAATCCTTTCAGCCCTATACCGGGTTTCGTCTTCCCGAAAATTAAGATGCTTCTCCGATCCTTTGGATATTTCATCCTTTAAATTTCCCTCTTTTAAAACTCCTTGTTGCGCCTCCTTTATTTGAGTAGTAAGGTTATTGTGAATCATTATATTCATAGATTTTACTCGAATGGGTTCTCTGTCCTTCCTGCTCAAGGCGTCGGCTACCACATTTGCCTTCCCTGGGTGGTAACGAATCTCAAAGTCGTAATCATTCAACAATTCAATCCACCTACGCTGCCTCATATTCAGTTGTTTCTGATTAAATATGTGTTGAAGACTTTTGTGGTCGGTATATATAATACTTTTGACCCCATATAAGTAGTGCCTCCAAGTCTTTAATGCAAAAACAACCGCACCTAATTCCAAATCATGCATCGTATAATTTTGTTCGTGAATCTTCAATTGTCTAGACGCATAAGCAATCACCTTCGTTCGTTGCATTAATACACAACCGAGACCTTGCTTTGATGCGTCACAATAAATCACAAAATCATCATTCCCTTCAGGCAATGACAATATAGGTGCCGTAGTTAGCTTTTTCTTCAATAACTGGAACACTTTCTCTTGTTCATCCTTCCATTCAAATTTCTTCCCTTTATGCGTTAATGCAGTCAAGGGTTTTGCTATTCTGGAAAAGTCTTGGATGAACCTTCTGTAGTAACTAGCTAGTCCTAAAAACTGGCGTATGTGTTTCGGAGTTTTCGGGGTTTCCCACTTTTTAACAGTTTCTATCTTTGCCGGATCCACCTTAATACCTTCTTTGTTCACTATGTGACCGAGGAATTGAACTTCTTCCAAACAAAATGCACACTTTGAAAACTTAGCGTACAATTCTTCCTTCATCAATACTTCTAACACCTTTCTCAAATGTTCACCGTGTTCTTGGTCATTCTTTGAGTAAATAAGTATGTCATCAATGAAAACAATGACAAACTTGTCAAGGTATGGTCTACACACTCGGTTCATAAGGTCCATGAACACAGCTGGTGCATTAGTTAAACCAAATGACATGACCATAAACTCGTAATGACTGTAACGTGTTCTGAAAGCAGTCTTTGGAATATCATCTTCTTTCACCCGCATTTGATGATGCCCGGAACGTAAGTCAATCTTTGAATAAACAGACGAGCCTTGTAGTTGATCAAATAAGTCATCAATTCTCGGTAGTGGGTAGCGGTTCTTGATGGTAAGTTTGTTCAACTCTCTGTATTTGATACACAACCTGAATGTACCATCTTTCTTCTTGACAAACAAAACAGGAGCTCCCCACGGTGATGTGCTTGGTCGAATGAAACTACGCTCTAAAAGTTCTTGTAATTGGCTTTGCAGTTCTTTCATCTCGCTGGGTGTGAGTCTATAAGGAGCACGAGCTATTGGTGCAGCTCCTGGTACAAGATCTATTTGAAATTCAACGGATCGATGTGGGGGTAATCCCAGTAATTCTTTCGGAAATACATCGGGAAATTCTTTTGCGACGGGAACATCATTGATGCTCTTTTCTTCAGTTTGTACTTTCTCGATGTGTGCTAGAACAGCATAGCAACCTTTTCTTATTAGTTTTTGTGCCTTCAAATTACTAATAAGATATAGCTTCGTGTTGCCCTTTTCTGCGTACACCATTAAGGGTTTTCCTTTTTCTCGTATAATGCGAATTGCATTTTTGTAACAAATGATCTCTGCTTTCACTTCTTTCAACCAGTCCATACTGATTATCACATCAAAACTCCCAAACTCTACTGGTATCAAGTCAATCTTAAATGTTTCGCTAACCAGTTTAATTTCTCGATTCCGACATATATTATCTGCTGAAATTAATTTACCATTTGCTAATTCGAGTAAAAATTTACTATCCAAAGGCGTCATTGGATAACTTAATTTAGCACAAAAATCTCTACTCATATAGCTTCTATCCACACCCGAATCAAATAAAACGTAAGCAGATTTATTGTCAATAAGAAACGTACCCGTAACAAGCTCCTGGTCTTCCTGTGCCTCTGCCGCATTAATATTGAAAACTCTTCCACGGCCTTGTCCATTCATGTTCTCCTGGTTCGGGCAATTTCTAATAATGTGGCCCGATTTTCCACATTTATAACAAACTACATTGGCATAACTTGCTCCGACACTACTTGCTCCGCCATTACTCGTTTCGACACCATTTGTTCCTTTCGTTCTGTTAACCCCTGGTCCATAGACCTCACACTTCGCCGCACTATGACCATTTCTTTTACACTTGTTGCAAAATTTGGTGCAGAACCCCGAGTGATACTTTTCACACCTTTGGCATAGCTGCTTCTGATTGTTGTTGTTGTTGCGGTTATTATTGTTGTTGGGATGATTGTTGTAGTTGCTGTTGCTGTTGTTGTTGTTGTTGTTGTTGTTGTTGTTGTTGTTGTTGTTGTTGTTGTTGTTGTTGTTGTTGTTGTTGTTGTTGTTGTTGTTGTTGTTGTTGTTGGGCTGTTTGTTGTAGTTGCGATTGATGTTGTGATTGTTGGGATAGTTTTTGCGATTATTGTTGTAATTGCTGTTGTTGTTGTATTGATGATTCTTATCACCGTTTTCCTCCCACTTTCTTTTGACTTGCTTTACATTGGCCTCTTCAGAAGTCTGTTCTTTAATTCTTTCTTCAATCTGGTTCACTAGTTTGTGAGCCATTCTACATGCCTGTTGTATGGAGGTGGGCTCATGTGAACTTATATATTCTTGGATTCTTTCCGGTAATCCTTTCACAAACGCGTCGATCTTCTCTTCCTCATCTTCGAACGCTCCTGGACATAATAGGCACAATTCTGTGAATCGTCTTTTGTACGTGGTAATATCAAATCCTTGGGTTCGTAACCCTCTAAGTTCTGTCTTGAGCTTATTGACCTCGGTTCTGGGACGGTACTTCTCGTTCATCAAGTGCTTGAATGCTGACCACGGTAGTGCGTAAGCATTATCTTGTCCCACTTGCTCTAGATAGGTATTCCACCATGTTAACGCAGAACCTGTGAAGGTATTCGTAGCGTACTTCACTTTGTCCTCTCCAGTACACTTACTTATGGCAAACACCTATTCGACCTTCTCGGTCCACCGTTTCAATCCGATTGGTCCTTCGGTTCCATCAAATTCCAAAGGTTTGCAGGCAGTGAATTCTTTGTAGGTGCATCCTACACGATTTCCTGCACTGCTAGATCCAAGGTTATTGTTGGTATGTAGCGCAGCCTGTACTGCGGCTATGTTTGAAGCAAGAAAGGCACGAAATTGCTCTTCGCTCATATTCAAGGTTTGTCGAGTAGTCGGTGCCATTTCCTTCAAATAGTCAAATGAAACAAGTTAATCATACAGAATATTAAGAGTAGACAATAGTATCTCGTAGCATAATATGAACTCATTTATAAAAGCTTTTTCTACATATTAGCTTTTTATAAGTTTAAATTCGGGTAGTACCTACCCGTTAAGTTCATACTTAGTAGCTAATATACAATTCAACTACTACAATTCTATATGAAAAACTGATTATAATAATATTTCGCGTTCAAACTTTTACACAATATTTTACAAACTTACAATACCGCTTATTTTACATATAGCATGAAATATAGCACACAATAACTTTGATACAAGATAGTTGTGAAGATAATTCTAGCTAGTACATAAGTCGTTCAGTAAAGGCAATAAAGACACGTAATTCATACGTCCAGAAATAAGTCATGCATTCTGGTTTTACTAGGACTACTTCCCATCCTTGGTCTTGTGGAACATAACCGTTATGGCCGTTGATAAGACAGCGTGTTGTAACGTCGTCAAAGGGACGAGTGTTACGTAATATCCAACAGTCCCTTAACAATCTAAAAAACCTCATTTCTTACCCCAATTACCGACTCCGTCACTTGTGGGAACGTTTTGTTTAATAGTTGTAGCCCGATGTTCTTGTTCTCACTTTGGTGAGAAGCGAACATTACTAAGCCGTAAGCATAACATGCTTCTTTATGTTGCATGTTAGCCGCTTTTTCTAAATCATGAAGTCCTATATTCGGATATATTGAGTCAAAATAATTTCTTAACCCGTTGCGTAAAATAGCATTTGGGTTACCCGCAATATATGCGTCAAAGTAAACACATCGTAACTTATGGATTTCCCAATGTGATATCCCCCATCTTTCGAACGAAAGCCTTTTATAAACCAAGGAATTCTTGGAAAGTTCTTCGAATGTCTTACAAACTGATTTCGCCTTAAATAGTTGTGCCGAGGAATTCTGACCGACTCTAGACAAGATTTCATCAATCATGTCTCCGGGTAGGTCTCTTAAAATATTGGGTTGTCTATCCATTTTGTGTTTTTATACTGTAAAATAGACAAGAGTTAGATTCATAAAAAAAATTACTTATTAATACAAGCAATTTTTACATATATCATAAAGCATAAGCACACTATATTACATATATTACACCACCCGAATACAACTATCTTATTCCGACTCGCTCGTTTCTTCTTCTTCGGTTTTGGTTCGTTTTGACAAGTTTCTAGGGATATATGATGTTCCCCTAATACGAGCCGTCGTTTTTCACATTGGTTTAGAAAAACCTGGTGGTTTAGAGGTTCCCGGGTTATTGTCACAACTTAAGAAATACGGGTGTTGACGATACATATAAAGTTCATCGGTTTGGAATCAAATTTCTCTATTTTTATGCCCTTTCCCTTATTGTTCTCTTTTGCCTTATTAAATTGTAATGGGGTAATTTCTATAACATCATCGGATTCCTTGTCGGGATCCGATTCATCGGAGAATTGGTAATCCTCCCAATACTTTGCTTCCTTGGCGGAAACACCATTGACCATAATTAACTTTGGTCGGTTGGTTGAGGATTTTCTTCTACTTAACCATTTTATTATTTCCTCCACTGGTTCTATTTCTTCTTCCGGTTCTGATTCTTCTTCCGGTTCCGATTCTTCTTCCGGTTCCGACTCTTCTTCCGGTTCCTCTTCGGGAACTTGTGAATCAGTCCACGAATTATTCCAATTTACATTTGACTCTTCATTATTATTAGGTGAGTCAATAGGACTTGTTCTAGAGGTAGACATCTATCACATAATATCAAACACATTAAGAGATTAATATATCACATAATATTTACATATTAATAATATATAGTTTCCAACAAAAATGTAAAGCAATCATTTTTAAAGAAAACACGGTCGAAGTCCAGACTCACTAATGCATCCTAACAAACTCGATAAGACACACTAATGTAAATTTTTGTGGTTCTCTAAGACCAACGCTCGGATACCAACTGAAATGTCCCGTTCTTATTGATTAAAAACGTTCCATATTAATTGATTTCATTGCGAGGTTTTGACCTCTATATGAGACGTTTTTCAAAGACTGCATTCATTTTAAAACAAACCATAACCTTTATTTCATCAATAAAGATTTAAAAAGCTTTACGTAGATTATCAAATAATGATAATCTAAAATATCCTGTTTACACACAACTATTACATAATGGTTTACAATACAAATATGTTACAACGAAATAAGTTTCTTGAATGCAGTTTTTACACAATATCATACAAGCATGGACTCCAAATCTTGTCCTTATTTAAGTATGTGACAGCGGAAGTTCTTAATAATCACCTGAGAATAAACATGCTTAAAACGTCAACAAAAATGTTGGTGAGTTATAGGTTTAACCTATATATATCAAATCGTAACAATAGACCACAAGATTTCATATTTCAATATACATCCCATACATAGAGATAAAAATCATTCATATGGTGAACACCTGGTAACCGACATTAACAAGATGCATATTTAAGAATATCCCCATCATTTCGGGACACCCTTCGGATATGATATAAATTTCGAATTACTAAAGCATCCGGTACTTTGGATGGGGCTTGTTGGGCCCAATAGATCTATCTTTAGGATTCGCGTCAATTAAGGTGTCTGTTCCCTAATTCTTAGATTACCAGACTTAATAAAAAGGGGCATATTCGATTTCGATAATTCAACCATAGAATGTAGTTTCACGTACTTGTGTCTATTTTGTAAATCATTTATAAAACCTGCATGTATTCTCATCCCAAAAATATTAGATTTTAAAAGTGGGACTATAAATCACTTTCACAGATGTTTACTTCGTCGGGAAGTAAGACTTGGCCACTGGTCGATTCACGAACCTATAACAAATATGTACATATATAACAAAGTATGTTCAAAATATATTTACAACACTTTTAATACATTTTGATGTTTTAAGTTCATTAAGTCAGCTGTCCTCGTTAGTAACCTACAACTAGTTGTCCAAAGTTAGATGTACAGAAAAAAAATTGATATATATATTATCTTGAATCAATCCACGACCCAGTGTATACACATCTCAGGCTAGATCACAACTCAAAGTATATATATTTTTAGAATCAACCTCAACCCTGTATAGCTAACTCCCACATTACTGCATATAGAGTGTCTATGGTTGTTCCAAATAATATATACACATGGGTCGATATGATATGTCAAAACATTTGCATACGTGTCTATGGTATCCCAAGATTACATAATATATTAAAATACATGTATAATACAATATAAGTTAGCTAGGATATGATTAATATAGATTTGTTACCAATTTTCACGTTGCTACAACAAGAAAAATTATCCAATCTTGTTTTACCCATATATAATACAAAGGTAGTCATTTCAGTCGAAAGAACGACGTCTAGATGACCATTTTAGAAAACAAACTTCCACTTTGAGTTTAACCATGATTTTTGGATATAGTTTCATGTTCATAAGAAAAATTATTTTTCTAGAAGAACCACTTTTAAATCAAAGTTTATCATAGTTTTTAATTAACTAACCCAAAACAGCCCGCGGTGTTACTACGACGGCGTATGTCCGGTTTTACAGTGTTCTTCGTGTTTCCAGGTTTTAAATCATTAAGTTAGCATATCATATAGATATAGAACATGTGTTTAGTTGATTTTAAAAGTCAAGTTAGAAGGATTAACTTTTGTTTGCGAACAAGTTTAGAATTAACTAAACTATGATCTAGTGATTACAAGTTTAAACCTTCGAATAAGATAGCTTTATATGTTTGAATCGAATGATGTTATGAACATCATTACTACCTCAAGTTTTCTGGATAAAGCTACTGGAAATGAGAAAAATGGATCTAGCTTCAAAGGATCCTTGGATGGCCTGAAAGTTCTTGAAGCAGAATCATGACACAAAAAACAAGTTCAAGTAATATTTCCACTCGAAATAAGATTGTTATAGTTATAGAAATTGAATCAAAGTTTGAATATGAGTATTACCTTGTATTAGAAAGATATCTTACTGTAAATAAGAAAGATTTCTTGAGGTTGGATGATCACTCTACAAGATTGGAAATAAGATAGCAAACTTGGAAGTATTCTTGATTTTATGAAACTAGAACTTGTAGAATTTATGAAGAACACTTAGAACTTGAAGATAGAACTTGAGAGAGATCAATTAGATGAATAAAATTGAAGAATGAAAGTGTTTATAGGTGTTTTTGGTCGTTGGTGTATGGATTAGATATAAAGGATATGTAATTTTGTTTTCATGTAAATAAGTCATGAATGATTACTCATATTTTTGTAATTTTATGAGATATTTCATGCTAGTTGCCAAATGATGGTTCCCACATGTGTTAGGTGACTCACATGGGCTGCTAAGAGCTGATCATTGGAGTGTATATACTAATAGTACATACATCTAAAAGCTGTGTATTGTACGAGTACGAATACGGGTACATATGAGTAGAATTGTTGATGAAACTGAACGAGGATGTAATTGTAAGAATTTTTGTTAAGTAGAAGTATTTTGATAAGTGTCTTAAGGTCTTTCAAAAGTATATGAATACATATTAAAACACTACATGTATATACATTTTAACTGAGTCGTTAAGTCATCGTTAGTCGTTACATGTAAGTGTGGTTTTGAAACCTTTAGGTTAACGATCTTCTTAAATGTTGTTAACCCAATGTTTATAATATCAAATGAGATTTTAAATTATTATATTATCATGATAATATGATGTATGAATATCTCTTAATATGATATATATACATTAAATGTCGTTACAACGATAATCGTTACATATATGTCTCGTTTCAAAATCATTAAGTTAGTAGTCTTGCTTTTACATATGTAGTTCATTGTTAATATACTTAATGATATATTTACCTATCATAATATCATGTTAACTATATATGTATCCATATATATGTCATCATATAGTTTTTACAAGTTTTAACGTTCGTGAATCACCGGTCAACTTGGGTGGTCAATTGTCTATATGAAACCTATTTCAATTAATCAAGTCTTAACAAGTTTGATTGCTTAACATGTTGGAAACACTTAATCATGTAAATAACAATTTCATTTAATATATATATAAACATGGAAAAGTTCGAGTCACTACATCGCCGTGGGGCGCTCCGGTTTTATTCGTGAAGAAAAAGGATGGTAGTATGTGGATGTGCATCGATTATCGGGAGTTGAACAAAGTGACGATCAAGAATCGTTATCCATTACCTCGGATTGAAGATTTGTTTGACCAACTCCAAGGTGCAGCGTATTTCTCTAAAATCGACCTACGGTCCGGCTATCACCAAATGCGGGTCCTTGAGGAAGATATTGAGAAAACGGCTTTCTGAACGCGTTATGGGCATTTTGAATTCGTGATTATGCCCTTTGGTCTTACGAATGCACCGGCGACATTCATGGATCTTATGAACCGAGTGTGCCTACCTATATTGGACAAGTTGGTAATAGTGTTCATTGACGACATACTTGTCTATTCGAAGAGTATGAAGGAACATGAACATCATTTGCGGGGTGTGTTAAAGACATTGCGGAAGGAGAAATTGTATGCTAAATTCTCCAAATATGAGTTTTGGCTAAGGGAAGTTCAATTCCTTGGCCACATTGTGAATAAGGACGGTATTCAAGTAGATCCAGGGAAGATAGAGACGGTGAAGAGTTGGAGACAACTGACTACACCAACAGAAATCCGAATTTTTCTCGGATTGGCCGGTTATTATCGTCGGTTTATCCAAGAATTTTCTAAGATCGCTTCTTCGTTGACGAAATTGACGAGGAAGAACGCGAAATTTATTTGGGAGAACGAGCAAGAAATTGCTTTTCAATTGCTAAAAGAGAAATTGTGTCAAGCTCCGGTGTTAGTGTTGCTGGAATGTGCGAAAGACATGACGGTTTATTGTGATGCTCACTAAATGGGCTCGGGTGTGTTCTAATGCAAAGAGGTAAAGTCATCGCTTACACCTCTCGACAATTAAAGGAACACGAGACGAGATATCCGACTCATGATCTTGAGTTGGCGGCGATTGTGCATGAATTGAAAATTTGGTGCCATTACTTGTATGGTGTCAAGAGTACGATTTATTCGGATCATAAGAGTTTGAAACATCTCTTTAACCAAAGAGATTTGAATTATCGTCAACGTAGGTGGATGGATGTGGTAAAAGATTATGATTGTAAAATACTTTATCATCCGGGCAAGGCAAATGTGGTCCCGGATGCGTTAAGTTGAAAGAGTCATCACCCGGCGTTACGATTGGGATTGTTACGTATGATTATTACTAACGATTTTCTTGAAAAACTTGGTGTGATTCAAATAGAGGCTTACGTTCAAAACAAGCATGCGAAATGAATAGTAAGGCAATCGGAGTTCATTACTATGGGCTCGCGTGGTTTGTTGTCTTTTCAAGGAAGAGTGTGGGTGCCTAAGATGGGGGATTATCGACGAGTGCTACTTGATGAAGCACATAAGTCAAAGTATTCCATTCATCCGGGCTCAAAAAAATGTATCTTGATCTAAGGAAGGAGTATTGGTGGCCGGGCATGAAACGTGATGTTGTTAAGTATGTTGAGCAATGCGTCACGTGTTTGCAAGTTAAAGCCGAACACTTAAAGCCGTATGGTAAGTTACAACCGTTAGAAATCCCGAAGTAGAAATGGGAGCACATTACCATGGATTTTATCACAAAGTTACCAAAGATGGCGAGAACCCAATTTGATTCAATTTGGGTGATATTTGACCGATTGACAAAAAGTGCTTCGTTTCTTCCCATTCGGGAAGCGATATCGTCGGAGACCTTGGCTAAATTGTTTATCAAGGAAGTAGTCGCTCGACATGGGGTTCCTATATCTATTATTTCGGATCGAGATACCCGTTTTACATCTCGGTTTTGGGAAATGTTTCATGAAGATATGGGTACATATTTAAATTGAGCACGGCGTACCATCCTCAAACGGACGGTCAAACCGAACGTACGAATCAAACTTTGGAGGATATGTTACGAGCGTGCATTATTAATTTTGGTGGTAGTTGGGACGAGCACTTGCCTTTGGTGGAATTCTCGTACAATAATATTTATCATACTAGTATCGGGATGCCACCGTACGAAATGCTTTATGGGCGAAGGTGTCGAACTCCAATTTGTTGGGGTGAAGTGGGATAAAAGGAAATCGGGAGTACTGATTTGGTTTTAGAAACGAATAGCAAAATCGATATGATTCGGGCTCATTTGAAAAAGGCTCAAGATAGACAATAGTCGTATGCCGACAAGCGTAGACGAATGATCGAATTTCAAGAAGGTGATATGGTGATGCTTAAGGTTTCGCCATGGAAAGGGATTATTCGATTTCGAAAATGGGGAAAGTTAGCTCCTCGGTTTATTGGGCCATTTAAAGTTTTAGCTCGTGTGGGCCAAGTCGCATATCGTTTAGAATTACCTGAGGAACTTGCGGGGATCCATAATACATTTCAAGTTTCCCATCTCCGTAAGTGTCTTGCGGATGATTCGTCATGGGTGTCATTAGACGAAATTGAGCTAAACAATAAATTAGAGTATGTTGAGGAGCCGGTTGCTATACTTGACGAAAAAGTGAAAAGATTGAGAAATAAAGAGGTGAGAACTTATAAGGTTTAATGGCATCAAAGTATAGGTTCCAAGTTCACTTGGGAGCCCGAAGAGTTTGTTTTGGTCTATCTTCCTGCTTGTCATGCGGCGTAGATTGCGAGGGCGCAATCCGGTTCAAGTGGGGGAGAGTTGTAAGATCCAGTTTTTCCCAGTTGTGTTGGACGCCATCCAACAGGGTGGGACGCCGTTCTAGTTTGAAGGGCTGGATGCCATCCAGAATTCTGGACGCCGTCCAGATGGCCTGACAAGCCAACTTTTGTGTTTTTGATATTTAAAAGGGGTAACTTGGTAATTTCACATTGTGGACTACGTTAAGACCCTAGATCAGTTTTGGTGAGCCTCATTACTCCTTTTCCATCTACTTTATCATCTTCCATTAAATCCTAGAGAGAGAGGAGGTTCTAGAGTGAGAGAGCTCCATTAAAGGAAGGAGGAGGTTGAATCGGGTCTTAATACGAGTTCTAAAGTTGTTCATCTAGTCGCTAGCTACGTGGTGATTGTGTTGGTAAGTTACAAAACCTAATTTCTTTATTTAAATTGTGTTAAGGGTTAGGGTTTGGGTTAGTGTTACACTTAAAACCCATTTGTTAGTGATTTAGGGGTTTTGGGTAAGTTTGGGTCATGAAGACCCAAAAGATGACTAACCTAGGGTTTTGAAAAGTAAAGTGGGTAAATGGGTCTTAAAAGCTTAGTAAATCACTAGCACGCTTGGTAGTTAATGTTGGTGGGTGTCATTAGGGTGTGGGTGACCCAAATGGGTGTGTTGACCTTGAGATGGGTCAAATGGGTCTTGGGCGACCTAGGTTATGAAATGAGTATGAAAACACACTAAACTTGTGAGTATTAAAGGGTTAAGACCATAATTGGCTAGCATTAGGGTTTTGGTGAAGTTGACCTAATCTTAGGGTTGAAGGTGCAAATGGGTCGAATTTGCACCAAGGGTCAAAATGACGCTAGGATGTTGAGTGAGTTAGTTGACCCAATTCAATTGTGTGATTGATTATGTGCCTAATGTAATAGGTACGTTTCATTAAAGGTTACAAGCTCGGTTAACTCTCACGAAGACTTTAAAGTGAGTGGAGTAATTATACATATGTGTATATGGCGTATTTATTTGTGGGTGTTATGGCATGAACCATCGAGTCGGTAGTGCCATAACATGTGTGTGATAAGATGTGAACCACGATCCGGTAGCATCGAGTGTGAACCACAATTCGGTAGCACTATAAACTAAGATGTGAACCACGAGCCGGTAGCATCGAGTGTGAACCACGAGGCGGTAGCATTATAAAACAAAATGTGAACCACGAGCCGGTAGCACTATAAAAGAGTATGACTCAATTGCGTATGGTGTGAACCACGAGCCGGTAGCACCATAGCGTTTATGGTTAACCATATTGAGATTGTTGATTGTTTAGTATATTATATATATTGAGTTTAGTGTATGCTAATGCGGTTTTGTGATAATGTACGACTTGTTAGTATTACGGGTTTGATGACATGCTATTTGAGTTACAAGTTTGTATGAGGTATTTGGTGGATGTGATTGCAAGTAGATAGGTTGTATATGTATATGTATAATTATTGCATTCACTAAGCGTTAGCTTATCCTCTCGTTGTTTACCTTTTTAGGCTCCGGCGTGGACAAAGGCAAAGGTATTTGGTTGGATTAGTGGTCTCCCGCTTGTATTGATAGGGGATGCTTTTGGGTGTTTAGCTTTTGGAAGTTCGGCCAAGATTTGGGTAGTTTAACCCCAAACACCATGCTCTAGTGTCATTTGGAAATTAAACTAGTATGGTCGAAACTTGTGTTTTTGAACGAAACGCGTAATTCGGGCCGATGTGGGCCCGGTGTTGTAAAACTTGTGTTGATGATGAAAACCTCTTAGTTTATTTTATTGTGGTATGTTGTGAAAAGGTTTTCTTTTAAATGTGTCGGGAAGCGGGATTTCCGCTCATGTAAGTTGGACCCGGGGACAGCAGCTGGAAGGCAAATTGGACGCCGTCCAGATCTTCTAGACGCCGTCCCACCCTTCATTGCTGGACACCGTCCAGATATACTGCACCAGAAATTTTTTTTTTTTTGTAGCGTGTTTTTGGTAAAGCGAAGTCGGGTTGTTACAATATAATATTTCTCATTTTGTAAAAATATTTTGTTAAAAATACAAAAATATAAAAAGAAAAACAAAATATATATATTTTTAAGAGTTTGTTTAAAATATATAAAATTATAAAGTATTTTTATTTCTATTTTAGTTTTTAAAATATAAGTTCTTAATTTATTTTATATAAATATTTTATATAAATTAAAAAAAAGTAAAACGTAAAAAAAAATTAAATTAAAACTGAACCTGCGCTTTCTGGGCTGCATCTCTTCTAAACCTGCATACTCCGCACTCGCGGAGCTCCTGGGCAGAAAAAATCCACACTCGCAGAGCCTATTCTGACACGCCAGGTTTCAACATCGTACAGCATTAATTACGGAGTATTATTAATTATTTTTATTAATCAACCCTAATTAGGGTTTAATTATTTAATTAGTTTTTAATATTAGTTTTAGTTTTATTATTTAATTTATAATATTAAGTTTTAATTAGTTTTATTAATATATAAATTAATACTTTTATAAAATAATAATAATATAAAAATAATATTTTTGTAAAATTGTATTTTTTATAACTTTAAGCCTATTTTTATATTTTGTATATTTTTAATCGTTTAATCGTAATTTATATATTTATCGTTCGTAACTAGTTTTAAACTTAGTATTTTTCCATAGTAGCTCTAGATTTTTAAGCTTTGCCGTAAAATCCATTAAGTGCTTTTTCTTTAGATTAAGATTTAGGTACTTTAGAATTTTGCGACGCCGTTTTAAGATTTTAGTACTTTTTAAGAAATTGCCGTTTTGAATATAGAATTCCTTTAAGCTTTAATACCTTTAGACGCAACTTTTAATATTTAGTTTTTAATACTAAGTTTCAACGCTTATTTTCTTATTTTTATTTTTCGACTGTTTGTTTTTCGACTCTTATTTTTCGACCTTTTATTTTTCGACGTTTTTCGACGCGCTTTTTTCTTTCTTATTTCTCGACGCTCTAGTTGTTAGGACATAGAGTTTTCTATTTCTTCTCTACAATTTCAAAACGAAAAATTATTTTAAGCGGTTAAATTGATAGACATCCAAAAGTTTATGGTTCGTAGTAATAGTTGGATTTGTTAGTGGCGAGTTGTGGGCTTCCGATTTAAAGGGTCCTAGCTACCTGCTGCAACTATTGGCTATTCGAAACGTGGGCAAAATCAGAAAAGTCTGTTAATTTGATAACTTTTCTAATTTTTATTTTTATAACTAATAGGATATTCAGTGAATGCACCGAGTAAAACGTTCACCACCTTTCATACGTTCACCTCCTGTAACTCGATCAAAACATCTAGCCAACATTGTCGCCGTTGATTTTTCTTTAGAATCGTCATCTAGTCGACCAAGTACTCCAATTCAAATTTTCGATAATCCATTTTTTGAACCCGACCTCACAATTGAGAATCCGGAGGATATTCAGGGACAATTCAGAGATCCTGAACCACTAATATTCCTTCTGAACCACAAATCACTCATCTAGAAATTGTCGAGGAAGAAACCATTAAATCAGAATCCTCTAGTGATTCAGATTCAACAAATTCAATCATGGAAAATCTGGAACCTCTAAGTATGGAAGACCGAATGAGAGCTAAACGCACTGGCCAAGGTCATGCAATTACTCAACCAGACATTAATGCGCCAGATTATGAAATTAAAGGACAAATCCTACACATGGTAACTAATCAATGCCAATTTAGTGGTGCGCCGAAGGAAGATCCAAACGAACATCTTCGTACCTTTAATAGGATCTGTACTCTATTCAAAATCAGAGAAGTTGAGGATGAACAGATCTATCTCATGTTATTTCCCTGAACTTTAAAGGGAGAAGCCAAAGATTGGTTAGAATCGTTACCTGAAGAGGTGATTGATACATAGGATGTTTTAGTTAAAAAATTTCTTAAACAATTCTTTCCGGCATCTAAAGCCGTGACACTTCAAGGAGAAATAGTTACGTTCACACAGAAGCCAAATGAAACTCTATATGAGGCGTAGACAAGATTTGGAAAGTTGTTAAGAGGATGTCCGCAACATGGTTTAGACACTTATCAAATAGTACAAATATTCTACCAAGGATGCGACATCACTACAAGAAAAGACATCGATATAACAGCTGGTGGTTCCATTATGAAGAAAACCGCAACTGAAGCTTACAAAATTATTGATAACACTGCTTCCCACTCATATGAGTGGCCTCAAGAAAAAGATATCGTTAGATCATCTAAAGCGGCTAGAGCCGATTCTATCCATGACTTTGATTCCATTTCCGCAAAGATAGATGTTGTCGAAAGACGAATGGAAAAGATGACTAAAGATATTCACTCAATACGAATTAGTTGTGAGCAGTGTGGAGGACCACATTTGACAAAAGGTTGTCTTAGTATTGAACAAACAATTGAACAAAGAGAGAATGTTTCATACATAAACCAAAGGCCTGGAAATAATTATCAGAATAATTATCAACCGCCAAGACCAAACTACAATCAAAATCAGAATTATACCCGAAATGTTCCATACAACAACCAACAAGGTCCTAGCAATCAACAAGTATCCAATAATACTTACAATCAGCAAAGACCTATTTTTCAAAATAAACCACCACAAACCGATGATAAAAAGCCAAATTTAGAAGATATGATGTCGAAGCTAGTTGAATCTCAAACTCAGTTTTTTATATCTCAGAAACAAACCAATGAACAAAATGCCCAAGCATTTAGAAATCAACAAGCTTCTATTCAAAATCTGGAACAAGAAGTAAGCAACCTAGTAAGATTGACAGGTGAAAGAAAACTGGGGAGTTTACCTAGCGATACAAATGCTAACCCCCGGAATGAAATATCTAAAGCTATTACCATGAGAAGTAGTATTACACTTAAACCACCTGAAATACCTGTAATTTCTGATGACTCTATTCCTACTACACAGCCTGAGCAACAGAAGGAAAGAGAACCGGTAGTTGAAAAGATTAATGAAGATAACACAGCTAAGGCTAAACCTTATGTTAAACCATACCAACCACAGCTTCCTTACCCAAGTAAAATAAGGAAAGAAAGACTTGAAGCCGAGCAATCCAAATTCTTGGATATGTTTAAACAGATAAATGTCAATCTTCCTTTCATTGATGTGATTTTAGGAATGCCTAGATATGCCAAATTCTTGAAAGATCTAATCACAAATAGGAAAAAATTAGAAGAACTCTCGGCTGTTACTATGAATGCTAATTATTCTGCAGTATTGTTGAATAAGATACCAGAAAAACTCTCTAATCAAGGAAGTTTCACAATTCAATGTTTTCTGGGTAGTCTTTGTTCAATAGAAGCATTTGCAGATTTAGATGCTAGTATAAATTTAATGTCGTAATTACTATACGCTAAACTAGACCTTGGAGAATTGAAACCAACACGAATAAGTATACAACTAGTCGATCGATCAGTAAAATATCCTAGAGGGATAATGGAGAACATGCTAGTTAAAGTTGGTACTTTAGTATTTCCAGTAGATTTTGTTATTCTGGACATGGAAGAAGATTCTCGAGTTCCTCTTATATTAGGAAGAACGTTCTTAAACACGGCTAAAGCAATAATAGACGTGTTCGGTAAGAAATTGACCCAAAGTATAGAGGACGAGAGTGTTACCTTTTTAGTTGATAGAGCCATGCAACAACCGCAATCTACAGATGATACATGTTATTATATTTAAAATATAGATTCACATGCAGAACTGTTAGAAGAATTTCTGGAATTACAAAAAACAGGAGAATGTTCTTTAGGAGAAGGAACTGAACCAATTGATGAAGCTGAAATGTCAGCTGCACTTATGGTTAATGATTATGAACCAACAACAGAAGAACTTCAAATGTTAAAAGAGAAAGACATATATCGATACAAATCATCGATAGAAGAACCACCGACATTAGAGTTAAAGCCACTTCCAAACCATTTGGAATATGCTTATTTACATGGTGAATCTGAATTACCTGTAATAATATCGTCTTCTCTTACAGAAAATGAAAAATCTCAACTCATTTCTATGCTAAAAGCTCATAAACCATCTATTGCATGGAAGATTCATGATATTAAAGGCATAAGTCCTTCGTATTGCACACATAAAATCCTTATGGACGAAGGCCATAAAACATATGTGCAACGCCAACGAAGACTAAATCCAAACATGCAAGATGTTGTTAAGAAAGAAATTATTAAACTGCTAGATGCAGGTTTAATTTATCCAATCTCGGATAGTCCATGGGTAAGCCCAGTTCAATGCGTACCTAAGAAGGGTGGCATGACTGTCATCACAAATGAAAAAAATGAGCTTATTCCTACTAGGACTGTAACAGGATGGTGTATTTGTATTGATTATAGAAAATAAAATGACTCCACCAGAAAAGATCACTCTCCCTTACCTTTCATTGATCAAATGTTGGAAAGATTAGCCGAGAATAGTTACTATTGTTTTCTTGATGGTTTCTCCGGATACTATCAAATTCCAATCGCACGCGAGGACCAAGAAAAAACTACATTCACGTACCCTTATGGTACTTTTGCTTGCAAACGCATGCCATTTGGACTTTGCAATGCCCCTGCAACCTTTCAAAGGTGCATGATGGCGATTTTTCACGATATGATAGAAGAATGCATGGAAGTTTTCATGGATGACTTTTCAGTCTTCGGTGATACTTTTGAAACATGTCTAGTTAATCTTGAATGAACGCTTATTAGATGCGAACAATCAAATCTAGTTCTTAATTGGGAGAAATGCCATTTCATGGTTAAAGAAGGCATCTTTCTTGGTCATAAAATTTCAAAGGAAGGAATTAAAGTGGATAGAGCTAAAGTAGATATAATTGCTAAACTTCCACATCCCACCAATGTTAGAGGAGTTAGGAGATTTCTAGGGCATGCCGGTTTTTACCGATGTTTCATAAAAGACTTTTCTAAAATTGCCACTCCTATGAATAAACTCCTAGAAAAGGATGTTCCATTCATCTTTTCGGATGAATGCATTAAATCTTTTAATATTCTTAAAGAAAAGTCACTAATGCACCGATCATGATAACTCCAAATTGGAATCTACCATTTGAACTTATGTGCGATGCAAGTGATTTTGCAATGGGAGCCGTTTTAGGACAAAGGATTGAAAAATGATTTCAACCTATTTATTACGCTAGTAAGACGTTACAAGGAGCGCAAACAAATTACACAACTACTGAAAAAGAACTCCTTGCTATTGTGTTTGCTTTTGACAAATTTCGTTCATATCTCGTTCTAGCAAAAACGGTGGTCTATACCGACCATTCTGCTCTTAGATACCTATTTTCGAAACAAGATGCCAAACCACGATTAATTCGTTGGATCTTACTCTTACAAGAGTTCGATATTGAAATCCGAGATAAAAAGGGAGCAGAAAATCTCACCGCTGATCATCTTTCTCGTCTTGAAAATCCTGAATTAGAAGTTCTAAATGAATTGGCCATACAAGATAACTTTCCTGATGAATATCTATTGAAGATAGATTATAATAAAATTCCATGGTTTGCAGACTTGCAAACTACTTAGTATGTGGATTCCTTGAAAAAGGGTTGTCGTAGCAAAAAAGAAAGAAATTCTTTAGTGATATAAAACACTATTTCTGGGAAGATCCACATTTATTTAAAAGTTGTCCCGATGGAATAATACGCCGATGTGTATTCGGGGATGAAGCCAGTCAAATCTTAAACTATTGCCACACAGGACCAACAGGAGGGCATTATGGGCCTCAACTTACCGCAAGAAAAGTCTATGACGCTGGATTCTATTGGCCTACAATTTTTAAAGATGCACACCTTCTTTGTAAATCCTGTGATGCTTGTCAATGGGCCGGAAAAATAAGTAAACGTGATGAAATGCCACAAAATGTCATTCAAGTATGTGAAGTATTTGACATTTGGGGTATTGACTTTATGGGTCAATTTCCAAAATCTCATAATAGTCTCTATATACTCGTTGCCATTGATTATGGATCTAAATGGGCGGAAGCACAAGCTCTCCCAACTAACGATGCACGAGTTGTAGTCAACTTCTTAAAATGTCTTTTTGCTAGGTTCCGAACACCGAAAGCTTTAATAAGTGATCGGGGTACTCATTTTTGTAACAATCAACTTGAGAAAGTTCTCAAAAGATATGGAGTAACTCATAAAATATCAACCGCTTATCATCCACAAACAAGTAGACAAGTTGAAAATACCAACCAAGCATTAAAACGTATTCTAGAGAAAACCGTAGGATCGAATCCTAAGGAATTGTCCATGAAATTGGAGGATGCACTCTAGGATTTTAGAACAGCCTACAAAACTCCAATTGGAACCACATCTTTTAAACTTGTTTACGGAAAAGCATGTCACCTTCCAGTAGAAATTGAGCACAAAGCATTTTGGGCTTTGAAGACATGTAATCTTGATTTACATGAAGCCGGACGTCTACGGTTAAGTTAATTAAACGAATTTGAAGAATTAAGACATGAAGCATATGAAAATTCATCAATCTATAAGGAAAGAACGAAGAAATGACATGATAAAAGAATCAGAAGTTCAAAAGAATTTAAAGAAGGAGACAGAGTTCTTCTTTTCAATTCACGATTCAAGCTATTTCCTGGAAAATTGAAATCAAGATGGTCTGGACCATTCATAGTTAAAAGAGTTTTCCCATATGGAACAGTAGAATTATTAAATTCAAATGGAATTGAATTTAAGGTTAATGGTCACAGAGTTAAACATTACATTGATAATCCAATGGAAGTTGAAGATGAAGTTAATCACAAATTCGACACCACAGCTAACTAAGTGTGGGAAGATTCGAATCTTTTTAGGGTAATATGTATTACTGTTAGAGTTAGATATTCTATTTTCATGTAGTTTCCGAGAATGGAATCCGAATGGTCTTTCCCTAGTAGACCCTAAAGAACTAGTCTTCTCCCTCCATTCTGAATTTTTATTTCTTTTAGGTTTTACATGATGAAGAATTCCTTTGATCTGAACCATGGTCTAATGCTACACGCTATGATTACTATACGTAATAATGACATACTTCCGAGTGAACTGGTATCATTCATAAGAGAAAAAATGGACGAAGTGAGAAAAGAACTCAGGAAAGATCATCATAAGACACATTTTGGTAAAGGAAAATTAAAATCCGCAATAAAAAGAAGAGCACGACACCTTGAAAGATGTCATAAATGTGGAAAATGGTCACACGAAGGTAAATGTTCGAACAATCAAACACATTCCAATACCGAGTTCGTTACTCTATGCAGAGAAGGACCGTTCATATGTTTAGAAGAAAAGTTATTGAAGAATCGAGGTTACACTTATGCAGCAATGGAGAACCAAATCGAACGACTCTCCTATGAGTCGGCTAAAGCAGGTCTCTGAGAATTCTATCTCACAGGTAAGTATGTACAGTTTTTATTTGTTTTTATTTATTGCTTTTAACCTTTTGATAATAAACGCTGAATCGTTCGCTATAAAGTATTAAATTGATATTCAATAAAATTAGGTATGCGAAACCAAAATTATTGATATCATACAAAAATTTATTACATCAATGCGAAATTTACCATTTATTCATAAGGTATAAATATATTTAATCAATCAATCCAAAATATTTTAAAAATTCGTCAGGAGTAAAACTAGGTAAAATAGCCAAAATTACTCTACCCAAAAGAGGGGCGTATATTTTTGATAATATTTGATTGATTAAAGTGGGATAAAAGACCAAAAAGATTTTTAATTTTTACCTTGTTTTTAAAAATAAATATATAAATATTAAATGATTAATGTAAATTTTTAAAATCAATATATTTAAGTTTTTAAATATTTTAAAAATTAATATTTTTTAATATAAGTTTGTAAAATTAATGTATAAAAAAATATTAATGATATTTATATGAATTTTTTATTTTATGCATTATAAAATTAAGTTTGGCGAGAATTTAAAAGAAAATTTTACTTTATATCATTAAGTTAAAAATATGATTTCTAAAATTCATCGTGATTTGAAGACTAGGTCGTTGAACCGAAATTGCTTTACCTAAGGGAGGGACGAGAAATTTTATTATCATTATTTTTAATCTTATTGAATTAAAGTATGCCAAAAAATTAAAAAAAAAATTCGCACTCGTGGAACTTGAAAAGGACACACATCCGCACTCGCGGAGTTTGAAAAACCCAGAAAGGGTTAACTGGTCGAACAGACCAGTCCCCAACACACCACACACAAAATTCTGCGAAAAACACACAAAAAACACTCTAAAAATCGCGATTTTTCACCGTTAATCATCAAATTTTTTGCTAAAATCATGTTGAGAAGGATCCTACCAAGAAGTTACTCAAGGAGATCGGTAATTTCTACATCTAAATACTCTTTAATTCGGATTTTTAGTGTTCTTGAATAAATTTACACCTATTTTGATTTTGATGATTTCTAGTTTAATTATGCTTAAATTGTTTGTGTATTATGCTTGTATAACCTATATTGATGCTATTTAACATGATTAGAAGCCTTAAACTTCAAATTTTGAGTAATTTAGGGTTTGTGTTCTTGAGCAAAATTGGGGCTGAATTTTGTTGTTAGTTTATACTAAATTTTGTTGTTAGTTTATACTAAATTGAGTAGTGTAACATGTTTAGGTTGCTAAATGATAAAAACTTTGATCCTAAACATGATTTTTGAATATTAAAATGGACTTTTTGAGTCAAAAATACATGAACTTGATTTAATTAATATGAATGCCATTTGGAACTCGTTTAATTGCTATAATGATTATTTTGACATGTTATTTGAGATAAAAGCTAAGGAATATTGTATACATTTTCATATATGTTTATTTGTAAAAGTATAGAATTGTTAATATTGTGAAAATGCATATAAAGTTTAATATGGATTAAACATGTCATTATGATTGTTTTGATTTATGATTTTGCTAACACTAATGCATATTTGGATGCATAAAAATTGTGTTTAATGTGTTTTGCAGACTGGAAGGGGTGAATCTTCATCCGCATCCCAGGCTCACAATGCTCCTCCTGAGAATGCAGAAGAATAGGAGATTAACGACCAATATAGACAAAATCTACCGCATCAATTCATTTCATACTCAAATATAGAATTGGCAGATTTACATCCTAATTTAAGGTTTGACCGACATTGGATAGATTATCCAAAATATCAGAGGAACTTGCACACCCTTCAGTCTAATGTTGTTGAAGTACCCAGAGTAATAGATTGGGAACTGTTAGAAACAGTGGGATTGGCCGATCCAATCAGAGAATTACTTACACAAAGGTATGGTAATTCTACTCTTAATGATTGGGAACGTTTGTTCAATATACGTAGGCGTGTATATAGAGAATGGTGTGTGGAATTATTATGTAGTGTTGAAATAAATGATCGGGTAGCTACCATAACCGATCGGAGTTTTATTAGATTTTTATTAGGAGGTGTGATGCACCATATGTCTCTACTAGACATGGCTCAGGCTTTATGTATATATACGCCTGAGGAACTAGCATCTACTGATTGTCAAAGGTTGATAGTTAATGGTAGGAGGGTTGATGAAAATTTTGATATGAATGGAATATGGAGTAGAATGACTAGACATAACCGATTTCGTGGGGGGAATAACTCTTATACTGATATTGATAGAGCTGAGCTAAGAGTAATCCATAGGTTCTTAGCAAACTCGATTACACAGCGAGGTAGGAACAAAGAGAAAGTAAATGAGAATGATTTATTTTATCTCATGTGTATTCGAGACCCACAGAGCACTGTGAGTATACCTTATTGTGTGGGTTATTATTTATCGGCTATGGTTAGCCGTATACAGCCTAATAGTATAATAGGAGGTGGTATCTTTGTTACTTTAATTGCTGAGTATCTCGGTGTCGATAGAAGTCAGGGGGGATTAATAATTGCAGCACCAGAACCTCATGATACAATTGGTTTGAAAGTATATCATGGTGCTAAGGTTTTAAAGAAACGACATAACGCTGCAGCACCATATGATGGCCATCATCCACAGGTCGAAAGAGATCAGCAGCAAGGTAATGCGGGAGGGGGGAATTAGATGACAGAAATGCAAATTTTTATAGCTCAACATGAGTATGAAATGGCTAGACAACGAGCATTTTAAGATTGGCAGTATCGTCAAAACCAAATCATAAGTCATTGTGCACACATAAATACAAACTACATTCCTACTCCAATGCCCGTATTTCCTCCTTTGACTATACAGACCCGACCACCGTACCCTACATATGACCCAGCTCAAGCATTCTACAGCACATACGGCTATGAATGGATTCCCTACTGGCACCATCCTCATCAACCCTAATTTTCTTTTATGCCTATTTTTATTTATTTGATAACTTGTAATTTTATACTTTTAATATTTCTTTTGATACTATAATAGTTTTTATAATTTTCTAACTTTTATTATTAGATTTTTAATAATTTTTGAATGTGGGGTGATATACCCAATTTCAAAAATATGTATATATATGTTTGTAGTCTATCTCATGTACAAAACAGGGTAAAACAGCGCACTTTCAAAGACTGGCATTAAGTTCAGCAAAAGCTACTAATTTTGATGACAAAACGAAAAACAAATGTGATGTAACAACAAGACGGAATGAACAAATGATATGCACCATTTATCATTCAACAAACAAACGCAAATATGTTTGGAAACTTTGGTAAAATTTAATTATTTTTCTACGCTAATCACCCTCAATAATTTAAATTGTACGGATTTCTTGTAAATGAGGGCATTGCAAGATCTTAAGTGTGGGAAGGGGTTAAATTCTTTCGGATTTTTAAAATTTTAAATTTAAACACTTGGTTACCATTAAAAATACTAGTAACGCAGTAGTTGTATTAGAATCTAGTGCTCTCTGATAATAAAGAACAGCCCTAGTCTTATATACTAACTACCCAATTCTAGTAAAAATTTTCAAAATTTTCAACTAAATGAACTCAAAATTATGTTTATACATATTTATGAACGATAAAACTAGGTGTTAACACCGAAATTATTGTTACCTCGGAAAGGACATAAATTGAGAAACAACCCAAAACGCTTGAATTCATTTAAAATGGAATAGAGGAAAATTAAAAGGCAAAGAAAGGAAAATAAAAGCCAAGTGTGGGAAAAATTTACCAAGTTATTTAGAACATATATCACATATTTTTGTATAAATAATTGAAGATACTTCTGTTTTGGACGATATTAATCAGTTTTACCCAGTTTATTGTAATATAAATGTAATATAAATATGTAAAGTCTTCCGAGAGAAAGAAATGTGCTTCTTGATTTAGTTCAGGAAGTTGTCGTCCAGACTAGTTGTAGAGTTTACGAAAAACCTTGAAAAGTTTTCTCGAAAATCAGCTGGAAATCCACGGACCTCAGCATCAAACAGGGTCGCCATGTGGTCAGACTTATCCTAACCATGAGAGGATCTGTCTCGTACAATGGGGGGCACCGTGAAAATTAGCTTATAAGACTAATGAATCAGATCTCCAGAAAGGATAATCTCCTTAAAGATCAAAAATCAGCTTTTAAGACTGATATTACTCAATCCTTGAGATTGAGCTTAAAGATTGAGAATTTAAACTCATGGAATTCGATGATATCTAAACTCGAGCTTGAACGAGAAAATATTTTGATCAAATTACAAACCGATTTTTTTTCTTTCTGAAAACCCTATTTTCAATGCGTTCATTACCATTGAACGTAAAATCCTAGGAATTCACCTGGAATTCATTAGGTCACCTGAACCAAATCGGGTGTCAACTGTAAGAACGGTGGTTGCATAGCATGGTCAAAGACAGGACCTTGTGCCAGACCGAAAAACTATAGGGTGATCTTTACTATTGCTCCTACCAAGGATAGTAATTGCATCCGACACGATATAGACCATAATCAAAAGCATGTCACGGGACATTGCCTTAACAGTTGCTTGTTCAACGCTTTCCTTTACAACCGGACAGTAGTTTACCAAAAGGTAATATACGGAGCAAGTATACTGGACATGTTGCTTTCCTAATATAAGGTTAGCAAGTGGGTGACACAAAACCGCAAGTTTTGAGCTAAAATTTTCAAATCTGAAACCCACTAAACCCACAAAAACAATTTGCAAAGACCGGTGAAGGGTTATTCCGGAAAACTTATCTAGGGTAAAGGCTAGATTAAATTTTTAAAAGATCAAATGTTTTCATAAAGATCCAATTTCCTAAAGGATCTAAATTTTTATAGTCATGTGGGACTGTAAACCACATCGTTACTACCATTATTCATACCGCTGTATTAAAATCACTGATGTACAAAGTGTGAAGAATAAAGAAGTGATTCTAGTAAAGCTATATTCAAGTTTTATATTGCTTGAGGACAAGCAACGCTCAAGTGTGGGAATATTTGATATTGCTAAAAACGAACATATATTTCATAGCATTATCCCTCAAGAAAGACAAGCTTTTAGTTGCAATTGTTCTATTTACAAGTGATATTCGTTTAAATATTAATGGGTGAAGACAAAAGACAGATTCGACGAATTGAAGACGCAAATGACCAAAAAGCTAAAAAGTACAAAGTACAATCCAAGTGGTTCAAATTATTGATGAGAAACGTCTAAAAATTACAATAGTACAAGCCGTGAAACACAAAGTACAAGATATTAAATCGTACAAAAAGGCGTTCGAAAATCCGGAACCGAGTCATGAACCAACTTTCAGCGCACGACGCAATGGACCAAAAATTACAAGTCAACTAATCACAAGAATATAATATAATATATAATTAATTATATATATTATTATATATTATAATTATACGCATCCCACATTTTGGATTTAATCTATGAGCTGTATTCCAGACCTCCGCACTCGCGGAGCTTTGATGAAGAAAACCTCCGCACTCGCGGAGCTCAATAGTGAAACGTGGGCCTATAAAAGGTCGCGCATTCTGATCGGCTCATTACCTCTTTTTCTATCTATCTATCTACGATATATTTATATTTATATTTTATAATTTTAATTTTAATTTAATTTTAATAATAATAAGGTTATAGTGGCGAATGTTTTAAGTTTGTAAGTCGAAATTCTGTCCGTGTAACGCTACGCTATTAATACTCATTGTAAGTTATGTTCAACCTTTTTAAATTAATGTCTAGTAGCTAAGTTATTATTATGCTTATTTAAATCAAAGTAATCATGATGTTGGACTAAATATTAAAGACGGGGTTATTGGGCTTTGTACCATAATTAGGGTTTGGACAAAAGACCGACACTTGTGGAAATTGGACTATGGACTATTAATGGGCTTTATATTTGTTTAACTGAATGATAGTTCGTTAATTTAATATAGAGATTTACAATTTGACGTATCTATAAATAACCATATACACTCGATCGGACACGATGGGCGGGATATTTATAAATACTAATAATCGTTCATTTAACTGGACACGGGAATGGTTTAATAGTCAATGGACTCATTAAAACAGGGGTGAATTATGTACAAGGACACTTGGCGTAATTGTTAACAAAGTATTAAAACTTTGAGTTACACGCAGTCGATATTCTGGTGTAATTATTAAACAAAGTATTAAGACCTTGTTACAGTTTAAGTCCCCAATTAGTTGAAATATTTGACTTCAGGTATAAGGATAATTTGATGAGGATACTCGCACTTTATATTTATGACTGATGGACTGTTATGGACAAAAACCAGATGGACATATCAAATAATCCAGGACAAAGGACAATTAACCCATGGTAATAAATGAAAATCAACACGTCAAACATCATGATTACGGAAGTTCAAATAAGCATAATTCCTTTATTTTATATCTTATCGCACTTTTAATTATCGTACTTTTTAATTATCGCAATTTTATTTATCGTCATTTAATTTATCGCACTTTAATTTATCGCACTTTAATTATTGTCATTTACTTTACGCTTTAAATTAAGTTATATTTATTTTTAATATTTTACATTAGGTTTTAATTGTAACTTAATTAATAAAATCGAAAAACCGGTCATTAAACGGTAAAAACCCCCCTTTTATAATAATAATAATACTACTTATATATATATATATATATATATATATATATATATATATATATATATATATATATATATATATATATTTACAATTATAGTTTAAAATAATTATAGCGTTAAACTTGGCTAGCTCCCTGTGGAACGAACCGGACTTACTAAAAACTACACTACTGTACGATTAGGTACACTGCCTATAAGTGTTGTAGCAAGGTTTAGGTATATCCAATTTATAAATAAATAAATAACTTGTGTAAAATTGTATCTTATTTAATAGTATTTCGCAATAAAAATATAACTATTTCGTACCCCTCTTCTTTAACATCATAATTCATCAACTAAGTCTGATGAGTCAAATAACATGGATGAAGATGCAGAATTTTCATCTGATGACGATAACTTTCCGGCCAAGAGTCCCGCAGTTTCGTCGGAAACTAATTCGAGGCGTAAGCAATGGGAAACCAAAGAGACTTTCTCGGAGAACTCCAATAAAATCAATTCACCTACAAAAGAGAATAACGGCTGTAATGATGAGGGGACAGACGTGGAAGCAATAAATGCCATTACTTTAGAAACAGACAAAATTGATAGGGTTAACGCTTCGATGGGCACGAGTAAACATATGGATACTGATGAGGTAATTAATGTGGAATCAACAAGTCCAACACATCACCATCAGGCCTGTGAGCCCAACAACCTTGATAGCCCACCAAGCTTTATTGGGATAAATCACAGTATAAACAATAGTGAGCCTGAAATCGCCAAGCCCATTAACAGCCCTATTTTAGAGCACACTAAGGAAGATCTGGGCCTCATTAATAATTTTAACTCACATGATCCATCTTGGTGCCCAAGTGCTATCCATTCAAAAGTGGATGACTTCAAAAAATCGGTCATCTCATCTTCACTTTCTCAACCTAGGGCAAAAGTGTCTGTAAGAAATCCTAATAAAGAATTACAATCTAAATGCAATTCGAGCGACACCTGGGGTAAGATTCATGAATGGCAGACCTCTTCCAAAATCATTAAAGCTAAAAGCATGGCGAGGAAAAAAGGAAAAGTACACGGCTCAATTGGTACCAAGAGAGTTCACGTCTGCTCGCTAGATGAATTGATGAAGACTAATTCACGTAGAAAGGTTAATTCAGAGACGGACGAAGATGGGGGATCAGAGACAAGCGTCAATCTCAGTGATTATGCAAAACTCCTTAGATTCAACTACGAGCAGGACCTATAGCTCTATCACGCCTTTGATAATCGAGTTTTCAGAATTATAGTCAATGAGGATCCTATCAGTAAATATTCGAGGGTTTAAACAGGACATGAAGGTTGATTGGTTCAAACGCATGATTTCTACCTCTAATCCTATCGTAGCCGCAGTTCAGGAAACCAAACACAAAAAGATCAAAGACTCGTGGGTTGAATACATGTGGAGAGCTCAGAATGTTGAATATGTTGCCAAACAAGCCGAAGGCAGGTCAGGGGGTCTAATTCTGATGTGGGATTGCAACGTTTTCAACGTTAACCAAGCGGTCGAAGGTGAATTTTTCATTGCGATTAAAGGTAAACTTTCCAATTTTGATACTGAAATTGCAATTGTTAATGTGTACGGGCCGCATAGTGATGTAAAAAAGAGAAGATTTTGGGCATGCCTGGACAATCTGATGAATATTGATAATATAGCGTGGGTGTTTTGAGGTGATTTTAATGAGGTAAGGGATGTATCAGAAAAGGAAAATACAAATTTTATGTCGAAAAGAGCTTTTATGTTTAATGAATATATTAATAATAATGGCCTTATTGAAATTCCCCTGCTTGGTCGAAAATTTACGCGAATAAGTGACGATGGCTCTCAATTCAGTAAATTAGATCGTTTTCTTGTGTCCAATAAATTTATGCAGATGTGGAATGAGCTTTCCATTATCGCTCTCAACCGAAAACTTTCTGACCATACACCGCTACTTCTTAGGAATGGGCAGTCCGATTTTGGTCCAAAGCCTATTAGGATTTTTGATGAATTGCTTGAGGCTGATGGGGTTGACGAAATTATTAAAGAAGCCTGGAATAAACCCGTTTCTAGTCACCAATTGGACACGGTCTTCAGACAAAACTCAAGAATGTGAAAGAAAGTTTGAAGGTCTGGTGTAAAAATTCATTCGAGTCACTTGATACTGAACTTCAACGGTTGTCAGATGACTGTAAAAACTGGGAAATTAAGGCCGAGGATGGCTCACTATTGTTAGATGAAAGAGCAAAATGGATTGAAAGTAGAGGTAAATGGGTCCAAAAAGATCGCGCCAAGCGTAGCATGCTTAAACAAAAAGCACGGGTAAAGTGGGCAACGGACGGAGATGAAAACTCTAGATTTTTCCATTCGATCATAGAGCAGAGGAATAATAAGAATAACATTCGAGGTTTACATATAGATGAAACATGGCAAGAAGACCCGAATCTCATCAAAGACGAAGTCCAAAGACACTTTAAGGCCTTTTATGAAGATCATGACAAAAAGGGTTTTTGCTTTAATGGTTTTGAAACTTCAAAGATATATGAGGAGGATGCAGATGGTTTAGAATTGCCTTTCAGTGAAGAAAAAGTTTGGAACGCTATTAAGGTTGTGGGATTTCCAAAGCTCCCGGGCCCGATGGTTTTAACTTTAAATTTTATAGAAAATTTTGGTGGCTCATTAAAACCGACTTGATGAATGCCATTAATTGGTTTTGGAGACTAGGGGAGATATCCAAGGGTTGCAACTCTTCCTTTATTACTCTTATTCCGAAGACAAAGGATCTGGCAAATCTTCGCGATTATCGACCTATAAGTCTCATTGGGAGCTACTATAAGATTATCTCTAAAATCCTTTCAAATCGACTTCGAGGTGTTGTAAACAAACTTGTAGGGCTTGAACAAAGTGCTATTGTGAAAGGAAGATCTATTTTAGATAGTATCCTGATAGCTAATAAACTTGTGGAAGATGTGAAAAGGAAAAAGTAGAAATGTTTCATATTTAAAGCCAACTTTGAGAAAGTGTTTGAGAGTGTTCGATGGAAGTTCTTAATCGATATAATGGGTTTTATGGGCTTCTGGGCAAAATGGAGAAAGTGGATAGATTCATGCTTTTGTTCGGCTTCAATCTCGGTCCTCGTCAACGGGTCACCCACAAGAGAGTTTCAAATACAAAAGGGTGTTCGTCAAGGTGATCCGTTATCACCTTACTTATTCATTATCGCTAGTGAAGGCCTTAATGTTTTAACAAAGATTGCGGTTAGAGATACGCTTGCAACGGGCGTTGAAATTAGTAAGGATAAAATTTGTATTTCACACTTACAGTTCACGGATGACACTATATTTTTTGGTGATTGGAGTAAAAGAAATGTGGCAAATGTTCATAAAACCATTATTTGCTTTGAAAAACTTTCTGGTTTGAAAATTAACTTGAGAAAATGCCTTTTGTTCGGTGTTGGGGTACCTTCTGAGGTTATTCATGCGTCGGCTCAGAGGCTTGGTTGTAAAGTAGGTTCGTTCCCGTGCACCTACCTTGGCATGCCTATCGGTCAAAACATGAACAAGAAGGATGCTTGGAGTTTGGTGATTAAAAAATTTAATAAGCGGTTATCGGTTTGGAAAGTGAGAACATTGTCGTTTGGGGGTCGTCTAACACTTATTAAATCAGTCCTTAGTAGTCTACCCTTGTATTACTTCTCCTTGTTTCGTGCACCCTCATCTGTCATCAATCTTCTCGAGAATATGCGACGTAATTTTTTTTGGGGCGGGTCGGGACACGAATCAAAACTAGCATTGGTTAAATGGGAATCTATTTTATTACCTTATAAAGAGGGCGGTTTAAACATTGGGACACTAAAAGCAAAAAATTGGGCTCTTTTGGGGAAATGGTGGTGGCGTTTTCGGATGGAAAACGAGGCACTTTGGGTTAAAATCATCAAAAGCATTTATGGGGGGGGGGGATGGGTCATTTTTGTACTAATTCTTTTGTGAAGCATCGTTCAGCATGGAGCAACATCATCAAGATAGGAGAAGTCATGAAAAAATAAGGTTTTGAGTTCGAAGACTGTTTTGAAAGAAATATTGGGGACGGCCGGGACATTCACTTTTGGGACGACTTTTGGGTGGGAAACTCTCGACTCAAGGATGCTTTCCCTAGGTTATACATGCTTGAAGCTGAGAAACCCGTAACAGCAAACTCAAGGGTGTCATTCGTCAATGGAATATGGAACTTCGCTTGGAATTGGTCGAGACCGTTTACAAGTAGGTTACATGGTGAACTTGAACTGCTCACTTCTTTAATCACGTCCAATGCAATACTACAGGAGGGTGACAGCAGGTTTTTGTTCAAACCGAAGCCGGGAGGCTGCTATGTTTCAAAAATAGTGGGTGATAAAATAGATGAATGCATTATCCCATGAGCATACGTGCATGATGAAACTATGCGTAATAATCTCATCCCGTAAAAAATAGGAATTTTCGTATGGAGAACGTTAAGGGGCAGAATCCCGGTTAAGTGCGAACTCGATAAGAGAGGCATCGACTTAGACTCATTGTTATGCACGATGTGTAACGAGGTGATCGAATCGGTGGACCACGCTATATTCTATTGTAAGATTGCAAAGGAAATGTGGGTTGGTATCCATAAATGGTGGAAACTAATCCCACCACAAAATAACAGCCTTCCTGGTCAACTTAAATGTGTGCTTCAAAGGATTGTTGGCAAAGTTTTAATTAAATGATCTTGGAGACTAAGCAAAGCATCTTGAAAACTTGGTGGCCAAGGTGACCTTAGAGACCAAGTATTTTTGACTATTTAACCTTGGAGAGCAAGTATAACTTGGAGAGTAAGCACATTTTAGATTATTCCAAGCATTTAATCAACATAGACTCGAAGACCAAGCACATGAGCTAGGGCTAAGATGTTGAGGTCGTCTTGGGCCTGTTTTGGCCAAGCTATACTTGCTCTCCAAGTTGATTAAATGCTTATTTATATGATAAAGTCAATTATTTTATCATAAATGGGGCTAATATCTGGGGTAAAAAATGTGACTTTTTAGCCGATATCAAATATCCCACACTTAGACTATGATTGTCCTCAAGCAAACTCCTCATTTATTTTTAGTACAAGGATACTTATGAGGTTTCCGTTCTATATGTCAAGTGGATTGTCTTTATTATAAGAGTAAAATCAGACAAGGCGTCTTCTAAAAGGGTAGAGACTATCTCTGCAAGCATGAGGGGAAGTTATATGACTTTGGCTTCCTTACACGGGTCACTCAAATCACTCAAGTGTTTGGGTGTTCCCTATTGGTGTATGAAATGAATTTGCTCATAACCAGTCATGTTGCAAGTATTGTCATAGGCTTGAACAAGAATCAAATCTCCACGGTTAGATAAGGACGGCACTGATCTTCTCCCTAATCATTCTTTTAAGAGGAAGATCAGGTTTAAAGGTTGGTTTGTGGAGAAAAGTGAAGGTTTTGATATGGAAAAAAGAGTGATTTTCGAAACTTTGAAATTTTAGAGAGATTTGATAGATTTCGGGTTCATGATGATATACTTTTTCTAGGAAAGATGGTACTCTATTTTTGATGAAGAGTTCCTTTAGAGGGTGTTGATTTTCAGCGAAGACTTTGCTTCTTTTATGCAATCATCCTGGGTTACAATCTTCATTTTCTTGGGGGATATATGCTTTTATTCGAAGACTTTTCTCGTCTTTATTTTGGAGACTTTGCTCAACTTTTTTTTTTTTTGCATATCTCATCTTCATAACTTTCCCTATTACTTCTTGTGCCCAGAGAGAAAGGTATTTCACCAGAAATTGGTCCTTTTATGACCTATGAAAAATAGTCTGGAATTTCAGAAATTTTCGATAACTGTTTGAAGTAAACTTGGTCGATCTATCTCTTTAAATTTCTAGATTTTGGAAATGTGAAAGAAAAGAGGGTGGAAAGGGTAACTTATTTGATAGTGAATTTGGAGTGAGTATTTTCTGATTCATCAACTCTTTGGCGTGAGTTGGTCGGTTTAAATGCGTGGGGTGGAAACGGAAACGGATGGTTTCTGTCATCTCTATTCAGAATGATTTTGGAAGGAGTATCGCACATACACTACGTATGACGCTTACTAACCATTGTCCTCGAAATGTATGTCAAGGTTAAGTTCTAACTTTAAATACTAACATCGGCACTCTCAATGGAAAAGATAGTGAAGCATTAAAAATGAATGCTTATTAGGCCATTTTTGGGATGCCTCACAACAATTATATTGGGTTGATAATGCTAGTCATGCAATGCTCTTTTAGAGAATCGGTTCATCCTTAAGAAGATTTATGTCCTCATTTGTCTTAATTTTAGAACAAACACGCTTGGTTTTCGAAAGTACTTTTTCAGAAAGTATCATTTAGTCAAAAATTTTGAAAAATTTACGTTGAGGACAAAGAATCTAAATAGCAGGTATACTCGAAAAGCTTAGTAAAATTTGAAGTTAAGAATATTTTTCGAGCATCCCAAAGCTAATTACGGTGTACTACACCGCTATCCCACACTTAGAGGAACATTGTCCCTAATGTTCATTCTTCGATTTTAGGGAGCTAAAATCCCACACTTAGAGTTTGAACATGTTATAAAATGTATCTAAGCTCAATATTGGGTTAGAATACCACACTTAGTGATAAGCTTAGGTGATAATGCTAAAAACGAACATATATTTCATAGCATTATCCTTCAAGAAAGACAAGCTTTTAGTTGCAATTGTTCTATTTACAAGTGATATTCGTTTAAACAATAAAAGGTGAAGACAAAAGACAAATTTGATGATTTGAAGACGCAAATGACCAAAAAGCTAAAAAGTACAAAGTACAATCCAAGTGGTTCAAATTATTGATGAGAAACGTTTATAAATTACAAGAGTACAAGCCGCAAAACGCAAAGTACAAGATATTAAATCGTATGAAAGGATGTTCGAAAATCTGGAACCGAGACATGAACCAACTATCAACATGCGACTCAACGGAGCTAAAAATACAAGTCAACTATGCACAAGAATATAATATAATATATAATTAATTATATATAATATTATATATTATAAATAATCAGCATTCCACGTTTAGTTCATTTGGTGAGCTGGAATCCAAAGCTCCGCGACTGCGGAGCTATGTAGAAGAAAAGTACCGCACTCGCGGAGCTGTACAGTTCAAAGTGGGCCTATAAAAGGCCGCGCATTCTGCTCGATTCATCATCCTTTTTTCTTTCTTTCTATCTATGTAAAATATAGATATATATATATATATATATATATATATATATATATATATATATATATATATATATATATATATATATATATATATAATTTTAATTTTAATTTTAATTTAAGTTTAGTAATAATAAGGTTATAGTGGCGAATGTTTTAAGTTTGTAAGTCGAAATTCTGTCCGTGTAACACTACGCTATTAATACTCATTGTAAGTTATGTTCAACCTTTTTAAATTAATGTCTCGTAGCTAAGTTATTATTATGTTTATTTAAGCCGAAGTAATCGTGATGTTGGACTAAATATTAAGACGGGGCTATTAGGCTTTGGATCATAATTGGGGTTTGGACAAAAGACCGACACTTGTGGAAATTGGACTATGGGCTATTAATGGGCTTTATATTTGTTTAACTGAATGATAGTTCGTTAATTTAATATAGAGATTTACAATTTGACGTAATTATAAATAACCACATACACTCGATCAGACATGATGGGCGGGATATTTATAAGTACTAATAATTGTTCATTTGAGAGGACACGGGAATGGATTAATAGTCAATGGACTCATTAAAACAAGGGTGAATTACATACAAGGACACTTGGTGTAATTTTTAACAACGTATTAAAACCTTGGGTTACACGCAATCGATAACCTGGTGTAATCATTAACAAAGTATTAAGACCTTGTTACAGTTTAAGTCCCCAATTAGTTGGAATATTTGACTTCGGGTATAAGGGTAATTTGATGAGGACACTCGCACTTTATATTTATGATCGATGGACTGTTATGGACAAAAACCAGATGGACATATCGAATAATCCAGGAAAAAGGACAATTAACCCATGGTAATAAATTAAAATCAACATGTCGAACATCATGATTACGGAAGTTTAAATAAGCATAATTCCTTTATTTTATATCTCATCGTACTTTTATTTAGTGTCATTTTATTTATTGCACTTTTAATTATCGCACTTTTATTTTATCGCATTTTTATTCATCGTCATTTACTTTACGCTTTAAATTAAGTTAATATTTTGCATTAGGACTTAAAATCGACAAACCGGTCATTAAACGGTAAAACCCCTTTATATAATAATAATAATACTACTTATATATATATATATGTATATATATATACATATATATATATATATATATATATATATATATATATATATATATATATATATATATATTTATACAAATATAGTTTAAAATATACATAGCGTTAAACTCAGCTAGCTCCCTGTGGAACGAACCAGATTTACTAAAAACTACACTACTCTACGATTAGGTACACTTCCTATAAGTGTTGTATCAAGGTTTAGGTATATCCATTCTATAAATAAATAAATAACTTGTGTAAAATTGTATCGTATTTAATATTATTCAATAATAAAATTAATAGTATTTCGTACTACACCTCGCACACATCAAGTATTTTTGGCGCCGCTACCGGGGAACACTCAACGCCGAAGTGAAACGCTATAAATTTTTTTTTTTAGTTTTTAAGTTATATTTGTAAAAATATATTTATATAAGTTTTAAATATTTAAAACAAAAATATAAAAACATAAATATATATATATATATATATATATATATATATATATATATATATATATATATATATATATATATATATATATATATATATATATATATATATATATATATATATTTTAAGTTTTTAAAATTAAAAAGTTTTTATTTTTAGTTACAAAAAGTAATAAGTAATTTTTGTTAAAATATAAGTTTTACTTAAATTATATTTTATAAAAATTAAAATCATAAAAAGAAAATAAAAATTAAAATATAAAAAAATATATAATAAACTGAATCTGTCTAACGAATTTGAGCCTGCAATCATTTGAACCTGCATACTCTGCACTCGCGGAGCTTTTTGGGTAGCAAACATCCGCACTCGCGGAGCTGTCTGACAGACTGAACCTGGTACCTCATTTATTACGCTGTTAGGGTTTAGATTTAATTATTATTAATTATAATTAGGGTTAATTAAAATATTAATTAGTTTATCTTAGTTTTATTTTTAGTTTTAATTAGTAATATTAAGTGTAATTTTTATTATTAATTATATAAATTAATACTTTTATAAAATAATAATATAAAAATAATATTTTTATAAAAATAAGTAATTTTATCATTTTTTATAACTTTTTATAAATTATATATTTTAAACATATAATTCGTAATTTGTATTTTTATCGTTCGTAACTAGTTTTAGGTTATATTATTTGTCGTAGTTCATTTATACTTCTAGATTTTTAGGCTTTGCCGTAAAATCCCTTAAGTGCTTTTTCTTTAGATTAAGATTTAGACGCTTTAGAATTTTACGACGTCACTTATCGCTTTAGTATTTAAGAGAGTTTAGTACCTTTTAAGTAATTGTCGTTTTTCGTTTAGAATTCCTTTTAAGCTTTAATACCTTTAGACGCAACTTTTAGTCTTAAGTTTATAGACTTTTAAGTTTCGACGCTTTTCTTTCTTATCCTTTTATTTTTCGACGTTTTTGACGCACTCTTTTTCTTTCTCATTTCTACGCTCTAGTTTTTTAGGACATAGATTTTTATCTTCTTTAAATTCCGTCTAAAAATTATTTTAAGCGATTAAATTGATAGACATCCAAATTTTTCTGATTCGTAGTAATAGTTGGATTTGTTAGTGGCGAGTTGTGGGCTTCCGATTTAAAGGGTCCTGGCTACCTGCTGCATCTATTGGCTATTCGAAACGTGGGCAAAATCAGAAAAGTCTATTAATTTGATAACTTATATAATTTTTTTATTTTTATAACTAATAGGATATTCAGTGAATGCACCGAGCAAAACGTTCACCACCTTTCATACGTTCACCATCTGTAACTCGATCAAGACATCTAGCCAATATTGTTGCCGTTGATTTTTCTTTAGAACCATCATCTAGTCGACCAAGTACTCCAATTCAAATTTTCGATAATCCATTTTTTGAACCCGACCTTACAATTGAGAACCCGGAGGATATTCAAGGACAATTCAGAGATCCTGAACCACTAATCATTCCTCCTGAACCGCAAATCATATAACCAGAGATTTTCGAGGAAGAAACCATTAAATCAGAATCCTCTAGTGATTCAGATTCAACAAATTCAATCATGGAAAATCAGGAACCTCTAAGTATGGAAGATCGAATGAGAGCTACACGCACTGGCCAAGGTCATGCAATTACTCAACCAGACATTAATGAACCAAATTATGAAATTAAAGGACAAATCCTACACATGGTAACTAATCAATGCCGATTTAGTGGTACGCCAAAAGAAGATCTAAACGAACATCTTCGAACCTTTAATAGGATATGTACTCTATTTAAAATCAGAGAAGTTGAGGATGAACAGATCTATCTCATGTTATTTTTCTGGACTTTAAAGGGAGAATCCAAAGATTGGTTAGAATCGTTACCTGAAGGGGCGATTGATACATGGGATGTTTTAGTTGAGAAATTTCTTAAAAGATTCTTTCCGGCATCTAAAGCCGTGAGACTTCAAGGAGAAATTGTTTTGTTCACGCAGAAGCCAAATGAAACTTTATATGAAGCGTGGACAAGATTCAGAAAGTTGTTGAGAGGATGTCCTCAACATGGTTTAGACACTTATCAAATAGTACAAATATTCTACCAAGGATGCGACATTACTACACGAAAAGACATCGACATAGCAGCTGGTGGTTCCATTATGAAGAAAACCGCAACTGAAGCTTACAAAATTATTGATAACACAGCCTCCCACTCACATGAGTGGCATCAAGAAAAAGACATCGTTAGATCATCTAAAGCGGCTAGAGCCGATTCTAGCCATGACTTTGATTCCATTTCCGCAAAGTTAGACGCTTTCGAGAGACGAATGGGAAAGATGGCTAAAGATATTCACGCAATACGAATTAGTTATGAGCAGTGTGGAGGACCACATTTGACAAAAGATTGTCTCAGTATTGAACAAACAATGGAACAAAGAGAGAATGTTTCATACATGAACCAAAGGCCTGGAAATAATTATCAAAATAATTATCAACCGCCAAGACCAAACTACAATCAAAATCAGAATTATAACTGAAATATTCCATACAACAACCAACAAGGTCATAGCAATCAACAAGTATCCAATAATACTTACAATCAGCAAAGACCTATTTTTCCAAATAAACCACCACAAACCGATGATAAAAAGCCAAATTTAGAAGATATGATGTCGAAGCTAGTTGAATCTCAAACGCAGTTTTTTACATCTCAGAAACAAACTAATGAACAAAATGCTCAAGCATTTAGAAATCAACAAGCTTCTATCCAAAATCTGAAACAAGAAGTAAGTAACCTAGCAAGGTTGATAGGTGAAATAAAACCGGGAAGTCTACCTAGCGATACAAATGCTAACCACCGAAATGAAACAGCTAAAGCCATTACCACAAGAAGTGGAATCACACTTAAACCCCCTGAAATGCCTGTAAATTCTAATGATTCTATTCCTGCTACACAAGCACCAAAATCTGAGCAAGAGATGGAAACAGAACCGGTAGTTGAAACGGTTAATGAAGATAATACAGTTAAGGCTAAACCTTATGTTAAACCATACCAACCACCGCTTCCTTACCCGAGTAAAATGAGAAAAGAAAGACTTGAAGCCGAGCAATCCAAATTCTTGGATATGCTTAAACAAATAAATGTCAATATTCCTTTTTGGCTGTCACAATGAATGCTAATTGTTCTGCAGCGCTGTTGAATAAGATACCAGAAAAACTATCTGATCCAGGAAGTTTCACAATTCCATGTTTTCCGGGTAGTCTTAATTCAATAGAAGCATTGGCAGACTTAGGTGCTAGTATAAATTTAATGCCATATTCATTATACGCTAAACTTGACCTTGGAGAATTGAAACCAACAAGAATAAGTATACAACTAGCAGAACGATCAGTAAAATATCCTAGAGGGATAATGGAGAATGTGCTAGTTAAAGTTGATACTTTAGTATTTCCAGTAGATTTTGTTATTCTGGACATGGAAGAAGATTCTCGAGTTCCTCTCATATTAGGAAGACCATTCTTAAACATGGCTAAAGCAATAATAGACGTGTTTGGTAAGAAACTGACCCTAAGTATAGAGGACAAGAGTGTTACCTTTTTAGTTGATAGAGACATGCAACAACCGCAATCTGCAATGATACATGTTATTATATTCAAACTATAGATTCACATGCAGAATTGTTAGAAGAATTTTCAGAATTACAAGGAACATGAGAATGTTCTTTAGGAGAAGGAACTGAACCAATTGATGAAGCTGAAATGTTAGCTGCACTTATGGCTAATGAATACGAACCAATAAAAAGAAGAACTTCAAATGCTAAAAGAGGAAGACAGATATCGATACAAATCATCGATAGAAGAACCACCGATATTAGAGTTAAAGCCACTTCCAACCCATTTGGAATACGCTTATTTATATGGTGAATCTGAATTACCTGTAATAATATCGTCTTCTCTTACGGAAAATGAAAAATCTCAACTCATTTCTGTGCTAAAAGCTCATAAACCAGCTATTGCATGGAAGATTCATGACATTAAAGGCATAAGTCCTTCGTATTGCACACATAAAATCCTTATGGAAGAAGGTCATAAAACATATGTGCAACGCCAACGAAGACTAAATCCTAATATACAAGATGTTGTTAAGAAAGAAATTATTAAACCGCTCGATGCAGGTTTAATTTATCCAATCTCTAATAGTCCATGGGTAAGCCCAGTTCAATGTGTACCTAAGAAGGGTGACATGACTGTCATCACAAATGAAAAAGATGAGCTTATTCCTACTAGGACTGTAACGGGATGGCGTGTTTGTATTGATTATAGAAAACTAAATGACGCCACCAGAAAAGATCACTTTCCATTACCTTTCATTGATCAAATGTTGGAAAGGTTAGCTGGGAACAGTTACTATTGTTTTCTTCACGGTTTCTCCGGATATTTCAAATTCCAATCGCACCCGAGGACCAAGAGAAAACCACCTTCACGTGCCCTTATGGTACTTTTGCTTACAAACGCATGCCATTTGGACTTTGCAACGCCCCTGCAACCTTTCAAAGGTGCATGATGGCGATTTTTCGCGACATGATAGAAGAATGCATGGAAGTTTTCATGGATGACTTTTCAGTCTTCAGTGATACTTTTGAAACATTCTAGTTAATCTTGAACGAATGCTTATTAGATGCGAACAATCAAATCTAGTACTTAATTGGGAGAAATGCCATTTCATGGTTAAAGAAGGCATCGTTCTTGGTCATAAAATTTCAAAATAGGGAATTGAAGTGGATAGAGCTAAAGTAGATGTAATTGCTAAACATCCACATCCCACCAAGGTTAGAGGAGTAGTTTTCTAGGGCATGTCGGTTTTACTGACATTTCATAAAAGATTTTTCTAAAATTGCCACTCCTATGAATAAACTCCTTGAAAAAGATGCTCCATTCATCTTTTCGGAGGAATGCATCAAATCTTTTAATATTCTTAAAGAAAAACTCACTAATGCGCCGATCATGATAACTCCAAATTGGAATCTACCATTTGAACTCATGTGCGATGCAATTGATTTTGCAATGGGATCCGTTTTAGGCCAAAGAATTGAAAAACGATTTCAACCTATCTATTACGCGAGTAAGACGTTACAAGGAGCACAAACGAATTACACAACTACTGAAAAAGAACTCCTTGCTATTGTCTTTGCTTTTGACAAATTTCGTTCATAACTCGTTCTAGCTAACATGGTGGTGTATACTGACCATTCTGCTCTTAGATACCTATTGTAATGACCCGGAAATTTCCGACCAAATTTAAACTTTATATGTTTCCGACACGATAAGTAAAATCTGTAATGTTGAGTCTAGAAAGTTTAAAATCTATATTCAGATAATCAGTTGCCCTTTGACCATGCCCAACGATTCACGAACAATTATGTGTATATAGATATGTGTGTATGTATATATAAATAAATAAAGATATTTAATATAAAATTTTAGGATTTTTCTTCTTCTTATAATCTTTATCCGCCACTAATTAATAATGGAACACGATACTCCAGTCCGTAATTTATAGACGAATAGTGTCAGCAGAATTGGAATCTATTTATGCACGTTTGATAAATTTCTTTGTTTCCTTTCTTTTATTGCTTTATTGACTAATGTTACCTTATTATTATTAATTAATAATTATTAATTATTAATCATTATTAAATTATATCTATATAACCTACATATGTCTATATATATACATGTATACGGAGGAATGGAAACCACACTTATAACCCCATCAACAAACTATTACTTTCTTTTCCATAATCAAAACCCAAAATATCGCCGGTTCCATATTATTATTTTTTTCTTTTCTTTTCCTATTCAGTATCATCAATCCACAAGAAAAACCATTAGAGCCATTAATTTAACGCCATCAATTTTCTTGTAAATCCATAAACCTATATGAGCATCCTCGAACCTTCAAACTTCTTCTACTTCGTATTGCAACTTATCACCCTTGAAACGATCACCACTACATATCTTTTTCTGTTTTTTTTCTTCTTTCATGAACCCATTTCCTGTTACCATCTTATTTTCGACCAAAACAATTTCCATCAACCAACCCATAGGTGCGTTACTGTAAACCGCTGCTTATATTCTGTTTCACTCGATACTATCGTGCAGATACGTTAGTATCTTTCTGTTGCAGCTGTAAAATAAGCGTAAACCACCACCTCAACCCAAACAATTTCTACTTGTTACGTGTTCTAAGCATGGATCATACGTTTCATTCACATGCATTTGTGTATGCATCAGGTTTACGTTTCTCAATCTATATCATTCTTCGCCTTCATCTTAATAATCACCGTAAGCCATCACAACCATACGGCAATCACCATAACTTGCCATCACAAAAACCATCACACCTTTGGATCGCAAACCGCCACTTTACACCTTAGATCACCACTTGACCCACAATAAACCGAACACAAACACCATCGAGTCATCACCAATTGAAACCATCATCCACCACCATCACTTTTGTCTCTTCTATAAATAGAGTACCACAACCACATCTATCGAATTGCAGCTGCTGCATATGCTCATGTTTTCTGTCCGGACACCACGAACATAACCACCATCAGCTAGTCACGATTGTTGCTGTTACTGCAGATTCTGTTTCCATTTTCTTGGTGTGAACGAATGTTAATGATGATACTTGGGATCATACTTAAATATTTATTTAATTATATAAAGTATTATTGAGTAGTTGTTGGTAATGTGTCGGTTATGATTAAAGTATGGATAATGACATGGCGTAATTAAAGTAATACCATGGAGGGGTAGGTGGCTGTTTACTTGTTCATTTTCCATATTTTGGCTAGTCGAAAACTGCCAGACCCAAATCCACAAGGTTTTTAAACTGTTAAATGTTAATTGGGTTTCCATTGGGCCATTTATACTAATTAAGTTTAGATAGTTTAATTGTGGGCCAAAGAGATTGATGATGGGCCGAGATAAAAACTTGGGCCGAGATAAATTTGAGCCATAAAGTTGTAAATCCATCTGTATGTTCTCTTGATTCAACGACAACTTAAACATACATATATTATTAAGCAACGATGATGATTAAGGTTACATTATGATGATCAACAAGTATGATAATGGAGGTTTATGATAACAAATATAGTAAATGAAAATGGAAAAGAAGAGATGATATAGAAAAAGAGCTTAAACAAAATTTAGAATGGTTATAATCAAGAAATACGAAATGGAGCAGTTGGTTTGAGAGTGTTATGGGGTTAGCGGGAAGTCGCGGGTTCAAACCCTGAGTTGGGCATTTTTAGGGATTACTTCTTTGAGGTAGTTTCCTTATTACTCCTTATTATTATTATTATTATTATTATTATTATTATTATTATTATTATTATTATTATTATTATTATTATTATTATTATTATTATTATTATAATTATTATTATTATTATTATTATTATTATTATTATTATTATTATTATTATTATTATTATTAATGTTACAAAAATCATTATTTTCAATATTAACATATAACTATTATCATTATTATTAGATAGTATTAGTATTATTATTAAAAATTTTATCATCACAATTAGTATTATCAATGATATTATTATTAATAGTATTGTTTTTATAACAAAATATTGATTTTTTTAATTTAAAACTAATTACAAATAGATATATATATATATATATATATATATATATATATATATATATATATATATATATATATATATATATATATATATATATATATATATATATATATATATATATATATATATATATATATAAATATATATATATACCTTTTAATATAACTATATATATAAATAATGATTATTTTACAAAATAACCATATATAAATATGACTGAAGATATAAAACATTAATAAAGAATATATATAACTACAACATTTAATATACATAAATATTGTATAGAAAGAATTATGTGATTATATGTGTTAATATATATATATTTGATATATATATATATATATATATATATATATATATATATATACCTTTTAATATAACTATATATATAAATAATGATTATTCTACAAAATAACCATATATAAATATGACTGAAGATATAAAACATTAATAAAGAATATATATAACTACAACATTTAATATACATAAATATTGTATAGAAAGAATTATGTGATTATATGTGTTAATATATATATTTGATATAGGTTCGTGAATCTGAGGCCAACCTTACACTTGTTCAATGATGTTATATGTATTTTTACTACAAAATACATTAGGTGAGTATATAGTCCTTTTTAAACTCTAAATATTTTGGGATGAGAATACATGCATTTTATAATTTACGTTATGGACACAAGTGATCAAAAATAAATTCTACGTTGAGTTGTACCATGGCATATTTCTTTATACTTGGTAGCTAATATTTACATGAGGAATGTAAACGCGAATCCTGTTGATAGATATATCGGGCCTGACAACCCCAACCGGGCTGGACGACCAGTTTTCAACGGTTGCACAGTACTTCGTTTCTGTATACTACACTTGGTACGGTGTAGCGATTATTTAAGAATATGCTGCGATGATTTAAATGTTAAGTATGGTTACCAAGTGCTCAACTACTTTTACATACACTTGCGAGTGTATTATGTTTAAATATATGAAATCTTGTGGTCCATAGTTATAACGCTGCTAGCATCAAACCTATATCTCACCAACTTTATGTTGACGTTTTAAAGCATGTTTATTCTCAGGTACGAATTAAGTCTTCCGCTGTGCATTAGCTCATACTAAAGACATTACTTGGTGTCGATCATCGCAATGGAACCAAATGTTGAAGACTTTGTCCAGGTGGATAAGGACGGGTCTTTACAGGTGGTATCAGAGCGGTTGTCTTAGCGAACCAGGTCTGCATTAGTGTGTCTAACTGATTAGTTGTTAGAATGCATTAGTGAGTCTGGACCTTGACCGTGTCTACATGTCAAAAGTTTTGCTTATCATATCTAGTCGGAAACCATCTACTTATCATCCTTAGGGAATTGCCTATTTATCATTCATAAGTCTAGACACGTCCTACTGCATTTAGTGCATCGATAGTGTATAGACAAAATTCATATCTTAGCGTATCTGCTATTGTTACCTTTGGCTGACATATTTTCAAAGATTCTCCGTAATTTCTGGGATTTTGGTATTATATATACATATGTAGATTATGTATTGAAGAATACCAAATCTAACTTCTATAATCTATTCCATATCAAAAATTCATTTCCCCGACTATACAAGATGAACTCCGCGTCCAGCTCGAATTCCTCCGACTCCGACAGCTACGCCGATATGGATTTCCATTCGGGCTCCGAAGGCAGCGCCACTGGAATGGATCAACCAATCTCCCATCATCTATTCTGGATAAATTGGGGATGAGTTCGTAATATACTAAATTATTGGAAACAAGAAGAGGGTAATCCCTTCCATCCACCGAATTGCCCTCTTGGCGATGAACCTGAAGCACTTACCGGCGAACCTGTTCGAGAAACCATTTTCTCTCTCATTTCTAGAGTATCTCGTCACGATTATATACTATCCCATATTTCAGATCTTGTTCATTCGCTCACTCCAACCGCCAATCATCCCGGTGTACTAGCAGAAATTAACGAACTTCGCGCTCGCGTGACGGCTTGGAAAACATGGTGCGAAGGTTACAAACACCAGCAGCAGCACCAGCGGTATAAACCGTACCACCATCATCAACGCCGACAGTACCCTTATCAACCCCAATCACAACCGCGTCATAAATCTCAACATCACAATCTGTACCTCGGATATCAACCTCACACGCTTCAATATCACCACCTGTACTTCGAGTATGATCTTCGTTCTACATATCGTTCTACATCGATTATCTTCGCTTTACATATCGTTCTTCCTCATTTATCCTCGTTCGACATGACGATTATGTAATCTCTAATGTTTTAGAGATCATGTAATCTAGTAATAACGATAAATGAAATGAGTTTAATATCCTATTGACTCATTAAATTCATAATTACATCCGAAGAAAATATATATGCAAGTATATTTTCATAAAGATTGTAATTAAAAATTCTTCGTATAAACTATTAATGATGAAAATATTGTAACGGGTAGGTAGTAACCGAGGAATATTTAGTTTCACACTAATAAGTTACACTGTACATTCTTCGAATCTGATTCAACAGTCATTTACTATCCTATTTACATTCATCGAAATACGAATCCGTTCACCACAAAATAACCATTTTTATTCAATTTCATATTTGGATTTTGACTTCTCAGAATCCAACAAGTGGCATAATGAAGAAGACATTGGAAAAAATAAAATTTGTTAGAAACAAATGAATTAACTAATTGAAATATTGTTAAGAATCCACGCTAACTGTTCCTAGCTAACTGTTCCTAGCTAACTGGTTACATTTTATTTATCACAATTTAATTATCGCAATTTACATTCTCGCAATTTTATTTATCATTATTTAAATTCTGTTATTTACTTTACGCACTTTATTTATCGTCATTTAATTTCTGTTATTTATTTTTACGCACTTTAAATATCGGGACACGTATACAAGGTTTTGACATATCATATCGACGCATCTATATATATTATTTGGAATAACCATAGACACTCTATATGCAGTAATACGGGAGTTAGCTATACAGGGTTGAGGTTGATTCTACAATAATATATATAGTTTGAGTTGTGATCGAGTCTGAGACGTATACGGGTCACGAAACGTATTAATTAATTCGAATATTATATATTAAACTATATATGAATTATTAGACTGTTAACTGTGGACTATCGACTGTAGACTAATAACATTGGACAATTAAAAATGAATTTAAAATATTGATTATAACATATGAAACTAAATAATTCTTCAAGTTTGCCACTTGATTTCATCTTAAACCTCATTGAATCTTGACGATTCCAATCCATGTTTAAATCTTTCATGATTCTTGAAAACACCTCGATCGAGAGGATGAATCAGCCGCACCTCATCTACGGAAGAAAAGATTGATGTATATAGTTATGCACCTGAAAAACATTCGGAACTTGAGTAAACGTTTAACACATAGGTGTGCTAATTCCTTTAGTGTTATTATTACCCAAAATAACTTAATAATTCCTTTCAAAGTAGCAAATTTTATCACAGCTTCAGCAAGACAATTTCAACTTTTTCGTTCGAAACAACCTAATATAACTGTGATATATATATATATATACGCGCTCTTTTATTGTTACCGCGGAACCTTTTATATTCCACTATCCTACCATCAGCGTTTAATCATCTAAAAACACAATTCTCATGAAACCACCTCGGATTGATAACTGATGATACAGATATGGCTGCATTAAATGCAGAGGAAACAGTAAAATTGTAGATGGCCTAATTGGCTAAGAGTTTGATGATAAAGAATGGAGTGTTGGGAGCATTCGATAGGAGATTTGGTACTGAAAAATGGATTGAACTAAACAAGAAGGAGACCAAGGAAAAATATAAGGACCAAACCCTATATTCAAAGAATCCAGGTAATTCTGGGTCCGATGAAATTTTTAGAGAATATCTTGCTGCGAAGTCATGTTAAAATCTTGCGAAAAAATTTTCCTTCAACAACCTTCGAACTTAGAAATTCCAAAACATCATCATAAATATCTTCGATATTTCTGAGGATATTTTTATAAATATTCTTGTCCGAAATTATCTACCTCTTCGTGTTTTCTGTATTCCATTATATTGGAAACTTCTGTAAAATCTAAGTATAAACTACGAATGAATTGTGGAGAAGTGTTGGGAACTGAAGCATGAGTTAGTATAATATAATGCGCTTGGCCAACGTGGTTATATTACAGTAAGTCATGCTGAATTTCTAATGGAACGTGATGATGGTCCACAGATCATACCCTCATCATGTGCCATGTTACACGACTCTTTCATTCTACTTAAGCTCTAAGCATATCACGGAAAAATTTTCTTGATATTTCTGTTCTTCCGTAATTCTAAAAGTTTGCTAATAAATAGTGTTATTTCATTTTCTTCTGATTAAAAGATTTCCTTAAATTCCTTGAATTCCGGAAATCCACCATGACTACGTCAAAAGTTAAAGACGAAACTTTTCACTCTTTTGTGATAGCTTCACCCGTGCGTTTCACATGATCGAATCGTTTTATCTATAACTCTCAATAATGATAAAACTCCATTATTACCTCATATTCGTCATAAAAATATTCCTATTGTTATCCATGACAACCTCTATCAAATTTCGGGGACGAAATTTCTTTAACGGGTAGGTACTGTAATGACCCGGAAATTTCCGACCAAATTTAAACTTTATATGTTTCCGACACGATAAGCAAAATCTGTAATATTGAGTCTAGAAAGTTTAAAATCTATATTCGGATAATCAGTTACCCTTTGACCATGCCCAACGATTCACGAACAATTATGTGTATATAGATATGTGTGTATGTATATATAAATAAATAAAGATATTTAATATAAAATTTTAGGATTTTTTTTCTTATAATCTTTATCCGCCACTAATTAATAAAGGAACACGATACTCCAGTCCATAATTTATAGACGAATAGTGTCGGCAGAATTGGAATCTATTTATGCACGTTTGATAAATTTATTTGTTTCCTTTCTTTTATTGCTTTATTGACTAATGTTACCTTATTATTATTAATTAATAATTATTAATTATTAATCATTATTAAATTATATCTATATAACCTACATATGTCTATATATATACATGTATACGGAGGAATGGAAACCACACTTATAACCCCATCAACAAACTATTACTTTCTTTTCCATAATCAAAACCCAAAATATCGCCGGTTCCATATTATTATTTTTTTCTTTTCTTTTCCTATTCAGTGTCATCAATCCACAAGAAAAACCATTAGAGCCATTAATTTAACACCATCAATTTTCTTGTAAATCCATAAACCTATATGAGCATCCTCGAACCTTCAAACTTCTTCTACTTCGTATCAAACTTATCACCACTACATATCTTTTTCTGTTTTTTCTTCTTCTTTCATGAACCCATTTCCTGTTACCATCTTATTGTCGACCAAAACAATTTCCATCAACCAACCCATAGGTGCGTTACTGTAAACCGCTGCTTATATTCTGTTTCACTCGATACTATCGTGCAGATATATCTTTCTGTTGCAGCAGTAAAATAAGCGTAAACCACCACGTCAACCCAAACAATTTCTACTTGTTACGTGTTTTAAGCATGGATCATACGTTTCATTCACATGCATTTGTGTATGCATCAGGTTTACGTTTCTCAATCTATATCATTCTTCGCCTTCATCTTAACAATCACCGTGAGCCATCACAACCATACGGCAATCATCATAACTTGCCATCACAAAAACCATCACACCTTTGGATCGCAAACCGCCACTTAACACCTTAGATCACCACTTGACCCACAATAAACCGAACACAAACACCATCGAGTCATCACCAATTGAAACCATCATCCACCACCATCACTTTTGTCTCTTCTATAAATCGAGCACCACAACCACATCTATCGAATTGTAGCTGCTGCATATGCTCATGTTTTCTGTCCGGACACCACGAACATAACCACCATCAGCTAGTCACGATTGTTGCTGTTATTGCAGATTCTGTTTCCATTTTCTTGGTGTGAACGAATGATAATGATGATACTTGGGATCATACTTAAATATTTATTTAATTATATAAAGTATTATTGAGTAGTTGTTAGTAATGTGTCGGTTATGATTAAAGTATTGATAATGACATGGCGTAATTAAAGTAATACCATGGAGGGGTAGGTGGCTGTTTACTTGTTCGTTTTCCATATTTTGGCTAGTCGAAAACTGCCAGACCCAAATCCACAAGGTTTTTAAACTGTTAAATGTTAATTGGGTTTCCATTGGGCCATTTATACTAATTAAGTTTAGATAGTTTAATTGTGGGCCAAAGAGATTGATGATGGGCCGAGATAAAAACTTGGGCCGAGATAAATTTGAGCCATAAAGTTTTAAATCCATCTGTATGTTCTCTTGATTCAACGACAACTTAAACATACATATATTATTAAGCAACGATGATGATTAAGGTTGCATTATGATGATCAACAAGTATGATAATGGAGGTTTATGATAACAAATATAGTAAATGAAAATGGAAAAGAAGAGATGATATAGAAAAAGAGCTTAAACAAAATTTAGAATGGTTATAATCAAGAAATATGAAATGGAGCAGTTGGTTTGAGAGTGTTATGGGGTTAGCGGGAAGTCGCAGGTTCAAACCCTGAGTTGGGCATTTTTAGGGATTACTTCTTTGAGGTAGTTTACTTATTACTCCTTATTATTATTATTATTATTATTATTATTATTATTATTATTATTATTATTATTATTATTATTATTATTATTATTATTATTATTATTATTATTATTATTATTATTATTATTATTATTATTATTATTATTATTATTATTATTATTATTATTATTATTATTATTATTATTATTATTATTATTATTATTATTATTATTATTATTATTATTATTATTATTATTATTATTATTATTATTATTATTATTATTATTATTATTATTATTATTAATATTATTATTATTATTAAGGTTACAAAAATCATTATTTTCAATATTAACATATAACTATTATCATTATTATTAGATAGTATTCGTATTATTATTAAAATTTTTATCATCACAATTAGTATTATCAATGATATTATTATTAATAGTATTGTTTTTATAACAAAATATTGATTGTTTTTGATTTAAAACTAATTACAAATAGATATATATATATATATATATATATATATATATATATATATATATATATATATATATATATATATATATATATATATACCTTTTAATATAACTATATATATAAATAATGATTATTTTACAAAATAACCATATATAAATATGACTGAAGATATAAAACATTAATAAAGAATATATATAACTACAACATTTAATATACATATATATTGTATAGAAAGAATTATGTGATTATATGTGTTAATATATATATTTGATATAGGTTCGTGAATCTGAGGCCAATCTTACACTTGTTCAATGATGTTATATGTATTTTTACTACAAAATACATTAGTTGAGTATATAGTCCCTTTTAAACTCTAAATATTTTGGGATGAGAATACATGCATTTTATGATTTACGTTATGGACACAAGTGATCAAAAATAAATTCTATGTTGAGTTGTACCATGGCATATTTCTTTATACTTGGTAGCTAATATTTACATGAGGAATGTAAACGCGAATCCTGTTGATAGATCTATCGGGCCTGACACCCCCAACCGGGCTGGACGACCAGTTTTCAACGGTTGCACAGTACTTCGTTTCTGTATACTACACTTGGTACGGTGTAGCGATTATTTAAGAATATGCTGCGATGATTTAAATGTTAAGTATGGTTACCAAGTGCTCAACTACTTTTACATACACTTGCGAGTGTATTATGTTTAAATATATGAAATCTTGTGGTCCATAGTTATAACGCTGCTAGCATCAAACCTATATCTCACCAACTTTATGTTGACGTTTTAAAGCATGTTTATTCTCAGGTACGAATTAAGTCTTCCGCTGTGCATTAACTCATACTAAAGACATTACTTGGTGTCGATCATCGCAATGGAACTAAATGTTGAAGACTTTGTCCAGGTGGATAAGGACGGGTCTTTACACCTATTTTCAAAACAAGATGCCAAACCACGATTAATCCGTTGGATCTTACTCTTACAAGAGTTAGATATTGAAATCCGAGACAAAAAGGGAGCAGAAAATCTCGCAGCTAATCATCTTTCTCGTCTTGAAAATCCTGAATTAGAAGTTCTAAATGAATGGGACATACAAGACAACTTTCCTGATGAATATATCTTGAAAATTGATTATAATGAAATTCCATGGTTTGCAGACTTTGCAAACTACTTAGTATGTGGATTCCTTGAAAAAAGATTCTCGTACCAGAAATGAAAGAAATTCTTTAGTGATATAAAACACTATTTTTGGGAAGATCCACATTTGTTTAAAAGTTATCCCGATGGAATAATACGCCGATGCGTATTCGGGGATGAAGCTAGTTAAATCTTAAACCATTGTCACACAGGACCAACAGGAGGGCATTTTGGACCTCAACTCACAGCAAGGAAAGTCTATGATGCTGGATTCTATTGGCCTACAATTTTCAAAGACGCACACCTTCTTTGCAAATCCTGTGATGCATGTCAAAGGGCCGGAAAAATAAGTCAACGTAATGAAATGCCACAAAATGTCATTCAAGTATGTGAAGTATTCGACGTTTGGGGTAATGACTTTATGGGTCCATTTCCAAAATCTCATAATAATCTCTACATTCTCCTTGCCATTGATTATGTATCTAAGTGGGCGGAAGCACAAGCTCTCACAACTAACGATACACGAGTTGTAGTCAACTTCTTAAAACGTCTTTTTGCAAGGTTCAGAACACCGAAAGCTTTAATAAGTTATCGGGGTACTCATTTATGTAATAATCAACTTGAGAAAGTTCTCAAAAGATATGGAGTAACTCATAAAATCTCAACCGCTTATCATCCACAAACAAGTGGACAATTTGAAAATACCAACCGAGCTTTAAAACGTATTGTAGAGAAAACTGTAGGATCAAATCCGAAGGAATGGTCCATAAAATTGGAGGATGCACTTTGGGCTTTTAAAACAGCCTACAAAACTCCAATTGGTACCACACCTTTTAAACTCGTTTACGGAAAAGCATGTAACCTTCCAGTAGAAATTGAGCACAAAGCATTTTGGGCTTTGAAGACATGTAATCTTGATTTACATGAAGCCGGACGTCTATGATTAAGTCAACTAAACGAATTAGTAGAATTAAGACATGATGCATATGAAAATTCGTTAATCTATAAGGAAAGAACGAAGAAATGGCATGATAAAAGAATCTGAAGTTCAAAAGAATTTAAGGAAGGAGACAGAGTTCTTCTTTTCAATTCAAGATTCAAGCTATTTCCTAGAAAATTGAAATCAAGATGGTATGGTCCATTCATAGTCAAAAGAGTTTTTCCATACGGAACAATAGAGTTAATAAATTCAAATGGGATTGAATTTAAAGTTAATAGTCACAGAGTTAAACATTACATAGATAATTTGATGGAAGTTGACAATGAAGTTAATCACAATTTCGACACCACAGCTAACTAAGTGTGGGGAGATTCGAATTTTTTAAGGGTAATATGAATTTATGTTAGAGTTAGATGTTCTGTTTTCGTGTAGTTCTCGAGAATGGAATTCGATTAGTCTTTCCCTAGCAGACCCTAAAGAACTAGTCTTCTCACTCCATTCTGAATTTTTGTGTTTTTAAGTTTTACGAGATGAAGAATTCCTTTGATTTGAACCATGGTCTACTACTACACGCTATGATTACTAAACGTAATAATAACACCTTCCCGAGTGAACTTGTATCATTCATAAGAGGCAAAATGGACGAAGTGAGGAAATAACTCAGGAAAGATCATCATAAGAAACATTTTGGTAAAGGAAAATCAAAATCCGCAACAAAAAGAAGAGCACGACACCTTGAAAGATGTCATAAATGCAGAAAATGGTCACATGAAGGGAAATGTTCGAACAATCAAACACATTCCAATACCGAGTTCGTTACTTTATGCAGAGAAGGACCGTTCATATGTTTAGAAGAAAAGTTATTGAAGAATCGAGGTTACGCTTATGCAGCAATGGAGAACCAAATCGAACGACTCTCCTATGAGTCGGCTAAAGTAGGTCTCTGAGAATTCTATCTCACAGGTAAGTATGTACAGTTTTTATTTGTTTTTATTTATTGCTTTTAACCTTTTGATAATAAACGCTGAATCGTTCGCTATAAAGTATTAAATTAATATTCAATAAAATTAGGTATGCGAAACCGAAATTATTGATATCATACAAAAATTTAATGCATCACTGCGAAATTTACCGTTTATTCAAAGGTATAAATATCTTTAATCAATCAATCCGAAATATTTCAGAAATTCGTCAGGTGCAAAACTAGGTAATATAGCCGGAATTACTTTACCCAAAAGAGGGACGTATATTTTTGTTAATATTTGATTGATTAAAGTGAGATAAAAGACCAAAAGATTTTCTATTTTATTTTTACCTTGTTTTCTAAAAAGTAATATATATCTATATTATTTTAAATATAAGTTTGTAATACTAATAAATTTAAATATTAATGATATTTGTATAAAATTTTATTAATATGCATTTTAAATTTTAGTTTGGTGTGAATTTAAAAACAAAAATGTACTTTATTTCATTAAGTTAAAAATTTGATATCTAAAATTCGTCGTAAGTTGAAGACTAGGTCGTTCAACCGAAATTGCTTTACCCGAGGGTGGGACGAAAAATTTTATTATCATTATTTTTAATTTTAATTTTATTGATTTAAAGTATGCCAAAAACATTAAAAAAACCTAAAAATCTTTGCTTTTAAAACAAACGCTTTAAAATGACAAATTTTAAAATTTTGTCGAGGGACGAACTAGTTAAACGTACCGAAACGCCCTCAAACTAGAAAGAAAAAAATGAAAAAAATATAATAATATCAGCAGTCGCGGAGGTTTTTGTGACCCCACTTCCGCAGTCGCGGAGCAATGAAAATCCAGAACAGTTAAACTGGTCGACAGACCAGTCCCAAACACACACATACACAATTTTCTGCAAAAATACACACAAAACACTCCCAAATTTGCGATTTTACACCATTTTTATCAAATCTTTTATAAAATCATGATGAGAAGAATCCTACCAAGAAGTTTTTCAAGAAGAACGGTAAATTTCTACACCAAACACTCTTTAATCCGGATTTTTAGTGTTCTTGAGCAAAATTATACCTAATTTGATTTTGATGATTTCTAGTCTAATTATGCTTAAATTGTTTGTATATTATGTGTAGTGACCCGAACTTTTCCATGTTTATATATATTAATTGAGATTGATATTTACATGATTAAATGTTTCCAACATGTTAAGCAATCAAACTTGTTAAGACTTGATTAATTGAAATAGGTTTCATATAGACAATTGACCACCCAAGTTGACCGGTGATTCACGAACGTTAAAACTTGTAAAAAAACTATATGATGACATATATATGGTTATATATATAGTTAACATGATATTATGATAAGTAAACATATCATTAATTATATTAACAATGAACTACATATGTAAAAACAAGACTACTAACTTAATGATTTTGAAACGAGACATATATGTAACGTTTATCGTTGTAACGACATTTAATGTATATATATCATATTAAGAGATATTCGTACATCATAATATCATGATAATATAATAATTTAAAATCTCTTTTGATATTATAAACATTGGGTTAACAACATTTAACAAGATCGTTAACCTAAAGGTTTCAAAACAACACTTACATGTAACGACTAACGATGACTTAACGACTCAGTTAAAATGTATATACATGTAGTGTTTTAATATGTATTTATACACTTTTGAAAGACTTCAATATACTTATCAAAATACTTCTACTTAACAAAAATGCTTACAATTACATTCTCGTTCAGTTTCATCAACAATTCTACTCGTATGCACCCGTATTCGTACTCGTACAATACACAGCTTTTAGATGTATGTACTATTGGTATATACACTCCAATGATCAGCTCTTAGCAGCCCATGTGAGTCACCTAACACATGTGGGAACCATCATTTGGCAACTAGCATGAAATATCTCATAAGATTACAAAAATATGAGTAATCATTCATGACTTATTTACATGAAAACAAAATTACATATCCTTTATATCTAATCCATACACCAACGACCAAAAACACCTACAAACACTTTCATTCTTCAATTTTCTTCATCTAATTGAACTCTCTCAAGTTCTATCTTCAAGTTCTAAGTGTTCTTCATAAATTCCAAAAGTTCTAGTTTCATAAAATCAAGAATACTTTCAAGTTTGCTAGCTCACTTCCAATCTTGTAAGGTGATCATCCAACCTCAAGAAATCTTTGTTTCTTACAGTAGGTTATCATTCTAATACAAGGTAATAATCATATTCAAACTTTGGTTCAATTTCTATAACTATAACAATCTTATTTCAAGTGATGATCTTACTTGAACTTGTTTTCGTGTCATGATTCTGCTTCAAGAACTTCGAGCCATCCAAGGATCCATTGAAGCTAGATCCATTTTTCTATTTTCCAGTAGGTTTATCCAAGGAAATTAAGGTAGTAATGATGTTCATAACATCATTCGATTCATACATATAAAGCTATCTTATTCGAAGGTTTAAACTTGTAATCACTAGAACATAGTTTAGTTAATTCTAAACTTGTTCGCAAACAAAAGTTAATCCTTCTAACTTGACTTTTAAAATCAACTAAACACATGTTCTATATCTATATGATATGCTAACTTAATGATTTAAAACCTGGAAACACGAAAAACACCGTAAAACCGGATTTACACCGTCGTAGTAACACCGCAGGCTGTTTTGGGTTAGTTAATTAAAAACTATGATAAACTTTGATTTAAAAGTTGTTATTCTGAGAAAATGATTTTTATTATGAACATGAAACTATATCCAAAAATTATGGTTAAACTCAAAGTGGAAGTATGTTTTCTAAAATGGTCATCTAGACGTCGTTCTTTCGACTGAAATGACTACCTTTACAAAAATGACTTGTAACTTATTTTTCCGACTAGAAACCTATACTTTTTTTGTTTAGATTCATAAAATAGAGTTCAATATGAAACCATAGCAATTTGATTCACTCAAAACGGATTTAAAATGAAGAAGTTATGGGTAAAACAAGATTGGATAATTTTTCTCATTTTAGCTACGTGAAAATTGGTAACAAATCTATTCCAACCATAACTTAATCAACTTGTATTATATATTATGTAATCTTGAGATACCATAGACACGTATACAATGTTTCGACCTATCATGTCGACACATCTATATATATTTCGGAACAACCATAGACACTCTATATGTGAATGTTGGAGTTAGCTATACAGGGTTGAGGTTGATTCCAAAATATGTATAGTTTGAGTTGTGATCAATACTGAGATACGTATACACTGGGTCGTGGATTGATTCAAGATAATATTTATCGATTTATTTCTGTATATCTAACTGTGGACAACTAGTTATAGGTTACTAACGAGGACAGCTGACTTAATAAACTTAAAACATCAAAATATATTAAAAGTGTTGTAAATATATTTTGAACATACTTTAATATATATGTATATATTGTTATAGGTTCGTGAATCAACAGTGGCCAAGTCTTACTTCCCGACGAAGTAAAAATCTGTGAAAGTGAGTTATAGTCCCACTTTTAAAATCTAATATTTTTGGGATGAGAATACATGCAGGTTTTATAAATGATTTACAAAATAGACACAAGTACGTGAAACTACATTCTATGGTTGAATTATCGAAATCGAATATGCCCCTTTTTATTAAGTCTGGTAATCTAAGAATTAGGGAACAGACACCCTAATTGACGCGAATCCTAAAGATAGATCTATTGGGCCTAACAAACCCCATCCAAAGTACCGGATGCTTTAGTACTTCGAAATTTATATCATATCCGAAGGGTGTCCCGGAATGATGGGGATATTCTTATATATGCATCTTGTTATTGTCGGTTACCAGGTGTTCACCATATGAATGATTTTTATCTCTATGTATGGGATGTGTATTGAAATATGAAATCTTGTGGTCTATTGTTACGATTTGATATATATAGGTTAAACCTATAACTCACCAACATTTTTGTTGACGTTTTAAGCATGTTTATTCTCAGGTGATTATTAAGAGCTTCCGCTGTCGCATACTTAAATAAGGACAAGATTTGGAGTCCATGCTTGTATGATATTGTGTAAAAACTGCATTCAAGAAACTTATTTTGTTGTAACATATTTGTATTGTAAACCATTATGTAATGGTCGTGTGTAAACAGGATATTTTAGATTATCATTATTTGATAATCTACGTAAAGCTTTTTAAACCTTTATTGATGAAATAAAGGTTATGGTTTGTTTTAAAAATGAATGCAGTCTTTGAAAAACGTCTCATATAGAGGTCAAAACCTCGCAACGAAACCAATTAATATGGAACGTTTTTAATCAATAAGAACGGGACATTTCAGTTGGTATCCGAGCGTTGGTCTTAGAGAACCAGAAAATTTGCATTAGTGTGTCTTATCGAGTTGTTAGGATGCATTAGTGAGTCTGGACTTCGACCGTGTTTTCTTTAAAAATGATTGCTTAACATTTTTGTTGGAAACTATATATTTTTAACATATGAATATTATGTGATATATTAATCTCTTAACGTGTTTGATATTATGTGATAGATGTCTACCTCTAGAACAAGTCCCATTGACTCACCTAATAATAATGAAGAGTCAAATGTAAATTGGAATGATTTGTGGACTGATTCACAAGTTCCCGAAGAGGAACCGGAAGAAGAGTCGGAACCGGAAGAAGAATCGGAACCGGAAGAAGAATCGGAACCGGATGAAGAAATAGAACCGGTGGGGGAAATAATAAAACGGTTAAGTAAAAGAAAATCCTCAACCAACCGACCAAAGTTAATTATGGTCAATGGTGTTTCCGCCAAGGAAGCAAAATATTGGGAGGATTACCAATTCTCCGATGAATCGGATTTCGACGAGAATTCCGATGATGTTATAGAAATTACCCCAACTGAATTTAAAAAGGCAAAAGAAAATAATAAGGGAAAGGGCATAAAAATAGAGAAATCTAATTCCAACCCCGATGAACTTTATATGTATCGTCAACCCCCGAAGTCCTTAAGTTGTAACAATGACCCGGGAACCTCTAAACCACCAGGTTTTTCTAAACCAATGTGGACAACGACGGCTCGTATTAGGGGAACATCATATATCCCTAGAAACTTGGCAAAACGAACCAAAACCGAAGAAGAAGAAACGAGCGAGTCGGAATAAGATAGTTGTATTCGTGTGGTGTAATATATGGAATATAGTGTTCTTATGCTTTATGATATATGTAAAAATTGCTTGTATTAATAAGTATTTTTTTTATGAATCTAACTCTTGTCTATTTTACAGTTTAAAAACACAAAATGGATAGACAACCCAATATTTTAAGAGACCTACCCGGAGACATGATTGATGAAATCTTGTCTAGAGTCGGCCAGAATTCTTCGGCACAACTATTTAAGGCGAGATCAGTTTGTAAGACATTCGAAGAACGTTCCAAGAATGTCTTGGTTTATAAGAGACTTTCGTTTGAAAGATGGGGGATATCACATTGGGAAACCCATAAGTTACGATGTGTTTACTTTGACGCATATATTGCGGGGAACCCAAATGCTATTTTACGCAACGGGTTAAGAAATTATTTTGACTCAATATATCCGAATATTGGACTTCGTGATTTAGAAAAAGCGGCTAACATGCAACATAAAGAAGCATGTTATGCTTACGGATTAGTAATGTTCGCTTCTCACCAAAGTGAGAACAAGAACATCGGGCTACAACTATTAAACAAAACGTTTCCACAAGTGACGGAGTCGGTAATTGGGGTAAGAAATGAGGTTTTTAGATTATTACGGGACTGTTGGACATTACGTAACCCTCGTCCCTTTGATGACGTTACAACACGCTGTCTTATCAACGGCCATAACGGTTATGTTGCACAAGACCAAGGATGGGAAGTAGTCCTAGTAAAACCAGAATGCATGACTTGTTTCTGGACGTATGAATTACGTGTCCTTATTGCCTTTGCCGAACGACTTGTGTACTAGCTAGAATTGTCTTCACAACTATCTTGTATCAAAGTTATTGTGTGCTATATTTCATGCTTTATGTAAAATAAGCGGTATTGTAAGTTTGTAAAATATTGTATAAAAGTTTGAATGCGAAATATTATTACAATCAGTTTTTCATATAGAATTGTAGTAGTTGAATTGTATATTAGCTACTAAGTATGAACTTAACGGGTAGGTACTACCCGAATTTAAACTTATAAAATGCTAATATGAAGAAAAAACTTTTATAAATGAGTTCATATTATGCTACGAAATACTATTAACTACTCTTAATATTCTGTATGATTAACTTGTTCCATTTAACTATTTTGAAGGAAATGGCACCGACTACTCGACACACCGTGAATATGAATGAAGAGGAATTCCGTACTTTTCTAGCTTCAAACATAGCCGCAGTACAGGCTGCGCTACATACCAACAATAACCTTGGATCTAGCAGTACAGGAAATCGTGTAGGATGCACCTACAAAGAATTCACTGCCTGCAAACCTTTGGAATTTGATGGAACCGAAGGACCGATCGGATTGAAACGGTGGACCGAGAAGGTCGAATCGGTGTTTGCCATAAGTAAGTGTACTGAAGAGGACAAAGTAAAGTACGCTACGCATACCTTCACAGGTTCTGCATTAACATGGTGGAATACCTATCTAGAGCAAGTGGGACAAGACGATGCGTACGCACTATCGTGGTCAGCATTCAAGCACTTGATGAACGAGAAGTACCGTCCCAGAACCGAGGTCAATAAGCTCAAGACAGAACTTAGAGGGTTACGAACCCAAGGATTTGATATTACCACGTACGAAAGACGATTCACAGAATTGTGCCTATTGTGTCCGGGAGCATTCGAAGATGAGGAAGAGAAGATCGACGCGTTTGTGAAAGGATTACCGGAAAGAATCCAAGAAGATATAAGTTCACACGAGCCCGCCTCCATACAACAGGCATGTAGAATGGCTCACAAACTAGTGAACCAGATTGAAGAAAGAATTAAAGAACAGACTGCTGAAGAGGCCAATGTGAAGCAAGTCAAAAGAAAGTGGGAGGAAAACGGTGATAAGAATCACCAATACAACAACAACAGCAATTACAACAATAATCGCAACAATTATCCCAACAATCGCAACATCAATCGCAACTACAACAAACGGCCCAACAATAACAACAACAACAACAACAACAGCAACTACAACAATCATCCCAACAACAATAATAACCGCAACAACAACAACAATCAGAAGCAACTATGCCAAAGGTGTGAAAAGAATCACTCGGGGTTCTGCACCAAATTTTGCAACAAGTGTAAAAGAAATGGTCATAGCGCGGCGAAGTGTGAGGTCTACGGACCAGGGGTTAATAGAACGAAAGGAACAAATGGTGTCGGAACGAGTAATGGCGGAGCAAGTAGTGTCGGAGCAAGTTATGCCAATGTAGTTTGTTATAAATGTGGAAAACCAGGCCACATTATTAGAAATTGCCCGAACCAGGAGAACACGAATGGACAAGGCCGTGGAAGAGTTTTCAATATTAATGCGGTAGAGGCACAGGAAGACCCGGAGCTTGTTACGGGTACGTTTCTTATTGACAATAAATCTGCTTACGTTTTATTTGATTCGGGTGCGGATAGAAGCTATATGAGTAGAGATTTTTGTGCTAAATTAAGTTGTCCATTGACGCCTTTGGATAGTAAATTTTTACTCGAATTAGCAAATGGTAAATTAATTTCAGCAGATAATATATGTCGGAATCGAGAAATTAAACTGGTTAGCGAAACATTTAAGATTGATTTGATACCAGTAGAGTTAGGGAGTTTTGATGTGATAATCGGTATGGACTGGTTGAAAGAAGTGAAAGCGGAGATCGTTTGTTACAAAAATGCAATTCGCATTATACGAGAAAAAGGAAAACCCTTAATGGTGTACGGAGAAAAGGGCAACACGAAGCTACATCTTATTAGTAATTTGAAGGCACAAAAACTAATAAGAAAAGGTTGCTATGCTGTTCTAGCACACGTAGAGAAAGTACAAACTGAAGAAAAGAGCATCAATGATGTTCCCATTGCAAAAGAATTTCCCGATGTATTTCCGAAAGAATTACCGGGATTACCCCCACATCGATCCGTTGAATTTCAAATAGATCTTGTACCAGGAGCTGCACCAATAGCTCGTGCTCCTTACAGACTCGCACCCAGCGAGATGAAAGAACTACAAAGCCAATTACAAGAACTTTTAGAGCGTGGTTTCATTCGACCAAGCACATCACCGTGGGGAGCTCCTGTTTTGTTTGTCAAGAAGAAAGATGGTACATTCAGGTTGTGTATCGACTACCGAGAGTTGAACAAACTTACCATCAAGAACCGCTACCCACTACCGAGAATCGATGACTTATTTGATCAACTACAAGGCTCGTCTGTTTATTCAAAGATTGACTTACGTTCCGGGTATCATCAAATGCGGGTGAAAGAAGATGATATTCCAAAGACTGCTTTCAGAACACGTTACGGTCATTACGAATTTATGGTCATGCCGTTTGGTTTAACTAATGCACCAGCTGTGTTCATGGACCTTATGAACCGAGTGTGTGGACCATACCTTGACAAGTTTGTCATTGTTTTCATTGATGACATACTTATTTACTCAAAGAATGACCAAGAACACGGTGAACATTTGAGAAAGGTGTTAGAAGTATTGAGGAAGGAAGAATTGTACGCTAAGTTTTCAAAGTGTGCATTTTGGTTGGAAGAAGTTCAATTCCTCGGTCACATAGTGAACAAAGAAGGTATTAAGGTGGATCCGGCAAAGATAGAAACTGTTGAAAAGTGGGAAACCCCGAAAACTCCAAAACACATACGCCAGTTTTTAGGACTAGCTGGTTACTACAGAAGGTTCATCCAAGACTTTTCCAGAATAGCAAAACCCTTGACTGCATTAACGCATAAAGGGAAGAAATTTGAATGGAATGATGAACAAGAGAAAGCGTTTCAGTTATTGAAGAAAAAGCTAACTACGGCACCTATATTGTCATTGCCTGAAGGGAATGATGATTTTGTGATTTATTGTGACGCATCAAAGCAAGGTCTCGGTTGTGTATTAATGCAACGAACGAAGGTGATTGCTTATGCGTCTAGACAATTGAAGATTCACGAACAAAATTATACGACGCATGATTTGGAATTAGGCGCGGTTGTTTTTGCATTAAAGACTTGGAGGCACTACTTATATGGGGTCAAAAGTATTATATATACCGACCACAAAAGTCTTCAACACATATTTAATCAGAAACAACTGAATATGAGGCAGCGTAGGTGGATTGAATTATTGAATGATTACGATTTTGAGATTCGTTACCACCCGGGGAAGGCAAATGTGGTAGCCGATGCCTTGAGCAGGAAGGACAGAGAACCCATTCGAGTAAAATCTATGAATATAATGATTCATAATAACATTACTACTCAAATAAAGGAGGCGCAACAAGGAGTTTTAAAAGAGGGAAATTTAAAGGATGAAATACCCAAAGGATCGGAGAAGCATCTTAATATTCAGGAAGACGGAACCCGGTATAGGGCTGAAAGGATTTGGGTACCAAAATTTGGAGATATGAGAGAAATGGTACTTAGAGAAGCTCATAAAACCAGATACTCAATACATCCTGGAACGGGGAAGATGTACAAGGATCTCAAGAAACATTTTTGGTGGCCGGGTATGAAAGCCGATGTTTCTAAATACGTAGGAGAATGTTTGACGTGTTCTAAGGTCAAAGCTGAGCATCAGAAACCATCAGGTCTACTTCAACAACCCGAAATCCCAGAATGGAAATGGGAAAACATTACCATGGATTTCATCACTAAATTGCCAAGGACTGCAAGTGGTTTTGATACTATTTGGGTAATAGTTGATCGTCTCACCAAATCAGCACACTTCCTACCAATAAGAGAAGATGACAAGATGGAGAAGTTAGCACGACTGTATTTGAAGGAAGTCGTCTCCAGACATGGAATACCAATCTCTATTATCTCTGATAGGGATGGCAGATTTATTTCAAGATTCTGGCAGACATTACAGCAAGCATTAGGAACTCGTCTAGACATGAGTACTGCCTATCATCCACAAACTGATGGGCAGAGCGAAAGGACGATACAAACGCTTGAAGACATGCTACGAGCATGTGTTATTGATTTCGGAAACAGTTGGGATCGACATCTACCGTTAGCAGAATTTTCCTACAACAATAGCTACCATTCAAGCATTGAGATGGCGCCGTTTGAAGCACTTTATGGTAGAAAGTGCAGGTCTCCGATTTGTTGGAGTGAGGTGGGGGATAGACAGATTACGGGTCCGGAGATTATACAAGAAACTACCGAGAAGATCATCCAAATTCAACAACGGTTGAAAACCGCCCAAAGTCGACAAAAGAGCTACGCTGACATTAAAAGAAAAGATATAGAATTTGAAATTGGAGAGATGGTCATGCTTAAAGTTTCACCTTGGAAAGGCGTTGTTCGATTTGGTAAACGAGGGAAATTAAATCCAAGGTATATTGGACCATTCAAGATTATTGATCGTGTCGGACCAGTAGCTTACCGACTAGAGTTACCTCAACAACTCGCGGCTGTACATAACACTTTCCACGTTTCGAATTTAAAGAAATGTTTTGCTAAAGAAGATCTCACTATTCCGTTAGATGAAATCCAAATCAACGAAAAACTTCAATTCATCGAAGAACCCGTCGAAATAATGGATCGTGAGGTTAAAAGACTTAAGCAAAACAAGATACCAATTGTTAAGGTTCGATGGAATGCTCGTAGAGGACCCGAGTTCACCTGGGAGCGTGAAGATCAGATGAAGAAGAAATACCCGCATCTATTTCCAGAAGATTCATCAACACCTTTAACAGCTTAAAATTTCGGGACGAAATTTATTTAACGGGTAGGTACTGTAGTGACCCGAACTTTTCCATGTTTATATATATTAATTGAGATTGATATTTACATGATTAAATGTTTCCAACATGTTAAGCAATCAAACTTGTTAAGACTTGATTAATTGAAATAGGTTTCATATAGACAATTGACCACCCAAGTTGACCGGTGATTCACGAACGTTAAAACTTGTAAAAAAACTATATGATGACATATATATGGTTATATATATAGTTAACATGATATTATGATAAGTAAACATATCATTAATTATATTAACAATGAACTACATATGTAAAAACAAGACTACTAACTTAATGATTTTGAAACGAGACATATATGTAACGTTTATCGTTGTAACGACATTTAATGTATATATATCATATTAAGAGATATTCGTACATCATAATATCATGATAATATAATAATTTAAAATCTCTTTTGATATTATAAACATTGGGTTAACAACATTTAACAAGATCGTTAACCTAAAGGTTTCAAAACAACACTTACATGTAACGACTAACGATGACTTAACGACTCAGTTAAAATGTATATACATGTAGTGTTTTAATATGTATTTATACACTTTTGAAAGACTTCAATATACTTATCAAAATACTTCTACTTAACAAAAATGCTTACAATTACATTCTCATTCAGTTTCATCAACAATTCTACTCGTATGCACCCGTATTCGTACTCGTACAATACACAGCTTTTAGATGTATGTACTATTGGTATATACACTCCAATGATCAGCTCTTAGCAGCCCATGTGAGTCACCTAACACATGTGGGAACCATCATTTGGCAACTAGCATGAAATATCTCATAAGATTACAAAAATATGAGTAATCATTCATGACTTATTTACATGAAAACAAAATTACATATCCTTTATATCTAATCCATACACCAACGACCAAAAACACCTACAAACACTTTCATTCTTCAATTTTCTTCATCTAATTGAACTCTCTCAAGTTCTATCTTCAAGTTCTAAGTGTTCTTCATAAATTCCAAAAGTTCTAGTTTCATAAAATCAAGAATACTTTCAAGTTTGCTAGCTCACTTCCAATCTTGTAAGGTGATCATCCAACCTCAAGAAATCTTTGTTTCTTACAGTAGGTTATCATTCTAATACAAGGTAATAATCATATTCAAACTTTGGTTCAATTTCTATAACTATAACAATCTTATTTCAAGTGATGATCTTACTTGAACTTGTTTTCGTGTCATGATTCTGCTTCAAGAACTTCGAGCCATCCAAGGATCCATTGAAGCTAGATCCATTTTTCTATTTTCCAGTAGGTTTATCCAAGGAAATTAAGGTAGTAATGATGTTCATAACATCATTCGATTCATACATATAAAGCTATCTTATTCGAAGGTTTAAACTTGTAATCACTAGAACATAGTTTAGTTAATTCTAAACTTGTTCGCAAACAAAAGTTAATCCTTCTAACTTGACTTTTAAAATCAACTAAACACATGTTCTATATCTATATGATATGCTAACTTAATGATTTAAAACCTGGAAACACGAAAAACACCGTAAAACCGGATTTACACCGTCGTAGTAACACCGCAGGCTGTTTTGGGTTAGTTAATTAAAAACTATGATAAACTTTGATTTAAAAGTTGTTATTCTGAGAAAATGATTTTTATTATGAACATGAAACTATATCCAAAAATTATGGTTAAACTCAAAGTGGAAGTATGTTTTCTAAAATGGTCATCTAGACGTCGTTCTTTCGACTGAAATGACTACCTTTACAAAAACGACTTGTAACTTATTTTTCCGACTAGAAACCTATACTTTTTTTGTTTAGATTCATAAAATAGAGTTCAATATGAAACCATAGCAATTTGATTCACTCAAAACGGATTTAAAATGAAGAAGTTATGGGTAAAACAAGATTGGATAATTTTTCTCATTTTAGCTACGTGAAAATTGGTAACAAATCTATTCCAACCATAACTTAATCAACTTGTATTATATATTATGTAATCTTGAGATACCATAGACACGTATACAATGTTTCGACCTATCATGTCGACACATCTATATATATTTCGGAACAACCATAGACACTCTATATGTGAATGTTGGAGTTAGCTATACAGGGTTGAGGTTGATTCCAAAATATGTATAGTTTGAGTTGTGATCAATACTGAGATACGTATACACTGGGTCGTGGATTGATTCAAGATAATATTTATCGATTTATTTCTGTATATCTAACTGTGGACAACTAGTTATAGGTTACTAACGAGGACAGCTGACTTAATAAACTTAAAACATCAAAATATATTAAAAGTGTTGTAAATATATTTTGAACATACTTTAATATATATGTATATATTGTTATAGGTTCGTGAATCAACAGTGGCCAAGTCTTACTTCCCGACGAAGTAAAAATCTGTGAAAGTGAGTTATAGTCCCACTTTTAAAATCTAATATTTTTGGGATGAGAATACATGCAGGTTTTATAAATGATTTACAAAATAGACACAAGTACGTGAAACTACATTCTATGGTTGAATTATCGAAATCGAATATGCCCCTTTTTATTAAGTCTGGTAATCTAAGAATTAGGGAACAGACACCCTAATTGACGCGAATCCTAAAGATAGATCTATTGGGCCTAACAAACCCCATCCAAAGTACCGGATGCTTTAGTACTTCGAAATTTATATCATATCCGAAGGGTGTCCCGGAATGATGGGGATATTCTTATATATGCATCTTGTTATTGTCGGTTACCAGGTGTTCACCATATGAATGATTTTTATCTCTATGTATGGGATGTGTATTGAAATATGAAATCTTGTGGTCTATTGTTACGATTTGATATATATAGGTTAAACCTATAACTCACCAACATTTTTGTTGACGTTTTAAGCATGTTTATTCTCAGGTGATTATTAAGAGCTTCCGCTGTCGCATACTTAAATAAGGACAAGATTTGGAGTCCATGCTTGTATGATATTGTGTAAAAACTGCATTCAAGAAACTTATTTTGTTGTAACATATTTGTATTGTAAACCATTATGTAATGGTCGTGTGTAAACAGGATATTTTAGATTATCATTATTTGATAATCTACGTAAAGCTTTTTAAACCTTTATTGATGAAATAAAGGTTATGGTTTGTTTTAAAAATGAATGCAGTCTTTGAAAAACGTCTCATATAGAGGTCAAAACCTCGCAACGAAACCAATTAATATGGAACGTTTTTAATCAATAAGAACGGGACATTTCATTATGCTTGTATAACCTAGATTGATGCTAGTTAACATTATTAGAAGTCTTAAACTACAAATTTTGAGTAATCTATAATTTGTGTTCTTGAGCAAAATTGGGGCTTTTGTGACGACCCGGAAATTTTCGACCAAATTTAAACTTTAATCTTTACATTATTCCGGCACGATAAGCAAAGTTTGTTAAGAATTTTAAACTGTGTTCATACATTCAATTAACCTCGACCAAGTTTCGACGATTCACGAACCAATGCATAAATGGATATGTTTATATATATATATATATATATATATATATATATATATATATATATATATATATATATATATATATATATATATATATATATATATATATATATATATATATATGTATGTATTATAATTTGAAAATATTAACAAAGTATTAAACGTATAATACTTTACATGAACGTATTTGTTTCAATATATTTATTTACGGAATTAAAAGATAATATCAAATGATTGAATTATTAGATACATTGAATTATGGCTACGAGTCTCTGTTAAGAGGTCCAATTTAATTTAGAAAACCTTTCCTTTTTAACAGTATCCGGAATATTTGGTAAAAGTGATTTACAAAAAGTTTCATTAACGAGAGTTAGTAAAAAGTTATTAATCATTTCCGTTTAAATTTCAAAAGTGTACTTTACTTTGATTAACTCGTGTCCCTTGCTAAATCAACTATTTAGTTTTCATATTAAAAACATTATTTGGTAAAATAACTACTATTATTTAAAACGAGTTATATTATATAAAACGAACTTTGAAATGTAATTAGTTTTGAAAGACTAAATATTATATCATTAGATAAATATTTCAAACATATATATTATGTACAAATTTACAATTCTAAAATATATATATATATATATATATATATATATATATATATATATATATATATATATATATATATATATATATATATATATATATATATCTTAACTTAGTCATAAAACGTCCTGATTTAAAATAATATATTTTGATAAACAACGAGTCACTGATTTATATAAGTAAATGACCACAACGCTCAATTTTATAAGTTACATTTTTTATAAGATAATTTATTGATAAGTAAGTTAAATGATTAATAAAGGTACACGTCGCATAACGTAAAAGGCTAGTTTTCTAAACGCACGAAAGTGCGCTCGAAAAACCGAAAGTGGTACATGAGTCGAGTGACAACGTACGAGTCATTTGAACAAAAATTACATTTTTACTATGCACATAAATATAATATAATATTTAATTAATTCTAAAGATTAAATATATTATATATTAAATAATATATAAATCTATGTATTACATATGAAACGGGTGTCGGTAATGAAAGAAATTGGATACCAGCTATGTTATCAAATCATGCGATCGCATGTATGAACATACACATCCCATGCGATCGCATGGGATGGTTGGATTGGTTAGATAGTATAAAACGTACGAAGTTGGTCTAGTTGATCTATCTATCTCGATCTCTTTACACACAAAAATATATATATTATATATTATTATTATTATTATTATTAAAGATTATTATTATTATTATTCTTAATATTGTTACTAGTAGTATTAAGAGCGATATTATTAGTATTTATACAAAAAATACTACGACGGAGTGTTGATGGAGTAATTTAAAAATAGATTTTTCGAGTAGGATAGGGCTAAGGAAATTATGGGTTATAGCTATGGAGGTGATGGGTATGGTTCATGGGTATGTTCGTGAGGTCAATTTAGTGTTTATCATCTCTGTTGCATCTACGTACATTTCCTGCAATATTGAATCTCAATATTGATACGTGAGTACTCGTAATTTAATTTTTACATACTAATAGTGTATCCCTGACTAGTGCTCGAGTATATAGGATTATGCATGCTTGTACTTTTGATATTGCCCTTAGATAGGTTATGTTGAATCTTGAATTAGTTACATATACGGTTGAGATAAGGTATAAGATATGCTTGTCGTTGGAAAGCTAGCAAAAAATTAAGAACTTTTCATTTATATATCGAATGACTTCGATGAACGGATTAGAAGTTATAGTCAATTGAATTTTTATATTATTATTAAAAATGATTATTATTATTATCGTTGTTATTATCGTCATTATAGTTTTTATCTAATTATTATTATTATTATTATTATTATTATTATTATTATTATTATTATTATTATTATTATTATTATTATTATTATTATTATTATTATTATTATTATTATCATCATCATCATCATCATTATCAATATCAATAAAAGGTATTATCATTAAAAATTGTTATTTTTATTATTATTATTATCATTAAAGTTATAATTAAGTATTATCATTAATATTATCATAATATTTATTATCATTAGTATTATTATAATTAAAAACTAATATTAGTAACACCTAATTATTATGATTACTATTATTATCATTAACATGAACGCGCTATAAAAGACGATTAAAAGCTATTAAACAAATCGATTAGGAAATAATGTGTATGTGTATCTTGATGAAATTAAAATATTGTAAGATATTGATTTAGATAAAATTATCGTTCTTAGTATTTTTATCATTACTATTATTAAATGTATCGTTAGTATTAAAACTATCATTTTAACAAAAATTATCATTTTAAATGAAATGTCATTGTTATTATAAAATATCGATATTATTATCATTTTAAATAAAAATATTATTTTAAAGTTAATATTAAAAAGTATCGTAAATATTAAAGTTATCATAAATAGAATTAACATTTTATCATAATATCATTTTTAGTAAATATAAATATTGATATTTTTATTAATAGAATAATAATTATTATTATTACAAAATAATACAACTTTTACTTATTATTATTAACAATGTTATTTTTATCAAATAAATATGTAATACAGATAATATAATTACCTTAACCTATCATAATATTTTTTGAACTTTATTACTTAAGATATATAAAAGTATATTTTTGTATAAAATTTTATTTATTAATAAATGAATTATATTATTTACTCTAATAAATCTTTTAAATATATTTAATAAATATAAAACAACGATATTTAAACTATATAATAATCATGTATAAATTTTGGAAATCATTTTGGGTCAAATTGACTTTTGTTGACTTTCGCATATTTAGTCTCGAGCATTAGGATTGTGGTACACTATGACATAACCTAAATTGTTAGACAAATATTGACCAACATATAAATATATATAATTAATATAGGTTCGTGAATCCAAGGCTAACCTTGCACTTATTCAATGACGTTAAATGTATTTTTACTATGAAATACAGTATGGTGAGTTTCATTTGCCTTTTTACCCTTTATATTTTTGGGCTGAGAATACATGCGAAATTTTTATAAATGTTTTACGAAATAGACACAAGTAATTGAAACTACATTATATTGTTGAATGATCGAAGCTGAATATGCCCCTTTTGCTTGGTAGCCTAAGAATTAGTAAACTGATCTACTAATTGACTCGAATCCTAAAGAAAGATCTATTGGGCCTAACAAACCCCATCCAAAGTACCGGATGCTTTAGTACTTTGAATTCATTTTTATCATGTCCGATGGATGTCTCGGAATGGTAGGGGATATTCTTATATGCATCTTGTTAATGTCGGTTACCAGCTGTTCAATCCATATGAATGATTTTTGTCGCTATGCATGGGACGTATATTTATGAGAAATGGAAATGAAATTCTTGTGGTCTATTAAAATGATGGAAATGAATGATTATGATAAACTAATGAACTTACCAACCTTTTGGTTGACACTTTAAAGCATGTTTATTCTCAGGTATGAAAGAAATCTTCCGCTTTGCATTTGTTCATTTTAAGGATATTACTTGAAGTCATTAACGGCATATTTCAAAGAACGTTGCATTCGAGTCATTGAGTTCATCAAAGATTATTATTAAGTCAATTTATCATTGCATAGTGGATATTATGAAATGGTAGGCATGCCTGTTAATTATCGATGTAAAGAAAGTTTGTCTTTTAAGAATGAATGCAATGTTTGTAAAATGTATCATATAGAGGTCAAATACCTCGCGATGTAATCATATGTTATTGTCTTCGTTCTTATGGATTAGGACGGGTCTTTACATGTGGTATCAGAGATGGTTTAAGCTGTGTCGTCGGCTTAATCATAGAGGGGGTTCTCACAGTGTTAGCTGTGACGAAACATTGGCTCTTACTCCTCGCGGTCCGAATATGGTTGGTTTTGCCGAGAGGCATGGCCGTAAAATCAGTGTCTGAGGTACGCTCAGTGGTCACCAGGCGGTTAGCTGGGAAGGCACTGAGTGGGATGCGTCCCCACTATTTACATGTGGTATCAGAGCGGTGGTCTTAGCGAACCAGGTCTGCATTAGTGTGTCTAACTGATAAGTCGTTTGGATGCATTAGTGAGTCTGGACTTCGACCGTGTCTGCATGTCAAAAGTTTTGCTTATCATTTTGTGTCGAAAATTACCTACTTATCATCCTTAGGAAATTACCTGCTTATCCTTCTTAGTCTAGACACATCTTATTGCATTGATTGCATGAATAGTGTATAGACAAAAATTCATATCTTAGCGTATCTGCTAATTCATATCTTAGCGTATCTGTTACTGTAAACTTTGCCTGACATATCCCGTAAATTCCTCCGTAATCTAAGAAATCTTTTGCTCTATATATATATAGATATCCTATGTAAATAGAATACCATACGATAGCCAGAAAATCATTTCATATCGAAAAATCCTTTATTCAATCGTACGAAATGGAATTCGTCATCAGTTCAAGTCACTCAGATTTTGAAATGGAATCTCACTCAAGCTCCAAAAGCAGTGTGACCGGAATGGATCAACCAATCAGCCATTATCTATTCTAGATAAATTGGGGATGGGTTCGTAGCCTCCTCAATCATTGGAGATAAGAAGAAGGTGATCCCTTCCATCCACCACATTGCCCTCTTGGTGATGAACCTGAAGCACTTACCGGCAAACCTGTTCGAGACACTATTTTCTCTTTCATTTCCAGAGTATCTCGTCACGATTACATACTACATCAAATTTTAGATTTTATTTATCCGCTCATCTGAACCGACAATCACCCCGGTGTAATAGAAGAAGTCAACGAGCTTCACGCTCAGGTAGTGACTTTAGAGAATATGGTGCAAAGGTTACAAACACCAGCAGCAGCACCAGCAGCATAACCAGTATCACTATCATCAACACCAACAGTAACATTACACCCCCAACCAAAACCGCGTCGTAAACCTCAACATTACAAACTGTTCCACATGCACCAATGTCATACGCTCTGTAGATGCCAAGAGATACCACCAACAACAAACGATGAAGTGCTGATTCATAACTTCATTGGAGAAACATTTTGCAACGATTATATAATCTCTAAAGTCTTAGAGATTATCTATTCTAACCCTAACCAGAAATCAGATGAGTGAACCAAAATGATAGAAGGAAGAGTAGAAACCCTAACAAGAATGATGCGTGATTCACAAGCTAGACTTGTTTTACCAACAGCATCAACAGTACCGTAGCATCACCAGCACCATGTAGCGACCCGACCAAATCATGTTTGACGGCGCCGTCTACTTAGGTCCCGTTACGTGGTCATAAGTCTTTAAGACAAAGTTTGACCAAAATATGTCGCCTTCATTTCAAAATAAAGATTGTTCCCAAAGTTTACAAGAATTGTTCAACCAATAGTTAAGTTACAACGTTATAATACGAATGAAATCTAGGCGACACGGTTTAAAGTAAAGTCAAAAGACGCTCCATGAAATGCACATATACTCGACATCCAATGCAAGTATCAAATAATGAGCGGAAGCATGTATCATGTATCGTTCAAGGACCTGAGAAAAACATAGAAATCTGTCAACGAAAACGTTGGTGAAATCATAGGTTTAAGTAAGTAAGTACAAGTGAACCACAAGATTTGCATCAATGAAATAATAGTAATACATTCCAAAAGTTTGTTTCACGAGCACCCAATTATCAAAGCTTAACATTCCTTCCATTGTATACCCCATCAATTAGTGCTAGAACAAACACTGATTCTCGAAAATATATTTCATCCGTAGACGGTAGCGAACCGTCAGAGATGAGGGTTGTCAACCCATATGGCCATATAACATAAGTTCTCGCTTACACCCGGCAAGTGTAACTAATGATAATCGAATTGAGGATTTTTGTTCTAAACTCGTATGTAGAATGTTTGTTTTCCCGTTCTTGTGTTCACTTAGTTCAAAAGAATCGTTTATGTTTTCTCATCCCAAATATAAGTTCAAAAAGAGTAAAAGTGGGACTATGATCTCACCTTGAGTGCACGAGTAGTAAAGTACTTCAACAAGTAATCGTGTGCAAAGAACAATGCTAATCTTGACCTAAACAATAGGTTGTATCAATAACGGTAAACACGATAGGTCAAAGATGTTCAATTAGTCCTATGGCTCGTTACGACTCGATTATGTAGCATGTGAATCAAATTGTCATGTTTCATGCAAGGTACAAGTATAAAAAAACATGTTAGAACGATTGCACAAATATTTGGTTAAGTTTGATTAAAAGTCAACTTGGTCGGGTCAAAGTCAACGAAAAAGTCAACATGTTCGGGTCGGGTCCCGAACTATTTTTCTGAGGTTTTTAATCATATATGAGCATGTTAGAACAAGTTTCATGTGAATCGGAGGTCCGTAGTATGCCAAACATTTTCCATAAAATGGACACCGGAGACAGAAGCTGGGCACGGCTTATGCCGCGCCGCGGCACCCTTCTGTCGCGCCGCGACAATAGGCGGGTGCTGGTGCCTGGTCTGTTTCACTTGTCCAACTTGATCCAAACTTCAAATAAGCATAAAACGCAAACCACAAACACTTAGGACTCGCACCTTATATCGTTGGAAAGCTCTTTTGACATAGAATGCAACTAAACAAGTTTAACAATCAAAAACCTCATTTGTAACAACCGAGTTTTCCAACCAAGTGATCATTCAATGCCCACCTTAATGCTTCCAACTCACCAATGCACATTTAATGATTTGGGCATTCAATGCATACATATGACATGCCATTTTGTAGGTAATGGAGCATACAATACAACTAACAACTTACTAACAACAATTCATGGCAATCAATGCATCAAATAATCACTTCAAGTTCTTCAAACCCTAACTCAATTCCACCACAAATCAATAATCAAGTTCATGAAGTTTTCTAAGGCAACCTACACATCAAATTGAAGCTAGTGATGCTAGTAACACAATTAAAATATCAACTTTCAACATCTAACAACATATGATCATCCAAAATTCAAGAACAACACACCAAAATTCAAGTTCATGCTAGTTACACTAAAACAACGAGATCGAGCATATAAATCATATATTCATGTTAGACTTGAGCCATAGACACTAATTAACACTTTTATAAGTTAAAAACATCAAGAACACAAAATCTAGTGATTTTAGAAAGTTACCCAAATGAGATGAAGTTGGTACCAAAATGAAGAGGATGAAGAGAGGATCACGAATATGTAATTTATTTGGTTGCTAGCTCCCTAATCCGGATTTAGATGATGAATGAATGAGAAAGGAAATTGGGTGTGTTCTTGCTAGAGAGAAAGAGAGAGAGAGAGGGAGATGGTAATGAATGGGTGAAAGGGGGTTGACCCTTTGACCTAGTCAAGGGTTTGATCCCTTGTCAAGTTTAGTCCCTCAACTTTCGTTCGGGTGCGGGAATTACCTAAACGAGATAATTTAAAACGCGTATCAATGGGAGATGTTATAAACATATAACGGACTTTATATTAGTATAACGGAAAAGTAAATGGAAAAAGGCGGGATGTTACATTACCTACTCCTTAAAAGAAATTTCGTCCCGAAATTTAAGTAGGCGTAGTAGTCGTTGTTTCTTCCTCGAGATCTTGCGTTTCTGAATTCACGAATAGATGAGGATACTTCCTTTGCATTTGATCTTGTCTTTCCCAAGTAAACTCGGGTCCCCTTTTGGCGTTCCAACGGACTTTAACAATCGGGATTCAGCTTTGTTTCAATGTCTTGACGGAGGTGTCCACAATTTCAACCGGTTCCTCCACAAAATGAAGCTTGTCATCAATAGTAAGTTCCTCAAGAGGGATGATGATATCGGGTTCGGCAAGACACTTTTTCAAGTTAGATACATGGAAGGTAGGATGAACGGAACTCAGTTGGGGCGGAAGGTCTAAACGATAAGCAACGGTTCCAATACGCTCCAAGATTTCGAAAGGACCAATATACCGCGGATTTAGCTTCCCGCGTTTACCAAAACGGATTACACCCTTCCAAGGTGCGACTTTTAACATTACTCGGTCACCGACTTGAAATTCAAGATCGTTGCGTCGTTTGTCGGTATAGCTCTTTTGACGACTTCGGGCCGTCCTAAGCCTATCTCGGATTTGAACGATTTTCTCGGTGGTTTCGTGAATGAGTTCGGGTCCGGTGAATTTCACGTCGCCTACCTCGGCCCAACAAAGAGGTGAACGACATTTGCGGCCATATAGCGCTTCAAAAGGTGCGGCTTTAATACTCGCGTGATAACTATTGTTGTAAGAGAACTCGGCGAGAGGTAAGTGCTTGTCCCAAGCTTTTCCGAAATCAACCACGCAAGCTCGTAACATGTCCTCTAAGGTTTGAATTGTACGTTCGCTCTGTCCATCGGTTTGAGGATGATATGCGGTGCTCATGTCTAAACGCGTTCCCAACGCTTCTTGCAATGTACGCCAAAATCTAGAAACGAAACGGCCATCTCGGTCAGAGATAATCGATAATGGTACACCGTGTCGGGCTACGATCTCCTTAATGTAAAGTTGTGCAAGTTTCTCCATTTTGTCCGTTTCTTTCATGGCAAGGAAGTGTGCGGATTTGGTGAGACGGTCAACAATAACCCAAATGGTATCATAACCGCCCGTCGTTTTTGGTAGTTTGGTGATAAAATCCATTGTTATCCTTTCCCACTTCCATTGCGGAATCTCGGGTTGTCGAAGTAGTCCGGACGGTCTTTGGTGTTCGGCTTTGACTTTGGAACATGTCAAGCACTTGGAAACATAAGTAGCTACGTCCCTTTTGATGTTCGGCCACCAATATAGTTGTTTAAGGTCGTGGTACATCTTATTGGCACCGGGGTGAATCGAGTATCGTGACTTATGGGCTTCATCTAAAATAAGGCTTCGTAGGTCCCCATAACTAGGCACCCAAATCCTTCCGGCGTAATATCGGAGTCCGGTCTCCCTAATTTCGAATCGAGAGACGAGAATGTTCAAGAGCTCGTGTGAAAGGTTTTCATCCTTGAGAGCCTCATCTTGGGCTACCCGAATTTGGCTATTAAGGTTGGTGTGAATGGTGATGTTTAAAGCTCGGACACGGAGAGGCACCGCTCTTTCTTTTCGACTTAAGGCATCGGCTACTACATTTGCCTTCCCGGGATGGTAACGAAGCTCGCAATCGTAATCGTTTAAGGTTTCAATCCACCTTCGTTGTCTCATGTTTAGTTGTTTTTGATCGAAAATGTGTTGAAGGCTTTTGTGATCGGTGAAGATAGTACTCTTGGTTCCATAAAGATAGTGTCTCCACATTTTAAGTGCAAAGACAACGGCTCCGAGTTCGAGATCATGTGTCGTATAGTTTCGTTCATGAATTTTGAGTTGTCGAGAAGCATAAGCAACGACTTTCGTTCGTTGCATCAATACACACCCAAAACCATGTTTTGAGGCATCGCAATATACAACAAAGTCATCATTGCCTTCGGGAAGTGACAAGATAGGAGCGGTGGTTAGCTTCGTTTTCAAGATTTGGAATGAGGATTCATGTTCGGTCGCCCAAATGAATTTCTTTCCCTTGTGAGTCAATGCGGTTAGAGGACGTGCAACCAAAGAGAAATTTTCGATGAATCTACGATAGTACCCGGCGAGACCCAAAAATTGACGAATGTGAGTAGGAGTAGTAGGAGTCTCCCATTTGCTAATGGCTTCGATTTTCATTGGATCGACTTTAATACCTTGGTCACTTACAACATGACCAAGAAATTGAACTTCCTTTAACCAAAATTCACACTTGGAGAATTTGGCATAGAGTTGTTCTTGTCTTAAAAGTTCAAGCACAAGTCGGAGATGTTGTTCGTGCTCTTCTTCATTTTTAGAATAAATCAATATGTCATCGATGAACACAATAACGAATTTATCGAGATACGGTTTGCACACGCGGTTCATAAGATCCATGAACACCGCCGGTGCGTTAGTGAGACCAAATGGCATGACAAGGAATTCATAACTACCATAACGAGTTCGGAAAGCGGTTTTGGAGACATCTTCCCCCTTAACCCTCAATTGATGATAACCCGAGCGGAGATCGATTTTCGAATATACACAAGACCCTTGTAGTTGATCAAAGAGGTCATCGATGCGAGGAAGAGGATATCGGTTCTTAACCGTCAATTTATTTAGTTCACGATAATCAATGCACATTCGTAGGGATCCGTCTTTCTTTTTAACAAACAAAATCGGAGCGCCCCAAGGTGAATGGCTAGGTTGGATAAAACCTCGATCAAGTAGTTCTTGGATTTGACTTTGCAATTCTTGCATTTCAGATGGAGCGAGTCTATATGGTGCACGTGCTACGGGTGCGGCTCTCGGAATAAGATCGATTTGGAATTCAACTGGTCGATGAGGCGGAAGACCCGGCAATTCGTCGGGAAATACATCGGAATAGTCACTAACAATTGGCACATCATCGATGTGCTTCTCATCGGACTCGACTTTCTTAACGTGAGCAAGGATCGCAAAACAACCCTTACGGAGTAGTTTTCTAACTTTAACACACGAAACGAGGTTGAGTCCGGTGCAACTCTTATCGCCATAGACGATCAAAGGTTCACCATTCTCGATAGGAATTCGGATTGCGTTAAGATCACAAAGAATGTGAGATTTCGTTTTGACTAACCAATTCATACCGATTATTACATCAAAGCTTCCTAGTTCCATGGGTATCAAATCAATTTGAAATTCCTTACCCAAAATGTTTATCGTACACCCCCGGTAATATGTGTCGGCACTTAATAGTTTCCCGTTAGCCACTTCAATGGAATAAGTGGTATCTAATGGAAGAGGTGGAGTGCTAAAAGAATGAGTCAAAGTCTTGGATACAAAGCATTTATCGGCACCTGAATCGAATAAGCAAGAGACATAAGAATTGTTGAGAAGAAACGTACCCGTGACTAGTTCAGTGTCATCCCGGGCTTCCTCGGTGTTGATGTTGAAAGCTCGGCCGCGCGTGTTGGGGTTACCTTTCTTCTTTGGGCATGCATTTCTATAATGACCTGTTTGACCACATTCGTAACAAGTGCCCATCTTTGGTGCATTGGGCCACTTTCGAGCAACGGGAGTGGCACTTTTACAATCGTTGGCCTTATGACCAACTCCTTGGCACCGGTGGCAAATTAACTTGCCACATTCACCAAAGTGATGTTTGTTGCATTTGTTGCAAAGAGGTAGGTTCCCGGCATAACCCCTCTTGCCGTCGGAGGTGTAAGGCTTCTTAGCAAAGTTGTTGTTGCTTGATTGGGAAGGTTCCCACTTTCTTTTGTTGCCGCCCGATTTATCCTCGGCCTTAGGTGCCGGAACTACGATTTCGTCAACCGTTTCAATTAGTTGGCGAGCCATGTTCATAGCGGCTTGATGAGTAGTGGGTTTGGATGACATCACCCCTTGTTTGATGCTTTTTGGAAGACCGAGCATGTAGAGCTCAATCCTTTGAGATTCGGGGTTAACAAGATTAGGACACATCAAGGATAGTTCGGCGAAGCGTTGATTATAAGCTTTAAGATCGTTTCCGACCGCTTTCAAAGCTCTTAGTTCTTCCTCAAGCTTTCGGGTTTCTTCGCGCGGAAAATATTCAACAATCATCTTTTCCTTTAGATCGGCCCAAGAGAGGGCATGAGCTTCATCGGTACCCACCGATTGAACATAGGTGTTCCACCATGTTAGAGCAATTTCGGAGAAAGTGTGAGTGGAGTATTTGACCTTGTCTTGGTCCCGACAACCGCTTATGCTAAAGACGGCTTCCGTTTGCTCAAACCATCGGGTGAGCACGACCGGTCCCCCGGTTCCATCAAAAGTGTGAGGTTTGCACCCCATGAAAGCTTTATAGGAGCATCCCTCGTTTGAGTTTCCGGCTCCATTGTTGTTGTTGTTGTTTTTGTTGTTGTTGTTGTTGTTGTTGTTATTATTATTGTTGTTGGATGAGTGACCGGCCATGGCCGCATCTACGGCGGTAGCTATCATCCGTTCGAGAGCTTGTTCGGGAGTTTCATTGCGGCGTACACGACGAGGAGCCATTGTTCCTTCAAGACACAAGAATATCATTGATTAGTATTCTCAATAATACTAACCGTGATATAGAATAAAGATAAAGAGAAGTTTTTCCTCGACTCGCCTTAAATTCTTTATGTCATAATGTCGGAACGTTCATATGAGTCACCGTAATATAATCCCGGAAATTATATTACCCTGATTGATATGTGCATTCGACATCATTTCATATAGTCAAGGTGGCGCGTCAATCAAATTAAACAACGTGAGATTAAGATGAACTAAGAGTAGATATGAGTAGAAGCGTTCGAGTATAAATGCACAAGTAGTCAAGTAATTCCTACTTCAAGTCTATATGCCGGTTGTAGTCTAGACTCACTAATGTACCCTATGACTCGGGGTTGACACCAATGAACTCTAAATCCCTACAACCAACGCTCTGATACCATCTGTAGCGACCCGACCAAATCATGTTTGACGGCGCCGTCTACTTAGGTCCCGTTACGTGGTCATAAGTCTTTAAGACAAAGTTTGACCAAAATATGTCGCCTTCATTTCAAAATAAAGATTGTTCCCAAAGTTTACAAGAATTGTTCAACCAATAGTTAAGTTACAACGTTATAATACGAATGAAATCTAGGCGACACGGTTTAAAGTAAAGTCAAAAGACGCTCCATGAAATGCACATATACTCGACATCCAATGCAAGTATCAAATAATGAGCGGAAGCATGTATCATGTATCGTTCAAGGACCTGAGAAAAACATAGAAATCTGTCAACGAAAACGTTGGTGAAATCATAGGTTTAAGTAAGTAAGTACAAGTGAACCACAAGATTTGCATCAATGAAATAATAGTAATACATTCCAAAAGTTTGTTTCACGAGCACCCAATTATCAAAGCTTAACATTCCTTCCATTGTATACCCCATCAATTAGTGCTAGAACAAACACTGATTCTCGAAAATATATTTCATCCGTAGACGGTAGCGAACCGTCAGAGATGAGGGTTGTCAACCCATATGGCCATATAACATAAGTTCTCGCTTACACCCGGCAAGTGTAACTAATGATAATCGAATTGAGGATTTTTGTTCTAAACTCGTATGTAGAATGTTTGTTTTCCCGTTCTTGTGTTCACTTAGTTCAAAAGAATCGTTTATGTTTTCTCATCCCAAATATAAGTTCAAAAAGAGTAAAAGTGGGACTATGATCTCACCTTGAGTGCACGAGTAGTAAAGTACTTCAACAAGTAAACGTGTGCAAAGAACAATGCTAATCTTGACCTAAACAATAGGTTGTATCAATAACGGTAAACACGATAGGTCAAAGATGTTCAATTAGTCCTATGGCTCGTTACGACTCGATTATGTAGCATGTGAATCAAATTGTCATGTTTCATGCAAGGTACAAGTATAAAAAAACATGTTAGAACGATTGCACAAATATTTGGTTAAGTTTGATTAAAAGTCAACTTGGTCGGGTCAAAGTCAACGAAAAAGTCAACATGTTCGGGTCGGGTCCCGAACTATTTTTCTGAGGTTTTTAATCATATATGAGCATGTTAGAACAAGTTTCATGTGAATCGGAGGTCCGTAGTATGCCAAACATTTTCCATAAAATGGACACCGGAGACAGAAGCTGGGCACGGCTTATGCCGCGCCGCGGCACCCTTCTGTCGCGCCGCGACAATAGGCGGGTGCTGGTGCCTGGTCTGTTTCACTTGTCCAACTTGATCCAAACTTCAAATAAGCATAAAACGCAAACCACAAACACTTAGGACTCGCACCTTATATCGTTGGAAAGCTCTTTTGACATAGAATGCAACTAAACACAATTTAACAATCAAAAACCTCATTTGTAACAACCGAGTTTTCCAACCAAGTGATCATTCAATGCCCACCTTAATGCTTCCAACTCACCAATGCACATTTAATGATTTGGGCATTCAATGCATACATATGACATGCCATTTTGTAGGTAATGGAGCATACAATACAACTAACAACTTACTAACAACAATTCATGGCAATCAATGCATCAAATAATCACTTCAAGTTCTTCAAACCCTAACTCAATTCCACCACAAATCAATAATCAAGTTCATGAAGTTTTCTAAGGCAACCTACACATCAAATTGAAGCTAGTGATGCTAGTAACACAATTAAAACATCAACTTTCAACATCTAACAACATATGATCATCCAAAATTCAAGAACAACACACCAAAATTCAAGTTCATGCTAGTTACACTAAAACAACGAGATCGAGCATATAAATCATATATTCATGTTAGACTTGAGCCATAGACACTAATTAACACTTTTATAAGTTAAAAACATCAAGAACACAAAATCTAGTGATTTTAGAAAGTTACCCAAATGAGATGAAGTTGGTACCAAAATGAAGAGGATGAAGAGAGGATCACGAATATGTAATTTATTTGGTTGCTAGCTCCCTAATCCGGATTTAGATGATGAATGAATGAGAAAGGAAATTGGGTGTGTTCTTGCTAGAGAGAAAGAGAGAGAGAGAGGGAGATGGTAATGAATGGGTGAAAGGGGGTTGACCCTTTGACCTAGTCAAGGGTTTGATCCCTTGTCAAGTTTAGTCCCTCAACTTTCGTTCGGGTGCGGGAATTACCTAAACGAGATAATTTAAAACGCGTATCAACGGGAGATGTTATAAACATATAACGGACTTTATATTAGTATAACGGAAAAGTAAATGGAAAAAGGCGGGATGTTACACACCATCAGTATCGTCAGCTTCATCAGCCCTAGCAGCACCTATAACATCACAAGCTCCAACAATTCAAGAATCACCATGGACATTATTACAAATCAACAAGTATGTCATATCAACAAAATATGAAGTATTAACTCATTTCCACTGAAGGATTTATATGTATATCTTATATATATAAATTTCCAAACCATAATAAATCTTTCCGTACTAAGCTATTATGTGTGAATCTTAACTATGCGGTTAATTCATATTACAAATATGCAATAATGTACGTCCTTCGCCCGCAACTTAACCATCGTTAACTACAATCTCTGTCTCAATTCAACAAATTCCAATTCATAATAAATCAAGTATATATTTGATTTTACACTTTCATCATCGATGTACCCGAAACTTTTCAGATAACATCATTCGTACTTTGCGAAGTTCACAAGAATTTAACGAAAACTAACATCACGCCTCAACAAATAACGAAGTATTGATTCATAATTTCAATATTATTGAAGAAATACTTATGTAATCTCTAAAGCCTTCAAGGGATTATTCAATTCTGGTTCTAACCGTAAATCGAATGAGTTTAATTTAGTATTAACTCATTGAAATCTATGTTATATCTGAATAGAATATATACATATATATTTTCATAAAGACTGTAATAAAATTCTTTTGTACAAAATATTAATTGTGAAATTTTTTTAACGGGTAGGTAATACCCGAGAGATATATATATTCACAATTAATATGTTACATTCTTTTAATCTGATTAAGAAAATTATCAACTATATTTCCTACTTTCACAATAATATACATTCTTTCATAGCAATCAAAACAACAATACTCATTCAAATCCAATTACATATTCTGATTTTGAAACCTCAGAATTCAATTCGAGATATAACCGGTACCATCATTTTTAGATTCCTACATCTTTCAAAGCTATACTTTGACTTTAAAACTGTGTTAGAACATCAAATGTATATTAACGATTACAATCTATGTTCAAACCCTTTGAAAATTTATGAAGTCACTTCAAATAATGAGCAATCGAGATGATGATCCAACCACATATTACCCACAGTTACGTACCTGAAAAACTCTCGAAACCAAAATGATAGTTCGACACATATCCGTGTCAGACCCTTTTGGGATTTACTAGCTAAAATGACTTTTCAATTCCTTCTCAAAGTAGCCAATTTTGTCATAGCTCCAACAAGTCAACTGCGACTTTTCAATCAGACTAGTTTTTATTATAACCTCAATAGATACGTTACCCTTTCACCATCGATACTGGGGAACTTTTCATATTCCACCACATTAGCAGTAGAGTTACCAACAACTTCGTGATTCAATGGTTTAAGTCTCTCCGAAAAACCATTATATTTGTTCGTTAAAACCCGACCGTATACTCATCCATACCTTGTAACAAAAATTGACATACCAATCATTGAGAATCAGCAATCAGTATTTTGAAATCTCGCAGCATGTCTACGCCAACAGTTATATGTGTATATATAACGTCTATCTTCTGAACTTAATTTGAATGTGAAGTTTCTAAAAAACACTCCGAACTACGAATTAGCTCTCTGAAAATGGAAAAATGCTGATGAAACAGCAAAAACTATAAACGACTTTAACAGTAAAAGTTTGATGATAATGAATAAGTTTGCTGGCAAAGCGCAAAAAAAAAGAGAAGTATTGGAACTGGAAACCAGATTGAGCAAAGTATGAAGGAGGCTGTAGACAAATCACAAAGACTGAACCTGATTTCAAAGAATTCAAATGATTCAGTACCTGCTGAAGTCATTAACGAATACCTTGCTCCTGACTCTAAACCCCCGCGAACAATATTCTTCATCATCCTCTGATATTAGAAATTCTAAGATATCATCGTATCTTTCATTATAAATATCCTCCATATTTCTGAAGATATTTTCATAATTATTCTTATCTGAAATCATTTACCTCTACGCGCTATCTGTATTACATCATAAAAGAAACTATTTTAGTTTCTAAATTCTGAAACATTCGAGTTTAAAATAGGAATACTTTTGAAGTAGTGTTGGGAGTTAAAGCATGAGTTAGTATAATATAATGACACTTGATCAACGTGATTATATTACATTAAGTCATGCTGAGTTTCTTAATGGAACGTGATGATTCACAGATCATAACATCATCATGTGCCATGTTATACGACTCTTGTATTCTATTTACCTCTAAAATATCAAGAAAATATTTCTTGATGATTCGGCCTTTTCCGAGGTATTCTTGTAATTTAACAAGTAAAGATCATGCCATTACAATTTCCTTCCTAGAACATTAACAATGTTCATTCTGAAATTCATATCTGCGAATTCTGGACCATTACAAGCGGTGCTTTATCGCAAGAAGAAGAAACGAAAGGACAAAGCTCCGAAACAGAAATTGGGGTATAAATCGCAGCAAATAAAAGAAAGCATTAACTGGAGATGACAATGAATATGGAAGACAGAAGCAGGGACATCGAAATATAAGAGAAGATATAAAACCCAACAACCACCCAGAAATTATAAACCGTATATATCAATACATATAGCAATATAAAGACATGGGAGAACTAAAAACACTATAAAACCAAGTGTATAGTAGAAGTAAATAGATTCTTCCGGCGGTAGATGAAAAAGAAGAATGACCGATATGAAGGTTAGGAATATATCAAGAAGCAGAACTGGATGAAGCATATTAATAAATGCTTTAAAATATGAGTTGAGGGAGAAAGAATAGAAGGAGTGAGTTGTAAGGAAACGAAGGAGGTGGATTTATAGGAAAATCTCCGACAGAGCAATCAAAATGGATGATCGCATTTAAAGCAGATCCTAATTTCCTTAATCAAATCTTGTTACTAAGATTTTCTCCAAATCTCTTGAACTTCGAAAATCAACCTGTCTATGTCAAAAGATATGACGAAACTTTACCTTTCTCATTTTACTCTTTTGCGATAGTTTCACTAATATTCTTCGCGTAATAAAATTGTTTTAACCATATTACTCAATAAAGATAAAACTCTATTTATCAACCTATATTCGTCATGAAAACATTTTTATGATTAGTCATGACGACCACGATCAAATTTCGGGACGAAATTTCTTTAACGGGTAGGTACTGTGACGACCCAAAAATTTCCGACTAAATTTAAACTTTAATCTTTACATTATTCCGGCACGATAAGCAAAGTTTGTTAAGAATTTTAAACTGTCTTCATACATTCAATTAACCTCGGCCAAGTTTCGACGATTCACGAACCAATGCATAAATGGATATGTTTATATATATATATATATATATATATATATATATATATATATATATATATATATATATATATATATATATATATACATACATATATATATATATATATTATAATTTGAAAATATTAACAAAGTATTAAACGTATAATACTTTGCATGAACGTATTTGTTTCAATATGTTTATTTACGGAATTAAAAGATAATATCAAATGATTGAATTATTAGATACATTGAATTATGGCTACGAGTCTCTGTTAAGAGGTCCACTTTGATTTAGAAAACCTTTCCTTTTTAACAGTATCCGGAATATTTGGTAAAAGTGATTTACAAAAAGTGTCATTAACGAGAGTTAGTTAAAAGTTAGTAATCATTTCCGTTTAAATTTCAAAAGTGTACTTTACTTTGATTAACTCGTGTCCCTTGATAAATCAACTATTTAGTTTTCATATTAAAAACATTATTTGGTAAAATAACTACTATTATTTAAAACGAGTTATATTATATAAAACGAACTTTGAAATGTAATTAGTTTTGAAAGACTAAATATTATATCATTAGATAAATATTTCAAACATATATATTATGTACAAATTTACAATTCCAAATATATATATATATATATATATATATATATATATATATATATATATATATATATATTAACTTAGTCATAAAACGTCCTGATTTAAAATAATATATTTTGATAAACAACGAGTCACTGATTTATAGAAGTAAATGACCACAACGCTCAATTTTATAAGTTACATTTTTTATAAGATAATTTATTGACGAGTAAGTCAAATTATTAATAAGGGTACACGTCGCGTAACGTAAAAGGCTAGTTTTCTAAACGTACGAAAGTGCGCTCGAAAAACCGAAAGTGGTACATGAGTCGAGTGACAACGTACGAGTCATTTGAACAAAAATTACATTTTTACTACGCACGTAAATATAATATAATATTTAATTAATTCTAAGGATTAAATATATTATATATTAAACAATATATAAATCTATGTATTACATATGAAATGGGTGTCGACAATGAAAGAAATTGGATACCAGCTGTGTTATCAAATCATACGATCGCATGTATGAACAATACATATCCCATGCGATTGCATGGGATGGTTGGATTGGTTAGATAGTATAAAACGTACGAAGTTGGTCCAGTTGATCTATCTATCTCGATCTCTTTACACACATAAAAATATATATATTATATATTATATATTATTATTATTATTATTATTATTATTATTATTATTATTATTATTATTATTATTATTATTATTATTATTATTAAAGATTATTATTATTATTAATCTTAATTTTGTTACTGGTAGTATTAAGAGCGATATTATTAGTATTTATACATAAAATACTACGACGGAGTGTTGATGGAGTAATTTAAAAATAGATTTTTCGAGTAGGATGGGGCTAAAGAAATTATGGGTTATAGCTATGGAGGTGATGGGTATGGTTCATGGGTATGCTCGTGAGGTCAATTTAGTGTTTATCATCTCCGTTGCGTCTACGTACCTTTCCTACAATATTGAATCTCAATATTGATACGTGAGTACTCGTAATTTATTTTTACATACTAATAGTGTATCCCTGACTAGTGCTCGAGTATATAGGATTATGCATGCTTGTGCTTTTGATATTGCCCTTAGATAGGTTATGTTGAATCTTGAATTAGTTACATATGCAATTGAGATAAGGTATAAGATATGCATGTCGTTGGAAAGCTAGCAAAAAATTAAGAACTTTTCATTTAGATATCGAATGATTTCGATAAACGGATTAGAAGTTATAGTCAATTGAATTTTTATATTATTATTATAAATGATTATTATTATCGTCGTTATTATCGTCATTATAGTTTTTATCTAATTATCATCATCATCATCATCATCATCATCATCATCATTATTATTATTATTATTATTATTATTATTATTATTATTATTATTATTATTATTATTATTATTATTATTATTATTATTATTATTATTATTATTATCAATAAAAGGTATTATCATTAAAAATTGTTATTTTTATTATTATTACTATCGTTATTATCATTAAAGTTATAATTAAGTATTATCATTAATATTATCATAATATTTATTATCATTTGTATTATTATAATTAAAAACTAATATTAGTAACACCTAATTATTATGATTACTATTATTATCATTAACATGAACGCGCTATAAAAGACGATTAAAAGCTATTAAACGAATCAATTAGGAAATAATGAGTATGAGTATCATGATAAAATTAAAATATTGTAAGATATTGATTTAGATAAAATTATCGTTCTTAGTATTTTTATCATTACTATTATTAAATGTATCGTTAGTATTAAAACTATCATTTTAACAAAAATTATCATTTTAAATGAAATGTCATTGTTATTATAAAATATCATTATTATTATTATCATTTTAAATAAAATTATTATTTTAAAGTTAATATTAAAAAGTACCGTAAATATTAAAGTTATCATAATTAGATTTATCATTTTATCATAATATCATTTTTAGTAAATATAAATATTGATATTTTTATTAACAGAATAATAATAATTATTATTACAAAATAATACAACTTTTACTTATTATTATTAACAATGTTATTTTTATCAAATAAATATGTAATACAGATAATATAATTACCTTAACCTATCATAATATTTTATGAACTTTATTACTTAAGATATATAAAAGTATATTTTTGTATAAAGTTTTATTTATTAATAAATGAATTATATTATTTACTCTAATAAATCTTTTAAATATATTTAATAAATATAAAACGACGATATTTAAACTATATAATAATCATGTATAAATTTTGGAAATCATTTTGGGTCAAATTGACTTTTGTTGACTTTTGCATATTTAGTCTCGAGCATTAGAATTGTGGTACACTATGACATAAACTAAATTGTTAGACAAATATTGACCAACATATAAATATACATAATTAATATAGGTTCGTGAATCCGAGGCCAAACTTGCACTTATTGAATGACGTTAAATGTATTTTTACTACGAAATACAGTATGGTGAGTTTCATTTACCTTTTTACCCTTTATATTTTTGGGCTGAGAATACATGCGAAATTTTTATAAATGTTTTACGAAATAGACACAAGTAATCGAAACTACATTATATGGTTGAATGATCGAAGCCGAATATGCCCCTTTTACTTGGTAGCCTAAGAATTAATAAACCGATCTACTAATTGACGAGAATCCTAAAGATAGATATATTGGGCCTAACAAACCCCATCCAAAGTACCAGATGCTTTAGTACTTCAAATTCATTTTTATCATGTCCGATGGATGTCCCGGAATGATAGGGGATATTCTTATATGCATCTTGTTAATGTCGGTTACCAGGTGTTCAATCCATATGAATGATTTTTGTCTCTATGCATGGGACGTATATTTATGAGAAATGGAAATGAAATTCTTGTGGTCTATTAAAATGATGGAAATGAATGATTATGATAAACTAATGAAGTCACTAACCTTTTGGTTAACACATTAAAGCACGTTTATTCTCAGGTATGAAAGAAATCTTCTGCTGTGCATTTGTTCATTTTAAGGATATTACTTGAAGTCATTCATGGCATATTTCGAAGAACGTTGCATTCGAGTCATTAAGTTCATCAAAGATTATTATTAAGTCAATTTATCATTGGATAGTGGATATTATGAAATGGTAGGCATGCCTGTCAATTGTCGATGTAAAGAAAGTTTGTCTTTTAAAAACGAATGCAATGTTTGTAAAATGTATCATATAGAGGTCAAATACCTCGCGATGTAATCATATGTTATTGTATTCGTTCTTATGGATTAGGACGGGTCTTTACAGCTTTTTGATATAAACGGGTTATGGCCGAATTTTGTTTGGTAGTTCATCCTTAATTAAGTAGTGTAACATGTTTAGGTTGCTAAATGATCAAAACTTTGATCCTAAACTTTGATTAATTTGATATGAATGCCATTTGAAACTTGTTTAATTGGTATAATGATTATTTTGAACATGTTTTAGAAGATGAATGCTTAGAAACATTGTATATATTTTCATATATGTTTATTTGTAAAAGTGTAGAATTGTTAATTTTATGAAATTGTGTATAAGTTTAATATTGTTTTAACATGTCATTATGATTGTTTTGATTTATAATTTTGATAACACTAATGCATATTTGGATGCACAAAAAATTGTGTTTGATATGTTTTGCAGACTGAAAGGGGTGAATCTTCATCCACTTCCCAGGCTCACAATGCTCCTCCTGAGAATGCAGACGAACAGGAGATTAACGACCAATACACACAAAATCTACCGCATCAATTCATTTCATATTCAAATATACAACTGGTAGATTTACACCCTAATTTAAGATTTGACAGATTATCCAAAATATTAGAGGAACTTACACACCCTTCAGTCAAATAATGTTGAAGTACCCAGGGTAATAGATTGGGAACCGTTAGAAACAGTGGGATTGACTGAGCCAATCAGAGAATTACTTATACAAAGGTATGGAAATTCTACTTTTAATGATTAGGAACGATTATTCAATATATGTAGGTCTATATATAGAGAATGGTGTGTGAAATTATTATGTAGTGTTGAAATAAATGATCGGGTAGCTAGCTTAACCGATCGGAGTTTTATTAGATTTTTGTTAGGAGGTGTGATGCGCTATATGTCTCTACTAGATATGGCTCAGGCTTTGTGTATATATACGCCTGAGGAATTAGCATCTACTGATTGTCAAAGGTTAATAAGTAATTGTAGAAGGGTTAATGATAATTTTGATATGAATGGAATATGGAGTAGAATGACTAGCCATAACCGATTTCGTGGGGGAACTCACTCTTATACAGATATTAATAGAGCTGGGCTAAGAGTGATCCATAGATTTTTAGCAAACTCTATTACACAACGAGGTAGGAATAAAGAGAAAGTAAATGAAAATGATCTATTTTACCTCATGTGTATTAGAGACCCACAGAGCATTGTGAACATACCTTATTGTGTGGGTTATTATTTATCGGTAATGGTTAGGGGTATGCGGCCTAATAGTATAATAGGAGGTGGTATCTTTATTACTTTAATTGCTGAGTATCTCAATGTGGATAGAAGTCAGGGGGATTATTAATTGCAGTACCAGAACCCCGTGATAGAATTGGTTTGCAAGTATATCATGGTGCAAAGGTTTTAAAGAAACGACATAACGCTGCAGCACCATATGATGGCACGCATCCAGAGGTAGAAAGAGATCAGGAGCAAGGTAATGTGGGAGGAGGGAATCAGATGACAGAAATTCAAATTTTATTGGCCCAAAATGAGTATGAAATGGCTAGACAACGAGCATTTGCAGATTGGCAATATCATCAAAGCCAAATCATAAGCCATTGTGCCTACATAAATACAAACTACATTCCTACTCAACCGGCCATATTTCCTCCCTGGACTATACAGACCCGACCACCGTTCCCTACATATAACCCAGCTCAAGCATTCTACAGCACTTACGACTATGAATGGAATCCCTACTGGAACCATCCTCATCAACCGTAATAATTTTTTTTTATTATTCCTATTTTTATTTATTTTGTAACTTGTAATTTTATACTTTTAATACTCCTTTTGATACTGTAATAGTTTTTATAATTTTCTAACTTTTTATTAATAGATTTTAATAATTTTTGAATGTGGAGGGGGGAGGGGGGATACCCAACTTCAAAAATATTTATATATATGTTTGTAGTTTATCTCATGTAGAAAACAGGGTAAAACAACGCACTTTCAAAGACTGACATTAAGTTCAGCAAAAGCTACTAATTTGACGACAAAATGAAAAACAAATGTGATGTAACAAATGACGGAATGAACAAATGATGTGCACCATTTATCATTCAAAGCATACAACAATATGTTTGGAAACTTTGGTAAAATTTTAATCATTTTCAATCACCCTCAATAATTTAAATTGTTACTGATTTCTTGCAAATGAGGGCATTGCAAGATCTTAAGTGTGGGAAGGGATTAAATTCTTTCGGTTTTTAAAAAAAAAATTTGACTTATACACTTGGTTTAATAGCCACCGTTAAACTTTACTAGTAACGCAGTAGTTGTATTAGAATCTAGTGCTCTCTGATAATAAAGAACAGCCCTAGTCTTATATACTGACTACCCACTTCTAGTAAAAAAAAATTTTAAAAAAAAAATTTATACATATTTATGAACGATACAACTAGGTGTTAACACCGAAATTATTGTTACCTCGGAAAGGACATAAATTGAGAAACAACCCAAAACGCTTGAATTCATTTAAAATGGAATAGAAGAGAATAAAAAGGCAAAGACAGAAAAATAAAAGCCAAGTGTAGGAAAAATTTACCAAGTTATTTAAAACATATATCACATATTTTTGTACAAATAATTGAAGATACTTTTGTTTTGGATGATATTAATCAGTTTTACCCAGCTTATTGTAATATAAATGGAATTTAAAAGGAAGTAAAGTCTTCCAAGAAAAAGACACGCGCTTCTTGATTTAGCTCAGGAAGTTGTCGTTCAGACCAGTTGTAGAGTCTACGAAAAACCTTGAAAAGTTTTCTCAAAAATCAGCTGGAAATCCACGGACCTCAGCATCAAACAGGGTCGCCATGTGGTCAGACTTATCCTATCCATGAGAGGATCTGTTCGTACAATGGGGGGCACCGTGCAAATTAGCTTATAAGACTAATGAATCAGATCTCCAGAAAGGATAATCTCCTTAAAGGTCAAAAATCAGCTTTTAAGCGTGATATTACTCAATCCTTGAGATTGACCTTAAAGATTGAGAATTACAAACTCATCGAATTCAATGATATCTAAACTCGAGCTTGAACGAGAAAATATTTTGATCAAAATTACAAACCGATTTGTTTTCTGAAAACCCATTTTCAATACGTTCATTACATTGAACATAAAATCTTAGGAATTCACCTGGAATTCATTAGGTCACCTGAACCAAATCGGGTGTCAACCGTAAGAACGGTGGTTGCATAGCATGGTCGAAGACAGGACCTTGTACCAGACCGAAAAACTATAGGGTGATCTTTACTATTTGTAGTGACCCGAACTTTTCCATGTTTATATATATTAATTGAGATTGATATTTACATGATTAAATGTTTCCAACATGTTAAGCAATCAAACTTGTTAAGACTTGATTAATTGAAATATGTTTCATATAGACAATTGACCACCCAAGTTGACCGGCGATTCACGAACGTTAAAACTTGTAAAAACGACATGACGATATATATATGGATATACATATGGTTAACATGAGATTATGATAAGTAAGTATCTCCATAAGTATATTAACAATGAGTTATATACATATAAACAAGACTACTAACTTAAGGATTTCGAAACGAGACATATATGTAACGATTATCGTTGTAACGACATTTAAATGTATATATATCATATTAAGATATATTAATATATCATAATATCATGATAATATAATAATTTAACATCTCATTAGATATAATAAACAATGGGTTAACAACGTTAATTTAGATCGTTAACTTAAAGGTTTCAAAACAACACTTACATGTAACGACTAACGATGACTTAACGACTCAGTTAAAATGTATATACATCTAGTGTATTTAGATGAATTAAAATACTTTTGGAAGACTTCAAGACATATATCAAAACACTCATACTTAACGAAAATGGTTACAGTTACTTTCCCATTCTTTTCTTTCATCAAGAATTCTAGTCGTATTCTTACCCGTATTATACACAGCTTCAAAACGTACTTACTATGAGTATATACCAATAGGAACTAGCATGGGATTCCACTCTTGATTATGTCATGTATGACTAATCAATTTTAACTTCTACCATGAGCTAGTCAACTAACTAGAACTCCTTTTAACCCCACTCACCACTCACCAATTACCACTCATCATTCACTCCATTTCACTTCCAATTCTCTTTCTAATTCTCTCTCAACACACACACACAGTATTATGAACGTATTTTTCTAGTAGTTAATCATCATCTTCATCAAAAATCACTTCAAGAATCAACCTATAATCATCATAGGAAGAACACTTCAAGAACACTTCAAAAATCCCTTCAAGTTTACTAATTTACTTCCAAGCTTTCTAATCCATTCCAAGTAATCATCTAAGATCAAGAAACCTTTGTTATATAAAGTAGGTTATCTTTCTTATTCAAGGTAATATTCATATTCAAACTTTGATTCAATTTCTATAACTATAAACTATCTTAATTCGAGTAAAAATCTTACTTGAACTTGTTTTTGTGTCATGATCCTACTTCAAGAACTTTCAAGCCATCCAAGATCCTTTGAAGCTAGATCATTTATTGTCACTTCCAGTAGGTTTACCTACTAAACTTGAGGTAGTAATGATGTTCATAACATCATTCGATTCATATATATAAAACTATCTTATTCGAAGGTTTAAACTCGTAATCACTAGAACCTAGTTTAGTTAATTCTAAACTTGTTCGCAAACAAAAGTTAATCCTTTAAACTTGACTTTTAAAATTAACTAAACACATGTTCTATATCTATATGATATGCTAACTTAATAATTTAAAACCTGGAAACACGAAAAACACCGTAAAACTGGATTTACGCCGTCGTAGTAACACCGCGGGCTGTTTTGGGTTAGTTAATTAAAAACTATGATAAACTTTGATTTAAAAGTTGTTATTCTGAGAAAATGATTTTTATTATGAACATGAAACTATATCCAAAAATTATGGTTAAACTCAAAGTGGAAGTATGTTTTCTAAAATGGTCATCTAGACGTCGTTCTTTCGACTAAAATGACTACCTTTACAAAAACGACTTGTAACTTATTTTTCCGACTATAAACCTATACTTTTTCTATTTAGATTCATAAAATAGAGTTCAATATGAAACCATAGCAATTTGATTCACTCAAAACGGATTTAAAATGAAGAAGTTATGGCTAAAACAAGATTGGATAATTTTTCTCATTTTAGCTACGTGAAAATTGGTAACAAATCTATTCCAACCATAACTTAATCAACTTGTATTGTATATTATGTAATCTTGAGATACCATAGACACGTATACAATGTTTCGACCTATCATGTCGACACATCTATATATATTTCGGAACAACCATAGACACTCTATATGTGAATGTTGGAGTTAGCTATACAGGGTTGAGGTTGATTCCAAAATATATATAGTTTGAGTTGTGATCAATACTGAGATACGTATACACTGGGTTAAGGTTGATTCCAAAATATATATAGTTTGAGTTGTGATCAATACTGAGATACGTATACACTGGGTCGTGGATTGATTCATGATAATATTTATCGATTTATTTATGTACATCTAACTGTGGACAACTAGTTGTAGGTTACTAACGAGGACAGCTGACTTAATAAACTTAAAACATCAAAATATATTAAAAGTTTTGTAAATATATTTTGAACATACTTTAATATATATGTATATATTGTTATAGGTTCGTGAATCAACAGTGGCCAAGTCTTACTTCTCGACGAAGTAAAAATCTGTGAAAGTGAGTTATAGTCCCACTTTTAAAATCTAATATTTTTGGGATGAGAATACATGCAGGTTTTATAAATGATTTACAAAATAGACACAAGTATGTGAAACTACATTCTATGGTTGAATTATCGAAATCGAATATGCCCCTTTTTATTAAGTCTGGTAATCTAAGAATTAGGGAACAGACACCCTAATTGACGCGAATCCTAAAGATAGATCTATTGGGCCTAACAAACCCCATCCAAAGTACCGGATGCTTTAGTACTTCGAAATTTATATCATATCCGAAGGGTGTCCCGGAATGATGGGGATATTCTTATATATGCATCTTGTTAATGTCGGTTACCAGGTGTTCACCATATGAATGATTTTTATCTCTATGTATGGGATGTGTATTGAAATATGAAATCTTGTGGTCTATTGTTACGATTTGATATATATAGGTTAAACCTATAACTCACCAACATTTTTGTTGACGTTTAAAGCATGTTTATTCTCAGGTGAATATTAAGAGCTTTCGCTGTTGCATACTAAAATAAGGACAAGATTTGGAGTCCATGTTTGTATGATATTGTGTAAAAACTGCATTCAAGAAACTGATTTCGATGTAACATATTTGTATTGTAAACCATTATGTAATGGTCGTGTGTAAACAGGATATTTTAGATTATCATTATTTGATAATCTACGTAAAGCTTTTTAAACCTTTATTTATGAAATAAAGGTTATGGTTTGTTTTAAAAATGAATGCAGTCTTTGAAAAACGTCTCATATAGAGGTCAAAACCTCGCAACGAAATCAATTAATATGGAACGTTTTTAATCAATAAGAACGGGACATTTCAGTTGGTATCCGAGCGTTGGTCTTAGAGAACCAGAATTTTGCATTAGTGTCTCTTATCGAGTTTGTTAGGATGCATTAGTGAGTCTGGACTTCGACCGTGTTTACTTGAAAAATGATTGCTTAACAAAATTTGTTGGAAACTATATATTTTTAACATGTGAATATTATGTGATATATTAATCTCTTAACGCGTTTGATATTATGTGATAGATGTCTACCTCTAGAACAAGTCCCATTGACTCACCTAATAATAATGAAGAGTCAAATTTAAATTAGAATGATTCGTGGACTGATTCACAAGTTCCCGAAGAGGAACCGGAAGAAGAGTCGGAACCGGAAGAAGAATCGGAACTGGAAGAAGAATCGGAACCGGATGAAGAAATAGAACCGGCGGGGGAAATAATAAAACGGTTAAGTAAAAGAAAATCCTCAACCAACCGACCAAGGTTAATTATGGTCAATGGTGTTTCCGCCAAGGAAGCAAAATATTGGGAGGATTACCAATTCTCCGATGAATCGGATTCTGACGAGAATTCCGATGATGTTATAGAAATTACCCCAACTGAATTTAAAAAGGCAAAAGAAAATAATAAGGGAAAGGGCATAAAAATAGAGAAATCTAATTCCAACCCCGATGAACTTTATATGTATCGTCAACCCCCGAAGTCCTTAAGTTGTAACAATGACCCGGGAACCTCTAAACCACCAGGTTTTTCTAAACCAATGTGGAAAACGACGGCTCATATTAGGGGAACATCATATATCCCTAGAAACTTGGAAAAACGAACCAAAACAGAAGAAGAAGAAACAAGCGAGTCGGAATAAGATAGTTGTATTCGTGTGGTGTAATATATGTAATATAGTGTGCTTATGCTTTATGATATAAGTAAAAATTGCTTGTATTAATAAATATTTTTTTTATGAATCTAACTCTTGTCTATTTTACAGTATAAAAACACAAAATGGATAGACAACCCAATATTTTAAGAGACCTACCCGGAGACATGATTGATGAAATCTTGTCTAGAGTCGGTCAGAATTCTTCGGCACAACTATTTAAGGCGAGATCAGTTTGTAAGACATTCGAAGAACATTCCAAGAATGCCTTGGTTTATAAAAGGCTTTCGTTCGAAAGATGGGGGATATCACATTGGGAAATCCATAAGTTACGATGTGTTTACTTTGACACATATATTGCGGGGAACCCAAATGCTTTTTTACGCAATGGGTTAAGAAATTATTTTGACTCAATATATCGGAATATTGGACTTCGTGATTTAGAAAAAGCGGCTAACATGCAACATAAAGAAGCATGTTATGCTTACGGATTAGTAATGTTCGCTTCTCACCAAAGTGAGAACAAGAACATCGGCCTACAACTATTAAACAAAACGTTCCCACAAGTGACGGAGTCGGTAATTGGGGTAAGAAATGAGGTTTTTAGATTGTTACGGGACTGTTGGACATTACGTAACCCTCGTCCCTTTGATGACGTTACAACACGCTGTCTTATCAATGGCCATAACGGTTATGTTCCACAAGACCAAGGATGGGAAGTAGTCCTAGTAAAACCAGAATGCATGACTTGTTTCTGGACGTACGAATTACGTGTCTTTATTGCCTTTGCTGAACGACTTGTGTACTAGCTAGAATTATCTTCACAACTATCTTGTATCAAAGTTATTGTGTGCTATATTTCATGCTTTATGTAAAATAAGCGGTATTGTAAGTTTGTAAAATATTGTATAAAAGTTTGAACGCGAAATATTATTATAATCAGTATTTCATATAGAATTGTAGTAGTTGAATTGTATATTAGCTACTAAGTATGAACTTAACGGGTAGGTACTACCCGAATTTAAACTTATAAAACGCTAATATGAAGAAAAAGCTTTTATAAATGAGTTCATATTATGCTACGAAATACTATTAACTACTATTAATATTCTGTATGATTAACTTGTTCCAATTGACTATTTTGAAGGAAATGGCACCGACTACTCGACACACCGTGAATATGAATGAAGAGGAATTCCGTACTTTTCTAGCTTCAAACATAGCCGCAGTACAGGATGCGCTACATACCAACAATAACCTTGGATCTAGCAGTACAGGAAATCGTGTAGGATGCACCTACAAAGAATTCACTGCCTGCAAACCTTTGGAATTTGATGGAACCGAAGGACCGATCGGATTGAAACGGTGGACCGAGAAGGTCGAATCGGTGTTTGCCATAAGTAAGTGTACTGAAGAGGACAAAGTAAAGTACGCTACGCATACCTTCATAGGTTCTGCGTTAACATGGTGGAATACCTATCTAGAGTAAGTGGGACAAGACGATGCGTACGCACTACCGTGGTCAGCATTCAAGCACTTGATGAACGAGAAGTACCGTCCCAGAACTGAGGTCAATAAGCTCAAGACAGAACTTAGAGGGTTACGAACCCAAGGATTTGATATTACCACGTACGAAAGACGATTCACAGAATTGTGCCTATTGTGTCCGGGAGCATTCGAAGATGAGGAAGAGAAGATCGACGCGTTTGTGAAAGGATTACCGGAAAGAATCCAAGAAGATATAAGTTCACACGAGCCCGCCTCCATACAACAGGCATGTAGAATGGCTCACAAACTACTGAACCAGATTGAAGAAAGAATTAAAGAACAGACTACTGAAGAGGCCAATGTGAAGCAAGTCAAAAGAAAGTGGGAGGAAAACGGTGATAAGAATCACCAATACAGCAACAACAGCAATTACAACAATAATCGCAACAATTATCCCAACAATCGCAACATCAATCGCAACTACAACAAACGGCCCAACAACAACAACAACAACAACAACAACAACAACAGCAACTACAACTACAACAATCATCCCAACAACAATAATAACCGTAACAACAACAACAATCTGAAGCAGCTATGCCAAAGGTGTGAAAAGTACCACTCGGGGTTCTGCACCAAATTTTGCAACAAGTGTAAAAGAAATGGTCATAGCGCGGCGAAGTGTGAGGTCTACGGACCAGGGGTTAATAGAACGAAAGGAACAAATGGTGTCGGAACGAGTAATGGCGGAGCAACTAGTGTCGGAGCAAGTTATGCCAATGTAGTTTGTTATAAATGTGGAAAAACGGGCCACATTATTAGAAATTGCCCGAACCAGGAGAACACGAATGGACAAGGTCGCGGAAGAGTTTTCAATATTAATGCGGCAGAGGCACAGGAAGACCCGGAGCTTGTTACGGGTACGTTTCTTATTGACAATAAATCTGCTTACGTTTTATTTGATTCGGGTGCGGATAGAAGCTATATGAGTAGAGATTTTTGTGCTAAATTAAGTTGTCCATTGACGCCTTTGGATAGTAAATTTTTACTCGAATTAGCAAATGGTAAATTAATTTCAGCAGATAATATATGTCGGAATCGAGAAATTAAACTGGTTAGCGAAACATTTAAGATTGATTTGATACCAGTAGAGTTAGGGAGTTTTGATGTGATAATCGGTATGGACTGGTTGAAAGAAGTGAAAGCAGAGATCGTTTGTTACAAAAATGCAATTCGCATTATACGAGAAAAAGGAAAACCCTTAATGGTGTACGGAGAAAAGGGCAACACGAAGCTACATCTTATTAGTAATTTGAAGGCACAAAAACTAATAAGAAAAGGTTGCTATGCTGTTCTAGCACACGTCGAGAAAGTACAAACTGAAGAAAAGAGCATCAATGATGTTCCCGTCACAAAAGAATTTCCCGATGTATTTCCGAAAGAATTACCGGGATTACCCCCACATGGATCCGTTGAATTTCAAATAGATCTTGTACCAGGAGCTGCACCAATAGCTTGTGCTCCTTACAGACTCACACCCAACGAGATGAAAGAACTGCAAAGCCAATTACAAGAACTTTTAGAGCGTGGTTTCATTCGACCAAGCACATCACCGTGGGGAGCTCCTGTTTTGTTTGTCAAGAAGAAAGATGGTACATTCAGGTTGTGTATCGACTACCGAGAGTTGAACAAACTTACCATCAAGAACCGCTACCCACTACCGAGAATCGACGACTTATTTGATCAACTACAAGGCTGGTCTGTTTATTCAAAGATTGACTTACATTCCGGGTATCATCAAATGCGGGTGAAAGAAGATGATATTCCAAAGACTGCTTTCAGAACACGTTACGGTCATTACGAGTTTATGGTCATGCCATTTGGTTTAACTAATGCACCAGCTGTGTTCATGGACCTTATGAACCGAGTGTGTGGATCATACCTTGACAAGTTTGTCATTGTTTTCATTGATGACATACTTATTTACTCAAAGAATGACCAAGAACATGGTGAACATTTGAGAAAGGTGTTAGAAGTATTGAGGAAGGAAGAATTGTACGCTAAGTTTTCAAAGTGTGCATTTTGGTTGGAAGAAGTTCAATTCCTCGGTCACATAGTGAACAAAGAAGGTATTAAGGTGGATCCGGCAAAGATAGAAACTGTTGAAAAGTGGAAAACCCCGAAAACTCCGAAACACATATGCCAGTTTTTAGGACTAGCTGGTTATTACAGAAGGTTCATCCAAGACTTTTCCAGAATAGCAAAACCCTTGACTGCATTAACGCATAAAGGGAAGAAATTTGAATGGAATGATGAACAAGAGAAAGCGTTTCAGTTATTGAAGAAAAAGCTAACTACGGCCCCTATATTGTCATTGCCTGAAGGGAATGATGATTTTGTGATTTATTGTGACGCATCAAAGCAAGGTCTCGGTTGTGTATTAATGCAACGAACGAAGGTGATTGCTTATGCGTCTAGACAATTGAAGATTCATGAACAAAATTATACGACGCATGATTTGGAATTAGGCGCGGTTGTTTTTGCATTAAAGACTTGGAGGCACTACTTATATGGGGTCAAAAGTATTATATATACCGACCACAAAAGTCTTCAACACATATTTAATCAGAAACAACTGAATATGAGGCAGCGTAGGTGGATTGAATTGTTGAATGATTACGACTTTGAGATTCGTTACCACCCGGGGAAGGTAAATGTGGTAGTCGATGCCTTGAGCAGGAAGGACAGAGAACCCATTCGATTAAAATCTATGAATATAATGATTCATAATAACCTTACTACTCAAATAAAGGAGGCGCAACAAGGAGTTTTAAAAGAAGGAAATTTAAAGGATGAAATACCCAAAGGATCGGAGCAGCATCTTAATATTCGGGAAGACGAAACCCGGTATTGGGCTGAAAGAATTTGGGTACCAAAATTTGGAGATATGAGAGAAATGGTACTTAGAGAAGCTCATAAAACCAGATACTCAATACATCCTGGAACGGGGAAGATGTACAAGGATCTCAAGAAACATTTTTGGTGGCCGGGTATGAAAGCCGATGTTGCTAAATACGTAGGAGAATGTTTGACGTGTTCTAAGGTCAAAGCTGAGCATCAGAAACCATCAAGTCTACTTCAACAACCCGAAATCCCAGAATGGAAATGGGAAAACATTACCATGGATTTCATCACTAAATTGCCAAGGACTGCAAGTGGTTTTGATACTATTTGGGTAATAGTTGATCGTCTCACCAAATCAGCACACTTCCTGCCAATAAGAGAAGATGACAAGATGGAGAAGTTAGCACGACTGTATTTGAAGGAAGTCGTCTCCAGACATGGAATACCAATCTCTATTATCTCTGATAGGGATGGCAGATTTATTTCAAGATTCTGGCAGACATTACAGCAAGCATTAGGAACTCGTCTAGACATGAGTACTGCCTATCATCCACAAACTGATGGGCAGAGCGAAAGGACGATACAAACGCTTGAAGACATGCTACGAGCATGTGTTATTGATTTCGGAAATAGTTGGGATCGATATCTAACGTTAGCAGAATTTTCCTACAACAACAGCTACCATTCAAGCATTGAGATGGCGCCGTTTGAAGCACTTTATGGTAGAAAGTGCAGGTCTCCGATTTGTTGGAGTGAAGTGGGGGATAGACAGATTACGGGTCCGGAGATTATACAAGAAACTACCGAGAAGATCATCTGTAATGACCCGCACTTTTTCGATCGTTCTATACTTATAAGATTAATATTTATATAAATTAAACCTTACCAACATGATAAGCAATCCAAATTGTTGAGACTTATGTTTTCGAAAAGAGTTTTACACAACGTTTGACCGTCTAGTTTGACTGATGATATCACGAACTATACAATATATGATAATTATACGTTTGTGTATATATATGTATATATACATATTTAACATGATCTAAGAATGTTTTAATATCTCATTTTGTATTAATAACAATAAGTTATAAGTATATTTTGAAACTACTAACTTAAGTTTTCAAAACGATAACCATACGTAACGTTATTTGACTTAAATACTTATGACCTATAATGTTTATACATATATCGTATAAGTAATGTATTTAATCACTTTTAAAGACTTAAATACATAAAACAATATAAGTATATTTACAAAAGATAGCTATATTTGAATCCTCGTTCCGTTTTCTCAAAGATTTCTATATGTATACCTAGGGTATATGTACCCGTATCATACGCAGCTTCTAGATGTATTTACTATTGGTATATACCAATAAAAATCTGCTCCTTAGCAGCCTTAAATGATTAAGAAACATGTGGAACCAACCATTTGTCAAGTAGCATGAATTATTTAGCAAGAAAACAAAGTTAGGTATTTTTTTTTCCTTTATAACCTAAAAACGTTTTTATGCATGCACACCATTTCTTCACCCCATTTTCTCATACTTACACTTCCATTTCTCTCTCAAAATACTCTTAACTTCATACTTGATCATCTCTAAGCATTTTCCCCATCATTTAGCTTCAAAAACAACACTTAAACCTCATAAGAAAACCTTACAAAAACACTTCAAGAAATCCTTCCAAGAACACAAACTTACTTCCAATCTTTCATTCAATTTCATCACCCTTTTGGTTCTAGCTTTTTACTCCTCTTTTACAGCAACCTTGTCCAAGGAACTTGAGGTAGTAACTATGTTCATAACCTTATTCGATTCATATATATATAGCTATCTTATTTTGGTGGTATAAAATTTTAACAACAAGAACATAGTTTGAATGTTTTCAAACTTGTTTGCAAACTAAATAGATTCTTATAACTTAACTTTTAAAATACTTCAAGACCTGTAATATAACTTAAAAATATGCTAATTTAACAAGGTATAACTTGGTTTTTCAAAGAACACCTTAAAAACTGTTTTTACGACGTCGGAGTGCAACCGGGGGCTGTTTTGGGTTGGATAATTAAAAACCATCTTAAACTTTGAATTGGAGGTTTATTTTCTGGAAAAATGATTTTTACTATGAATATGATAACACATAAAAATTTCATGATTTAACTCAAAGTATAAGTATTTTTAGAAAAATAATCATTTAAGGTTGTTTACATGATGGAAAATGATTAACTTCATAAGTTTCACTAAAGTTTGACCTATGACCTGTGATTTCGAATACAAACTAAGGTATTTACAGTTCATAGTCTTAAAGAGGGACTCGATCCAAGGAAGTGGCAAGTTGAATCAACAAAAACGGAGTTGTAACGAAGAAACTATGACCAAAACGAGATCGGATATCTAAGACTAGTTTGGCTACGAAAATAATTGGAGAAAATTAAATAAATCACATCTTTTTAAAATAACATGATATTTTATATATATGTACTCATAATTTAATTTTATATGGTTCAGGATCACCCGTAAACAATACGAGAAGATTAATCATAAGATCCCATGATTGTACGCAACACGTCATTTGACAACACCGGTACTTTATGTACGCAACACGTCATTTGACAACACCGGTACCATGGGTCAAGATTAATCTCGACCAATACATATACGATGGGGGTTTTTATTTATTTCATTGGGGGTTTATTAAACACCTAAAAATGAACCATTAAAATTGAATTACTAACATCGGACTGCTAACTACGGACTAAGAAATTATTAAAACTATTAAAAGTATAAAAAGTATATATATGTGACGATTGTTTAAAATAGAAATAAATTGATAAACTATATATGGATAGGTTCGTGATATCAATCGGAGACCAAGTCGAAATTACATATCTTCAAGACGAAAGTGAGTATATAGTCCCACTTTTAAACTCTAAATATTTCGGGATGAGAATACATGCATTTTATGTTTTACGTTATGGACACAAGTAACTGAAAAATATATTCTACGTTGAGTTGTACCACTGGCATACTTCCTTGTAGCTTGGTAACTAATATTTACAGCGGTATTGTAAACGCGAATCCTGTTGATAGATCTATCGGGCCTGACAACCCCAACCGGACTGGACGACCAGTATTCAACGGTTGCACAGTACTTCGTTTCGTGACTACACTTGGTACGGTGTAGTAAGATTTCATAATAAAGGGAATATGCGACGTGATTAAATGTTAAGTATGGTTACCAAGTGCTCAACCACTTAGAATATTTTTATTAAACTGTTTATATATGAAATCTTGTGGTCTATATATATATTGCTGCCGGCACTAAACCTATATCTCACCAACTTTATGTTGACGTTTTAAACATGTTTATTCTCAGGTGATAATTAGAAGTTTCCGCTGCATTATGTTGAATTTGAGCAGGATCTTGCGTACGCATATTTGTGTCAAAAATAAGACTGCATATCCAAGAACTTGTGTTGTAAAATATGCTAGAAATCGTGTTGTTATCATCATTTGTAAAGTTTGTAAGTCGGAGATTATCGCTAAACGATAATCATCTTTATTTTGTCCAAAGCTTGTATCAAAAATAAGAATCATGGTTTGTAATGTATAATATATGCAGTTTTTCTTTTAAAAATGTCGCATATAGAGGTCAATACCTCGCAATGAAATCATACGTTATCTAACACGTTCTTACGGTTAAGGACGGGTTATGACATGTGGTATCAGAGCGGTGGTCTTAGCTAACCAGGTTTGCATTAGTGTGTCTAACTGATAAGTCGTTAGGATACATTAGTAAGTCTGGACTTTGACCGGGTCTGATTTAAAAACCATTGCTTATCATTGTTGGTTAAAATTTATATGTAAATATTATGTAGTACTAATGGGTTAGTTGTTGTGTGATAGATGTCGGGCTCAAAACTTGTTATCACATTCAGCGACTCCGAACCAGAATCTTCAGATGGTGTTCCAGTCATTAACCTATCCAATGACGAAAATAATATCTTTGGGGAAGACTCACAAATTCCGGATGAACCGAATATAGAGAACCCGGAAAGTGAACCCGAGGAGGAAAGTGAACCCGAGGAGGAAAGTGAACCCGAGGAGGAAAGTGAACCCGAGGAGGAAAGTGAACCCGAGGAAGAAATACAAGAAATTACAAAAGAAGAGTTCGAACTAGGAAAGAAACGAAAGGCTAATGAATTAGAAAATTCAAATCCTGAGTTTAATAAGGATGATGTGGCACCAACTCCACTAGACACTACCACCCCTATTCCCGCTATTCCTATTCATTCTATCCCGGCATCCAGTTCCTCAGTCCCACAGCCAAAATATAGGCAGACAGCCAGGATAAGCATTAAGCGATTCTCTGAACCTAAACGTTCTAGAAAATAGACCAAACGATGCGCTGCCGTATTAAACCATGGGATCATATAATGTTTTGTATAATATTATCAGTGTGGTTTGCTTAATTGTCGATGTAAGATAAGCATATGTAAAAATAGTGAAGTGTGAAATGCAATAATTTTCCATGGTTAAGTATTATTTAGATGGTAGTAATTGATTCTGTACTAAGCTATTAAGTATGGACATTAACGGGTAGGTACTACCCTAGATATAATTATAAAACGCTAATAAGAAGAAAAGGCTTTTATAATAATACCTGGTTCATATTATTAATAAGCTATAATGTACTGTAAATATACACTACATCTATAATATTCCATGTGAATAATTATTTTCTTTTCATTCTTATAGAAGAATATGGCGCGATTGAACCGAATGACGGAACAAGAAATCCAGGAACTCATCAATCAGCGAGTGAACGACAGAATGTTATGAGTCGAGGCTGCAAGAGGTGCTGCAGTTAACCCAAATCCTCGTGTGGGGTGCACTTACAAAACTTTTCAAGCTTGCAAGCCCTCATCATTCAGTGGAACAGAAGGACCGATCGGTTTAACCCGGTGGATAGAAAAGATGGAAACTGTGTTCAAAATCAGTGGTTGTGTTGAAAAGGACATGACCAAATACGCATCGTGCACTTTACAAGATAGTGCACTCACGTGGTGGAAAAATTATGTGAAGGCTGTAGGAGGAGATGTAGCTTATGATACTCCGTGGGAAGAATTCAAAACAATGTTAATCAACGAATATTGTCCAAGGAACGAGGTTAGGAAGTTGGAAGATGAGTTACGAAGTCTGAAGGTTATTGGTACTGAAATCACCAACTACAATCAGCGATTCATGGAATTAGTTTTGCTATGTCCTGAATTGGTTCCAACCGAAGAACGGAAGATTGAAATGTACAAAGATGGTTTTCCCAAAAAGGTCAAGGCAAATGTTACAGCATCGAAACCTAAGACAATTCATGAAGCTATAACCATGGCAAACGAGCTAATGGATCAGGTCATCATGGATAAGAAAGTATCCAATACTGATGTGAAGATATCAGGTAACAAAAGAAAGTGGAATGGAAATTATGATCGAGGTAACCAACAACAATCTTTTAAGAAACAAGAAAACACGCAAGGTACGGGTAGTGGTTTAAGCTTTGGTTATAAAGGACAAAATCCTTTATGCAACCGATGCCACAAACATCACTCTGGTTACTGTAATGTGGTATGCAACAAATGTAATCGAAAGGGTCATCTTGCTGAAGATTGTAGGGCTCTCGTTACAAATACAAATGGTACCAAGACTCCTGCCACCAATGCAAATAGAACTGCTTTGGCTACCATTACTTGTTTTGGGTGTGGAAAACAAGGTCACTATAAGAGCCAGTGCCCGAATCCAGAGAAGAATATCGGACCTGCACGTGGGAGAGCATTTGTTATTAATGCTAGAGAGGCATGTGAAGACCCGGAGCTTGTTACGGGTACGTTTACCATTAATAACTTATCCGCATCTATTATATTTGATACTGGTGCTAATAGAAGTTACGTGTGTAGAGACTTTCACGCTAAATTGAATTGTTCATCATTACCTCTCGATGCTAAGTACATGATTGAGTTAGCTAATGGTAAACTAATTAAAGCCGATAAAATTTGCCGTGATTGTAAAATAAATTTAGCCGGAGAAACGTTTAAAATTGACTTGATACCCGTAGAATTAGGAAGTTTTGATGTAATAGTTGGCATGGACTGGATGTCCAAAATAGGAGCTGAAGTTGTGTGCGCCAAGAAGGCAATTCGCATTCCTCGTAAGGATAAAACGCCAGTAATGATTTATGGAGAGAAGGGTAACTCAAAGCTAAAACTCATTAGTTATTTGAAAGCTCAAAAGTGCTTGAAGAAAGGGTGCTATGCTATCTTAGCACATGTTAATAAAGTCGAAACAAAGGAAAAAGTGAAGAGCATCAATGACGTGCCTGTGGCAAGAGATTTTCCTGAAGTCTTTCCGGAAAAGTTGCCGGGATTACCTCCATTTAGATCTGTAGAATTTCAAATAGATTTAGTACCAGGAGCTGCACCAGTGGCTCGTGCTCCATATAGACTTGCACCGTCCGAGTTAAAAGAACTTCAGAGTCAGTTAAAAGAATTACTGGATCATGCATTCATACGACCAAGTACTTCACCGTGGGGAGCTCCGATTCTATTTGTTAAAAAGAAAGATGGATCTTTTAGGATGTGTATAGATTATCGTGAATTAAATAAGTTAACTATCAAGAATCGGTATCCACTACCGAGAATTGACGACTTATTTGATCAACTCCAAGGATCATGTGTGTACTCAAAAATTGACTTAAGGTCGGGCTATCATCAATTACGTGTCAAAGAAGAGGACATTCCGAAAACTGCTTTTCGGACACGTTATGGTCATTACGAATTTTTGGTCATGCCGTTTGGGTTGACAAATACGCCAGCTGTATTCATGGACCTCATGAATCGAGTTTGTAGTCCATATTTAGATAAGTTTGTTATCGTTTTCATTGATGATATTCTTATCTATTCCAAGAGTGAGCAAGAGCATGAGCAGCATTTAAGGTTGATATTAGAGTTGTTGAGAAAAGAACAGCTATATGCTAAATTTTCTAAATGTGCTTTCTGGTTGAAAGAAGTGCAATTTCTTGGCCACGTTGTTAGTAGCAAAGGAATTCAGGTTGATCCAGCAAAAATTGAAGCCATTAAAAAATGGGAGACTCCTAAGACACCAATGCAGATACGCCAATTTTTGGGTTTAGCCGGTTATTATAGAAGGTTTATTCAAGATTTTTCCCGAATAGCTAAGCCGTTGACAGCGTTAACGCAAAAAGGGAAGAAATATGAATGGACTTCTGAGCAGGAGAGTGCATTTCAGTTACTGAAAAAGAAGTTGACTACGGCGCCTATTTTATCGTTACCAGAAGGGAACGATGATTTTGAAATATATTGTGACGCTTCGCGACAAGGTTTTGGTTGCGTTCTTATGCAATGAAAGAAAGTTATTGCATACGCATCCCGAAAATTGAAGATTCACGAGCGGAATTATACGACGCATGATCTAGAACTGGGAGCAGTCGTGTTTGCATTGAAGATATGGAGACACTACTTGTATGGGGTTAAATGCACCGTGTTTACTGATCATAAAAGCCTTCAACATATTTTTGATCAGAAACAGCTGAACATGAGACAACGTAGGTGGGTCGAGTTAATAAACGACTATGATTGTGAAATTCGTTATCATCCCGGGAAAGCGAACGTGGTGGCCGACGCTCTAAGCAGAAAGGAACGAGAACCAATTCGAGTACGAGCGATGAACATAAAAATTCGCATGAATCTCAACTCACAAATCAAAGAAGTTCAACGAGAAGCACTTACTAAAGAAAATATAGGAAATGAAATAATGAAGAAGTATGAGAAGCAACTCGTTATGCGGGAAGATGGAATTCGATATTTTGCAAATCGTATTTGGGTACCGAAGTTGGGTGGATTAAGGAAGTTGATATTAAATGAGGCACATAAGACAAGATACTCGATACATCCTGGAGTTGGAAAGATGTACCAAGATCTTAAGACACATTATTGGTGGCCTAATTTAAAGACAGACGTTGCAACATATGTTGGGGAATGTTTAACTTGTTCCAAAGTCAAAACTGAACACCAGAAGCCGTCAGGGTTACTTCAACAACCAGAAATCCCAGAATGGAAATGGGATGGTATTACCATGGATTTCATCACGAAGTTACCAAAGACTGCCTGGGGATACGACACCATTTGGGTGATTGTTGATCGTCTCACCAAGTCTGCACACTTCTTGCCTATAAAGGAAACAGATAGAATGGAGAAACTATTACGATTGTATATAAAGGAAGTTGTTTCAAGGCATGGAATACCTATTTCCATTATATCCGATCGTGATAGTAGATTTACATCAAAGTTCTGGCAATCACTACAGGAGGCCCTAGGAACTCGTTTGGATATGAGTACCGCGTATCATCCGCAAACCGACGGGCAGAGTGAAAGAACGATTCAGACTCTTGAAGACATGCTCAGGGCATGTGTGATCGATTTTGGAAACGGATGGGATAAATATCTACCATTAGCAGAATTCTCGTATAATAATAGTTATCATGCGAGCATTAAAGCTGCGCCATTCGAAGCATTGTACGGAAGGAAGTGTAGATCTCCTATTTGTTGGAATGAAGTAGGAGATCGACAATTAACTGGTCCCGAGATCATACACGAAACGACTGAGAAGATAGTACAAATCAAGGAGAGATTGAAAACAGCCCGTAGTCGCCAAAAGAGCTACGCCGATGTTCGAAGGAAACCATTAGAGTTTCAGATCGGTGACATGGTTATGTTAAAGGTGTCACCGTGGAAAGGTGTAATACGCTTCGGAAAAAGGGGTAAACTGAACCCAAGATATGTAGGCCCGTTCAAGATTATCGAACGCATTGGACCGGTAGCTTATCGACTCGAGTTACCGCAACAACTCGCCAGATTACATAATACCTTTCACGTCTCAAACCTTAAGAAGTGTCTTGCAAAGGAAGACCTCACCATTCCTCTTGAAGAAATCCATGTCGACGAGAAACTACAATTCATCGAAGAACCAATCGAAATCATGGATCGTGAAGTTAAACGGCTCAAGCAGAGCAACATACCGATCGTTAAGGTTCGTTGGAATGCTCGAAGGGGTCCCGAGTTTACTTGGGAACGAGAGGATCAAATGAAACAAAAATATCCACACTTGTTTTCCGATGACGCAAAATAGGTACAATTTTAAAATTTCGGGACGAAATTTATTTAACGGGTAGGTACTGTAATGACCCGCACTTTTTCGATCGTTCTATACTTATAAGATTAATATTTATATAAATTAAACCTTACCAACATGATAAGCAATCCAAATTGTTGAGACTTATGTTTTCGAAAAGAGTTTTACACAACGTTTGACCGTCTAGTTTGACCGATGATATCACGAACTATACAATATATGATAATTATACGTTTGTATATATATGTATATATACATATTTAACATGATCTAAGAATGTTTTAATATCTCATTTTGTATTAATAACAATAAGTTATAAGTATATTTTGAAACTACTAACTTAAGTTTTCAAAACGATAACCATACGTAACGTTATTTGACTTAAATACTTATGACCTATAATGTTTATACATATATCGTATAAGTAATCTATTTAATCACTTTTAAAGACTTAAATACATAAAACAATATAAGTATATTTACAAAAGATAGCTATATTTGAATCCTCGTTCCGTTTTCTCAAAGATTTCTATACGTATACCTAGGGTATATGTACCCGTATCATACGCAGCTTCTAGATGTATTTACTATTGGTATATACCAATAAAAATCTGCTCCTTAGCAGCCTTAAATGATTAAGAAACATGTGGAACCAACCATTTGTCAAGTAGCATGAATTATTTAGCAAGAAAACAAAGTTAGGTATTTTTTTTTCCTTTATAACCTAAAAACGTTTTTATGCAAGCACACCATTTCTTCACCCCATTTTCTCATACTTACACTTCCATTTCTCTCTCAAAATACTCTTAACTTCATACTTGATCATCTCTAAGCATTTTCCCCATCATTTAGCTTCAAAAACAACACTTAAACCTCATAAGAAAACCTTACAAAAACACTTCAAGAAATCCTTCCAAGAACACAAACTTACTTCCAATCTTTCATTCAATTCCATCACCCTTTTGGTTCTAGCTTTTTACTCTTCTTTTACAGCAACCTTGTCCAAGGAACTTGAGGTAGTAACTATGTTCATAACCTTATTCGATTCATATATATATAGCTATCTTATTTTGGTGGTATAAAATTTTAACAACAAGAACATAGTTTGAATGTTTTCAAACTTGTTTGCAAACTAAATAGATTCTTATAACTTAACTTTTAAAATACTTCAAGACCTGTAATATAACTTAAAAATATGCTAATTTAACAAGGTATAACTTGGTTTTTCAAAGAACACCTTAAAAACTGTTTTTACGACGTCGGAGTGCAACCGGGGGCTGTTTTGGGTTGGATAATTAAAAACCATCTTAAACTTTGAATTGGAGGTTTATTTTCTGGAAAAATGATTTTTACTATGAATATGATAACACATAAAAATTTCATGATTTAACTCAAAGTATAAGTATTTTTAGAAAAATAATCATTTAAGGTTGTTTACATGATGGAAAATGATTAACTTCATAAGTTTCACTAAAGTTTGACCTATGACCTGTGATTTCGAATACAAACTAAGGTATTTACAGTTCATAGTCTTAAAGAGGGACTCGATCCAAGGAAGTGGCAAGTTGAATCAACGAAAACGGAGTTGTAACGAAGAAACTATGACCAAAACGAGATCGGATATCTAAGACTAGTTTGGCTACGAAAATAATTGGAGAAAATTAAATAAATCACATCTTTTTAAAATAACATGATATTTTATATATATGTACTCATAATTTAATTTTATATGGTTCAGGATCACCCGTAAACAATACGAGAAGATTAATCATAAGATCCCATGATTGTACGCAACACGTCATTTGACAACACCGGTACTTTATGTACGCAACACGTCATTTGACAACACCGGTACCATGGGTCAAGATTAATCTCGACCAATACATATACGATGGGGGTTTTTATTTATTTCATTGGGGGTTTATTAAACACCTAAAAATGAACCATTAAAATTGAATTACTAACATCGGACTGCTAACTACGGACTAAGAAATTATTAAAACTATTAAAAGTATAAAAAGTATATATATGTGACGATTGTTTAAAATAGAAATATATTGATAAACTATATATGGATAGGTTCGTGATATCAATCGGAGACCAAGTCGAAATTACATATCTTCAAGACGAAAGTGAGTATATAGTCCCACTTTTAAACTCTAAATATTTCGGGATGAGAATACATGCATTTTATGTTTTACGTTATGGACACAAGTAACTGAAAAATATATTCTACGTTGAGTTGTACCACTGGCATACTTCCTTGTAGCTTGGTAACTAATATTTACAGCGGTATTGTAAACGCGAATCCTGTTGATAGATCTATCGGGCCTGACAACCCCAACCGGACTGGACGACCAGTATTCAACGGTTGCACAGTACTTCGTTTCGTGACTACACTTGGTACGGTGTAGTAAGATTTCATAATAAAGGGAATATGCGACGTGATTAAATGTTAAGTATGGTTACCAAGTGCTCAACCACTTAGAATATTTTTATTAAACTGTTTATATATGAAATCTTGTGGTCTATATATATATTGCTGCCGGCACTAAACCTATATCTCACCAACTTTATGTTGACGTTTTAAACATGTTTATTCTCAGGTGATAATTAGAAGTTTCCGCTGCATTATGTTGAATTTGAGCAGGATCTTGCGTACGCATATTTGTGTCAAAAATAAGACTGCATATCCAAGAACTTGTGTTGTAAAATATGCTAGAAATCGTGTTGTTATCATCATTTGTAAAGTTTGTAAGTCGGAGATTATCGCTAAACGATAATCATCTTTATTTTGTCCAAAGCTTGTATCAAAAATAAGAATCATGGTTTGTAATGTATAATATATGCAGTTTTTCTTTTAAAAATGTCGCATATAGAGGTCAATACCTCGCAATGAAATCATACGTTATCTAACACGTTCTTACGGTTAAGGACGGGTTATGACATCATCCAAATTCAACAACGGTTAAAAACCTCCCAAAGTCGACAAAAGAGCTACGCTGACATTAAAAGAAAAGATATAGAATTTGAAATTGGAGAGATGGTCATGCTTAAAGTTGCACCTTGGAAAGGCGTTGTTCGATTTGGTAAACGAGGGAAATTAAATCCAAGGTATATTGGACCATTCAAGATTATTGATCGTGTCGGACCAGTAGCTTACCGACTTGAGTTACCTCAACAACTCGCGGCTGTACATAACACTTTCCACGTCTCGAATTTGAAGAAATGTTTTGCTAAAGAAGATCTCACTATTCCGTTAGATGAAATCCAAATCAATGAAAAACTTCAATTCATCGAAGAACCCGTCGAAATAATGGATCGTGAGGTTAAAAGACTTAAGCAAAACAAGATACCAATTGTTAAGGTTCGATGGAATGCTCGTAGAGGACCCGAGTTCACCTGGGAGCATGAAGATCAGATGAAGAAGAAATACCCACATCTATTTCCAGAAGATTCGTCAACACCTTCAACAGCTTAAAATTTCGGGACGAAATTTATTTAACGGGTAGGTACTGTAGTGACCCGAACTTTTCCATGTTTATATATATTAATTGAGATTGATATTTACATGATTAAATGTTTCCAACATGTTAAGCAATCAAACTTGTTAAGACTTGATTAATTGAAATATGTTTCATATAGACAATTGACCACCCAAGTTGACCGGCGATTCACGAACGTTAAAACTTGTAAAAATGACATGACGATATATATATGGATATAAATATGGTTAACATGAGATTATGATAAGTAAGTATCTCCATAAGTATATTAACAATGAGTTATATACATATAAACAAGACTACTAACTTAAGGATTTCGAAACGAGACATATATGTAACGATTATCATTGTAACGACATTTAAATGTATATATATATCATATTAAGATATATTAATATATCATAATATCATGATAATATAATAATTTAACATCTCATTAGATATAATAAACAATGGGTTAACAACATTAATTGAGATCGTTAACTTAAAGGTTTCAAAACAACACTTACATGTAACGACTAACGATGACTTAACGACTCAGTTAAAATGTATATACATGTAGTGTATTTAGATGTATTAAAATACTTTTGGAAGACTTCAAGACATATATCAAAACACTCATACTTAACGAAAATGGTTACAGTTACTTTCCCATTCTTTTCTTTCATCAAGAATTCTAGTCGTATTCTTACCCGTATTATACATAGCTTCAAAACGTACTTACTATGGGTATATACCAATAGGAACTAGCATGGGATTCCACTCTTGATTATGTCATGTATGACTAATCAATTTTAACTTCTACCATGAGCTAGTCAACTAACTAGAACTCCTTTTAACCCCACTCACCACTCACCAATTACCACTCATCATTCACTCCATTTCACTTCCAATTCTCTTTCTAATTCTCTCTCAACACACACACACTATTATGAACGTATTTTTCCAGTAGTTAATCATCATCTTCATCAAAAATCACTTCAAGAATCAAGCTATAATCATCATAGGAAGAACACTTCAAGAACACTTCAAAAATCCCTTCAAGTTTACTAATTTACTTCCAAGCTTTCTAATCCATTCCAAGTAATCATCTAAGATCAAGAAACCTTTGTTATATACAGTAGGTTATCTTTCTTATTCAAGGTAATATTCATATTCAAACTTTGATTCAATTTCTATAACTATAAACTATCTTAATTCGAGTATAAATCTTACTTGAACTTGTTTTTGTGTCATGATCCTACTTCAAGAACTTTCAAGCCATCCAAGATCCTTTGAAGCTAGATCATTTCTTGTCACTTCCAATAGGTTTACCTACTAAACTTGAGGTAGTAATGATGTTCATAACATCATTCGATTCATATATATAAAACTATCTTATTCGAAGGTTTAAACTCGTAATCACTAGAACATAGTTTAGTTAATTCTAAACTTGTTCGCAAACAAAAGTTAATCCTTCTAACTTGACTTTTAAAATTAACTAAACACATTTTCTATATCTATATGATATGCTAACTTAATGATTTAAAACCTGGAAACACGAAAAACACCGTAAAACTGGATTTACGCCGTCGTAGTAACACCGCGGGCTGTTTTGGGTTAGTTAATTAAAAACTATGATAAACTTTGATTTAAAAGTTGTTATTCTGAGAAAATGATTTTTATTATGAACATGAAACTATATCCAAAAATTATGGTTAAACTCAAAATGGAAGTATGTTTTCTAAAATGGTCATCTAGACGTCGTTCTTTCGACTGAAATGACTACCTTTACAAAAACGACTTGTAACTTATTTTTCCGACTATAAACCTATACTTTTTCTGTTTAGATTCATAAAATAGAGTTCAATATGAAACCATAGCAGTTTGATTCACTCAAAACGGATTTAAAATGAAGAAGTTATGGGTAAAACAAGATTGGATAATTTTTCTCATTTTAGCTACGTGAAAATTGGTAACAAATCTATTCCAACCATAACTTAATCAACTTGTATTGTATATTATGTAATCTTGAGATACCATAGACACGTATACAATGTTTCGACCTATCATGTCGACACATCTATATATATTTCGGAACAACCATAGACACTCTATATGTGAATGTTGGAGTTAGCTATACAGGGTTGAGGTTGATTCCAAAATATATATAGTTTGAGTTGTGATCAATACTGAGATACGTATACACTGGGTCGTGGATTGATTCAAGATAATATTTATCGATTTATTTCTGTACATCTAACTGTGGACAACTAGTTGTAGGTTACTAACGAGGACAGCTGACTTAATAAACTTAAAACATCAAAATATATTAAAAGTGTTGTAAATATATTTTGAACATACTTTAATATATATGTATATGTATATATTGTTATAGGTTCGTGAATCAACAGTGGCCAAGTCTTACTTCCCGATGAAGTAAAAATCTGTGAAAGTGAGTTATAGTCCCACTTTTAAAATCTAATATTTTTGGGATGAGAATACATGCAGGTTTTATAAATGATTTACAAAATAGACACAAGTACGTGAAACTAAATTCTATGGTTGAATTATCGAAATCGAATATGCCCCTTTTTATTAAGTCTGGTAATCTAAGAATTAGGGAACAGACACCCTAATTGACGCGAATCCTAAAGATAGATCTATTGGGCCTAACAAACCCCATCCAAAGTACCGGATGCTTTAGTACTTCGAAATTTATATCATATCTGAAGGGTATCCCGGAATGATGGGGATATTCTTATATATGCATCTTGTTAATGTCGGTTACCAGGTGTTCACCATATGAATGATTTTTATCTCTATGTATGGGATGTGTATTGAAATATGAAATCTTGTTGTCTATTGTTACGATTTGATATATATAGGTTAAACCTATAACTCACCAACATTTTTGTTGACGTTTAAAGCATGTTTATTCTCAGGTGAATATTAAGAGCTTCCGCTGTTGCTTACTAAAATAAGGACAAGATTTGGAGTCCATGTTTGTATGATATTGTGTAAAAACTGCATTCAAGAAACTGATTTCGATGTAACATATTTGTATTGTAAACTATTATGTAATGGTCGTGTGTAAACAGGATATTTTAGATTATCATTATTTGATAATCTACGTAAAGCTTTTTAAACCTTTATTTATGAAATAAAGGTTATGGTTTGTTTTAAAAATGAATGCAGTCTTTGAAAAACGTCTCATATAGAGGTCAAAAACTCGCAACGAAATCAATTAATATGGAACGTTTTTAATCAATAAGAACGGGACATTTCACTATTGCTCCTACAAAGGATAGTAATTGCATCCGATACGTTGTGGACCATAATCAAAAGCATGTCATTAGACATTGCCTTAACAGTTGCTTGTTCAACGCTTTCCTTTACAACCGGACGGTAGTTTACCGAAAGGTAATATACAGAGCAAGTATACTGGACGTGTTGCTTTCCTAATACAAGGTTAGCAAGTGGGTGACACAAAATCGCAAGTTTTGAGCTAAAATTTTAAAATCTGAAACCCACAAAACCCACAAAAATATTTTACAAACACCGGTGAAGGGTTATTCCGAAAAAGTTATCTAGGATAAAAGCTAGATTGAATTTTTAAAAGATCAAATATTTTTATAAAGATCCAATTTCCTTAAAGGATCTAAATTTTCACAGTCGTGTGGGACTGTAAATCACAATGTTACTATCATTGTTCATACCACCGTATCAAAATCACTGATGTACAAAGTGTGAAGAATAAAGAAGTAATTCTAGTAAAGTTATATTCAAGTTCTATATTGTTTGAGGATAAGCAATGCTCAAGTGAGGGAATATTTGATATTGCTAAAAACGAACATATATTTCATAGCATTATCCTTCAAGAAAGACAAGTTTTTAGTTGCAATTGTTCTATTTACAAGTGATATTCGTTTAAATAATAAAAGGTGAAGACAAAAGACAGATTCGACGATTTGAAGATGCAAACGACCAAAAAGCTAAAAAGTACAAAGTACAATCCAAGTGGTTCAAATTATTGATAAGAAACGTCTAAAAATTACAAGAGTACAAGCCGCAAAATGCAAAGTACAAGAAATTAAATCGTACGAAAGGACGTTCGAAAATCCGGAACCGAGACATGAACCAACTATCAACGTGCGACTCAACAGAGCTAAAAATACAAGTCAACTATGCACAAGAATATAATATAATATATAATTAATTGTATATAATATTATATATTATAAATAATCAGCAGCCCACGTTTAATTCATTTGGTGAGCTGGAATCCAAAGCTCCGCGACTGCGGAGCTATGAAGAAGAAAAGTACCGCACTCGCGGAGTTGTATAGTTCAAAGTAGGCCAATAAAAGGCCGCGCATTCTGCTCGATTCATCATCCCTTTTTCTTTCTTTCTATCTACGTAAAGTGTGTGTGTATATATATATATATATATATATATATATATATATATATATATATATATATATATATATATATATATATATATATATATATATATATATATATAATTTTAATTTAAGTTTAATAATAATAAGGTTATAGTGACGAATGTTTTAAGTTTGTAAGTCAAAATTCTGTCCGTGTAACACTACGCGATTAATACTCATTGTAAGTTATGTTCAACCTTTTTAAATTAATGTCTCGTAGCTAAGTTATTATTATGTTTATTTAAGCCGAAGTAATCGTGATGTTGGACTAAATATTAAGACGGGGTTATTGGGCTTTGGATCATAATTGGGGTTTGGACAAAAGACCGACACTTGTGGAAATTGGACTATGGGCTATTAATGGGCTTTATATTTGTTTAACTGAATGATAGTTCGTTAATTTAATATAGAGATTTACAATTAGACGTAATTATAAATAACCACATACACTCGATCGGACACGATGGGTGGGATATTTATAAGTACTAATAATTGTTCATTTGACTGGACACGGGAATGGATTAATAGTCAATGGACTCATTAAAACATGGATGAATTACATACAAGGACACTTGGTGTAATTGTTAACAACATATTAAAACCTTGAGTTACACGCAGTCGATAACCTGGTGTAATCATTAACAAAGTATTAAGACCTTGTTACAGTTTAAGTCCCCAATTAGTTGGAATATTTGACTTCGGGTATAAGGGTAATTTGACGAGGACACTCGCACTTTATATTTATGACCGATGGACTGTTATGGACAAAAACCAGATGGACATATCGAATAATCCAGGACAAAGGACAATTAACCCATGGTAATAAATTAAAATCAACACGTCGAACATCATGATTACGGAAGTTTAAATAAGCATAATTCCTTTATTTTATATCTCATCGTACTTTTATTTACTGTCATTTTATTTATTGCGCTTTTAATTATCGCACTTTTATTTTATCACATTTTTATTCATCGTCATTTACTTTACGCTTTAAATTAAGTTAATATTTTGCATTAGGACTTAAAATCGACAAACTGGACATTAAACGGTAAAACCTCTTTTTATAATAATATTAATACTACTTATATATATATATATATATATATATATATATATATATATATATATATATATATATATACACACACACACACACACATATATATAGTTTAAAATATATATTTATACAAATATAGTTTAAAATATATATAGCGTTAAACTCAGCTAGCTCCCTGTGGAACGAACCGGACTTACTAAAAACTACACTACTCTACGATTAGGTACACTACCTATAAGTGTTGTAGCAAGGTTTAGGTATATCCATTCTATAAATAAATAAATAACTTGTGTAAAATTGTATCGTATTTATTATTATTTCATAATAAAATTAATAGTATTTCGTACTACACCTTGCACACATCATTAGGATAGGGTATAGTTTATGGATATAACGAAGAAAAATAAATAAATGGAGAGAAAGAAATGAATTACTCCCCTTGAGTGCGACTGTGAGCTGAAGATCTGAAGGTAGACTGAGTCAAAACCATCATCTACTGGATTCGAATCGGTCTTCTTGAAGTGTACTCGAGCTCATTAGGGCGTTGTCATCATCCTCCATACACCATCCACCAATAACTTGCAATTAAATAATCAACATGTTTCCTTGTCGTTTCATCATTATTCAAAGAGTGTCCACCACATGCATCAATAACTGTAGATCACTTGTAAAAATTGAAAATATCAAACCTAGACAGGTGATTAAGCTTTAAGCCATAGACTCACTGACTTGCGTTTTAATGAAAAAGTTATTTTAAAACTTGAGGGTTTCAAAATTAGGTTTTTAAAAATTCAACAAATCAATGTACTTAATCTCACACTTAAAGTGTTGACTGCCTTTAGTTTTAAGACTTTTGAAATAATGTAATTAATTCACTTAAGCCCAAGACAAGTAGGAGAAGTGAATTCATCATAAGAAATGTTGAAATTCAATTTTAAGTTTCACTTGTCACTTATTCAATTAACCTAATTAACCTAATCTAACTATTACTAAAGCTATAGAAAAATAAACACAATGGTTACCTCCCGAGAAGCGCTTGTTATTGTTCGAGTCACGAGCCTGACTCTATCCTTATTTCTCAGAAAATCTAGGAGGCTCCCTTGCATCCATTAGTAGACACAAGATCTAATATTAGAACATACCGAAAAGATTGAAGCGGACATAGAATAAGGTATGTCCAATGAGAGGAGAAGGTGGTTTGAAGTGATTGCTTTGTTTAACTTGAGGTATAACAAAGCTATCAATTTCTTCTACCTCCTTGATTAGAACGGGATGGTCAATGGGGTCCTCATCACTCCATGATGTATATGTCATTATGTATTTGAGTGATGGTTTATAGGGTAGCCCTGACGCAAAACCCGTATTTCTTCTAAGTGACTTCTGGTTGGTAATAATGTTGTACATTGGTCATGGAGGTGGGACAATGTCCATTGATGTCTCCAATACGGTAACAACATTAGCAACTACTTCGGTGCTAGAATCCTCCATCTCTTTCTTCTTATCCGGGCTCTCCATTTCAATTTCTTCATCCACCTCCTCGTCACTCTGGTTGGGAGATTCAAGTATAATTGGTTCAGAGAGTTCTTCTAGAACGAAGAACTCTCTAGTCATTAAAAGTTCAAAATAAGGTAGGCGTGAAGATTGGGTACGTGTGGAGTGGTTATTCTTCTTGTCTTCTACTTCTATCTTCTTCTCTTTATTCTCAGAATAGAAGGTGGATGGTATATATTTCTCCATTCCCATCAAAAGGATATACAAGCTCGTCGATTGATAGTGCTCTAAATGAACATATATTTAGTATCAATATCTTTCCAATATGTAAATCTTTTAGTTACTATTGTTCAATTTTTATGTAATAATCGTTTAAATAAATAAGTGCGAAGACAAAAGAAGAAAACGACGATTTGAAGATGCAAATGACCAAAAAGCTCAAATGTACAAGATACAATCCAAGTGGTTCAATTTATTGATGAGAAACGTCTAAAAATGACAAGAGTACAAGCCGCGAAATGCAAAGTACAAGATATCTAAGCGTACGAAAGGAAGTTCGAAAATCCGGAACGAGACATAAACCAACTATCAACGTACGACTCAATGGAGCTAAAATTACAAGTCAACTATGCACAAGAATATAATATAATATAATTAATTATATATATATATTATATTATATATTTATTCAGCAGCCCACGTTTTGTATTTATTGGATGAGCTGGATTTCGAACCTCCGCAATCGCGGAGCTCCAAGGCACAAAAGTACCGCAATCGCGGAGCACACAGTTTCAAAATCTGCCTATAAAAGGCCACGAAGTCTGCCGAGTTTTGCACACCAATTCAATCGATCTCTCTCTATTATATATATAATTATATATATATTTATAATATATATAATATAGTTTAGTTTTATATTAGATTAGTTTAGTTAATGTAACGATTAATTATGGGTTTTAAAGTCGGAGTTCTGTCCGCGTAACACTACACGATTAATAACCACTGTATGCTATGTTCTTCCTTTTTAAATTAATGTCTCATATTTAAGTTATTATTATGCTTATTTGAGCAGAAGTAATCGTGATGTTGGGCTAAATATTAAGACGGGGTTATTGGGCTTTGGACCATAATTGGGGTTTGGACAAAAGACCGACACTTGTAGAAATTAGACTATGGGCTATTAATGGGCTTTATATTAACTAAATGATATCTCATTCATTTAGTATAGAGATTTATAATTTGACGTATTTATATATAACCACATACACTTTACTGGGTACGGTGAGCGGGATATCTATAAATACTAATAATTATTCATTTGACCGGACACGGGGATAGATTAATAGTCACTGGAGTCATTAAAACAGGAGTGGATTACATTCAAGGGAAATTGGTGTAATTGTTAATAAAGTATTAAAACCTTGGGTTACACGCAGTCGATAACCTGGTGTAATCATTAACAATGTATTAAAACCTTATTAAAGTTTAAGTCCCCAATTAGTTAGAATATTTGACTTCCGGTATAAGGTTAATTTGGCGAAGACCCTCGCACTTTATAATTATGACCGATGGACTATTATGGAGAAAACTAGATGGACATATCAAATAATCCAGGACAAAGAACAATTAACCCAGGGTAATAAATTAAAATCAAAACGTCAAATATCATGAGTACAGAAGTTTAAATAAGCATAATATATTTTATTTCATATTTCCTCGTACTTTTATTTATTGTTATTTTAATTATTATTATTTATTTTATCGTTAGTTAAATATCGTCATTTACTTTACGCTTCACTTAAAATATAAAATCGACAAACCAGTCATTAAACGGTAAAACCCCTTTTTTAATTATAATAATTGTAATATATATATTTATATTTTGTACAAATATAGTTATATAATAATATAGTGTAAAATAAGCCGTCTCTCTGTGGAACGAACCGGACTAACTAAAAACTATATTACTCTACAATTAGGTACACTGCCTATAGTGTTGTAGCAGAGTTTAGGTATATCACATTTGTAAATAAATAATTAAAACTTGTGTAATTTTTATCGTATTTCGTTATAAAAATAATAGTATTTCGTATACACTGCTGCACACATCAAGTTTTTGGCGCCGCTGCCGGGGACTCGGTGAAAAAAGCTATATTTTTATAAACTATATTTTTGTAAAAATATATTATTTCTTATTTCGTAAAAATATTTTGTTTTAGTGTTAAAAAATTTAATATATATAAATAAATATATATATCTATATATATATATATATATATATATATATATATATATATATATATATATATATATATATATATATATATATATATATATATATATATATTTTAAGAATTTATCTATAAAAAAGTATTTTTTTAAGGTTTTAAAATATAAATTTATTTTTATTTTCTATCTATTATTTTATAAAAATAAAAATAATTATTTTTGAACTGGCTCAGATTATTTTCGGAACCCAAATATAATTAAAAACTGCATTGGGCCGAGTCTGTTTTTGGCCCAACAGCCGAACCCAACACAATTAAACTCCGCAGTCGGGGAGCCAAGCCGGTGAAATGTCCCGTTCTTATTGATTAAAAACGTTCCATATTAATTGATTTCGTTGCGAGGTTTTGACCTCTATATGAGACGTTTTTCAAAGACTGCATTCATTTTTAAAACAAACCATAACCTTTATTTCATAAATAAAGGTTTAAAAAGCTTTACGTAGATTATCAAATAATGATAATCTAAAATATCCTGTTTACACACGACCATTACATAATGGTTTACAATACAAATATGTTACATCGAAATCAGTTTCTTGAATGCAGTTTTTACACAATATCATACAAACATGGACTCCAAATCTTGTCCTTATTTTAGTATGCAACAGCGGAAGCTCTTAATATTCACCTGAGAATAAACATGCTTTAAACGTCAACAAAAATGTTGGTGAGTTATAGGTTTAACCTATATATATCAAATCGTAACAATAGACCACAAGATTTCATATTTCAATACACATCCCATACATAGAGATAAAAATCATTCATATGGTGAACACCTGGTAACCGACAATAACAAGATGCATATATAAGAATATCCCCATCATTCCGGGACACCCTTCGGATATGATATAAATTTCGAAGTACTAAAGCATCCGGTACTTTGGATGGGGTTTGTTAGGCCCAATAGATCTATCTTTAGGATTCGCGTCAATTAGGGTGTCTGTTCCCTAATTCTTAGATTACCAGACTTAATAAAAAGGGGCATATTCGATTTCGATAATTCAACCATAGAATGTAGTTTCACGTACTTGTGTCTATTTTGTAAATCATTTATAAAACCTGCATGTATTCTCATCCCAAAAATATTAGATTTTAAAAGTGGAACTATAACTCACTTTCACAGATTTTTACTTCGTCGGGAAGTAAGACTTGGCCACTGTTGATTCACGAACCTATAACAATATATACATATATATTAAAGTATGTTCAAAATATATTTACAACACTTTTAATATATTTTGATATTTTAAGTTTATTAAGTCAGCTGTCCTCGTTAGTAACCTATAACTAGTTGTCCACAGTTAGATGTACAGAAATAAATCGATAAATATTATCTTGAATCAATCCACGACCCAGTGTATACGTATCTCAGTATTGATCACAACTCAAACTATATATATTTTGAAATCAACCTCAACCCTGTATAGCTAACTCCAACATTCACATATAGAGTGTCTATGGTTGTTCCGAAATATATATAGATGTGTCGACATGATAGGTCGAAACATTGTATACGTGTCTATGGTATCTCAAGATTACATAATATACAATACAAGTTGATTAAGTTATGGTTGGAATAGATTTGTTACCGATTTTCACGTAGCTAAAATGAGAAAAATTATCCAATCTTGTTTTACCCATAACTTCTTCATTTTAAATCCGTTTTGAGTGAATCAAATTGCTATGATTTCATATTGAACTCTATTTTATGAATCTAAACAGAAAAAGTATAGGTTTATAGTCGGAAAAATAAGTTACAAGTCGTTTTTGTAAAGGTAGTCATTTCAGTCGAAAGAACGACGTCTAGATGACCATTTTAGAAAACATACTTCCACTTTGAGTTTAACCATAATTTTTAGATATAGTTTCATGTTCATAATAAAAATAATTTTCTCAGAATAACAACTTTTAAATCAAAGTTTATCATAGTTTTTAATTAACTAACCCAAAACAGCCCGCGGTGTTACTACGACGGCGTAAATCCGGTTTTACGGTGTTTTTCGTGTTTCCAGGTTTTAAATCATTAAGTTAGCATATCATATAGATATAGAACATGTGTTTAGTTGATTTTAAAAGTCAAGTTAGAAGGATTAACTTTTGTTTGCGAACAAGTTTAGAATTAACTAAACTATGTTCTAGTGATTACAAGTTTAAACCTTCGAATAAGATAGCTTTATATGTATGAATCGAATGATGTTATGAACATCATTACTACCTTAATTTCCTTGGATAAACCTACTGGAAAAGAGAAAATTGGATCTAGCTTCAATGGATCCTTGGATGGCTCGAAGTTCTTGAAGCAGAATCATGACACGAAAACAAGTTCAAGTAAGATCATCACTTGAAATAAGATTGTTATAGTTATAGAAATTGAACCAAAGTTTGAATATGATTATTACCTTGTATTGGAATGATAACCTACTGTAATAAACAAAGATTTCTTGAGGTTGGATGATCACCTTACAAGATTGGAAGTGAGCTAGCAAACTTGAAAGTATTCTTGATTTTATGAAACTAGAACTTTTGGAATTTATGAAGAACACTTAGAACTTGAAGATAGAACTTGAGAGAGATCAATTAGATGAAGAAAATTGAAGAATGAAAGTGTTTGTAGGTGTTTTTGGTCGTTGGTGTATGGATTAGATATAAAGGATATGTAATTTTGTTTTCATGTAAATAAGTCATGAATGATTACTCATATTTTTGTAATTTTATGAGATATTTCATGCTAGTTGCCAAATGATGGTTCCCACATGTGTTAGGTGACTCACATGGGCTGCTAAGAGCTGATCATTGGAGTGTATATACCAATAGTACATACATCTAAAAGCTGTGTATTGTACGAGTACGAATACGGGTGCATACGAGTAGAATTGTTGATGAAACTGAACGAGGATGTAATTGTAAGAATTTTTGTTAAGTAGAAGTATTTTGATAAGTGTATTGAAGTCTTTCAAAAGTGTATAAATACATATTAAAACACTACATGTATATACATTTTAACTGAGTCGTTAAGTCATCGTTAGTCGTTACATGTAAGTGTTGTTTTGAAACCTTTAGGTTAACGATCTTGTTAAATGTTGTTAACCCAATGTTTATAATATCAAATGATATTTTAAATTATTATATTATCATGATATTATCATGTATGAATATCTCTTAATATGATATATATACATTAAATGTCTTTACAACGATAATCGTTACATATATGTCTCGTTTAAAAATCATTAAGTTAGTAGTCTTGTTTTTACATATGTAGTTCATTGTTAATATACTTTATGATATGTTTTCTTATCATAGTATCATGTTAACTATATATATATATATATATCCATATATATGTCATCATATAGTTTTTACAAGTTTTAACGTTCGTGAATCACCGATCAACTTGGGTGGTCAATTGTCTATATGAAACATATTTCAATTAATCAAGTCTTAACAAGTTTGATTTGTTAACATGTTGGAAACATTTAATCATGCAAATATCAATCTCAATTAATATATATAAACATGGAAAAGTTCGGGTCACTACAGTACCTACCCGTTAAATAAATTTCGTCCCGAAATTTTAAGCTGTTGAAGGTGTTGACGAATCTTCTGGAAATAGATGCGGGTATTTCTTCTTCATCTGATCTTCACGCTCCCAGGTGAACTCGGGTCCTCTACGAGCATTCCATCGAACCTTAACAATTGGTATCTTGTTTTGCTTAAGTCTTTTAACCTCACGATCCATTATTTCGACGGGTTCTTCGATGAATTGAAGTTTTTCGTTGATTTGGATTTCATCTAACGGAATAGTGAGATCTTCTTTAGAAAAACATTTCTTTAAATTCGAGACGTGGAAAGTGTTATGTACAGCCGCGAGTTGTTGAGGTAACTCTAGTCGGTAAGCTACTGGTCCGACACGATCAATAATCTTGAATGGTCCAATATACCTTGGATTTAATTTCCCTCGTTTACCAAATCGAACAACGCCTTTCCAAGGTGCAACTTTAAGCATGACCATCTCTCCAATTTCAAATTCTATATCTTTTCTTTTAATGTCAGCGTAGCTCTTTTGTCGACTTTGGGCGGTTTTCAACCGTTGTTGAATTTGGATGATCTTCTCGGTAGTTTCTTGTATAATCTCCGGACCTGTAATCTGTCTATCCCCCACTTCACTCCAACAAATCGGAGACCTGCACTTTCTACCATAAAGTGCTTCAAACGGCGCCATCTCAATGCTTGAATGGTAGCTGTTGTTGTAGGAAAATTCTGCTAACGGTAGATGTCGATCCCAACAGTTTCCGAAATCAATAACACATGCTCGTAGCATGTCTTCAAGCGTTTGTATCGTCCTTTCGCTCTGCCCATCAGTTTGTGGATGATAGGCAGTACTCATGTCTAGACGAGTTCCTAATGCTTGCTGTAATGTCTGCCAGAATCTTGAAATAAATCTGCCATCCCTATCAGAGATAATAGAGATTGGTATTCCATGTCTGGAGACGACTTCCTTCAAATACAGTCGTGCTAACTTCTCCATCTTGTCATCTTTTCTTATTGGTAGGAAGTGTGCTGATTTGGTGAGACGATCAACTATTACCCAAATAGTATCAAAACCACTTGCAGTCCTTGGCAATTTAGTGATGAAATCCATGGTAATGTTTTCCCATTTCCATTCCGGGATTTCGGGTTGTTGAAGTAGACCTGATGGTTTCTGATGCTCAGCTTTGACCTTAGAACACGTCAAACATTCTCCTACATATTTAGCAACATCGGCTTTCATACCCGGCCACCAAAAATGTTTCTTGAGATCCTTGTACATCTTCCCCGTTCCAGGATGTATTGAGTATCTGGTTTTATGAGCTTCTCTAAGTACCATTTCTCTCATATCTCCAAATTTTGGTACCCAAATCCTTTCAGCCCTATACCGGGTTCCGTCTTCCCGAATATTAAGATGCTTCTCCGATCCTTTGGGTATTTCATCCTTTAAATTTCCCTCTTTTAAAACTCCTTGTTGCGCCTCCTTTATTTGAGTAGTAATGTTATTATGAATCATTATATTCATAGATTTTACTCGAATGGGTTCTCTGTCCTTCCTGCTCAAGGCATCGGCTACCACATTTGCCTTCCCCGGGTGGTAACGAATCTCAAAGTCGTAATCATTCAATAATTCAATCCACCTACGCTGCCTCATATTCAGTTGTTTCTGATTAAATATGTGTTGAAGACTTTTGTGGTCGGTATATATAATACTTTTGACCCCATATAAGTAGTGCCTCTAAGTCTTTAATGCAAAAACAACCGCGCCTAATTCCAAATCATGCGTCGTATAATTTTGTTCGTGAATCTTCAATTGTCTAGACGCATAAGCAATCACCTTCGTTCGTTGCATTAATACACAACCGAGATCTTGCTTTGATGCATCACAATAAATCACAAAATCATCATTCCCTTCAGGAAATGACAATATAGGTGCCGTAGTTAGCTTTTTCTTCAATAACTGAAACGCTTTCTCTTGTTCTTCATTCCATTCAAATTTCTTCCCTTTATGCGTTAATGCAGTCAAGGGTTTTGCTATTCTGGAAAAGTCTTGGATGAACCTTCTGTAGTAACCAGCTAGTCCTAAAAACTGGCGTATGTGTTTCGGAGTTTTCGGGGTTTCCCACTTTTCAACAGTTTCTATCTTTGCCGGATCCACCTTAATACCTTCTTTGTTCACTATGTGACCGAGGAATTGAACTTCTTCCAACCAAAATGCACACTTTGAAAATTTAGCGTACAATTCTTCCTTCCTCAATACTTCTAACACCTTTCTCAAATGTTCACCGTGTTCTTGGTCATTCTTTGAGTAAATAAGTATGTCATCAATGAAAACAATGACAAACTTGTCAAGGTATGGTCCACACACTCGGTTCATAAGGTCCATGAACACAGCTGGTGCATTAGTTAAACCAAACGGCATGACCATAAACTCGTAATGACCGTAACGTGTTCTGAAAGCAGTCTTTGGAATATCATCTTCTTTCACCCGCATTTGATGATACCCGGAACGTAAGTCAATCTTTGAATAAACAGACGAGCCTTGTAGTTGATCAAATAAGTCGTCGATTCTCGGTAGTGGGTAGCGGTTCTTGATGGTAAGTTTGTTCAACTCTCGGTAGTCGATACACAACCTGAATGTACCATCTTTCTTCTTGACAAACAAAACAGGAGCTCCCCACGGTGATGTGCTTGGTCGAATGAAACCACGCTCTAAAAGTTCTTGTAATTGGCTTTGCAGTTCTTTCATCTCGCTGGGTGCGAGTCTGTAAGGAGCACGAGCTATTGGTGCAGCTCCTGGTACAAGATCTATTTGAAATTCAACGGATCGATGTGGGGGTAATCCCGGTAATTCTTTCGGAAATACATCGGGAAATTCTTTTGCAATGGGAACATCATTGATGCTCTTTTCTTCAGTTTGTACTTTCTCGACGTGTGCTAGAACAGCATAGCAACCTTTTCTTATTAGTTTTTGTGCCTTCAAATTACTAATAAGATGTAGCTTCGTGTTGCCCTTTTCTCCGTACACCATTAAGGGTTTTCCTTTTTCTCGTATAATGCGAATTGCATTTTTGTAACAAACGATCTCCGCTTTCACTTCTTTCAACCAGTCCATACCGATTATCACATCAAAACTCCCTAACTCTACTGGTATCAAATCAATCTTAAATGTTTCACTAACCAGTTTAATTTCTCGATTCCGACATATATTATCTGCTGAAATTAATTTACCATTTGCTAATTCGAGTAAAAATTTACTATCCAAAGGCGTCAATGGACAACTTAATTTAGCACAAAAATCTCTACTCATATAGCTTCTATCCGCACCCGAATCAAATAAAACGTAAGCAGATTTATTGTCAATAAGAAACGTACCCGTAACAAGCTCCGGGTCTTCCTGTGCCTCTACCGCATTAATATTGAAAACTCTTCCACGGCCTTGTCCATTCGTGTTCTCCTGGTTCGGGCAATTTCTAATAATGTGGCCTGGTTTTCCACATTTATAACAAACTACATTGGCATAACTTGCTCCGACACTACTTGCTCCGCCATTACTCGTTCCGACACTATTTGTTCCTTTCGTTCTATTAACCCCTGGTCCGTAGACCTCACACTTCGCCGCGCTATGACCATTTCTTTTACACTTGTTGCAAAATTTGGTGCAGAACCCCGAGTGATTCTTTTCACACCTTTGGCATAGCTGCTTCTGATTGTTGTTGTTGTTGCGGTTATTATTGTTGTTGGGATGATTGTTGTAGTTGCTGTTGTTGTTGTTGTTATTGTTGGGCCGTTTGTTGTAGTTGCGATTGATGTTGCGATTTTTGGGATAATTGTTGCGATTATTGTTGTAATTGCTGTTGTTGTTGTATTGGTGATTCTTATCACCGTTTTCCTCCCACTTTCTTTTGACTTGCTTCACATTGGCCTCTTCAGCAGTCTGTTCTTTAATTCTTTCTTCAATCTGGTTCACTAGTTTGTGAGCCATTCTACATGCCTGTTGTATGGAGGCGGGCTCGTGTGAACTTATATCTTCTTGGATTCTTTCCGGTAATCCTTTCACAAATGCGTCAATCTTCTCTTCCTCATCTTCGAATGCTCCAGGACACAATAGGCACAATTCTGTGAATCGTCTTTCGTACGTGGTAATATCAAATCCTTGGGTTCGTAACCCTCTAAGTTCTGTCTTGAGCTTATTGACCTCGGTTCTGGGACGGTACTTCTCGTTCATCAAGTGCTTGAATGCTGACCACGGTAGTGCGTACGCATCATCTTGTCCCACTTGCTCTAGATAGGTATTCCACCATGTTAACGCAGAACCTGTGAAGGTATGCGTAGCGTACTTCACTTTGTCCTCTTCAGTACACTTACTTATGGCAAACACCGATTCAACCTTCTCGGTCCACCGTTTCAATCCGATCGGTCCTTCGGTTCCATCAAATTCCAAAGGTTTGCAGGCAGTGAATTCTTTGTAGGTGCATCCTACACGATTTCCTGTACTGCTAGATCCAAGGTTATTGTTGGTATGTAGCGCAGCCTGTACTGCGGCTATGTTTGAAGCTAGAAAAGTACGGAATTCCTCTTCATTCATATTCACGGTGTGTCGAGTAGTCGGTGCCATTTCCTTCAAAATAGTTAAATGGAACAAGTTAATCATACAGAATATTAAGAGTAGTTAATAGTATTTCGTAGCATAATATGAACTCATTTATAAAAGCTTTTTCTTCATATTAACGTTTTATAAGTTTAAATTCGGGTAGTACCTACCCGTTAAGTTCATACTTAGTAGCTAATATACAATTCAACTACTACAATTCTATATGAAAAACTGATTGTAATAATATTTCGCGTTCAAACTTTTATACAATATTTTACAAACTTACAATACCGCTTATTTTACATAAAGCATGAAATATAGCACACAATAACTTTGATACAAGATAGTTGTGAAGACAATTCTAGCTAGTACACAAGTCGTTCAGCAAAGGCAATAAAGACACGTAATTCATACGTCCAGAAACAAGTCATGCATTCTGGTTTTACTAGGACTACTTCCCATCCTTGGTCTTGTGCAACATAACCGTTATGGCCGTTGATAAGACAGCGTGTTGTAACGTCATCAAAGGGACGAGGGTTACGTAATGTCCAACAGTCCCGTAATAATCTAAAAACCTCATTTCTTACCCCAATTACCGACTCCATCACTTGTGGAAACATTTTGTTTAATAGTTGTAGCCCGATGTTCTTGTTCTCACTTTGGTGAGAAGCGAACATTACTAATCCGTAAGCATAACATGCTTCTTTATGTTGCATGTTAGCCGCTTTTTCTAAATCACGAAGTCCAATATTCGGATATATTGAGTCAAAATAATTTCTTAACCCGTTGCGTAAAATAGCATTTGGGTTCCCCGCAATATATGCGTCAAAGTAAACACATCGTAACTTATGGGTTTCCCAATGTGATATCCCCCATCTTTCAAACAAAAGTCTCTTATAAAACAAGACATTCTTGGAACGTTCTTCAAATGTCTTACAAACTGATCTCGCCTTAAATAGTTGTGCCGAAGAATTCTGGCCGACTCTAGACAAGATTTCATCAATCATGTCTCCGGGTAGGTCTCTTAAAATATTGGGTTGTCTATCCATTTTGTGTTTTTAAACTGTAAAATAGACAAGAGTTAGTTTCATAAAAAAATACTTATTAATACAAGCAATTTTTACATATATCATAAAGCATAAGAACACTATATTACATATATTACACCACACGAATACAACTATCTTATTCCGACTCGCTCGTTTCTTCTTCTTCGGTTTTGGTTCGTTTTGCCAAGTTTCTAGGGATATATGATGTTCCCCTAATACGAGCCGTCGTTGTCCACATTGGTTTAGAAAAACCTGGTGGTTTAGAGGTTCCCGGGTCATTGTTACAACTTAAGGACTTCGGGGGTTGACGATACATATAAAGTTCATCGGGGTTGGAATTAGATTTCTCTATTTTTATGCCCTTTCCCTTATTATTTTCTTTTGCCTTTTTAAATTCAATTGGGGTAATTTCTATAACATCATCGGAATTCTCGTCGGAATCCGATTCATCGGAGAATTGGTAATCCTCCCAATATTTTGCTTCTTGGCGGAAACACCATTGACCATAATTAACTTTGGTCGGTTGGTTGAGGATTTTCTTTTACTTAACCGTTTTATTATTTCCCCCACCGGTTCCGATTCTTCTTCCGGTTCCGATTCTTCTTCCGGTTCCGACTCTTCTTCCGGTTCCTCTTCGGGAACTTGTGAATCAGTCCACAAATCATTCCAATTTACATTTGACTCTTCATTATTATTAGGTGAGTCAATGGGACTTGTTCTAGAGGTAGACATCTATCACATAATATCAAACACGTTAAGAGATTAATATATCACATAATATTCATATGTTAAAAATATATAGTTTCCAACAAAAATGTTAAGCAATCATTTTTAAAGAAAACACGGTCGAAGTCCAGACTCACTAATGCATCCTAACAAACTCGATAAGACACACTAATGCAAATTTTCTGGTTCTCTAAGACCAACGCTCGGATACCAACTGAAATGTCCCGTTCTTATTGATTAAAAACGTTCCATATTAATTGATTTCGTTGCGAGGTTTTGACCTCTATATGAGACGTTTTTCAAAGACTGCATTCATTTTTAAAACAAACCATAACCTTTATTTCATAAATAAAGGTTTAAAAAGCTTTACGTAGATTATCAAATAATGATAATCTAAAATATCCTGTTTACACAAGACCATTACATAATGGTTTACAATACAAATATGTTACATCGAAATCAGTTTCTTGAATGCAGTTTTTACACAATATCATACAAACATGGACTCCAAATCTTGTCCTTATTTTAGTATGCAACAGCGGAAGCTCTTAATATTCACCTGAGAATAAACATGCTTTAAACGTCAACAAAAATGTTGGTGAGTTATAGGTTTAACCTATATATATCAAATCGTAACAATAGACCACAAGATTTCATATTTCAATACACATCCCATACATAGAGATAAAAATCATTCATATGGTGAACACCTGGTAACCGACAATAACAAGATGCATATATAAGAATATCCCCATCATTCCGGGACACCCTTCGGATATGATATAAATTTCGAAGTACTAAAGCATCCGGTACTTTGGATGGGGTTTGTTAGGCCCAATAGATCTATCTTTAGGATTCGCGTCAATTAGGGTGTCTGTTCCCTAATTCTTAGATTACCAGACTTAATAAAAAGGGGCATATTCGATTTCGATAATTCAACCATAGAATGTAGTTTCACGTACTTGTGTCTATTTTGTAAATCATTTATAAAACCTGCATGTATTCTCATCCCAAAAATATTAGATTTTAAAAGTGGGACTATAACTCACTTTCACAGATTTTTACTTCGTCGGGAAGTAAGACTTGGCCACTGTTGATTCACGAACCTATAACAATATATACATATATATTAAAGTATGTTCAAAATATATTTACAACACTTTTAATATATTTTGATGTTTTAAGTTTATTAAGTCAGCTGTCCTCGTTAGTAACCTATAACTAGTTGTCCACAGTTAGATGTACAGAAATAAATCGATAAATATTATCTTGAATCAATCCACGACCCAGTGTATACGTATCTCAGTATTGATCACAACTCAAACTATATATATTTTGGAATCAACCTCAACCCTGTATAGCTAACTCCAACATTCACATATAGAGTGTCTATGGTTGTTCCGAAATATATATAGATGTGTCGACATGATAGGTCGAAACATTGTATACGTGTCTATGGTATCTCAAGATTACATAATATACAATACAAGTTGATTAAGTTATGGTTGGAATAGATTTGTTACCAATTTTCACGTAGCTAAAATGAGAAAAATTATCCAATCTTGTTTTACCCATAACTTCTTCATTTTAAATCCGTTTTGAGTGAATCAAATTGCTATGATTTCATATTGAACTCTATTTTATGAATCTAAACAGAAAAAGTATAGGTTTAAAGTCGGAAAAATAAGTTACAAGTCGTTTTTGTAAAGGTAGTCATTTCAGTCGAAAGAACGACGTCTAGATGACCATTTTAGAAAACATACTTCCACTTTGAGTTTAACCATAATTTTTGGATATAGTTTCATGTTCATAATAAAAATCATTTTCTCAGAATAACAACTTTTAAATCAAAGTTTATCATAGTTTTTAATTAACTAACCCAAAACAGCCCGCGGTGTTACTACGACGGCGTAAATCCGGTTTTACGGTGTTTTTCGTGTTTCCAGGTTTTAAATCATTAAGTTAGCATATCATATAGATATAGAACATGTGTTTAGTTGATTTTAAAAGTCAATTTAGAAGGATTAACTTTTGTTTGCGAACAAGTTTAGAATTAACTAAACTATGTTCTAGTGATTACAAGTTTAAACCTTCGAATAAGATAGCTTTATATGTATGAATCGAATGATGTTATGAACATCATTACTACCTTAATTTCCTTGGATAAACCTACTGGAAAAGAGAAAATTGGATCTAGCTTCAATGGATCCTTGGATGGCTCGAAGTTCTTAAAGCAGAATCATGACACGAAAACAAGTTCAAGTAAGATCATCACTTGAAATAAGATTGTTATAGTTATAGAAATTGAACCAAAGTTTGAATATGATTTTTACCTTGTATTAGAATGATAACCTACTGTAAGAAACAAAGATTTCTTGAGGTTGGATGATCACCTTACAAGATTGGAAGTGAGCTAGCAAACTTGAAAGTATTCTTGATTTTATGAAACTAGAACTTTTGGAATTTATGAAGAAAACACTTAGAACTTGAAGATAGAACTTGAGAGAGATCAATTAGATGAAGAAAATTGAAGAATGAAAGTGTTTGTAGGTGTTTTTGGTCGTTGGTGTATGGATTAGATATAAAGGATATGTAATTTTGTTTTCATGTAAATAAGTCATGAATGATTACTCATATTTTTGTAATTTTATGAGATATTTCATGCTAGTTGCCAAATGATGGTTCCCAAATGTGTTAGGTGACTCACATGGGCTGCTAAGAGCTGATCATTGGAGTGTATATACCAATAGTACATACATCTAAAAGCTGTGTATTGTACGAGTACGAATACGGGTGCATACGAGTAGAATTGTTGATGAAACTGAACGAGGATGTAATTGTAAGAATTTTTGTTAAGTAGAAGTATTTTGATAAGTGTATTGAAGTCTTTAAAAAGTGTATAAATACATATTAAAACACTACATGTATATACATTTTAACTGAGTCGTTAAGTCATCGTTAGTCGTTACATGTAAGTGTTGTTTTGAAACCTTTAGGTTAACGATCTTGTTAAATGTTGTTAACCCAATGTTTATAATATCAAATGAGATTTTAAATTATTATATTATCATGATATTATCATGTATGAATATCTCTTAATATGATATATATACATTAAATGTCTTTACAACGATAATCGTTACATATATGTCTCGTTTAAAAATCATTAAGTTAGTAGTCTTGTTTTTACATATGTAGTTCATTGTTAATATACTTTATGATATGTTTTCTTATCATAGTATCATGTTAACTATATATATATATATATCCATATATATGTCATCATATAGTTTTTACAAGTTTTAACGTTCGTGAATCACCGATCAACTTGGGTGGTCAATTGTCTATATGAAACATATTTCAATTAATCAAGTCTTAACAAGTTTGATTGCTTAACATGTTGGAAACATTTAATCATGCAAATATCAATCTCAATTAATATATATAAACATGGAAAAGTTCGGGTCACTACAGCCGGCACATAGTGTCGCAGTCGCGGAGCCTGCTCTGTCAGGAAACATAGTACGCATTAATTACAGAATTAGGGTTTAATTAATAATAATTTTTATTATTTACCCTAATTAGGGTTTTTAATTAATAATTAGTTTTTAATTTTATTCTTAATATATAATTCGTAATTTTTAGTCTAAATATTATTATTAATTATATAAAATAATATTTTTATATAATAATAATAATATAAAAATAATATTTTTATATAAATTTTATTTTTATCATTTTAGTTTATAGATTTTTATAATTTTTATCTTTTAATCGTTTATTTCGTAATTTTTATATTTGTCGTTCGTTATATAGTTTTAAGTTTAGTATTTTGCCATAGTATTTCTAGATCTTTAGGCTTTTCCGTAAAATCCCTTAAGTGCTTTTTCTTTAGAATTAAGATTTAGGCGCTTTAGAATTTTGCGACGCCGTTTATATATTTTAGTGCCTTTTAAGTAATTGCCATTTTCGAAATAGAATTGCATTTAAGTTTTAATACCTTTAGGCGCAACTTTTTAGATTTAATTTTTAGACTTTTAAGTTTCGAAGTTTTTCTTTCTTATTTTTATTTTTCGATGTTTTTCGACGCGCTTTTTATTTTTCATTTCTACGCTCTAGTTTTTAGGACATAGAATTTTCTTTAAATTTCTTTAAATTTCGACGAAAATTTATTGTAAGCGATTGAATTAATAGACATCTAAAATTTTCTGCTTCGTAGTAATAGTTGGATTTGTTAGTGGCTGAGTTGTGGATTTTCTGATTTAAAAGTATCCTGGCTCTCTGCTGCATCTTTTGGTTATTCGAAACGTGGGCAAAAGCAGAAAAGTCTATTAATTTGATAACTTATATATAATTTTTAGTTTTATATCTAATATGATAATTAGTGAATGCACCACATTGTAGCTAAAATTTGGCCATCGCAATAAAATGGAAAATTTTGAAAACAACGCTATGGAAACTCTTTTTGAAATCCAAAATCAATTATATCAATATTCTCAAACGAGTGTTGATGACAATTCGTTCGGTCAATCTTGGATCACGAACGACGATTCAATAACTGGTTGTGAAATCCGTGGAAATTATCACTCAACATGGGGATGTTATTATTATGTTCCTATGGAAAATTATGCACCCATGGAACCTGAATGGAATGATTATGAGGAATACAATTCAAATTAGGATTATTCCCAAGAATATATTCAAACTCAACAACCAGAGGACGAGGAAAATTATGTGTCTGAAAATTTTTTAGATTCTATGAAAATCAAACTCGAAGAACTTGACGCTCAAAATGAACAAATGAGAGAGTTCGCAAATAGGCATGCTGAAACTCTATCAGATTACACACCTGTTAATCTGAGGAGTATTGCGCAAGAAAATCCCATATCATCGAATTTTGATGAATTCGAGAGCTCCAAAATCACCAATTATCACGATGATACTTTTTATTCAGTTTTACCAATTTCACAAGATACTGACACATTAACCTCTACCGACGAAATCATCGATCCATCAATGGATAAAGAAGAAGTAAGGGTGACAAATTGGTACTCTTGGAAAAATGATAACGTTGAAAATTTTACCCCCGAGACCAAAGTGGTTGGACCGATAAGGACCGTTAAAGAAGAAGAATTTGCTTCAATCCTGAAATTCACCATTCCACAACCTTCCAACCCAATATTCTCAATAGACGAGTCATCTACCGAAGATGAACTATGAGCTATAATAGATAACGACACCTCAAATTTTACCCAATTGGATAATAGAGGTGAAAACTTTGATCCTGAGAATGAACGGAATGAAATGTTAGGAATTGTCCACCCTAAAGAATTATGTATGTCGGTGTATAACGATCCATTTGACCAAGAACCAGAAAAGAGACATTTCCATTTACTAAAAGCTACAATTAAAAAGGAATTAAGTAGTAACGATCGGGTGGGTCAAAACTTTAAACCCATTGATATATTATACACCACCCGAGATGTAAATAACTGGCTCAAAATTTTAATTCTTGGAACTTATTCTACCGACTTCACATGTCGTCAGCTAAGTGTGGGGAAGTCTAACCTTACTTAACGTTAAATTAGGGGTTCGGGTTAGTGCATAACTCTTTAACAAAAATGCATGATAAGTTAGGGTAAAAGACGCATTTTCAAAGATTAGCAAACAGTTCAGAAAAGCAACCATTTTTTAAGAAAAACATGAGTGATAAAATAACAAAAGTAATGAACGATGAGGCGCGCCATCTATCATTCGACGAGCTTAGTAATTACAAAATGGGTATTTTTAATCACTTTTCTACACTAATCACCCTCATGAATTTATAATTATAGTCTGATTTCATGCAAACGAGGGCATTGGATGATCTCAAGTGTGGGGAAGGGTTATAAATTCTCTCAGGATTACACTTAGTTTAATTGCCAAATTTTGTGAAATTTTGAAAAATTTTCAACTAAATGAATTCAAAATCATGTTTATACATATTTATGAACGATGAAAACTAGGTGTTAATACCGAAATTATCGTTACCTAGGAAAGGACATAAATTGAGAAACAACCTAAAATGCTTGAATTCATTTAAAATGGAAAAAGGAGAATAAAAAGGCAAAGAAAGAAATAAATAAAAGCCAAGTGTAGGGAGAATGTACCAAGTTTTTCAATTAAAAACTATCTATCACATGTTTCTGTAAAGTTATTGCAGGTGCTTTTGTTTTGGACAAAATTAACTGTTTTACCCGATTTCTAATAATATATTTGAAAGAAATGTGCCACTTGATTTAAAAGGAAGTAAAGTCTTCCGGAAAAAGAAATGAAGGAAGTAAAGTCTTCCGAAAAAGACACGCGCTTCTTGATTTAGGTCAGGAAGTTGTCGTCCAGACCAGCTGTAGGTTGACGAAAAAACTAGAAAAGTCATCTCTAAAATCAGCAGGAAATTCACGGACCTCAGCATCAAACAGGGTCGCCAAGTGGTCAGACTTATCCTATTCATGAGAGGACCTGTCTCATAAAATGGGGAGGACGTCGTGCAAATTAGCTTGATAAGACTAATGAATCAGACCCCCATAAAGGATAATCTCCTTAAAGATTAAAAATCAGCTTTTAAGCCTGATATTACTCAATCCTTGAGATTGACCTTAAAGATTGAGAATTACAAACTCATGGAATTCAATGATATCTAAACTCGAGCTTGAACGAGAAAATATTTTGATCAAATTAAAACCGATTTGTTTTTCTAAAAACCTATTTTCAATGCGTTCATTACCATTGAACGTAAAATCCTAGGAATTCACCTGGAATTCATTAGGTCACCCAAACCAAATAGAGTGTCAACCGTAAGAACGGTAGTTGCATAGCATGGTCTAAGACAGGACCTTGTGCCAGGCCGAAAAATTATAGGGTGATCTTTACTATTTCTCCTACAAAGGATAGTAATTGCATCCGACACATTTTTGGACCATGAACAAATGCATGTCATTTGACATTGCCTTAACAGTTGCTTGTTCAACACTTTTCTTTATAACCGGATGGTAGTTTACTGAAAGGTAATATACGGAGCAAGTATACTGGACGTTTTGCTTTCCTAATACAAGGTTAGCAAGTGGGTGACACAAAATCACGAGTTTTGAGCTAAAATTTTAAAATCTGAAACCCACAAAACCCACAAAAACATTTTTGCAAACATCGGTGAAGGGTTATTCCGGAAAACTTGTCTAGTGTAAAATCTAGCTTGAATTTTCAAAAGATCAAATCTTTTCATAAAGATTCAATTTCCTTAAAGGATCTAAATTTTTATAAGTCATGTGGGACTGTAAACCACATCGTTACTAGCATTGTTTATACTGCCGTATTAAAATCACTATTGTACAAAGTGTGAGAATAGGAAAAGTGATTCGAGTGAAGTGTAATTTAATTTCAAGTTCTGTATTACTTGAGGACAAGCAACATTCAAGTGTGGGGATATTTGATAGTGCTCTAAATGAACATATATTTAGTATCAATATCCTTCCAATATGTAAAGCTTTTAGTTACTATTGTTCTATTTTTATGTAATAATCGTTTAAATAAATAAGTGCGAAGACAAAAGAAGAAAACGACGATTTGAAGACGCAAATGACCAAAACGCTCAAATGTACAAGATACAATCCAAGTGGTTCAATTTATTGATGCGAAACGTCTAAAAATGACAAGAGTACAAGCCACGAAACGCAAAGTACAAGATATCTAAGCGTACGAAAGGACGTTCGAAAATCCGGAACCGAGACATAAACCAACTATCAACGTACGACTCAACGGAGCTAAAATTACAAGTCAACAATGCACAAGAATATAATATAATATAATATATAATTAATTATATATATATTATATTATATATTTATTCAGCAGCCCACGTTTTGTATTTATTGGATGAGCTAGATTTCGAACCTCCACAATCGCGGAGCTCCAAGGCACAAAAGTACCGCGATCGCGGAGCACACAGTTTCAAAATCTGCCTATAAAAGGACACGAAGTCTGCCGAGTTTTGCACACCCATTCAATCGATCTCTCTCTATTATATATATAATTATAATATATATAATATAGTTTAGTTTTATATTAGATTAGTTTAGTTAATGTAACGGTTAATTACAGGTTTTAAAGTCAGAGTTCTGTCCGTGTAACACTACGCGATTAATAACCACTGTAAGCTATGTTCTTCCTTTTTAAATTAATGTCTCATATTTAACTTATTATTATGATTATTTGAGCCGAAGTAATCGTTATGTTGGGCTAAATATTAAGATGGGGTTATTGGGCTTTGGACCATAATTGGGGTTTGGACAAAAGACTGACACTTGTGGAAATTGGACTATGGGCTATTAATGGGCTTTATATTAACTAAATGATATCTCGTTCATTTAATATAGAGATTTATAATTTGATGTATTTATATATAACCACATACGCTTGACTAGGTACGGTGAGCGGGATATCTATAAATACTAATAATTATTCATTTGACCGGACACGGGGATGGATTAATAGTCACTGGACTCATTAAAACATGGGTGAATTACATTCAAGGGAAATTGGTGTAATTGTTAATAAAGTAGTAAAACCTTGGGTTACACGCAGTCGATAACCTGGTGTAATCATTAACAATGTATTAAAACCTTATTACAGTTTAAGTCCCCAATTAGTTGGAATATTTGACTTCGGGTATAAGGTTAATTTGGCGAAGACCCTCGCTCTTTATAATTATGACCGATGGACTATTATGGACAAAACCAGATGGACATATCAAATAATCCAGGACAAAGAACAATTAACCCAGGGTAATAAATTAAAATCAAAACGTCAAATATCATGAGTACAGAAGTTTAAATAAGCATAATATATTTTATTTCATATTTCCTCGTACTTTTATTTATTGTTATTTTAATTATTGTTATTTATTTTATCGTTAGTTAAATATCGTCAATTACTTTACGCTTTGCTTAAAATATAAAATTGACAAACCAGTCATTAAACGGTAAAACCCCTTTTTTTAATAATAATAATTGTAATATATATATTTATATTTTGTACAAATATAGTTATATAAAAATATAGTGTAAAATAAGCCGTCTCCCTGTGGAACGAACCGGACTTACTAAAAACTATACTACTCTACAATTAGGTACACTGCCTATAGTGTTGTAGAAGAGTTTAGGTATATCCCATTTGTAAATAAATAATTAAAACTTGTGTAATTTGTATCGTATTTCGTAATAAAAATAATAGTATTTCGTATACACTGCTGCACACATCATCAATCGTGAAAGTGACCTCTTCTCCACGGGCTCTCAAGGTGATAGTCCATGAATAAATGTCAACGATTGCTTTTGTTGTATTCATGAAAGGTCTTCCTAAGATGATAGGGGTTTTCATGTCTTCTTTATAGTCCATAACCACAAAGTCAGTGGGAAAGAGGAATTTGTTGACCTTAACCATGACGTTCTCAGCTATTCCCTTAAGATATCTAGTGGATTGGTCAGCTAGTTGGATGCTTATTTTGGTAGGGTTAAGGTTTCTAATTTCGATTTTCTGGAACAGTGAGTATGGCATGAGATTGATGGTGGCAACAAGGTTAGCGAGAGAATAGATAGTACCAGATTGGTAGATAGAACAAGGAAGGGTAAATCTTCCGATATTCCCTAGTTTTTTAGGAAGAGTATTTAAGAGAATGGCTGAACAATCCGTATTCAGCGGGACATTGTGTACTTCGGGTACCTTATCCTTGGTTGATAGGAGTTTCCTAAATACTTCTTATTACTAGGATTTTTATACATAGTGTCCAAAAAATTACCATCAAGCTTGAAAGATTTCATCTTATTATGTCTTTGCTTGAGGCGGCCCGGGAATGGAATGGGTGCTTCCCAATAGATTTAGGTGATGACTCAATTACTACTATCGAACGGGTATTAGTTAGTTTCTTCTCCTTAGAAGAAACTGAAGGTTGGCTATATGCCACATTTGAGTCATTTTTAGGACAACTTAGAGACTCGAGATGTTGATTTAGCTGGCTTATTTGATTTTCAAGACTACTCAAGTGATTAGTGATCATGCATATTTTACCACGGGGTTTAATATGCCTGCTCAACACGTTAGAAGGGTGGGGTTTAAGGATCTTAGAACGAGGCTCTCCGGTCCGGCTACCGTGAATAACCCTGGCCGACATGATGATGTCGGCGGGGTGGCCAAGTGGCCAAGTGATTAAGTCCACCTTTTAATGACGATCGTCGATTAAAAGGCTCCAAATAAGGTCGTAGGTGCTAGTTAATCAAGAAACTAACCTGTTAACCTTGAGAAGATGCTAGATGATGTCGTTACGTAAGACGTGTAGCAGATGATGGTTACATAACGTGATGATGTTTAGAATGATAGTTAGGGTTTGTATATATAAGCAAACCCTAATTCTAGAACCATCCAAGATAATAGCAATCCTTTCCATAACAAACTCCCCCGAATCACGGATGTAATTATGGAAAAGATATTCACTTGATAGCTAAGTAATCGCTGTTCCAGGAACAAAGGCATTAGATACGAATCCGCATACCGCATAACGCTCATGAGCACAGGCATACACACCCTAGAGGGTGCCCGCATAGATATGGGGTGCGCATGCGGATTGCGGTATCATTATGTCCCCCAATTTGATGTTATATGGCGCAAGACATATGACATCAAACTATTAAGCGGAAAAAACAAGAAAACGGCTAGCATTCAATGTTCCGCGTGCGTTTCGAGGTCATTTAATGCCTGTTACTGTCACAGAAAACCATTCGGCTGACAAGACGTAAAGTGGTAGTTGGCTGGTGAAATGTCCCGTTCTTATTGATTAAAAACGTTCCATATTAATTGATTTCGTTGCGAGGTTTTGACCTCTATATGAGATGTTTTTCAAAGACTGCATTCATTTTAAAACAAACCATAACCTTTATTTCATCAATAAAGGTTTAAAAAGCTTTACGTAGATTATCAAATAATGATAATCTAAAATATCCTGTTTACACACGACCATTACATAATGGTTTACAATACAATTATGTTACAACAAAATAAGTTTCTTGAATGCAGTTTTTACACAATATCATACAAGCATGGACTCCAAATCTCGTCCTTATTTAAGTATGCGACAGCGGAAGCTCTTAATAATCACCTGAGAATAAACATGCTTAAAACGTCAACAAAAATGTTGGTGAGTTATAGGTTTAACCTATATATATCAAATCATAATAATAGACCACAAGATTTCATATTTCAATACACATCCCATACATAGAGATAAAAATCATTCATATGGTGAACACCTGGTAACCGACATTAACAAGATGCATATATAAGAATATCCCCATCATTCCGGGACACCCTTCGGATATGATATAAATTTCGAAGTACTAAAGCATCCGGTACTTTGGATGGGGTTTGTTAGGCCCAATAGATCTATCTTTAGGATTCGCGTCAATTAGGGTGTCTGTTCCCTAATTCTTAGATTACCAGACTTAATAAAAAGGGGCATATTCGATTTCGATAATTCAACCATAAAATGTAGTTTCACGTACTTGTGTCTATTTTGTAAATCATTTATAAAACCTGCATGTATTCTCATCCCAAAAATATTAGATTTTAAAAGTGGGACTATAACTCACTTTCACAGATTTTTACTTCGTCGGGAAGTAAGACTTGGCCACTGGTTGATTCACGAACCTATAACAATATATACATATATATCAAAGTATGTTCAAAATATATTTACAACACTTTTAATATATTTTGATGTTTTAAGTTTATTAAGTCAGCTGTCCTCGTTAGTAACCTACAACTAGTTGTCCACAGTTAGATGTACAGAAATAAATCGATAAATATTATCTTGAATCAATCCATGACCCAGTGTATACATATCTCAGTATTGATCACAACTCAAACTATATATATTTTGGAATCAACCTCAACCCTGTATAGCTAACTCCAACATTCACATATAGAGTGTCTATGGTTGTTCCGAAATATATATAGATGTGTCGACATGATAGGTCGAAACATTGTATACGTGTCTATGGTATCTCAAGATTACATAATATACAATACAAGTTGATTAAGTTATGGTTGGAATAGATTTGTTACCAATTTTCACGTAGCTAAAATGAGAAAAATTATCCAATCTTGTTTTACCCATAACTTCTTCATTTTAAATCCGTTTTGAATGAATCAAATTGCTATGGTTTCATATTGAACTGTATTTTATGAATCTAAACAAAAAAAGTATAGGTTTATAGTCGGAAAAATAAGTTACAAGTCGTTTTTGTAAAGGTAGTCATTTCAGTCGAAAGAACGACGTCTAGATGACCATTTTAGAAAACATACTTCCACTTTGAGTTTAACCATAATTTTTGGATATAGTTTCATGTTCATAATAAAAATCATTTTCTCAGAATAACGACTTTTAAATCAAAGTTTATCATAGTTTTTAATTAACTAACCCAAAACAGCCCGCGGTGTTACTACGACGGCGTAAATCCGGTTTTACGGTGTTTTTCGTGTTTCCAGGTTTTAAATCATTAAGTTAGCATATCATATAGATATAGAACATGTATTTAGTTAATTTTAAAAGTCAAGTTAGAAGGATTAACTTTTGTTTGCGAACAAGTTTAGAATTAACTAAACTATGTTCTAGGGATTACGAGTTTAAACCTTAGAATAAGATAGTTTTATATATATGAATCGAATGATGTTATGAACATCATTACTACCTCAAGTTTAGTAGGTAAACCTACTGGAAGTGACAAGAAATGATCTAGCTTCAAAGGATCTTGGATGGCTTGAAAGTTCTTGAAGTATGATCATGACACAAAAACAAGTTCAAGTAAGATTTTTGCTCGAATTAAGATAGTTTATAGTTATAGAAATTGAATCAAAGTTTGAATATGAATATTACCTTGAATAAGAAAGATAACCTACTGTATATAACAAAGGTTTCTTGATCTTAGATGATTACTTGGAATGGATTAGAAAGCTTGGAAGTAAATTAGTAAACTTGAAGGGATTTTTGAAGTATTCTTGAAGTGTTCTTCCTATGATGATTATAGCTTGATTCTTGAAGTGATTTTTGATGAAGATGATGATTAACTACTGGAAAAATACGTTCATAATAGTGTGGGTGTGTTGAGAGAGAATTAGAAAGAGATTTGGAAGTGAAATGGAGTGAATGATGAGTGTTAATTGGTGAGTGGTGAGTGGGGTTAAAAGGAGTTCTAGTTAGTTGACTAGCTCATGGTAGAAGTTAAAATTGATTAGTCATACATGACATAATCAAGAGTGGAATCCCATGCTAGTTCCTATTGGTATATACCCATAGTAAGTACGTTTTGAAGCTGTGTATAATAAGGGTAAGAATACGACTAGAATTCTTGATGAAAGAAAAGAATGGGAAAGTAACTGTAACCATTTTCATTAAGTATGAGTGTTTTGATATATGTCTTGAAGTCTTCCAAAAGTATTTTAATACATCTAAATACACTACATGTATATTCATTTTAACGGAGTCGTTAAGTCATCGTTAGTCGTTACATGTAAGTGTTGTTTTGAAACCTTTAAGTTAACGATCTCAATTAATATTGTTAACCCATTGTTTATTATATCTAATGAGATGTTAAATTATTATATTATCATGATATTATGATATATTAATATATCTTAATATGATATATATACATTTAGATGTCGTTACAACGATAATCGTTACATATATGTCTCGTTTCGAAATCCTTAAGTTAGTAGTCTTGTTTATATGTATATAACTCATTGTTAATATACTTATGGAGATACTTACTTATCATAATCTCATGTTAACCATATGTATATCCATATATATATCATCATGTCATTTTTACAAGTTTTAACGTTCGTGAATCGCCGGTCAACTTGGGTGGTCAATTGTCTATATGAAACATATTTCAATTAATCAAGTCTTAACAAGTTTGATTTCTTAACATGTTGGAAACATTTAATCATGTAAATATCAATCTCAATTAATATATATAAACATGGAAAAGTTCGGGTCACTACAGTACCTACCCGTTAAATAAATTTCGTCCCGAAATTTTAAGCTGTTGAAGGTGTTGACGAATCTTCTGGAAATAGATGCGGGTATTTCTTCTTCATCTGATCTTCACGCTCCCAGGTGAACTCGGGTCCTCTACGAGCATTCCATCGAACCTTAACAATTGGTATCTTGTTTTGCTTAAGTCTTTTAACCTCACGATCCATTATTTCGACGGGTTCTTCGATGAATTGGAGTTTTTCATTGATTTGGATTTCATCTAACGGAATAGTGAGATCTTCTTTAGCACAACATTTCTTCAAATTTGAGACGTGGAAAGTGTTATGTACAGCCGCGAGTTGTTGAGGTAACTCAAGTCGCTAAGCTACTGGTCCGACACGATCAATAATCTTGAATGGTCCAATATACCTTGGATTTAATTTCCCTCGTTTACCAAATCGAACAACGCCTTTCCAAGGTGCAACTTTAAGCATGACCATCTCTCCAATTTCAAATTCTATATCTTTTCTTTTAATGTCAGCGTAGCTCTTTTGTCGACTTTGGGAGGTTTTCAACCGTTGTTGAATTTGGATGATCTTCTCGGTAGTTTCTTGTATAATCTCTGGACCCGTAATCTGTCTATCCCCCACTTCACTCCAACAAATCGGAGACCTACACTTTCTACCATAAAGTGCTTCAAACGGCGCCATCTCAATGCTTGAATGGTAGCTGTTGTTGTAGGAAAATTCTGCTAATGGTAGATGTCGATCCCAACTGTTTCCGAAATCAATAACACATGCTCGTAGCATGTCTTCAAGCGTTTGTATCGTCCTTTCACTCTGCCCATCAGTTTGTGGATGATAGGCAGTACTCATGTCTAGACGAGTTCCTAATGCTTGCTGTAATGTCTGCCAGAATCTTGAAATAAATCTGCCATCCCTATCAGAGATAATAGAGATTGGTATTCCATGTCTGGAGATGACTTCCTTCAAATACAGTCGTGCTAACTTCTCCATCTTGTCATCTTCTCTTATTGGCAGGAAGTGTGCTGATTTGGTGAGACGATCAACTATTACCCAAATAGTATCAAAACCACTTGCAGTCCTTGGCAATTTAGTGATGAAATCCATGGTAATGTTTTCCCATTTCCATTCCGGGATTTCGGGTTGTTGAAGTAGACCTGATGGTTTCTGATGCTCAGCTTTGACCTTAGAACACGTCAAACATTCTCCTACGTATTTAGCAACATCGGCTTTCATACCCGGCCACCAAAAATGTTTCTTGAGATCCTTGTACATCTTCCCCGTTCCAGGATGTATTGAGTATCTTGTTTTATGAGCTTCTCTAAGTACCATTTCTCTCATATCTCCAAATTTTGGTACCCAAATTCTTTCAGCCCTATACCGGGTTCCGTCTTCCTGAATGTTAAGATGCTTCTCTGATCCTTTGGGTATTTCATCCTTTAAATTTCCCTCTTTTAAAACTCCTTGTTGCGCCTCCTTTATTTGAGTAGTAAGGTTATTATGAATCATTATATTCATAGATTTTACTCGAATGGGTTCTCTGTCCTTCCTGCTCAAGGCATCGGCTACCACATTTGCCTTTCCCGGGTGGTAACGAATCTCAAAGTCGTAATCATTCAATAATTCAATCCACCTACGCTGCCTCATATTCAGTTGTTTCTGATTAAATATGTGTTGAAGACTTTTGTGGTCAGTATATATAATACTTTTGACCCCATATAAGTAGTGCCTCCAAGTCTTTAATGCAAAAACAACCGCGCCTAATTCCAAATCATGCGTCGTATAATTTTGTTCGTGAATCTTCAATTGTCTAGACGCATAAGCAATCACCTTCGTTCGTTGCATTAATACACAACCGAGACCTTGCTTTGAAGCGTCACAATAAATCACAAAATCATCATTCCCTTCAGGCAATGACAATATAGGTGCCGTAGTTAGCTTTTTCTTCAATAACTGAAACGCTTTCTCTTGTTCATCATTCCATTCAAATTTCTTCCCTTTATGCGTTAATGCAGTCAAGGGTTTTGCTATTCTGGAAAAGTCTTGGATGAACCTTCTGGAGTAACCAGCTAGTCCTAAAAACTGGCGTATGTGTTTCGGAGTTTTCGGGGTTTCCCACTTTTCAACAGTTTCTATCTTTGCCGGATCCACCTTAATACCTTCTTTGTTCACTATGTGACCGAGGAATTGAACTTCTTCCAACCAAAATGCACACTTTGAAAACTTAGCGTACAATTCTTCCTTCCTCAATACTTCTAACACCTTTCTCAAATGTTCACCGTGTTCTTGGTCATTCTTTGAGTAAATAAGTATGTCATTAATGAAAACAATGACAAACTTGTCAAGGTATGGTCCACACACTCGGTTCATAAGGTCCATGAACACAGCTGGTGCATTAGTTAAACCAAACGGCATGACCATAAACTCGTAATGACCGTAACGTGTTCTGAAAGCAGTCTTTGGAATATCATCTTCTTTCACCCGCATTTGATGATACCCGGAACGTAAGTCAATCTTTGAATAAACAGACGAGCCTTGTAGTTGATCAAATAAGTCGTCGATTCTCGGTAGTGGGTAGCGGTTCTTGATGGTAAGTTTGTTCAACTCTCGGTAGTCGATACACAACCTGAATGTACCATCTTTCTTCTTGACAAACAAAACAGGAGCTCCCCACGGTGATGTGCTTGGTCGAATGAAACCACGCTCTAAAAGTTCTTGTAATTGGCTTTGCAGTTCTTTCATCTCGCTGGGTGCGAGTCTGTAAGGAGCACGAGCTATTGGTGCAGCTCCTGGTACAAGATCTATTTGAAATTCAACGGATCGATGTGGGGGTAATCCCGGTAATTCTTTCGGAAATACATCGGGAAATTCTTTTACAATGGGAACATCATTGATGCTCTTTTCTTCAGTTTGTACTTTCTCAACGTGTGCTAGAACAGCATAGCAACCTTTTCTTATTAGTTTTTGTGCCTTCAAATTACTAATAAGATGTAGCTTCGTGTTGCCCTTTTCTCCGTACACCATTAAGGGTTTTCCTTTTTCTCTTATAATGCGAATTGCATTTTTATAACAAACGATCTCTGCTTTCACTTCTTTCAACCAGTCCATACCGATTATCACATCAAAACTCCCTAACTCTACTGGTATCAAATCAATCTTAAATGTTTCGCTAACCAGTTTAATTTCTCGATTCCGACATATATTATCTGCTGAAATTAATTTACCATTTGCTAATTCGAGTAAAAATTTACTATCCAAAGGCGTCAATGGACAACTTAATTTAGCACAAAAATCTCTACTCATATAGCTTCTATCCGCACCCGAATCAAATAAAACGTAAGCAGATTTATTGTCAATAAGAAACGTACCCGTAACAAGCTCCGGGTCTTCCTGTGCCTCTGCCGCATTAATATTGAAAACTCTTCCGTGGCCTTGTCCATTCGTGTTCTCCTGGTTCGGGCAATTTCTAATAATGTGGCCAGGTTTTCCACATTTATAACAAACTACATTGGCATAACTTGCTCCGACACTACTTGCTCCGCCATTACTCGTTCCGACACCATTTGTTCCTTTCGTTCTATTAACCCCTGGTCCGTAGACCTCACACTTCGCCGCGCTATGACCATTTCTTTTACACTTGTTGCAAAATTTGGTGCAGAACCCCGAGTGATACTTTTCACACCTTTGGCATAGCTGCTTCTGATTGTTGTTGTTGTTGCGGTTATTATTGTTGTTGGGATGATTGTTGTAGTTGCTGTTGTTGTTGTTGTTGTTGTTGTTGTTGTTGTTGGGCCGTTTGTTGTAGTTGCGATTGATGTTGCGATTGTTGGGATAATTGTTGCGATTATTGTTGTAATTGCTGTTGTTGTTGTTGTATTGGTGATTCTTATCACCGTTTTCCTCCCACTTTCTTTTGACTTGTTTCACATTGGCCTCTTCAGCAGTCTGTTCTTTAATTCTTTCTTCAATCTGGTTCACTAGTTTGTGAGCCATTCTACATGCCTGTTGTATGGAGGCGGGCTCGTGTGAACTTATATCTTCTTGGATTCTTTCCGGTAATCCTTTCACAAACGCGTCGATCTTCTCTTCCTCATCTTCGAATGCTCCCGGACACAATAGGCACAATTCTGTGAATCGTCTTTCGTACGTGGTAATATCAAATCCTTGGGTTCGTAACCCTCTAAGTTCTGTCTTGAGCTTATTGACCTCGGTTCTGGGACGGTACTTCTCGTTCATCAAGTGCTTGAATGCTGACCACGGTAGTGCGTACGCATCGTCTTGTCCCACTTGCTCTAGATAGGTATTCCACCATGTTAACGCAGAACCTGTGAAGGTATGCGTAGCGTACTTTACTTTGTCCTCTTCAGTACACTTACTTATGGCAAACACCGATTCGACCTTCTCGGTCCACCGTTTCAATCCGATCGGTCCTTCGGTTCCATCAAATTCCAAAGGTTTGCAGGCAGTGAATTCTTTGTAGGTGCATCCTACACGATTTCCTGTACTGCTAGATCCAAGGTTATTGTTGGTATGTAGCGCAGCCTGTACTGCGGCTATGTTTGAAGCTAGAAAAGTACGGAATTCCTCTTCATTCATATTCACGGTGTGTCGAGTAGTCGGTGCCATTTCCTTCAAAGTAGTCAAATGGAACAAGTTAATCATACAGAATATTAAGAGTAGTTAATAGTATTTCGTAGCATAATATGAACTCATTTATAAAAGCTTTTTCTTCATATTAGCGTTTTATAAGTTTAAATTCGGGTAGTACCTACCCGTTAAGTTCATACTTAGTAGCTAATATACAATTCAACTACTACAATTCTATATGAAAAACTGATTATAATTATATTTCGCGTTCAAACTTTTATACAATATTTTACAAACTTACAATACCACTTATTTTACATAAAGCATGAAATATAGCAGACAATAACTTTGATACTAGATAGTTGTGAAGATAATTCTAGCTAGTACACAAGTTGTTCAGCAAAGGCAATAAAGACACGTAATTCATACGTCCAGAAACAAGTCATGCATTCTGGTTTTACTAGGACTACTTCCCATCCTTGGTCTTGTGGAACATAACCGTTATGGCCGTTGATAAGACAGCGTGTTGTAACGTCGTCAAAGGGACGAGGGTTACGTAATGTCCAACAGTCCCGTAACAATCTAAAAACCTCATTTCTTACCCCAATTACCGACTCCGTCACTTGTGGAAACGTTTTGTTTAATAGTTGTAGCCTGATGTTCTTGTTCTCACTTTGGTGAGAAGCGAACATTACTAATCCGTAAGCATAACATGCTTCTTTATGTTGCATGTTAGCCGCTTTTTCTAAATCACGAAGTCCAATATTCGGATATATTGAGTCAAAATAATTTCTTAACCCATTGCGTAAAATAGCATTTGGGTTCCCCGCAATATATGCGTCAAAGTAAACACATCGTAACTTATGGATTTCCCAATGTGATATCCCCCATCTTTCGAACGAAAGCCTTTTATAAACCAAGGTATTCTTGGAACGTTCTTCGAATGTCTTACAAACTGATCTCGCCTTAAATAGTTGTGCCGAAGAATTCTGACCAACTCTAGACAAGATTTCATCAATCATGTCTCCGGGTAGGTCTCTTAAAATATTGGGTTGTCTATTCATTTTGTGTTTTTATACTATAAAATAGACAAGAGTTAGATTCATAAAAAAAATACTTATTAATACAAGCAATTTTTACATATATCATAAAGCATAAGCACACTATATTACATATATTAAACCACACGAATACAACTATCTTATTCCGACTCGCTTGTTTCTTCTTCTTTGGTTTTGGTTCGTTTTCTCAAGTTTCTAGGGATATATGATGTTCCCCTAATACGAGCCGTTATTTTCCACATTGGTTTAGAAAAACCTGGTGGTTTAGAGGTTCCCGGGTCATTGTTACAACTTAAGGACTTCGGGGGTTGACGATACATATAAAGTTCATCGGGGTTGGAATTAGATTTCTCTATTTTTATGCCCTTTCCCTTATTATTTTCTTTTGCCTTTTTAAATTCAGTTGGGGTAATTTCTATAAAATCATCGGAATTCTCGTCGGAATCCGATTCATCGGAGAATTGGTAATCCTCCCAATATTTTGCTTCCTTAGCGGAAACACCATTGACCATAATTAACCTTGGTCGGTTGGTTGAGGATTTTCTTTTACTTAACCGTTTTATTATTTCCCCCACCGGTTCTATTTCTTCATCCGGTTCCGATTCTTCTTCCGGTTCCGATTCTTCTTCTGGTTCCGACTCTTCTTCCGGTTCTTCTTCGGGAACTTGTGAATCAGTCCACGAATCATTCCAATTTACATTTGACTCTTCATTATTATTAGGTGAGTCAATGGGACTTGTTCTAGAGGTAGACATCTATCACATAATATCAAACGCGTTAAGAGATTAATATATCACATAATATTCACATGTTAAAAATATATAGTTTCCAACAAAATTTGTTAAGCAATCATTTTTCAAGTAAACACGGTCGAAGTCCAGACTCACTAATGCATCCTAACAAACTAGATAAGACACACTAATGCAAAATTCTGGTTCTCTAAGACCAACGCTCGGATACCAACTGAAATGTCCCGTTCTTATTGATTAAAAACGTTCCATATTAATTGATTTCGTTGCGAGGTTTTGACCTCTATATGAGACGTTTTTCAAAGACTGCATTCATTTTAAAACAAACCATAACCTTTATTTCATCAATAAAGGTTTAAAAAGCTTTACGTAGATTATCAAATAATGATAATCTAAAATATCCTATTTACACACGACCATTACATAATGGTTTACAATACAATTATGTTACAACAAAATAAGTTTCTTGAATGCAGTTTTTACACAATATCATACAAGCATGGACTCCAAATCTCGTCCTTATTTAAGTATGCGACAGCGGAAGCTCTTAATAATCACCTGAGAATAAACATGCTTAAAACATCAACAAAAATGTTGGTGAGTTATAGGTTTAACCTATATATATCAAATCATAATAATAGACCACAAGATTTCATATTTCAATACACATCCCATACATAGAGATAAAAATCATTCATATGGTGAACACCTGGTAACCGACATTAACAAGATGCATATATAAGAATATCCCCATCATTCCGGGACACCCTTCGGATATGATATAAATTTCGAAGTACTAAAGCATCCAGTACTTTGGATGGGGTTTGTTAGGCCCAATAGATCTATCTTTAGGATTCGCGTCAATTAGGGTGTCTGTTCCCTAATTCTTAGATTACCAGACTTAATAAAAAGGGGCATATTCGATTTCGATAATTCAACCATAAAATGTAGTTTCACGTACTTGTGTCTATTTTGTAAATCATTTAAAAAACCTGCATGTATTCTCATCCCAAAAATATTAGATTTTAAAAGTGGGACTATAACTCACTTTCACAGATTTTTACTTCGTCGGGAAGTAAGACTTGGTCACTGGTTGATTCACGAACCTATAACAATATATACATATATATCAAAGTATGTTCAAAATATATTTACAACACTTTTAATATATTTTGATGTTTTAAGTTTATTAAGTCAGCTGTCCTCGTTAGTAACCTACAACTAGTTGTCCACAGTTAGATGTACAGAAATAAATCGATAAATATTATCTTGAATCAATCCACGACCCAGTGTATACATATCTCAGTATTGATCACAACTCAAACTATATATATTTTGGAATCAACCTCAACCCTGTATAGCTAACTCCAACATTCACATATAGAGTGTCTATGGTTGTTCCGAAATATATATAGATGTGTCGACATGATAGGTCGAAACATTGTATACGTGTCTATGGTATCTCAAGATTACATAATATACAATACAAGTTGATTAAGTTATGGTTGGAATAGATTTGTTACCAATTTTCACGTAGCTAAAATGAGAAAAATTATCCAATCTTGTTTTACCCATAACTTCTTCATTTTAAATCCGTTTTGAATGAATCAAATTGCTATGGTTTCATATTGAACTGTATTTTATGAATCTAAACAGAAAAAGTATAGGTTTATAGTCGGAAAAATAAGTTACAAGTCGTTTTTGTAAAGGTAGTCATTTCAGTCGAAAGAACGACGTCTAGATGACCATTTTAGAAAACATACTTCCACTTTGAGTTTAACCATAAGTTTTGGATATAGTTTCATGTTCATAATAAAAATCATTTTCTCAGAATAACAACTTTTAAATCAAAGTTTATCATAGTTTTTAATTAACTAACCCAAAACAGCCCGCGGTGTTACTACGACGGCGTAAATCCGGTTTTACGGTGTTTTTCGTGTTTCCAGGTTTTAAATCATTAAGTTAGCATATCATATAGATATAGAACATGTGTTTAGTTAATTTTAAAAGTCAAGTTAGAAGGATTAACTTTTGTTTGCGAACAAGTTTAGAATTAACTAAACTATGTTCTAGTGATTACGAGTTTAAACCTTCGAATAAGATAGTTTTATATATATATGAATCGAATGATGTTATGAACATCATTACTACCTCAAGTTTAGTAGGTAAACCTACTGGAAGTGACAAGAAATGATCTAGCTTCAAAGGATCTTGGATGGCTTGAAAGTTCTTGAAGTAGGATCATGACACAAAAACAAGTTCAAGTAAGATTTTTGCTCGAATTAAGATAGTTTATAGTTATAGAAATTGAATCAAAGTTTGAATATGAATATTACCTTGAATAAGAAAGATAACCTACTGTATATAACAAAGGTTTCTTGATCTTAGATGATTAGTTGGAATGGATTAGAAAGCTTGGAAGTAAATTAGTAAACTTGAAGGGATTTTTGAAGTATTCTTGAAGTGTTCTTCCTATGATGATTATAGCTTGATTCTTGAAGTGATTTTTGATGAAGATGATGATTAACTACTGGAAAAATACGTTCATAATAGTGTGGGTGTGTTGAGAGAGAATTAGAAAGAGATTTGGAAGTGAAATGGAGTGAATGATGAGTGTTAATTGGTGAGTGGTGAGTGGGGTTAAAAGGAGTTCTAGTTAGTTGACTAGCTCATGGTAGAAGTTAAAATTGATTAGTCATACATGACATAATCAAGAGTGGAATCCCATGCTAGTTCCTGTTGGTATATACCCATAGTAAGTGCGTTTTGAAGCTGTGTATAATACGGGTAAGAATACGACTAGAATTCTTGATGAAAGAAAAGAATGGGAAAGTAACTGTAACCATTTTCGTTAAGTATGAGTGTTTTGATATATGTCTTGAAGTCTTCCAAAAGTATTTTAATACATCTAAATACACTACATGTATATTCATTTTAACGGAGTCGTTAAGTCATCGTTAGTCGTTACATGTAAGTGTTGTTTTGAAACCTTTAAGTTAACGATCTCAATTAATATTGTTAACCCATTGTTTATTATATCTAATGAGATGTTAAATTATTATATTATCATGATATTATGATATATTAATATATCTTAATATGATATATATACATTTAGATGTCGTTACAACGATAATCGTTACATATATGTCTCGTTTCGAAATCCTTAAGTTAGTAGTCTTGTTTATATGTATATAACTCATTGTTAATATACTTATGGAGATACTTACTTATCATAATCTCATGTTAACCATATGTATATCCATATATATATCATCATGTCGTTTTTACAAGTTTTAACGTTCGTGAATCGCCGGTCAACTTGGGTGGTCAATTGTCTATATGAAACATATTTCAATTAATCAAGTCTTAACAAGTTTGATTTCTTAACATGTTGGAAACATTTAATCATGTAAATATCAATCTCAATTAATATATATAAACATGGAAAAGTTCGGGTCACTACAGCTGGCGCGTGACAGCCACGCGCTCGTAGGTAACCATACCCAACTGACATCCACGCGCGCACTTAAAATGCCACCCGTTGATCACGTAACACGTGTACAGCCACGATCAACCCATGACTCCAAATCGTCACTATAAATAGCCCCAATTCACACACATTTCCATTTTTCAGCTCCAAGCTTCCCCAATACGCTGCTATATTCAATTCTGATCAAATCCTAAATACTCCGGCCACCGTCTAAAGGTTAGTAATTCTCCAACCACTCTATAGAAAATGACTAAGGCTAACGAGACCTATGTAGATAGTGTTAGATCGATTATAGAGCAGAAACACATTGATTACTTAGTCAAACAATACCCACCGTTAGTGAAGTACAATCCGGTGCCACCCTTGTCTAATCAGCGTGCTCACGAGCCACCGGAGAAGAAGGTGGCCATCAACGAACATGTGTTCAAGCACGGCAACTTTAGGGTTCCCCCTACGACTTCTTCCTAGGCGTACTAGACCACTTCAGAGTGGGATTAGGGCAACTACACCCTTATGCCATAGGTAAAATAGTACTGTTTGAGATGTGGTGCATCACACTCAACAAGGTACCGCTTGTTAAAGTTTTTTGTCATCTATACCGCTTGGCCAATCACCACAAATCCTGGTTCACCTTCTTCGCCCGACAAAATTTCACAAAAACCCCAAAGTCGAATGCGGGTAACTGGAAAGAAACGTCCTTTTACATTGACCAAACAGTAGTTGGTACCAATTTTCCGCAAACGCTTATATGGTGCGAGAAGGTGGAGAAGGATGTGAACAAAACCCCGGTCCTTGATGATGAGGAAACAAAGTTATTGGTAGAGTGCGCTAACACACAGCTGGTGCACCAGTCATACGGGAACGTAATGTTGCGGTTAGGGAAGATCTCCGCACACTGGCCATGGGAAGATGTGCGTCCAGCCATAGTCGAACCGGATGGAAAGGATAGGAATAGTATGATCACGTACTAACATAACAGTTTGCTATTTATATATGCTAACGCATGCGTACATGTTTGCAGAGATGAAGATGAAGAAAGTACTGACTGCGGAGGAGATTGCGGGCATTTCCTTCCGCAAGCAGAATGTGAATGAGCAGTTGGAGCAGGAGAATGTTGGCGAGAATGCACCTGCCACCTCCAGTAATAAGCGCAAGGCCGCCGAAGCCTCCCAACCCCAACTGAAGAAAAAGAAACTCACTCCCAAGTAGAGGGAGGATAAGCGGAACGACAACTTCGTTCCCATCGAACCCCGTTCAACGGATCTACCTCCCCCATCTTCTGGTAAGAGTTCTGCTTTCGCGCATACCGTATACTTAAGTTTGTATTTATTTAACCATTTATTACTACGCAGAGCATGCTGAAGAGACGCATCACACCCCACCGCGGGTCAATCCGGACCTTGAAGCTACCGCCGAGTCAAAGGACAAGACGATACACCTTGACTATGAGTCTACACCAACCCCGCCACAAGGCAGTTTCCGATTGGCGAACCTGGCACAGCTCACCCAGTCATCGGCGGAAAACACCGCAGAGCAATCCGCCTTCCTCCAACAAATCTTCCCGACTGAGTTCCGCAACCAACTAGCCGCACTACCATTCAATCAGGCGCTCAACGCCTTCATTCAAAACGGCCTTGTTTTTTTTTGCATGGTTGTGGATCAAGCCCGCCGTTCCACTAACCTGTATCAAGTGGCCGTGCGGAAAGAAACATATTAGGGCTGCTGCAAGAGGGGGTTGAGCAGGTTAAAAAAGACAGGGACGCCGCGGAAGAAGCGCACAAGGCGGTAGAGTTAACCGCGGCAGAAACCTAAACCGCATTGATTGAAGAGAGAAAGAAAAACCGCGAGCTAGTTGGGGCGGTTGACCAGTCCAAGGGGGAGACTGAGAATCTGCAGGTGGAGCTGGAAAAGGTTACAAGGGAGAAGGATGATGCAGTGACGGGCCGCGAGCTAGCAGAGGCGGACTTGACAAAGCTTCGCACCGCTCTTCCTACCATTGCGCAGAAGGTGATGGATTCCAGGCCTGTGTCCGACAAGTTCAACGCCTACGTTGACGCGGTTAAAGACCACGAAATCAACAAGGCAGTGCTAGAGGTGATCCAAGCCTGCGGGCTCACACCGCCGTACCCCGACGTCGTGCAGAAAAAATTGAAGGAGGGTACGGCTGCGGTGCTCTTGGAAGCGGAAGAAGCCATCACTGCCATCCCGATCCCCCTAATTAATGAGTTTGCAGCGGACCCTAATATGTCAATTGATGGGTTCCTCAAGGAGGATTACTAGAAGGGTGTAATAGTTAGCGCCGTAAGTCCTATGCTTAGGCAGGCAATTGTAAATACAATATTTGGGCCTTAAGTCCCGTGATGGGCAGGCGTTTGAAACAATTTCCAATTGTAATAACTTTATGTATATTATTATCGTGTTATGCATGCTTAGTGTATTAATTTGTTTATATACCGCGAATCAAAACAAAGAATTAACCGCATGCCCATGCGCATAGTTAACCAAAACTCATGCTTATGATCAGGTACTGCATAAAATAAACCAATACGTTAGCGATTTTACCTTGAACAACTTAGACTCAAAAGCTACTGCGTTATTGCTTTGTCATGTACTAGGGGTGCACTTTAGCTGTATGGTAAGCAACACAACTAAAAACAAACCAATGCTTTTATGCTTAAGAGTTCCTCACGCAAACCAATGCGAGAGTAATTAAATACAAGTAAACCAATGCTTGTATTTTTAAGTCGACTTGGCAGCCATCTAGTCTGTATGGCACTTGGCTAGGGGAAAACCAATTCCCTTCGCCTGCCGTTAATGTCTAGCCTTGTAACCAAATATGCATCTGCCGCACGGGGGCTAGAGGACACCCCTTAAGTAGGCAGGAACTGCATACAAAAAGAAATAAACAATAAAAGTATGCGCGAGTAAATATTCAATTGGCATTAATAATGATTACAACCGCGACACGTCCAAACGGACGGAAAATACATAGAAAAAATAATGTGCTAAAATAAATTGGAGTGATCAGGTCCATCCAGCTACATACAACATTTTTTCAACATTGTCGTGTGCCAAGTGCGTTTCACAGGTTTTCCATCTAATGTCTTGAGATGGTATGCCCCGGTGTTGCTTGCGTTTGCTACCCTATACGGACCTTCCCAGCGGGGGCCCAATTTCCCAGTATCCTCCGCATGACTTGCGTCATTCTGACGCCAAACTAAGTCCCCGCACTTATAAGAGCGCGAACGCACACGCTGATTGTAGTACTTTGCAATTTTCTGCTTATTATTGGCTTCGTTTACCGCCGCAGAGAGTCTGCGTTCTTCAAGCAGATTAAGATTTTCTCGCAAAGCTTCTGAGTTATTTTGTTCGTCAAAATTCTGTATGCGGAACGTTGGTACCCCAACTTCTGCGAGCACAACAGCTTCTGATCCATAGACCAAACTGAACGGAGTCTCACCAGTGCTTGCTTTGGGCGTTGTTCTATGCGCCCACAAAACCTTTGGCAGTTCGTCCACCCAACCAACTCTACCATGGCCCAACCTAGCTTTGATTCCAGCCACTATGTCCCGGTTGGTGACTTCGTACTGGCCGTTCGTCTGCGGATGCGCAACGGATGTAAAAGTTTGCTTAATATTAAGCTCCGCGCACCAGCTGCGGAAAGGATCTCCCGCAAATTGCGTACCATTATCACTAACAATTTCGTTTGGTATATCAAATCGACAAACTATGTCTTCCCATACAAAATTACGCACCCTTTTTCCTGATATTGTCGCCAGCGGTTGTGCTTCAACCCATTTCGTGAAATAGTCGATTGCAGCAATCAAGAATTTGATGTTTCCTGCGTGTGCAGAGTATGCGTAAGATACTGACGTAAATAGCATACGGTATAAAATAAAAATATTACCTCGGCCTTTTGGAAATGGTCCGACTATGTCAATTGCCCATTTGTAGAATGGCCACGGTGAGAAGACCGGTATCAGAGGATGCGCAGGTGCCCTGCTGATGGGTGCATGTATTTGGCAAGATTCACATTGCTTAACTATTCGCGCGGTATCTGCGTACATAGTGGGCCAATAATAACCTAGCCGCATAATTTTTGATACAATAGACCTGTGCCCCGAATGAAGAGCGCATGCACCTTCACGCACCTCGCGTATAACCTCCTCTGCCTCTTTCGGGCCAATACACTTTAAGTGCGGCCCTAAATAATTTTTCCGATATAGGACATCATCCTCAAGGGCATATAGTGGTGCCTTGGTGCGGACCTTCTTCGCATCAACGGAGTCCGCAGGTGATGTGCCGTCCCGCAGGAAAGCAATAATGGGTGTCATCCATGTTGAGCTGGATTCCTCGAAAGGTGCTACCAAAGGCATCATAACGATGGATTTTGCATGCAGTTCTTCTATAAGAACTTTCTTCCCCAGATGATCAAAAGCCAAAGCGGCCAATTTGCTAAGCGCACCCGCTTTCTTATTTTGCCCCCGCATTACGTGGGAGATTTGAAAAGCTTCAAACTGGTCAGCGAGGTTATGAACAAGCGATAAATATTGCTGCATGGAAATGTCGTGTGCTTCAAAGTCCCCGCTGACTTGACTACATACCAGCTTTGAATCCACATAAGCATGCAGAATTTTAACATTCAATTTATGCGCAGTACGCATACCCGTTAACAGAGCCTCGTATTCTGCTTCGTTGTTCGTAACAGCAAAATTAAACCGTAGCGCATATGTATGATCTTCGCCATCTGGACCAGTTAAAATTACACCCACACCCGCGCCAGCTGCGCTGCAGGCACCATCGGTGTATAACTCCCATGGTGACATAGTTGGGGCAGGCGTATCTTGATGTTCTGCGGATGCCTCGACATCCGCAGGTAACTCTGCTAGGTAATCCGCAAGTATTTGACCCTTAACCGCGCTGCGCGAAGAAAAATTTATTTCATGTTCTCCTAACTCAACTGCCTATTTAGCCATTCGGCCAGAAATCTCAGGCTTGTATAATAGTTGTTTGATCGGTTGATCAGTTAGAACCACGATTAGATGTGCTTGAAAGTACCGGCGCAAACGCCGCACCATGTGGACTAGCGCATATACTAGCTTTTCTATTGGTGAATAGTTTACTTCGCTTGATGTCAGCGTCTTGCTTACGAAGTAGACCGGCATTTGCGTCTTTCCGCGATCTGCGATAAGGACCGATGAAGCGTCCCGTTCATATCGATTATAAACGTTACGTACTTATTGGTGTCATTGCGAGGTATTGACCTCTATATGTGACATTTTTCAAAATCTGCATACGTTTTTATGATACAAACCATAACCTTTATTATAACCAAAGGCTTAAATAACATAATAATGATTATCATTTAGCGATAATCTTAGTCTTACAAACTTTACTTTTGATAATAACAATACGATTTCCAACATATTTCACATTACAAATCTTTCGGTATGCAGTTTTATTTTTGACACAAATATGCATACTCCAAATCTTGCTTAAATTCGGCATAATGCAGCGAAAGCTTTTATTTATCACCTGAGAATAAACATGCTTAAAACGTCAACATAAAGTTGGTGAGATATATGTTTAAAGCTAGCAGCGTTATAAATATAGACCAAAAGATTTCACATACATAAGCATTTTAATAAAAATATTCTAAGTGGTTGAGCACTTGATAACCATACTTAACATTTAATCAACGTCGCATATTCCATTTATTATGAAATCTCACTACACTGTACCAAGTGTTGTCACCCAAACGAAGTACTGTGCAACCGTTGAATACTGATCGTCCAGTCCGGTTGGGGTTGTCAGGCCCGATAGATCTATCAACAGGATTCGCGTTTACAATACCACATGTAAATAGTAGTTACCAAGCTACAGGGAAGTATGCCAGTGGTACAACTCAACGTAGAATATATTTTTTTATCACTTGAAACCATAACGTAAATCATAAAATGCATGTATTCTCATCCCGAAATATTTAGAGTTTAAAAGTGGGACTATATACTCACTTTTGCCTTGAAGATATATAACCTGACCTGGTCTCCGATAGATATCACGAATCTAACCATATATAATATATCAACATATTTTCTTTTCAAATAATCGTTACATGTATACTTATAATACTTTTAATATCTAATAGTCCGTAGTTAGCAGTCCGATGTTAGTAGTCCACAATTAGTTGTTTAATAAAATAATTAAAGACCCCATCGTATTCGTATTGATCGAAATTAATCTCGACCCATGGTACCGTGTTGTCAAATGACGTGTTGCGTACATAAAGTACTGTGTTGTTAAATAACGTGTTGCGTACAATCTTGAGGTCTTATAATTAATCCTCTCGTGTTGAAACAATTTCATGCCTTGAAACAATTTCCTTTATGTAATGGAAATAGGTATTCCATGCCTTGAAACAATTTCCTTTATGTATAATCGTAATAGTTTCTCTATTCTATCCGTTTCCTTAATAGGAAAGAAATGTGCAGATTTGGTGAGACGATCAACTATTACCTAAATGGTGTCATAACCCCATGCAGTCTTGGGTAACTTTGTGAAAAATCCATGGTAATACCGTCCCACTTCCATTCTGGGATTTCTGGTTGTTGAAGTAACCCTGACGGCTTCTGGTGTTCTGCTTTGACTTTGGAACAAGTTATACATTCCCCGACATATGTTCCAACGTCTGTCTTTAAATTAGGCCACCAATAATGCATCTTAAGATCTTGATACATCTTTCCAACTCCAGGATGTATCGAGTATCTTGTCTTATGTGCCTCATTCAATATCAACTTCCTTAATCCACCCAACTTTGGTACCCATATACGTTTTTCAAAATATCGAATTCCATCTCCCCGTATAATGAGTTGCTTCTCATACTTCTTCATTGTTTCATTTCCTATGTTTACCTTAGTAAGAGCTTCTCGTTGAGCCTCTTTGATTTGTGAGTTGAGATTCATGCGAATTTTTATGTTCATCGCTCGTACTCGAATTGGCACTCTTTCCTTTCTGCTTAGAGCGTCAGCCACTACATTCGCTTTCCCGGGATGATAGCGAATCTCACAATCATAGTCGTTTATCAGCTCGACCCACCTACGTTGCCTCATGTTCAGCTGTTTTTGATCGAAAATATGTTGAAGGCTTTTATGATCGGTAAACACAGTGCATTTAACCCCATATAAGTAGTGTCTCCATATCTTCAATGCAAACACTACTGCTCCCAGTTCTAGATCATGCGTCGTATAATTTTGCTCGTAAATCTTCAATTGTCGGGATGCGTACGCAATAACTTTATTTCGTTGCATAAGGACGCAACCAAAACCTTGTCGCGAAGCGTCACAATATATCTCAAAATCATCGTTCCCTTCAGGTAACGATAAAATAGGCGCTGTAGTCAACTTCTTCTTTAGTAATTGAAATGCACTCTCCTGCTCAGAAGTCCATTCGTACTTCTTCCCTTTTTGCGTTAACGCTGTTAATGGTTTAGCTATTCGGGGAAAATCTTGAATAAACCTTCTATAATAATTGGCTAAGCCCAAAAATTGACGTATTTGTGTTGGTGTCTTAGGAGTCTTCCGTTTTTCAATGGCCTCAATTTTAGCTGGATCAACCTGAATTCCTTTGCTACTAACAACGTGGCCAAGAAATTGCACTTCTTTCAACTAAAATGCACACTTAGAAAATTTGACGTATAACTGTTCTTTTCTTAACAATTCTAATACTAACCTTAAATGCTGCTCATGCTCTTGCTCATTTTTGGAATAGATAAGAATATCGTCAATGAAAATGATAACAAACTTATCTAGATATGGACTATAAACTCGATTCATAAGGTCCATGAATACAGCTGGCGCATTCATCAATCCAAACGGCATGACAAAAAATTCATAATGACCGTAGCGTGTTCGGAAAGCAGTTTTTGGAATATCTTCTTCTTTGACGCGTAGTTGATGATAGCCCGATGTTAGGTCGATTTTCGAAAAAACACATGATCCTTGCAGTTGATCAAATAAGTCGTCAATTCTCGGTAGTGGATACCGATTCTTGATAGTTAACTTATTTAATTCACGATAATCTATACACATTCGGAAGGATCCATCTTTCTTCTTGACAAATAAAATCGGAGCTCCCCACGGTGAAGTGCTCGGTCGAATGAAACCACGGTCCAGTAATTCTTGTAACTGGCTTTGTAACTCTTTCCTCTCAGATGGTGCAAGTCTGTATGGAGCACGAGCCACTGGTGCAGCTCCTGGTACTAGATCTATTTGAAATTCTACAGATCTAAATGGAGGTAATCCCGGCAACTCTTCCGGAAAGACTTCAGGAAAATCTCTTGCCACAGACACGTCGTTGATGCACTTCTCTTTTTCTTTCGTTTCAACTTTACTAACATGTGCTAGGATAGCATAGCACCCTTTCTTCAAGCACTTTTAGGCTTTCAAACAGCTAATGAGTTTTAGCTTTGAGTTACCCTTCTCTCCATAAATCATTACTGGCATTTTATCCTTACGAGGAATGCGAATGGCCTTCTTGGCACACACAACTTCAGCTCCTATTTTGGACATCCAGTCCATGCCGACTATTACATCAAAACTTCCTAATTCTACGGGTATCAAATCAATTTTAAACGTTTCTCCGGCTAGATTTATTTTACAATCACGGCAGATTTTATCGGCTTTAATTAGTTTACCATTAGCTACCTCAATCATGTACTTAGCATCTAGAGGTAATGACGAACAATTCAACTTAGCGTAAAAGTCTCTACACATATAACTTCTATCGGTACCAGTATCAAATATAATAGATGCTGATAAGTCATTAATGGTAAACGTACCCGTAACAAGCTCCGGGTCTTCACACGCCTCTCTAGCATTAATAATAAATGCTCTTCCACGTGCAAATCCGTTATTCTTCTCTGGATTCGGGCACTGGCTCTTATAATGACCCTGTTTCCCACACCCATAACCAGTAACAGTGGCCAAGGCAGTTCTATTTGCATTGGTGGCAGGAGACTTAGTGCCATTTATATTTGTAACGGGAATCTTACAATCTTCAGCAAGATGACCCCTTCGATTACAATTATCGCACCACATTACAATAACCAGAGTGATGTTTATGGCATCTGTTACATAAAGGATTTCGTCCTTTGTAACCTGAGCTTGAACCACTACCCGCACCTTGCGTGGTTTCTTGTTGGATTATTGATGATTACCATCCCACTTTCTTTTGTTTTCTGATGTCTTGACATCGGTGTTCTTATCCAGAATAATATGGTCCATCAACTCGTTTGCCATGGTGATGGCTTCATGAATAGTCTTGGGTTTCGATGCTGTAACATTTACCTTGACATTTTTAGGCAAATCATCTTTGTACAGTTCTATCTTCCGTTCTTCGGTTGGTACCAATTCGGGACATAGCAAAGCTAATTCTATGAATCGCTAATTGTAGTTGGTGAGTTCAGTACCAACAACTTTCAGGCTTCGTAATTCAGCTTCCAACTTCCTAACCTCGTTCCTTGGACAATACTCATTGATTAGCATTGTTTTGAATTCTTCCCATGGAGTATCATAAGCTACATCTCCTCCTACGGCCTTCACATAGTTTTTCCACCACGTGAGTGCACTATCTTGTAAGGTGCACGATGCATACTTGCTCATGTCCTTCTCAATACAACCACTGATTTTAAACACAGACTCAATCTTTTCGATCCACTGGGTTAAACCAACCGGTCCTTCTGTTCCACTGAATGATGAGGGCTTGCAACCTTGAAAAGTTTTGTAGGTACATCCCACACAAGGATTTGGGTTAACTGCAGCACCTCTTGCAGCCTCGACCCATAACATTCTGTCGTTCACTCGCTGATTGATGAGTTCCTCAATTTCTTGTTCCGTCATTCGGTTCAATCGCGCCATATTCTTCAAAAAGAATGAAAAAAAAAATAATTATTCACATGGAATATTATAGATGTATTGTGTATTTACAGTACATCATAGCTTATTAATAATATGAACCAGTTATTATTATAAAATCCTTTTCTTCTTATTAGCGTTTTATAATTATATCTAGGGTAGTACCTACCCGTTAAAGTTCATACTTAATAGCTTAGTACAGAAATTAATTACTACCATCCAAATAATACTCCACCATAGAAAATTATTGCATTTCACACTTCACTAATTTTTACATATGCTTATCTTACATCAAACATTAAGCAAACCACACTAGTAATGTTATACAACATGTTATATTACCCCATGGTTTAAAACAACAGCGCATCATTTAACCCAAAACGTTTGTGTTCAAAAAAATCGCTTAACGCTTATCCTGAATGTCTCCCTGCATTTTGGCTGAGGGGCCGAAGAACTGGATTTCGGGATAGAACTAATAGGAATATCGGGAATAGGGGTGGTAGTGTCTGGTGGAGTTGGTGCCATAACATCCTCACTAAACTCGGGATTTGGATTTTCCAATTCAGTAGCCTTTCGTTTCTTTCCTCGTTCGAACTTGTCTTTCGTAATTTCCTGTATTTCTTCCTCCTCAAGATCACTTTCCGGTTCCTCTTCAATTGATTCATCCAGAAATTGTGAGTCTTCCCCTAAGGTGTCGTTTTCATCATCGGATAGGTTAATGACTGGAACACTATCTGAGGATTCTGGTTCTGAGTCGCTCAACGTGATAACAAATTTTGAACCAGACATCTATCACACAACAACTAGTACGTTAGTACCACATAATATTTACATATTAATTTTTAACCAACAAGGATAAGCAATAGTTTTCGAAATCAAACACGGTCAAAGTCCAGACTCACTAATGCATCCTAAGAAACTCGATAAGACACACTAATGCAAATTTTCTGGTTCTCTAAGACCAACGCTCTGATACCACCTGAAGCGTCCCATTCATATCAATTATAAACGTTACGTACTTATTGGTGTCATTGCGAGGTATTGACCTCTTTATGTGACATTTTTCAAAATCTGCATACGTTTTTATGATACAAACCATAACCTTTATTATAACAAAAGGCTAAAACAACATAATAATGATTATCGTTTAGCGATAATCTTAGTCTTACAAACTTTACATTTGATAATAACAATACGATTTCCAACATATTTCACATTACAAATCTTTCGGTATGCAGTTTTATTTTTGACACAAATATGCATACTCCAAATCTTGCTTAAATTCGGCATAATGCAGCGGAAGCTTTTATTTATCACCTGAGAATAAACATGCTTAAAACATCAACATAAAGTTAGTGAGATATAGGTTTAAAGCTAGCAGCGTTATAAATATAGACCACAAGATTTCATATACATAAACGTTTTAATAAAAATATTCTAAGTGGTTGAGCACTTAATAACCATACTTAACATTTAATCAACGTCGCATATTCCCTTTATTATGAAATCTCACTACACTGTACCAAGTGTAGTCACCAAAATGAAGTACTGTGCAACCGTTGAATACTGGTCGTCCAGTCCGATTTGGGTTGTCAGGCCTGATAGATCTATCAACAGGATTCATGTTTACAATACCACATGTAAATAGTAGTTACCAAGCTACAGGGAAGTATGCCAGTGGTACAACTCAACGTAGAATATATTTTTTTATCACTTGTGTCCATAACGTAAATCATAAAAAGCATGTATTCTCATCCCGAAATATTTAGAGTTTAAAAGTGGGACTATATACTCACTTTTGCCTTGAAGATATATAACACGACCTGGTCTCTGATAGATATCACGAACCTAACCATATATAATATTTCAACATATTTTCTTTTCAAATAATCGTTACATGTATACTTATAATACTTTTAATATCTAATAGTCCGTAGTTAGCAGTCCGATGTTAGTAGTCCACAATTAGTTGTTCAATAAAATAAATAAAGACCCCATCGTATTCGTATTGATCGGAATTAATCTCGACCCATGGTACCGTGTTGTCAAATGACGTGTTGCATACATAAAGTACTGTGTTGTCAAATGACGTGTTGCGTACAATCATGAGGTCTTATAATTAATCCTCTCGTGTTGTTTACAGGTGGTCCTGAAATATATAAAATCAAATCATAAGTAAATATATATAAAATATCATATTAATTAGCAAAGATATGATTAGTTTAGTTTTACTCCAATTAATTTCGTAGCTAAACTAGCTTCGGATACCCAATTTTGTTTTAGCCGTAGTTTTTTCAATACAACTCCGTTTTTGTTGGTTCAACTTGCCACTTCCTTGGATCGAGCCATTATTTATGAATATGAATAGTAAATACCTTAGTTTGTATTCAAAATCACAGGTTATAGGTCAAACTTTGAAGAATCTTATGAAAGTGATCATTTTCGTCGTAAAAACAACATCTAGATGATCATTTTTACAAAAATACTTACACTTTGAGTTACACCATGAGATTTTTATATATTAACATATTCATAAGAAATATCATTTTTCCAGAATATAAACTTCCAATTCAAAGTTTAAGATGGTTTTAATTATCCAACCCAAAACAGCCCCCGGTTGCACTCTGACGACGTAAATTCAGTTTTAAGGTGTTCTTTGTAAAATCAAGTTGTATCTTGTTAAGTTAGCATATCATTATGATATATTACAGGTCTTGAAGTGTTTTAAAAGTCAAGTTAGAAGGATCTATTTAGTTTGCGAACAAGTTTGAAATCATTCAAACTATGTTCTTGTTGTTATAATTTGTAAATCAAAATAAGATAGCTATATGAATATGAATTGAATAAGATTATGAATAAGGTTACTACCTCAAGTTACTTGGATAAAGCTACTGGAAAGGAAGTATAACTCTTGATCCTAAAGAGTGGTGAAGTTGGATTGAAAGATTGGAAGTAATATTCCAACCTCTTGATTCTAGGTTGTTTTTATGATGATTAAAGCTTGTAATTGAAGCTAAATGATGGGAAAAATGCTTGTAGATGATCAAGTATGAAGTTAGGAGTGTTTTGAGAGAGAAATGGGAGTGTAAGTATGAGAAAATGGAATGAAGAAATGGTGTTCTTGCATAAAAATGTTTTTAGTTTATAAAGAAAGAAAAGATTCCTAATTTTGTTTTCTTGCTAAAAAATTCATGCTACTTGACAAATGGTTGGTTCCACATGTTCCTTAATCATTTAAGGCTGCTAAGGATGATAATTGATGTGTATATACCAATAGTATATACATCTAGAAGTTATGTACAATACGGTTACATATACCCTAGCTATACGTGTAGAAATCTTGAGGAAACGGAACGAGAATTCAAATATAGCTATCTTTTGTAAATATACTTATATTGTTTTATATATATAAGCCCTTTAAAAGTGATTAAATACATATTTATACGATACTTGTATAAGCATTATAAGTTATAGATATATATGTCAAAGAACGTTACATATAGTTATCGTTTTGAAAACTTAAGTTAGTAGTCTCAAAGTATACTTATAACTCATTGTTATTAGTACACAATGATATGTTAAACCATCCTTAGATCATGTTAAATATGTATAGATACGTATATGTACACAATCGTATAATTATCGTATGTTATATAGTTCGTGATATCATCGGTCAAATTGGACGGTCAAACGTTGTGTAAAACTCTTTTCAAAAACACAAGACTCAACAATTTAGATTGCTTATCATGTTGGTAATGTTTAATTTATGTAAATATTAATCTCATATGTATAAAACGATCGAAAAAAATTCGGGTCGTTACAACCGAGCTGATAGCCTCTTTCGATGCCGTAAGATACAGCGTAAGCGTTTCTCCTGATACTGGCGTGGTGAGTGTTGGTAATTCAGCGAGCACCTTCTTCATCTCCTGAAAGGCTGATTCTGCTTCCTGAGTCCACACGAAGTCTTTTTTCTTTAAACAATTCTTCAAAGTATTGAAGAATGGCAATTGTCGCTCTGCGGCCTTCGACAAAAACCGCGTGAACTATCAATGGCTTTAATCTTTTTGGGATTTGCCTTGATTCCCCGCGCTGTTACCACATGACCTAGAAACTTTCCTTCCTCTTCCCCAAAACTACATTTGAGCGGGTTAAGCTTCATGTTTATCCTGCGTAAAGACGCAAACATTTCTAGGATGTTCGCGAGCATTTCTTCTTCAGTGTTGCTCTTAATTACCAGGTCGTCAACGTATGCTTCAAGATTCCTACCAATTTGGTGTTTGAACGCCGCATCAATTACGCGCTGATAGGTTGCACCAGCGTTTTTTAATCCGAAGGGCATCTTCGTATAACAGTAAATACCTTGCGGCGTATGGAAAGCAGTCTTGTCCTCATAATCCGCTGCCATTAAGATTTGGTGATAACCCTTGTACGCGTCTAGAGAACACTTGTACCTGAACCCTGACAGTGATTCCACCTTCCAATCTATTTCCGGGAGAGGGTAGTTGTCCTTAGGACACGCTTTATTAATGTCTTTAAAATCAACACACATCCGCCAATTACCATCAGCTTTTTTGACTAATACAGGATTAACAACCCATGTCTGATACCGCACCTCCCGTAGGATGTTTGCTTTAACAAGATTATCTACTTCTGCGCATAGCCAATCACTGCGATCAAGAGCCATATGCTGCTTCTTTTGTCTAACGGGCATGAGTGATGGGTTAACATTCAATTTATGTTCTGCAATGTCTCGCGGTACCCCAGTCATGTCTGATTCACGCCATGCAAAAACATCTGCGTTAGCGGTCAATATTTCGTGCAATTTGGCCTTTGTTTCAGCTGACAAGCCTGCGCCGATTTTAATCCGCTTATCCAGATGTAAACGGTGTGCTATGACTGTACTGCTTGCGAGTTGTTCTCCTACACTGGGAATGTTTACAGGCACAACTGAACCACACAACTCGGTTGTTTGATGTGAAGGAATTGTGGCAACCCCTCCCTTCGTAGGAAACTTTATTAAACCATGCACCACCGACGGTATAATGTTAAAACGTCGTTTGAAATTTCTCCCGAGCAACGCGTTGTACCGCGAATTTGAACGAACCACGTAAAAGTCAACTAACTCGTGTCTAACCAATTACGGATTCTTGTCATCCGTGAGTTCTATTATTAGCTCTATCCGGCCTAGCGGCCATGAGCTTTCCCCGGAGAACCCAGATAACGTAATATCAGACTGGCATAGCTGCGTTTTAACTTCTGCAGGGAGGAAACGATAGCAATGCTCGTACATAATGTCCACACCACTCCCGGTGTCAATATGCATGCGTTTAACTTGTACTCCGCAAGTAGGGATGCGACACTTGATGATAATGGGCTCGTTAACTGTGTCGATTGACATTACAGGAGGAAACGTGATTGGGAGAAGTTCCCAGTCATGGTGATCATTGTACTTTCTCCGCTGGCTAACTTTCTCTGCGTCGACCATATTAATGGTTAAGTTGGCGTTTTTTGTTTTATCAAATTTTTGCCATGCGAAAGTTTTTACCTTCGACCCTTCTTCTGCGGATTTTCCCTTGTCCTTCTTAGGTGGTTTTAGGTGATCCAATCTACCTGCGCGTAGTGCCTCGAGCACTCGTTCCATTAAGTTTTTGTATCGATTAGTGTCATGCCCGTAATCGTCATGGAATTCACAATACTTTGTTTTATCCCGCTTACCGAATTCTGTAAGCGGAGTTGGAACCGCAAAGGTTGTGCACACTGGTTCAGTTGCCAAAATTTCTTTTGGCATTTTAGACAAACTTTTAAGCAGGGCATAGTTCTGATTATTGATGCCGCGCTGATTATTGTTTCGATAATTGCCACTTGAATTCCCTTTATCATTCCTGATAGGACCACTGCTAGGATACCTTTCGCGAGAGTTGTTGCCACGATTTTTATCACGCGAACGATCATCATCGTCTTTCCTCTCGTTGCGTGAACTAGCTGTTGGAATATCATTATCTTCACCACTCCGCATATAGTCATGGCATTCATTAAGCGCTTCCGCATAAGTTGTTGGGACCGTATGGCGCAGACGCCTTACCAGTGTTGGATAACGTTCTGAGTTTATACCATGTATGAGTCCGGAAATCTGTTGCTCTGGCTTGAGATCTGGTATGCGCAGACACTCATTAGTATATCTTGTGAGAAATTCACCCAAAGATTCCTTGGATTTCTGCACAATATCATGACATTCGATATGAGTGCGTTTGCGTGGCCTCTGATTCTGATATTGCAGCAAGAATTTCGTCCGCAGGTCTATAAACCCGGCTATACTACCTATCGGCAGCTTATTAAACCATTCACGAGCAATACCCTGCAGTGTCATTGGAAATATCTGACACGCAACCGGATCCACCCAACCTTGAGTGCGCATTGCGCCTTCAAAACGCTGTAAGAAGTCATCTGGATCGGTTAAGCCATTGTAAGTACCCAATGTATGAGGTATCTTTGGTGCAGTTGGAAACGGATATGCAGTTATATGCGGAGGAAACTTATTGAAAGTAGTTGGTAGCTCAAAAGGTGGTTTAACAGGGTCACCTTTGAACCCTGCAAAGAAACACCTCATCATATTCTGAACAAAATCAGGTTGTGAAAATAGGTGGACCATGTCAGGAGGTGCCGCTTGCATAAATTGGCTTGTGAGGTTTGCCTGCCCCTGAATATTTTGCTAGGGCTGCCCTGGCATCTGCGGATACAACCAAGGCTGATTTGGAAAAGAAGGCAGGCTTGCCGACGCAGAGTATACGGGTATCTGAAAAGTTGCCGAAACCTGTGGCGCAGATGCCTGCGAGACCTGAGGATATGCTGCTATAAGCCCAACCGTATAGCAGTGCTTTGCTGTTCTGCGGTTATCGGCGTCCAATGAGAATTGGCATCCGGAATAACACCGAACCCCTAACTATTAAGTAATGCATGCGCATCCGCATGAGTCAAAAACTGCGAAATTGGACGCGGTGGTTGCCAAGGTTGCAACGGTGTAAACGATGAATTCTGCTGAACACTCTGCGTCTGCAGAGGGATTGAAATCGTGGTACTATAAATAGGTACCTAGCCGCAGCATACTACGTGCGGGCCTACTGTTTCACCGCTAGTGCCTACCAAGATGACCCTTGGATCCACCGCGGAAAAATCCAACCGCGTGGTGGTAACTGGCGAGTTTGCCCTTGGCGGTGTAATCCCATCTGGATATATTGGCTTATACCTCTGAAAAGGCTCGCCGGATACAGGTGGAAGATATGGCGCGTATCCTGCCCCCGTCGTCATAGCCTGCGTATGCTGACTGCCAGATGGTGTGTTCTAATTATCCATTTGATTACGTTCCGACAAGTCCCCGGAAGTCATGATACTGTTAAAAGAAAAAATTCAAAAAATTTCGTGAACAATAAGCCTTATAATTCAAAACCTTTTAAAAGAGAAAGCAATTAAACAGTATTGAACTAATTCGGCTCTCAATGAAAGCACCACTTGATCATGCATATTTTACCACGGGGTTTAATATGCCTACTCAACACGTTAGAAGGGTGGGGTTTAAGGATCTTAGAACGAGGCTCTCCGGTCGGGCTACCGTGAATAACCCTGGCCGACATGATGATGTCGGTGGGGTGGCCAAGTGATTAAGTCCACATTTAAATGATGATCGTCGATTAAAAGGCCCCAAATAAGGTCGTAGGTGCTAGTTAATCAAGAAACTAACATGTTAACCTTGAGAAGATGCTAGATGATGTTGTTACGTAAGACGTGTAGCAAATGATGGTTACGTAACGTGATGATGTTTAGAATGATAGTTAGGGTTTGTATATATAGGCAAACCCTAATTCTGGAACCATCTGAGATAATGGCAATCCTTTCCATAACAAACTCCCCCGAATCACGGATGTAATTATGGAAAAGATATTCAATTAATAGCCAAGTAATCGCTGTTCCGGGAACAAAGGCATTAGATACGAATCCGCATACCGCAAAATGCTCATGAACACACGAATACGCACCCTAGAGGGTGCCCGCATAGATATGGGGTGCGCATGCGGATTGCGGTATCATTAGTCATGACTAAGTCTATTGCATCTTGTCTTGCTGTGATCATGTGGATGATTCGCATCGGGACATCGTCTGGACTTGTCTCTGGTGGAGCAGTAGGTTTGGTAGGTTGGTTGTGCGGATTAGCTAGGATCTTATTAGAGTAGAAAATAGAGTCCTCACATTTAGCCTCGTATACCTTGGCCGGATGTGGTTCAGTGCAATTCTGGCATATTTGCACTTGAGACACATGTTGCGGGGGTTTCTTTAGCTCTCCGACTTCTCTGGTGAGGTTTTCAATTTGGTTCGAGAGAAATTTGGTGGTTTTATTTTTGATAGGATCGGAGGCAGAAATCAGTGTTGTTGATGAAATGTTCTCTTCCGTGTTCCAATTGTGATGGTGCATAGTCATCTCCTCGATTAATCTCCATGCCTCGTCAGCAGTGAAGTTCATGAAGTTACCTTGAGAAACAGCATCAAGAGTAGACATGTTTTTCTGATTCTGACCTTTGTAGAAGGTCAAAATTTGAATAGAGCCTTCAAGACGGTGGTTCGGGCATCTTCGAAGCAAATGTTTGAATCTTTCCCATGCAATTTAGAGTGATTCATCGAAAGCTTGTTGAAACTTTAAACAAGCATACGATGAATCACTCTACACTGCATGGGAAAGATTCAAACATTTGCTTTGAAGATGCTCGAACCACCGTCTTGAGAGCTCTGTCCAAATTTTAACCTTCTATAAAGGTCTGAATCGGAAAAACAAGTGTACTCTTGATGCTGTTTCTCAAGGTAATTTCATGAACTTCACTGCCGACGAGGTCTGGAGATTGATCGAGGAGATGACTATGCACCATCATGATTGGAAAATAGAAGAGCACATTTTGTCAGTAACACCGCTTTCCGCCTTCGATCCTATTGAAAATAAAACCATCAAATTTTTCTCGGACCAAATAGAAAACCTCGACAAAGAAGTCGGAGAGCTAAAGAAACTCTCGCAACATGTGTCTCAAGTGCAATTATGCCAGAATTATATTAACCTACATCCGGCCAAGGTATACTAGGCTAAATGTAAGGACTTTGTTGTCCACTCCGATAAGATCCTTGCTCATCCGCACAACCAACTTACCAAACCCACTACCCCACCAAAGACAAGTCCAGGCGATGTCCTACTGCGAATCATTTACATGATCACAGTAAGACAAAATGCAGCTGACTTAGTCATGACTAGTCACTTGAGTAGTCTTGAAAATCAAATAAGCCAGCTAAATCAATGTCTCGATTCTCTAGGTTGTCCTAAAAATGACTCATAGGTGGCACATACCCAACCTTTAATTTCTTCTATGGAGAAGAAACTAACTAATATATGTTCGGTAGTAGTCATTGAGTCATCACCTAAACCTACTGGGAAAGCACCCATTCCATTCCTAGGTCATCTCAAGCAAAGACATAACAAGATGAAATCTGTCATGCTTTACGGAAAATTTTTGAACACTGTGTCTAAAAATCCTCATAGTAAGAAGTATTTTAGGAAACTCCTATCAATCAAGGATAAGGTACCCGAAGTACGCAATGTCCCACTGAATGCGGATTGTTCAGCCATTCTCTTAAATACTCTTCCTGAAAAACTAGGGGATACCGGACGATTTACCATTCCTTCTTCTATCTACTAATCTGGTACTATCTATTCTCTCACCGATCTTGGTGCCAACATCAATCTCATGCCCTACTCACTATTCCAGAAACTAAAAATTAGAAACCTTAACCCTACCAAAATGAGCATCCAGCTAGCTGACTAATCCATTAGAAATCCTAAGGGAATAGCTGAGGACGTCATGGTTAAGGTCAATAAATTCTTTTTTCTGACTGACTTTGTGGTTATGGACTATAAAGAAGACGTGAAAACCCCTATCATCTTAGGAAGGCCTGTCATGAATACAGCCAAAGCGATCGTTGACATTTATTCACGGACTATCACCTTGAGAGCCTGTGGAGAAGTGGTCACTTTCACGATCAATGAGTCTGTATGTCCTTCTGATGGGAACGAAAAAATAAATACCATATCCACTAAAAAAATTCATCTTCCGTGAACCAAGTTCCGAGAATGACGAGAAAAAGATAGAAGTATAAGACAAGAAGAATAACCACTCCACGCCCACCCAATCTTCATTCCCACCTTATTTTAATCTTCACTCCCAATTATACTTGAAGCTCCCAACCAGAGTGACGAGAAGGTGGATGAAGAAATTAAAATGGAGAGCCCAGATAAGAAGAAATAGATGGAGGATTCTAGCACCGAAGTAGTTGTTAATGTTGTGACGACCCGAAAATTTCCAACCAAATTTAAACTTAATCTCTATATGATTTCGACACGATAAGAAAGGTTTGTAATGTTGAGTCTCGAAAATTTTGGAACTGTATTCATATATTCAATTACCCTTCGACCATTCCCGACGATTCACGAACAATTATTTGTAAATAGAAATGCATACATTTAAATATATACATATGTATATATATGTATAATAATAAATTGAAATATTAGATGATTTATTTGTTAGAATTATTATTGTAAAATAAATTAAGATATAATAATTAGTAAATAAACATATCTATAAATATAAATAGAGTATATTTAATATATATATAGGTGGTTTCGAATTTATTTAGAAAACGAGAGTAACACCCAGTTATCAATCGAACGATATTACACGAGTTAAAAAGGAACTTATGTGATTTTAAAATAAATAGTGATCTAAAAATGAGTTATATAAATTATAGACTTATTAAAAATATATTAGGGAACTATTTGTTGAATTTTAAAACTTTTTATATTTTACTTGGGGTTGGGAGTGAATAAAATTTTATTTAATAGCTAATGATTGAATTTTATACCATAATGACCAAAATAAATAAATATAATTAATTTAAAAATATGGGATTTTTCTGAACACTTTTATCCGCCACTAATTTCGCACGATACACAGTCCGTGAAAACTGTCGGCAGATATAATTGGTTTTCAAAAAGTGCACCCGTTTTAAAATTTTAAAATCTAGATACTTTCATTTAAATTACTGTTTAAATGTGGAATTTTATGTACGTACTGTGTTGTGATTGATTGTCTTATTCCTCCAGTAGATCACACATATATATATATATATATATATATATATATATATATATATATATATATATATATATATATATATATATATATATATATATATATATATATATATATATAATGCTCACAATGCTCTAAACACGCTAACACTCTTCTTCTTCTGTCACACCCATCCTAATTTCTGTTTTACCCCCTCTCAACAACAACAACAACAAAATCACAAATACGTAACTGACTTTTATACCTGATGCGAGAGTTTTCATTAAAATTATTTTGATTAGTTAAGTTTCTATCATCAAATATAGCGTTAATATTAGGACACCTCTAGCAAATTAAGGATGTTAAATGGATGTGAAAAAGGGTGGTTGCCAACTCTCTATTGCCATGTCATCCTTCATCCAATCGCTAACTGATGCACTTTTGAGCTTAATTATTATCATTATTATTTTACTAGCTGGAGGACTATCTTATATGATTATGAAACATGACGAGGTTATGAAGATCATTATTATTATTATTATTTTGCATTTTGTTTCCGAGCATGTATAATAAAGGATTTTGGAATCTGGGTGTGGTAAGTCTCCACCAAGAGTGAATGGTGTTGTACCTCTTCAACATACCCCTAGCATGCTCGTTCCCTTTCACCATCAAAACCGCAGCCATCTTAAACCCATAAACCACCTTCTTTCTCGTGACAACGAACACTCACCTAAACCGCTTCTATATTCGATAACCCCACCTGCATACTTCTACAAGTCGACTATTTCTACAGCCACAAACGAACCATCACTGTCACTCACTGCCACCATCTACATAACCCTACCATCACTCTCCAATTCGGTTACAATCGAACAACAAACCACCCAATATCGCCATACCATCTTCCTACTACTGCTGCGAAGATGGATTCTGTTTCTACGTAATTTTTCTGTATTGCTCGCATGAATAAACCAAACAACCACCATTTAAACCCATTTAAATTTCTGATGCAGCTGCTATATTTTTTTTAAAACCACAAGCTACTTCTGCTACTATTTTACTGTTTCAAACTAACACCATGAAACTGCCACTATGATGCTGTTTTCATTTGATTTAAAACCCCAACCACCACTGATTTTCCTATAATTACTGTGGTTGTCGGCTTAAAGATAAAAGGGAAACAGCGATTAGAATATTTTTTTTAAATTATCTATTATATTAATTGGGGATGATGACAGGAACTTATAATGGTGGGGTATACATAAACGAATTTGTGTAATTAACAAGCTGGACGTTTTTATTTATTTATCATATTGGGTCGTAAAGATTTATTTTGTTGGGCCACGAATCAGTTTGCTTGATTGGGCTGCCATGGTTGCGGATTTATAAGTGGGCTGTGTTTTTGTTAGTGGACTGTGACCCAGTTTCAGGTTCTGTTGAACTATCATGAAGTATAATAAACGACGAGGGGTTTGATGATAAAAACAGATTAAGTATATTTATGTTTCAAATATAGTTAGAAAGTAAGCAATGATTATGGTGAGGGGGTTATGATTATCCGATGATGATAATAATACATGATTAAGAGAATAATAATAATAATAATGATAGAATGACGATGAGGTTTAAGCATGAAATCATGATAATATGTGATGATTTATCATTGATGACGTTACTCACTGTCACAATGATGATGTGTTGATGGTGATAGCGATATTGATGATCACGAATAGGAACAATAGATGATGATACTGAAGTGAATTAAATGAGTTTTCTTAGGAAGAAGAGTTAAACACAAAAGTAAAGTTAAAAGAATTTAATTTGGGTGTTATTTCAGAATTGAAACTCACAGAGTAATGGTTAAGGATGTTATCGGGTTAGCGAGAGGTCGCGGGTTCAAACCCGGACTTGGGCATTTTTAAGGGCTACTTCTTTGAGGTAGTTTACTTATCAATTATTATTATTATTATTATTATTATTATTATTATTATTATTATTATTATTATTATTATTATTATTATTATTATTATTATTATTATTATTATTATTACTAAAAATATTATTATTTTTAAATTTATCATTTTTATTAAAATTAGTATTATTATTGAAACTAACATTCTTATCAAAATTATCATTTTTATTATTATTATTATTATTATTATTATTATTATTTTTATTATTATTATTATTATTATTATTATTATTATTATTATTATTATTATTATTATTATTATTATTATTATTATTATTATTATTATTATTATTATTATTATTATTATTATTATTAGAATCATCATGATTTTTATCATTATTATTATTAGTATTACTAATTACTAATATATCAAATAAAGATTTTCTATATAAAAATAAATATATCTAATTAAGTTATTAATGAAACATATAATTTATTAAAAATAATAAATATATCACTAATAATATGTAAATTTATTCGATTACCATTATATGTGTTAATATACATAAATGATATAAGTTCGTGAATCCGAGGCCAACCTTACATTGTTCAGTTCCGTCGTATGCATATTTTTACTACAAAATATAGTATTGTGAGTTTCATTTGCTCCCTTTTTAAATGCTTTTGCAATATATATTTTGGGACTGAGGATACATGCGCTGCTTTTGTAACTGTTTTACGAAATAGTCACAGGTACTGAAACTACATTCTATGGTTGAATTATTATACCGGATATCACCCTTTTTAGCTTGGTAGCCTAAGAATTTGGGAACAGACCCCCAAATTGACACGAATCCTAAAGATAGGTCTATTGGGCCTAACAAACCCCATCCAGGTTATGGATGCTTTAGTACTTCGATTTTTATATACCGATGAGTGTATCTGTATATTTGGGGATATTCTAGATGCATTTGTTAATGTCGGTTACCAGATGTTCACCATATGAATGAATTTTAATTCGCAGGTTATGCGTACTATTTTATTACATAGGTTATGTGTAATATAAAAATGAAATCTTGTGGTCTATTAAAATTATAGAAATGATTGATTACGATAAACTGTGATGACCCGGAAATTTCCGACCAAATTTAAACTTAATCTTTATATGATTTCTACACAATAAACAAAGTCTGTTAGGCTGAGTCTCAAAAGTTTGAACTGTTTCATATATTCAATTGACCTTCGACTGCTCTCGATGATTCGCGAACAATTAATTGTAAATAAGTATGTGTGTATGTATATATAAATAATAATTCAAAATATAATTTGAAATATTATATGTTGTTGTTATTAAAAGTAATTATGGAGATTTAGTAATAAACGTTGATGTGTAATTAAGTTATATAAATTTTAGAGTTACTAAGAATATATTTAAATGTCTTAAATTGAGTTTTAATATTCCGTACATTTTACTTGGGATTGAACGCTAATAATTGATCAATTTTTTTTTCAACATTGTTACATCTCCCTCAAAACTTTTAGATTGTCCCTACCTTAACAAATAGTAAAAATAATGCTAGATATGAAAAATGCGATCATTTGTGTACATTTGATAAATGATATACATAGAACAACATATAAATATTAGTGATTTGGAAAATGTTTTAAAATATGAACGATTTGCAAATCACATCTCATATGGGTTTGGTGTAGATCTACAATTCTTTTAGTTTTGTAAGATTCAATTTGTTTACATTTAAAGTTGTAGTTGTTTGATTTATTTATTTATTTTTTATCACGATTTGAAATGCATTGTTAGATTGTTGAATATGTTACATGATAATTTATAAGCATAGCAATATCAATACTCAATAGATGACCTAATCACCAAATCACCTCAAAAGGAAAATGAATTTAGACATCCAAGTCACAATCAATGTCCTAATTTTTCTTATATTATTCTCCACCCACTTGTTTTCAATTCAATTCACCCGTAAATATAGGTGATTGATACTAACTTTAATCAATCAATATCTAATCTAATCTATATATTAATATTAACAAACACATCTTATTTCATTTATGAGCTGTAAAGTTGTTTACAAAATTGATTGTTAGAGTGGATGTTACCAATATTATTATTACTTGACTTTACATACATATACATATATACTAACTTACATAGCTTCATTCATTAAGCCATTCACTGACCAACCAAAAACCTCAAGTAATCTTCTTCTCCTTCATGATCGAGAACACCATCCACCAGTACAACTTTGAGTTACCACCATCCGTTGCCACACCCAACCGCCATCACAACCTTGCAAACCACCGGACCCCCGGTCACCATGAACAACAAACCACCTTAAACACCATCTTCGTTTTATCATCACCACCCATTTATGTTTATCTGTTTCAAACGCCACCCTTCTTCCTCATCAACCACCACGACCTTATATCACCTTCAATAATGAAACTCATCCGTCACCTTATAATCCACAAACACGCCATTTTGTTGCTTGTTTTTGTTCGAAGACGACACACACATTACCCCCATCCTCCACCGTAACAACCACCCATTGTTACTACTACTCACTACTGAGTTTCTGTTTCTAATCAATGTTCACATAATCAAACCATCGAACTACAGCCTACTCGTTATAACTATTGTTGCTTCCTCCTTTCTTCCTTGCACGACACCTTCTACACTCTCTCTCCTATTTTTATAATCCTTTTTCACTTATGATCTCTAAGTTCTAGTCAATCAAACACCTGCAAATTTGCAGCTAACAGGCTGCTGTAAACAGCCTAGAACCACCACCAAAAGTTACCTATATTACCACTGGAACACCCCATGTGATGCCCCGTACTAAATCACATGTACGGACCATCAACAACAGGATCATTACAAGGTCAAACACTATATGCTGTTTCAAAAGAGTTTGCATTCATAATAAAAGTGATGTCTTAACCAACATCAAATGTTTAATAACCCAAAAGTATGCTTCTACGAATAGCAAGCATAAGTAATAGTACGTGACCCATAGGTCGTTACAAATGTATCGTTCAAAATTATCATGTTTGAATGCAAAATAACATTTCATGCGGTGACAACTCTAAAGCAGCGGGTGTCTATAGCACGACTAGTACAACAGCGGAAGCTAGCAACCTCAAGCACCTGAGAAATACATGCTTAAAAATGTCAACACGAATGTTGGTGAGCTATAGTTTAAGTATAACAGTAATGTAAGTAGGCCACGAGATTTCAGTGCTACAAAGAGCATTTCAAAACAGTAATCCAATTCAGTATGTTTAAGTATATGCTCAACCTTGGGCACTCGGTAACTAACTTAACGTTTAATAATATATCACCCCCTGAAAGTACACTTGGCAAGTGCGTATGTTTACGAAGTATTAAACACTCGTTAAATGCTAGCGCGACTAGCCCGAGTGGGGATGTCAAACCCTATGGATCCATATCTAAGATTCGCGTTCACGGTTCAAAAACCAATGATTAAACGTTACCAAGCTAAAGGGAATGTTTATGCCGTTGTATAACCCACACATATATAAAGTTTAAGTACTCATGCCTAGTATGTAAAACATAAAATCCGTATGTATTCTCAGTTCCCAAAATAAGTTAAAGTAAAAAGGGAATGCTATAACTCACAATGATAAGTAGCGGTAAAGTATGAGTCGGGAAAGTAAGCAAGTATGTAGGTTGTCCAAACGGGTCCTCAACCTAAGTCAAATAGTACTAAGTTAGTAAATCATCTGAATAGGTTTAAATGTATGTAAATAAGGTCTTAAGGGTCATCATCATTCATCATCAAACAAAAGGTGTAAAGTAGGTTTCGTTTATGAAAGTAGTTTAAAACAAAGGCTGAGTTCGGTCAGTCACCACGACCTCAATACCTACTGAAATAAGGTGAGACCAGTGGCCATGGCTCCATCTATGAGTCCTTTAAGTGTGGTAAAAATATCAGAAGTAAACTCGTCTTCGTTTGACCGTGGCGACGGTCTAAGTGCGAGTAGGTCAGAATTTTCAGCACAACGTAAAAGGACATAGGGACGATCGGAGGGCCATAAATCCTAAACTGTAACTCGGATTAAGACGAGTCCGATATGAAAAGTTATCTACTCGAACAGAGATATCTTAAAATTATAATTACAGTAGCCCAGGTCTACGGGTCAGACAAAGAAACAGTATAACAGTAGGGTCAGTAGGTTCCGGTGGTTCTTGGTGCTCGATGCTTATCATGGTTCTCATCCTTGATGCATATAGCTTCAAGTGTACAACTCGTTGATGTGTTTACATCATTTTCACCAAGGTTTGACCATCATAACCCAAGTATAAGTCTAAGACATGAAGCACAACTCACTTAAGTGTTGCAAGTGTTTTGATGAACCAAAGTTACATCAAAGTCTTAGATTCAACACATACATGAAATGTAAAAGTAATATTAACCAAGTTTTGACTATTATGACACAAGTGTAAGTCTAAGACAAGTAGCACAACTCACTTAAGAGTTGTATGAAGTTTGATGAACCAAAGTTACATCAAAGTCTTAGATCTAACACATACATGAACTTTAAAACTAATAATAAGTTACAAACTTGAAAGTGAACTTATGAAATCAAGATCTTAAGTTGTAGAACATAATTCTTAGTTTGATCTTGAAGATCCAAGACTCAAAAGTCTAGATCTAACATAAGTGTACAAAGTTATAGTTAAAGAAAGCTTACTTACATGTTCTTGAACTTTTAAAGTTAACTTTAAGTTCAAGATTAATGAGATCAAGGTTAACTAGTAACACTTGACCAATAATAACCAACAAACATGAATTTAAAGTGCATAATATGAAGTAATAAACTAAGTAAACAAGTAACTAGTTCATGGGTTGTTCATACTTTAAAGATTTAAACCAAAGTTTGATCTTTAAGAAAGTAAACTTTGAAGTTTACAAACATGAATCACAAGTATGAATTTAACAACTCATGAACTTTAATCTTTCAAACATTAAAAGTAGAACATAAACTAGGGAGTTTAGCTCTTGTGTTGTTCTTGTAAATACAAGATAAAATGTAGAATGAAACTAGGTAGTTTGATTCTTGTAACAAGTAAATATCAATTAACAAGACAAGTAACTAACAACATCCAAGAACAAGTAACAAACAACAATAAAGAATGGTGATTTAAGGGGTGCTTGGTCACCGTTTTGCAAAGGAGAAAAGAAGAGAGAAAACTCAAGTTACTTACAAAAATTAGAGAGAAAAGAGAGGAAGAAATGAGAGAAAATGTAAGTTAGTGTGTGTAAGTGAGAAGTAAAAGGATACTAGTGGATCAAGTAGTCAAAAAAAAAAATGAAATGATCTCCCCTTGTACCCCACGAAAAAAAAGAGAGGAGAGTGTCCATGAGGTTCTTGCATGTAATGGTCTTTAAAGGTGGTTAATAGGTATCTTTGCATGGGAACTAGATGTAAGGAGTTTGTAACTTGATTCCATATGCCTAATTAATCTAGTTAAGGTTGAAAGTAGTACTTACATAATAAAATGGGCTAACAAGTCCATTAAAGAAGTAGGGTGGGCTCTTAAGTCCATTAACACTAATCAAGGCCCAAGTTCAAGTATTTAATAAGTTAATCCAACAAAGCCCAAGTAATTAACTAATAACCATAGTTAATTAAAATGATTAATAAAACTTAATCATGAATGTAAATAATATTCTAAAAATATTATTCGTGAAAGTTTCGCGTGTCACAAAGACGTTTCGGGCATTCAAGAATCATGTATGGTAGCAAGTAAATGTATAGCAATACATTCGTTAAATCACAAGTATTAATAATAACCATTATTAATTAAGGATGGAAAAACCAGGGTCGTTACATTACCCACCTGTTAAAGAAAATTTCGTCCCGAAATTTTAAGAAGTGACCAACAATGGTACTGTAATCGAATAAGAAGGGGTGTATCAAAGTTTCGTGAGACCCATGGGCTCAGAAGTAAGTTATTTACCTTGAAAGGTACTTCGGTTTATGAAAGTAAGAATAGGCATCTGCCGTTAATTGAGTCTCTTGTCCTAAGCGATCAACAATTTGATTTCGTTTCTGATTAACCTGAGTATGTCATCTGAATGTATATCCACAAAAGGAAAGATGGTGTGTTTAGCCTTACAGGCATCCTCGGTAAGTTGGATGCGTGAAATGCATCATGAATGATTCTAAGCTCGTCTAAAACATTGAGCGTGTATGTCGTAATATAAGCTGACAGGTAGAACGGAAAACATAATGATTACAACCATGCGATTTGATGTCTGGATAGCGTTAGCCACGGGTTTTACCAACCCCTTGGTTTCGGAAGGAGGCCATAGGCATAGGAACCCGATATTTAAGAATGTTTGATTTGAGTAAGTGAATCGAAATTTTAGCTTAAAGTGACCAATCGGACTTGCAAGCCATAATTATTCATAGTGTCTTCAGGACGGTCTGAATGAACAATGAGGGATATCACTTAGTTTACCATACTGCAGGTGAACCTATCCTTGGATGAAATGAAAGCACGATTTCGTAATGTAACTTCATCCCTTCAGTTATATGTTGAAGTTAGGGTTAACGTTAACTAGAGCAACATACAGTTGCAACCAAAGAGGGAAGTAATATATAGAGTATCCACATCAGTGTCGTAAATGTTTTAAGCAGTCCGCTTCCAAGGGATATCAAGATTCAAAGATTCTCAAAGTATCTTATATTACATTTCCGAAAGTAAGTCGCACGAAAGGTGTGATCTATGAACGAGAGTGAACTCTTTGAGTGGTTCGTTCTGAATTCATCCATGTACTAAAAGGGGATGTGTGGATGAGAAGGTACGTGAACTCTTAGTCCTAACGAATGGTTTACTCCGAGTGAAAAGAATCTCCAAAAATGATTCTTGTGTCTCAACATACTGATTCATAGAGATGAGGTTTACGAGGGTGTTGTGATTTGCCGTGAAGTATTGAGAACAGAAACCCTCCTAGTACCTTTCCTACAATGAGGTAACCAATGAGTGTACCTCAGAAAACTGATTTATCGGCCCACGTTTTTATCATGTCTAGCTTTAAAAGAACATTTTATGGGTGCAAGGATTTTCTAACAAATTTTATAAAACCGCCATCCAAAGTGGCTTAAGAGTATTTAACAAAGATCTTAATAGTAAGTTACATCTCTAACAGAGGGCGAGAGAAAAAAAAAGTGTGATCCATACATGGTGTAGTCTAACATGAAAACCTTTATTAAAATCAACTAACGGAGTTTTGAAGGACAAAACCTTTAAACGTTTGTTGTGACAACGTAAACGGAACGAAGTTCCTAGTAAATTTGGAAGTAGGTACAACGTGTACCATTTTGCACAAAACTATTTGACTTAAGTTGAATAACTCGGTAAAGGAACGGTTTTTTTTTAAATAATTTGAAGATATAACTTAGTATCAAAATAAGTAAGTATAAATTTATGCATATATGATTTTATAAATCGTATAAGTGACAGAAAGGTTTTTTTTTAGTACTTTCATTGTCTGTAAATCTTGTAAGGACCGTACAAATAAACAACGTGTAAAAACTTTGATAAACATAGTTTTTCGTATTTCAAAGGTTATGAGTTGGAAAGGATTGAGTGGAAAAGCTTTGAATCGTTGGGTGACCAGTTATTAGGTAATGAAAGCTAATGACATAAATGTAGTTTTGGTAATTGTCAGGACCCAAGTCTTTGGGCCAAAAATATTTACGTGCGCAGCCGTTGCTAAAAAGTGGGGTACGGAGGATAGAGCACGAGGATGAGAAGTTAATTGCTTCTTGAATTTACAAAGTGCTAAACAGGTTACGACTAGTATTAAAGTCAAAATACTGATGGTGTTAATATCACTAAATGAGAGTTTCTTGGAATGAGTCAGGACTTAGAGTTATGTAAGAAAGAGCATTGTTCCAACAGTTGTGGTGAAATAAATCTATGGGGTAACGTAATAGTTTTGAATGGTTTAAGTGTTAGCGGATGCCCGAAGGCCTTGCATGACATGGTAGTCAGTGCCTTTATTACATACACATGAATCTTTCGATTTCGACGGTTATAAAGCCTTTAGGATGACTTGGATACGAATAACACGAAAAGTTTTATATAATAAGCAACGAAATTTTTATAGAAATTGTTTATGGTGATAATGTAAGAGAAGAAACGAAGTTCTTAGTAAATTAGGGTTATGTACAACACGTACCGTTCAAAGTATAATATCTTCTGAATAAAAGATTTGATTTGTAAAAGTGAAAGTAAAATTCTACATGTATTTGTCAAAAATAAGTAATCATTTACTTTAACTTATATAACGGGTATGATTTCAAAAATTTGTACGAATGGCAAACAAATAAATTTATCTTTATAAAGCTTTGAGAGGATAGCACAGTAAAATAATGTGTGTAAAATTTTTGTGGCAAACAAAATTTTCATATTTCGGAGGTTACAAGTTGGAAAAGATTGATGAAAATCAAGTAAAAGACTTTTGAAAATTTCGAGTGATATTTGAGGTAATAAAAACCATTGAATTTATATGTGATTGATGACTATTAGTAGGGCATAAGTCCTTTGACCAAAAATGCTTAAGTGTGAAGTTGTTGCTTATGAGTGAGATACAAATGGGAGAGTATGAGGATGAGATTTAATCACTCATTGATTTTATGAAAATTTCGAACTGGTATGACTAATATCGAGGTAAGAAGGATGATGTTGTGGTTATCATCGAATAAGAAGTTCCTCGTAATAACTTAGGATTTAGAGTTGCGTAAGAATGAGTATCAAATTAGATTCTTGGGAAATCTTCAATATAGAATTTGAATTGCTGAAGTGACAGAATAGGATTTCCTTCAAGTATCGTTGTGCAAGTTTATCCATTGTATCGGTTTCTTTCATGGCTAGAAAGTGAGCAGTTTTGGTGAGATGGTCAATAATAACCCAGATGATGTCCTAACCGCCTTACCGCCCTTGGTAGTTTAGTGATGAATTTCTTCCCATTTCCATTGTGGGATTTCGAGTTGTTGTCATGTAGCTAATAAGGTTCAGTTTTCGGGTTAGATCTCTCCCCATAATAGTTTCACCATTCTTGCGAGGTATCCGAATAAATTTTCCTCATGATAAATAAATTCTGCTTTCATCCTTGAAAGTCAGTTCGTTTCAACAATTTCATCAAGTTTCCTAACTTGATGGGTATTAAGTTAATCTTAAAGTTCATCCCAACTATTGCATCCAATTTCCTAAGTTGATGGGTGTTAGGTTAATCTTAAGGGTCATTCCAACCAATCTTATTATACTGCCGTGAAAATTTTTATCAATCTTCTCAAATAACATATGCCTGTGCTTAGGTAACTAATCCTTTTCAACCACTACATTAAAACTCCCAAGTTTGGCTAGCATGAGGTCATTTCCAAATGACCCACCTGTTAATCTTAAAGTACTACCTTAAATTATTCCTCTATCTTCCTTAGCTTACCATTTGCTTGTGTCCTATAGAATACTAATCCCCATGGTTGTTAATGGTTTATCATTCATAACGCTAAGGTTCTTAGATATAAGGTTTCTATCGTTCTAGTATTAAACAACCCCGAAACAATAAAACGTTGTGATGAAACGTACCCTAACTAAAACTAAGATCCATGCAAGTCTCCATAATGATTGCTTTACCGCAAGTAAGTTTAAAGTTTTTCCTATATGGGAACTCTTTCCTTAAATGTCCATGGTGTCGATATCTAAACAAATTTTCGGGTTATTAGTTCTGCAATCAAAGCCCTTCTTGTATAGTATCTGGGCTACGTGGTTATTCCTTCCCTACCTTTAACAGACTATAATGCGCATGCTCAAATGATCCTTGCCAAAAATTTTCCCTGGATCACCCCACATTCCTCATGTAGTAACATTGGAACTTCTGCATGATTTACTTCAACATAATCACTATATTGTACTAAATCGTACGTTCATTCCAATATCATTCCATATGGTCAATGTAACGTGATCACTTCTAATTATACAAAATTTCATCTAACGGTGCTTTATCCATGCCATCTCAAAACAGAATCGACATAACTAATTTCACAGTTTCTGGATGTGGGTGCGTAGGTTCCGTAGATCATGTATTAATGCCTAAGTGTCCCGAAGTTTCTTCAAAGGTTCGGATTCAGGTAACGTTGTTAGGTTCCTTCTAGATATTCAATCCGTCTCTCGCGTCGGGTTGTATGTGTAGTAAGTAGTGATACGATATGTCTCGAGGTGATCCCCAAATCTTTGGGTATGACTGAGCTTCAGTGGAAGACACTATGAGCTTGTGAAAGGAGATGCCTTCCCGACTTCTCCAATGCCTATGTATAGAAGTGTCGTTAGGTCGTCGAGCAGTGGGAAAGAATGAAAGAGTTAAGTGAAGGTCATGAAAGTGTACAGGGTATGTATCAACTGAACAATCTTCTAGATTGAGTGAAGAAATGTTTCGATCTCTGGAACGGTGGAACAGTAGTAACTGATGGATTACACTACTAGTTCTTATGGTTAGACGAGTGGGAAAGTAGTTCAGGAAAACATCTGAACCGGGAAGGATAAGTTCTCCAAGTCGGTATAGCGGATAGTAGACAGGTAGCAAGAGCGTAATAAGGCATAACAACTACAGCAGCCTAGATCATTTACAGCAGCACGTAGCATGGCAATAGTAACAGTGTCATACCGAGGTAACATGCTAAAGGCAGATAGTAGCATGCAGTAATATAACACAGTAGCATGCAATTGAAAGTAGGTAATATCACGCAGTAGTGTAAACAAGTAGCAGTATACGATATATAGCAGTAAAAGCAAGCAGCAGTATGCAGTAAGTTCAGCAGAAACAAGTAAACTAGCAAGTTGTAGATTAGTCCTATTAGTGAATCCTACTTGGGTCGGTCTTAGACTCACTAACGCAACCTAATTCCCTACAACCAATGCTCTGATACCAAATGTGATACCCCGTACTAAATCACATGTACGGACTATCAACAACAGGATCATTACAAGGTCAAACACTATATGCTGTTTCAAAAGAGTTTGCATTCATAATAAAAGTGATGTTTTAACCAACATCAAATGTTTAATAACCCAAAAGTATGCTTCTACGAATAGCAAGCATAAGTAATAGTACGTGACCCATAGGTCGTTACAAATGTATCGTTCAAAAGTATCATGTTTGAATGCAAAATAACGTTTCATGCGGTGACAACTCTAAAGCAGCGGGTGTCTACAGCACGACTAGTACAACAGCGGAAGCTAGCAACCTCAAGCACCTGAGAAATACATGCTTAAAAATGTCAACACGAATGTTGGTGAGCTATAGTTTAAGTATAACAATAATGTAAGTAGGCCACGAGATTTCAGTGCTACAAAGAGCGTTTCAAAATAGTAATCCAAATCAGTATGTTTAAGTATATGCTCAACCGTGGGCACTCGGTAACTAACTTAACGTTTAATAATATATCACCCCCTGAAAGTACACTTGGAAAGTACGTATGTTTACGAAGTATTAAACACTCGTTAAATGCTAGCGCGACTAGCCCGAGTGGGGATGTCAAACCCTATGGATCCATATCTAAGATTTGCGTTCACGGTTCAAAAACCAATGATTAAACGTTACCGAGCTAAAGGGAATGTTTATGCCGTTGTATAACCCACACATATATAAAGTTTAAGTACTCGTACCTAGTATGTAAAACATAAAATCCACATGTATTCTCAATTCCCAAAATAAGTTAAAGTAAAAAGGGAATGCTATAACTCACAATGATAAGTAGCGGTAAAGTATGAGTCGGGAAAGTAAGCAAGTATGTAGGTTGTCCAAACGGGTCCTCAACCTAAGTCAAATAGTAATAAATCAGTAAATTGTCCGAATAGGTTTAAAAGTACGTAAATAAGATCTTAAGGGTCATCATCATTCATCATCAAACAAAAGGTGTAAAGTAGGTTTCGTTTATGAAAGTAGTTTAAAACAAAGGCAGAGTTCGGTCAGTCACCACGGCCTCAATACCTACTGAAATAAGGTGATAACAGTGGCCATGGCTACGTATATGAGTCCTCTAAGTGTGGTAAAAATCCCAGAAGCAAACTCATCTTCATTTGACCGTGGCGACGGTCTAAGTGCGAGTAGGTCAGAATTTTCAGCACAATGTAAAAGGACATAGGGACGATCGGAGGGCCATAAATCCTAAACCGTAACTCGGATTAAGACGAGTCCTATATGAAAAGTTATCTACTCGAACAGAGATATCTGAAAATCATAATTACAGTAGCCCAGGTCGTACAGGTCAGACACAGAAATAGTATAACAGTAGGGTCAGTAGGTTCCGGTGGTTCTTGGTGCTCGATGCTTATCATGGTTCTCATCCTTGATGCATATAGCTTCAAGTGTACAACTCGTTGATGTGTTTGCATCATTTTCACCAAGGTTTGACCATCATAACCCAAGTATAAGTCTAAGACATGAAGCACAACTCACTTAAGTGTTGCAAGTGTTTTGATGAACCAAAGTTACATCAAAGTCTTAGATTCAACACATACATGAAATGTAAAAGTAATATTAACCAAGTTTTGACTATTATGACACAAGTGTAAGTCTAAGACAAGTAGCACAACTCACTTAAGAGTTGTATAAAGTTTGATGAACCAAAGTTACATCAAAGTTTTAGATCTAACACATACATGAACTTTAAAACTAATAATAAGTTACAAACTTGAAAGTGAACTTATGAAATCAAGATCTTAAGTTGTAGAACATAATTCTTAGTTTGATCTTGAAGATCCAAGACTCAAAAGTCTAGATCTAACATAAGTGTACAAAGTTATAGTTAAAGAAAGCTTACTTACATGTTCTTGAACTTTTAAAGTTAACTTTAAGTTCAAGATTAATGAGATCAAGGTTAACTAGTAACACTTGACCAATAATAACCAACAAACATGAATTTAAAGTGCATAATATGAAGTAATAAACTAAGTAAACAAGTAACTAGTTCATGGGTTGTTCATACTTTAAAGATTCAAACCAAAGTTTGATCTTTAAGAAAGTAAACTTTGAAGTTTACAAACATGAATCACAAGTATGAATTTAACAACTCATGAACTTTAATATTCCATACATTAAAAGTAGAACATAAACTAGGGAGTTTAGCTCTTGTGTTGTTCTTATAAATACAAGATAAAATGTAGAATGAAACTAGGTAGTTTGATTCTTGTAACAAGTAAATATCAATTAGCAAGACAAGTAACTAACAACATCCAAGAACAAGTAACAAACAACAACAAAGAATGATGATTTAAGGGGTGCTTGGTCACGGTTTTACAAAGGAGAAAACAAGAGAGAAAACTCAAGTTACTTACAAAAATTAGAGAGAAACGAGAGGAAGAAATGAGAGAAAATGTAAGTTAGTGTGTAAGTGAGAAGTAAAAGGATACTAGTGGATCAAGAAGTAAAAAAAAAAAATGAAATGATCTCCCCTTGTACCCCATCCCAACCAACGGCCTAGGAAGAAAAAAAAAAAGAGGAGAGTGTCCATGAGGTTCTTGCATGTAATGGTCTTTAAAGGTGGTTAATAGGTGTCTTTGCATGGGAACTAGATGTAAGGAGTTTGTAACTTGATTCCATATGCCTAATTAATCTAGTTAAGGTTGAAAGTAGTACTTACATAATAAAATGGGCTAACAAGTCCATTAAAGAAGTAGGGTGGGCTCTTAAGTCCATTAACACTAATCAAGGCCCAAGTTCAAGTATTTAATAAGTTAATCCAACAAAGCCCAAGTAATTAACTAATAACCATAGTTAATTAAAATGATTAATAAAACTTAATCATGAATGTAAATAATATTCTAAAAATATTATTCGTGAAAGTTTCGCGTGTCACAAAGACATTTCGGGCATTCAAGAATCATGTATGGTAGCAAGTAAATGTATAGCAATACATTCGTTAAATCACAAATATTAATAATAACCATTATTAATTAAGGATGGAAAAACCAGGGTCGTTACACCCCATCTGTTGCTGTATTTTTTTTTCTGTTTCTGTCCCGATAGAGAACACCACTATAACCACACTCATATCGAAACCCTTTTTATTTTCTGATGGATTAGACTGCTGCAGTTCATTGTTGCTACTAACTATTCTGTTTCCATGCCTGTTGTAACAACCTATATCGTCACCATGAATCACCATCGAAACCACTCTATAAACACCTAACAAACCACCTGCTACAACTTTTAACGTTTTTCTGATTCAACCACCATAATTATCTCCAACAAACGATCAACAAACCATGAATTCCGGATACTTGAAACCAATCCATCTCGATTTAATCGATGCAACATATATCAGTTTTAACAATAAAATTAAAATTTTATTTTAAATCGAAGAGTAAGAGACCTTACTGAAATCAATTTCTATCAAATTGATTATTGATGAAAGCTACGAATGCCTTTGATAACCTTGATTTTTTTTTATCGATCAATGTTGAGCCTTGTGTGAACCCTAAATCTTGTTCCTGATTGAATTCATTGATTGTTTCTTGATGGTTCCAATGAATTAATCTTCGATTGCTGTTGTAAATTACTTGTCGATTTCATAGTCGTATGAGGTGATCAAAGTCGATCTGGTGATGGTTCGTGGTTACAGTGATGATTAGATGATACCTTGGACCAATATAATACTGAATGAAACCTATCTTGTTTCTGTTTGGCCGAGTATTGGTGTACCTAATTGGGCCGGCCTAATAACAACTCATATAAGTAAAACTAGTATTATGGCTTCTGTGATATTAAGTGAAGAAGAAGGAAACAGAATTTACGGGTTATATAGTTAGGATATGAGTTTAAATAGGAATGAAATGGATAGAGGAGTGGTCTTGGGTGTTTGTTGGGTGAACGAGAGGTCTCGTGTTCGAACCCGGACTGAGGCGTTATTTTTTTTAAAAGCTTGACTTCAAAGGTTGTATTTTATTATTAATTATTATTATTATTATTATTATTATTATTATTATTATTATTATTATTATTATTATTATTATTATTATTATTATTATTATTATTATTATTATTATTATTATTATTATTAAGTATTATGTATTATTACCAAAACTATTATTTTCATTATCATTATTATTAAACATATCATTTTTATTAAAAACTACTATTATTATTAAAAGTGTCATTTTTATTTTAATTTTCATTTTATTATTATTATTATTAATAGTACTATTATTATCAATATTATTATAACAATCATTATTTCTAAAACTATCATTATTTTAATTATTATGAAAAGTATCAAATTAGTAAAAGTATTATCTTTATTAAAAATTATTATTATCAATATTATTAAAAATAGCATTTTTAGTAAAACTATCATTTTTATTACTATTAGGATTATTATTATTATTAGTATTATTTTTAGAGACATTATTATTATTTTTATCACTATTTTTATTATTATTACCATAATTAATATTATTATCGACAATATTATTATTATTATTATTATTATAATCAAATACAACCTTTGTTACTATTATTATTGATATAAAAATATACTTATAGTAATATTACATTTAAGTATGTATTAATCATATTAACATTTTTAAAAAATTAGGTATTTTTAATATATATATATATATATATATATATATATATATATATATATATATATATATATATATATATATATATATATATATATATATATATATACATATATACATTGACATAACTATATAAATATTTATTATTTTAAATATATACACAAATTAAATATATATAATACATAATTTAAGATATAATATATAAATTCGTTCGATTACAATTATATGTGTTAATATATATATAACTGATATAGGTTCGTGAATCCGAGGCCAACCCTACACTTGTTCAATATCGTTATATGTATTTTTACTACAAAATACAGTATGGTGAGTTTCATTTGCTCCCTTTTTAAATGCTTTTGCAATATATATTTTTGGGACTGAGAATACATGCGCTGCTTTTATAAATGTTTTACGAAATAGACACAAGTAATCAAAAACTACATTATATGGTTGGATTATTAAACCGAATATCACTTCTTCAAGTCTGGTAACCTAAGAATTAGGAAAATGGCCCCTAATTGATGCGAATCCTAAAGGTAGATCTATCGGGCCCAACGAGCCCCATCCAGGGTATGGATGCTTTAGTACTTCGAGGTATTATTTAGTATATTAGCTGCGCGCTGTATACTGGGGGATATTCTATATGCATCTTGTTAAGGTCGGTTACCAGGTGTTCAATCCATATGAATAATTTTTGTCTCTATGCATGGGACGTATATTTATGAGAAATGAAAATGAAAATCTTGTGGTCTTTTAAAATGATGGAAATGAATGATTATGATAAACTAATGAACTCACCAACCTTTTGGTTAACACTTGAAAGCATGTTTATTCTCAGGTATGAAAGAAATCTTCCGTTGTGCATTTGCTCATATTAGAGATATTACTTGGAGTCATTCATGACATATTTCAAAATACGTTGCATTCGAGTCGTTGAGTTCATCAAAGTTATTATTAAGTCAATTATAGTTGGATATATTATGAAATGGTATGCATGCCGTCAACTTTCGATGTAATGAAAGATTGTCTTTTCAAAAACGAATGCAATGTTTGTAAAATGTATCATATAGAGGTCAAGTACCTCGCGATGTAACCAAATGTAATGTATTCGTTCAGATGGATTAGGACGGGTCGTTAGAGTTGGTATCAGAGCGGTGGTCTTAGCGAACCAGGTCTTGCATTAGTGTGTCTAGCTGATAGTTGTTTAGATGCACTAGTGGGTCTGGACTTCGACCGTGTCTGCATGTCAAAAGTTTTGTTTATCATTTTGTGTCAAAAATTACCTGTTTATCATTCTTAGGGAATCACTTGCTTATCATTCTTAGTCTAGACACGTCTTACTGTATTTAGTGCATGAATAGTGTATAGACAAAATTTATATCTTAGCGTATCTGCTAATCCATATCTTAGCGTATCTGTTACTGTAGACTACCTGAAATATGCCGTAAATTCCTCTGTAGTCTACGAAATCTTTAGTTCTATATATGTAGATATTCTATATAATTAGAATATCATCTAATATTTAAAAATCATTTCATATCGGAAAAAAAAATCCTTCATTCAATCGAACGAAATGGAACTCGTTACTAGTTCAAATTCCTCGGATTCTGACAGCTATTCCGATATGGAAACACACTCGAGCTCTGAAAGCAGTGTGACCGGAATGGATCAATCAATCAGTCATCACCAATTCTGGATGAATTGGGGATGGGTTCGCAGTCGACTTAATCAATGGAGACACGAAGAAGGCGATCACTTCCACCAACTGAATTCACCTCTTGACGATGAACCTGAAGCGCTTACCGGCGAACCTGTTCGAGACACCATTTTCTCTCTCATATCCAGAGTATCTTGTCATGATTATATACTATCTCAAATTCTAGATCTTATTCATCCGCTCGTCCCAACCGACAATCATTCTGGAGTAATGGAAGAAGTCAACGAGCTTCGCGCTCGAGTAATCAATTTAGAGAAAATGGTGCAAAACTTACCAGCTTCAGCATCAACACCAGTACCACCAACAACCCAAGTTTCAACATCACATGCCTCAACATCACATGCCTCAACATCACAATCTATACCTCAAGCATAATAATCGTTCTTCATGATGTTCTACATCATTTATCCTTATTCGGCATGGCAATTATGTAATCTCTAAAGTTTTGGAGATTATTCATTCTAGTTCTAACGGTAAATTAAATGAGATTAATATCATATTAACTCATTAAATCCATAATTACATCTGAAGAAAATATTTATGTAAGTATATTTTCATAAAGATTGTAATTAAAAATTCTTTTGTACAAACTGTTAATGGTGAAAATATTTTAACGGGTAGGTAATACTCGAGGAATATTCAGATTTCACATTAATAAGTTACACTGTACATTCTTCGAAGTTGATTCAACAGTCATTTACTATTCTACTTACATCTACCGATATACGAATCCGTTCACCACAGAATAACTATTTTCATCCAATTTCATATTTGGATTTTTATTTATCAGAATCCAACAAGTGGCATAATAAAGAAAAACATATGACAAAATAAAATTTGTTAGAAACAAATGAATTAATTATGAGAAAAAAATTTGTTAAGAATACACGCTAACTGCTTCCAGCTAATTGTTCCTAGCTAACTGATTACATTTTATTTATCGCAGTTTATTTATCGCAATTTAATTATCGCAATTTTATTTATCGTCATTTAATTTCTGTTATTTACTTTACGCACTTTATTTATCGTCATTTAATTTCTGTTATTTATTTTACACACTTTAAATATCGGGACACGTATACAAGGTTTTGACATATCATATCGACGCATCTATATATATTATTTGGAATAACCATAGACACTCTATTTGTAGTAATGCTTGAGTTAGCTATACAGGGTTGAGGTTGATTCTACAATAATATATATACTTTGAGTTGTGATTGAGTCTGAGACATGTACACAGGTCACGATACGTATTAATTAATTCGAATATTATATATTAAGCTATATATGAATTATTGAACTACTAACAGTGGACTAGTAACTGTGGACTACCAACATTGGACAATTAAAATGAATTAAAATATTGATTATAACATATGAAACTAAACAATTCTTCAAGTGTGCCACTTGATTTCATCTTAAGCCTCATTTGTATCTTGACGATTACAATTTGCGTTCAAACCTTTCATAATTCTTGAAAACACCTCAATCGAGAGGATGAACCAACCGCACTTCATCTACGGAAGAAAAGATTGATGCATATAGTTATGCACCTGAAAAACTCTCGGAACCTGAATAAACGTTTAACACATATCTGTGCTAGCTCTTTAGGCATTGTTATTACCGAAAATAACATTATAAATCTTTTACAAATTAGCCAATTTTGTCACAGCTTCAGCAAGTCAACTTTGACTTTTCATTCGAAACAACCTTATTATAATCTTGATAAATCTGCGTACTCTTTTATTGTTACCGGGGAACCTTTTATATTCCACCATATTACCATCAACGTTTAATCATCTAAAAAAATACAATTCTCCTGAAACCACCTCAGATTGATAACCGATGATTCAGATATCGTAGCATTAAATGCAGAGGAAACCGAAAAATTGTAGATGGTCTAAACGGCCAAAAGTTTGATGATAAAGAAGAGAGTGTTAGGAACGCTCGATAGAAATTTTGGTACTGAAAAACAGATTGAGCAAACCATGAAGGAGACCAAGGCCAGATACAAGGACCATACCATATATTCAAAGAAACCAGGTAATTCTGGATCCGATGAAATCTTCAACAAATATCTTGCTCCGTACTCATGTTAAAATCTTGCGGAAAATCTTTCTTCATCAACCATCGAACTTAGAAATTCCAAAATATCATCATAAATATCTTCGATATTTCTGAAGATATTTTCATAAATATTCTCATCCGAAATTATTTATCTCTTCGTGCTATCTATATTACATCATAAAGGAAACTACTTTAGTTTCTAAATTTCTTTAAAATTTAAGTTTAAATTATGAATGATTTTGAAGTAGTGTTGGAAATTGATGCATGAGTTAGTATAATATAATGACACTTGATCAACGTGATTATATTACAGTAAGTCATGCTGAGTTTTTAATAGAACGTGATGATTCACAGATCATAACGTCATCACGTGCCATGTTACATAACTCTTTCATTCTGCTTAACTTCTGAACATATCAAGAAAATATATTCTTAATAGTTATATTCTCAGTAATTCTAGTAATTTGACAAATCAAATCGTGCTATTACGTTCTTTCTTGTTTAGAACATTAAGTTCATTCGAAAACTCCATACTTATGAATTTTGGACCGTTACTCGCTTTACTAGAGATCGAGAAGATAATAAAAAGGGAAAGAGTTCCAAAATATAAGAGAAAATATAAAGCCCAATAGCAACACGGAGGTTATGAACCGTGGATATTAATACGAATAACAATATAAAGACACGGTATAATTAAGAATAGTATCACCCCAAAATAATAGTAGAAGTAAACACATTTTTCTGGTGGAAGATTGAAAAGAAGGATGACAGAAATGATAATTAGGAAAATATCAAGGATTAGAACTAGATTAAGCATTTTCAATCTTTTGGATGTATGAACTAAGAAAAAAAGTATATGAATGGTGGGAATAATGGAACGAAAGAGTTGAATTTATAATGGAAATATCAGACAGAGTAATCAAGGTAGATCACCGTATTTAATTATAGAGATCTTAATTTCCTTATTGGCCGAAGAATCAAATCTTTTAGATTTCGAAGATTTTCTTTAAATCCTTGAATTCCGGAATTCAACCAAGACAACATCAAAAGTTAAGACGAAACTTTATTTATTCATTACACTCTTTTGTGATAGCTTCAATCGTGCTCTTCGAATAATCGAATTGTTTTATCCATATTACCCAATGATGATAAAACTCTGTTTATCAACTCATATTAGTCATGAAAACATTTTTATTGTTAGCCATGACCACCTCACTCAAATTTCGGGACGAAATTTCTTTAACGGGTAGGTACTATGACGACCCGGAAATTTCTGACTAAATTTAAACTTAATCTTTATATGATTTCGACACAATAAGCAAAGTCTGTTAGGCTGAGTCTCAAAAAGTTTGAACTGTTTCATATATTCAATTGACCTTCGACTGCTCTCGACGATTCGCGAACAATTAATTGTAAATAAATATGTGTGTATGTATATATAAATAATAATTCGAAATATAATTTGAAATATTATATGTTGTTGTTATTAAAAGTAATTATGGAAATTTAGTAATAAACGTTGATGTGTAATTAAGTTATATAAATTTTAGAGTTACTAAGAATATATTTAAATATCTTAAATTGAGTTTTAATATTCCGTACATTTTACTTGGGATTAAATGCTAATAATCGATCAATTTTTTTTCAACATTGTTACATCTCCCTCAAAACTTTTAGATTGTCCCTACCTTAACAAATAGTAAAAATAATGCTAGATATGAAAAATATGATCATTTGTGTACATTTGATAAATGATATACATAGTACAACATATAAATATTAGTGATTTAGAAATTGTTTTAAAATATGAACGATATGCAAATCACATCTCATATGGGTTTGGTGTAGATCTACAATTCTTTTAGTTTTATAAGATTCAATTTGTTTACATTTAAAGTTGTAGTAGTTTAATTTATTTATTTTTTTTTTATCACAATTTGAAATGCATTGTTAGATTGTTGAATATGTTACATGATAATTTACAAGCATAGCAATATCAATACTCAATAGATGACCTAATCACCACATCACCTCAAAAAGAAAATGAATTTAGACGTCCAAGTCACAATCAATGTCCTAATTTTTCTTATATTATTCTCCACCCACTTGTTTTCAATTCAATTCACCCGTAAATATAGGTGATTGATACTAACTTTAATCAATCAATATCTAATCTAATCTATATATTAATATTAACAAACACATCTTGTTTCATTTATGAGCTGTAAAGTTGTTTACAAAATTGATTGTTAGAGTGGATGTTACCATTATTATTATTACTTGACTTTACATACATATACATATATACTAACTTACATAGCTTCATTCATTAAGCCATTCACTGACCAACCAAAAACCTCAAGTAATCTTCTTCTCCTTCATGATCGAGAACACCATCCACCGGTACAACTTTGAGTTACCACCATCCGTTGCCACACCCAACCGCCATCACAACCTTGCAAACCACCGGACCCCCGGTCACCATGAACAACGAACCACCTTAAACACCATCTTCGTTTTACAATCACCACCCATTTATGTTTATCTGTTTCAAATGCCACCCTTCTTCCTCATCAACCACCACGACCTTATATCACTTTCAATAATGAAACTCATCTGTCACCTTACAATCCACAAACACGCCATCTTGTTGCTTGTTTTTGTTCGAAGACCACACACACATTACCCCCATCCTCCACTTTAACAACCACCCATTGTTACTACTACTCACTACTAAGTTTCTGTTTCTAATCAATGTTCATATAATCAAACCATCGAACTACAGCCTACTCGTTATAACTATGGTTGCTTCCTCCTTTCTTCCTTGCACGACACCTTCTACACTCTCTCTCCTATTTTCTATAATCCTTTTTCACTTATGATCTCTATGTTCAAGTCAATCAAACACCTGCAAATTTGCAGCTAACAGGCTGCTGTAAACAGCCTAGAACCACCACCAAAAGTCACCTATAATTACCACTGGAACACCCCATCTATTGCTGTATTTTTTTTTCTGTTTCTGTCCCGGTAGAGAACACTACTATAATCACACCCATATCGAAACCCTTTTTATTTTCTGATGGATTAGACTGCTGCAGTTCATTGTTGCTACTAACTATTCTGTTTCCATGCCTGTTGTAACAACCTATATTGTTACCATGAATCACCATCGAAACCACTCTATAAACACCTAACAAACCACCTGCTACAACTGCTAACGTCTTTCTGATTCAACCACCATAATTATCTCCAACAAATAATCAACAAACCATGAATTCCAGATACTTGAAACCAATCCATCTCAATTTAATCGATGCAACATATATTAGTTTTAACAATAAAATTAAAATTTTATTTTAAATCGAAGAGTAAGAGACCTTACTAAAATCATTTTCCATCAAATTGATTATTGATGAAAGCTTCGACTGCCTTTGATAACCCCAAATTTTTTTGATTGAATTCATCGATTGTTTCTTGATGGTTCCAATGAATTAATCGTCGATTGCTGTTGGAAATTACTTGTCAATTTCATAGTCGTATGAGGTGATCAAAGTCGACCTGGTGATGGTTTGTGGTTACAGTGATGATTAGATGATACCTTGGACCAACATAATACTGAATGAAACCTATCTTGTTTCTGTTTGGCCGAGTATTGGTGTACCTAATTGGGCCGGCCTAATAACAAATCATATAAGTAAAACTAGTTTTATGGCTTCTGTGATATTAAGTGAAGAAGAAGGAAACAGAATTTAAGGGTTATATAGTTAGGATATGAGTTTAAACAGAAATGAAATGGACAGAGGAGTGGTCATGGGTGTTTGTTGGGTGAATGAGAGGTCTCGTGTTCGAACCCAACTGAGGCATTATTTTTTTTAAAAGCTTGACTTCAAAGGTTGTATTTTATTATTTATTATTATTATTATTATTATTATTATTATTATTATTATTATTATTATTATTATTATTATTATTATTATTATTATTATTATTATTACTATTATTATTATTATTATTATTATTATTATTATTATTATTATTATTATTATTATTAAGTATTATGTATTATAACCAAAACTATTATTTTCATTATCATTATTATTAAACTTATGATTTTTATTAAAAACTACTATTATTATTAAAATGTCATTTTTATTATAATTATCATTTTATTATTATTATTATTATTATTAATAGTACTATTATTATCAATATTATTATAACAATCATTATTTCTAAAACTATCATTATTTGCATTATTATGAAAAGTATCAAATTAGTAAAAGTATTATCTTTATTAAAAATTATTATTATCAATAATATTAAAAATAACATTTTTGGTAAAATTATCATTTTTATTACTATTAGGATTATAATTATTATTATTATCATTATTATTAGTATTATTTTTAGAGACATTATTATTATTTTTATCACTATTTTTATTATTATTACCATAATTAATATTATTATCGATAATATTATTATTAATATTATCATTATAATCAAATACAACCTTTGTTACTATTATTGATATAAAAATATACTTATAGTAATATTACATTTAAGTATGTATTAATCATATTAACATTTTTAACAAATTAGGTATTTTTAATATATATATATATATATATATATATACATTGACATAACTATATAAATATTTATTATTTTAAATATATACACAAATTAAATATATATAATACATAATTTAAGATATAATATATAAATTCGTTCGATTACAATTATATGTGTTAATATATATATAACTGATATAGGTTCGTGAATCCGAGGCAAACCCTACACTTGTTCCATATCCTCATATGTATTTTTACTACAAAATACAATATGTTGAGTTTCATTTGCTCCCTTTTTAAATGCTTTTGCAATATATATTTTTGGGACTTAGAATACATGCGCTGCTTTTATAAATGTTTTACGAAATAGACACAAGTAATCGAAAACTACATTATATGGTTGGATTATTAAACCGAATATCACCCCTTCAAGTCTGGTAACCTAAGAATTAGGGAAATGATCCCAAATTGACTCGAATCCTAAAGGTAGATCTATCGGGCCCAACGAGCCCCATCCAGGGTATGGATGCTTTAGTACTTTGAGGTATTATTTAGTATATTAGCCGCACGCTGTATACTGGGGGATATTCTATATGCATCTTGTTAAGGTCGGTTACCAGGTGTTCAATCTATATGAATGATTTTTGTCTCTATGCATGGGACGTATATTTATGAGAAATGAAAATCTTGTGGTCTATTAAAATGATGGAAATGAATGATTATGATTAACTAATGAACTCACCAACCTTTTGGTTGACACTTGAAATCATGTTTATTCTCATGTATGAAAGAAATCTTCTGCTGTGCATTTGCTCATATTAGAGATATTACTTGGAGTCATTCATGACATATTTCAAATGACGTTGCATTCGAGTCGTTGAGTTCATCAAGATAATTATTAAGTCAATTATAGTTGGATATATTATGAAATGGTATGCATGCCGTCAACTTTCGATGTAATGAAAGATTGTCTTTTCAAAAACGAATGCAATGTTTGTAAAATGTATCATATAGAGGTCAAGTACCTCGCGATGTAACCAAATGTAATGTATTCGTCCAGATGGATTAGGACGGGTCGTTAGATAAACTAATAAACTCACTAACCTTTTAGTTGACACTTGAAAGCATGTTTATTCTCAGGTATTAAAGGAATCTTCCGCTGTGCATTTGCTCATTTTAGAGATATTACTTGGAGCCATTCATGACATATTTCAAAAGATGTTGCATTCGAGTCATTGAGTTCATCAAGATTATTATTAAGTCAATTATAGTTGGATATATTATGAAATGGTATGCATGCCGTCAACGTTCGATGAAATAAAAGTTTGTCTTTTAAAAACTAATGCAATGTTTGTAAAATGTATCATATAGAGGTCAAGGACCTCGCGATGTAACCAAATGTAATGTATTCGTCAAGATGGATTAAGATGGGTCTTGAAAGTTAGTATCAGAGCGGTGGTCTTAGCAAACCAGGTCTTGCATTAGCATGTCTAACTGATAGTTGTTTAGATGCATTAGTGAGTCTGGACTTCGACCGTGTCTGCATGTCAAAAGTTTTGCTTATCATTTCTAGTTGGAAATCACCTGCTTATCATCCTTAGGAAATTACATGTTATCATTCTTAGTCTAGACACATCTTACTGCATTGACTGCATGATAGTGTATAGACAAAATTCATATCTTAGCGTAGTAAGCTTTGCCTGACATATTCCGTAAATTCCTCCATAGTCTATGAAATCTTTTGTTCTATATGTATAGATATTCTATGTAATTAGAATACCATCCAATAGCCGGAATTCATTTCCTATCGAAAAATCCTTTACTCAATCGTACGAAATAGAACTCGTCACTAGTTCAAGTTCTTCGCAACCCGACAGATATTCCGACATGGATGTTCACCTAAGCTCCGGAAGCAGCGTCACTAGAATAAATCAACCAATCAGCCATCCCCAATTCATCAATGAAGACAAGAAGAAGGTAATCCTTTCCACCCAACATATTGTCCACTTGGCGAAGAACCTGAAGCACTTTCCGGTGAACCTATTCGAAACACCATTCCAGCCTCATTTCCAGGATAGCTCGACACGATTATATTCTATCCACAATTCTAAACTTTATTCATCCGCTCGTTCCGACCGACTATCATCCCGGAATAATGGAAGAAGTCAACGAACTTCGCGCTCGAGTAATCAAATTGGAAAATATGGTACAAAACGTACCAGCTTCAACAACATCACCGACACCAACAGTACTACCAGCAGCATAACCAGTACCACCAACAATCCAAGTTTCAACATCATACGCTTCAACATCTCATTATGTACCTCGAGCATAATCATCGTTCTAGGAATCGTTCTACATCATTTATCCTCGTTCGACATGACGATTATGTAATCTCTAAAATTTTGGAGATTATTCATTCTAGTTCAAACCGAAAATCAAATGAGTTTAATATCATATTAACTCATTAAATCCATGATTACATCTGAAGAAAATATATATGTATATATGTTTTCATAAAGATTGTAATTAAAAATTCTTTTGTACAAACTGTTAATGGTGAAAATATTTTAACGGGTAGGAAATACCCGAGGAATATTTAGATTTCACATTAATAAGTTACACTGTACATTCTTCGAATCTGATTCAACAGTCATTTATTATCCTACTTACATCTACAGAGATAAGTATCCGTTCACTGCAAAATAACCATTTTCATTCAATTTCATATTTGGATTTTAACTTGTCAGAATCCAACAAGTGGCATATGAAATGTCCCGTTCTTATTGATTAAAAACGTTCCATATTAATTGATTTCGTTGTGAGGTTTTGACCTCTATATGAGACGTTTTTCAAAGACTGCATTTATTTTTAAAACAAACCATAACCTTTATTTCATAAATAAAGGTTTAAAAAGCTTTAAGTAGATTATCAAATAATGATAATCTAAAATATCCTGTTTACACACGACCATTACATAATGGTTTACAATACAAATATGTTACATCGAAATCAGTTTTTTGAATGCAGTTTTTACACAATATCATATAAACATGGACTCCAAATCTTGTCCTTATTTTAGTATGCAACAGCGGAATCTCTTAGTATTCACCTGAGAATAAACATGCTTTAAACGTCAACAAAAATGTTGGTGAGTTATAGGTTTAACCTATATATATCAAATCGTAACAATAGACCACAAGATTTCATATTTCAATACACATCCCATACATAGAGATAAAAATCATTCATATGGTGAACACCTGGTAACCGACATTAACAAGATGCATATATAAGAATATCCCCATCATTCCGGGACACTCTTCGGATATGATATAAATTTCGAAGTACTAAAGCATCCGGTACTTTGGATGGGGTTTGTTAGGCCCAATAGATCTATCTTTAGGATTCGCGTCAATTAGGGTATCTGTTCCCTAATTCTTAGATTACCAGACTTAATAAAAAAGGGCATATTCGATTTCGATAATTCAACCATAGAATGTAGTTTCACGTACGTGTGTCTATTTTGTAAATCATTTATAAAACCTGCATGTATTCTCATCCCAAAAATATTAGATTTTAAAAGTGGGACTATAACTCACTTTCACAGATTTTTACTTCGTCGGGAAGTAAGACTTGGCCACTGGTTTATTCACGAACCTATAACAATATATACATATATATCAAAGTATGTTCAAAATATATTTACAACACTTTTAATATATTTTGATGTTTTAAGTTTATTAAGTCAGATGTCCTCGTTAGTAACGTATAACTAGTTGTCCACAGTTAGATGTACAGAAATAAATCGATAAATATTATCTTGAATCAATCCACGACCCAGTGTATACGTATCTCAGTATTGATCACAACTCAAACTATATATATTTTGGAATCAACCTCAACCCTGTATAGCTAACTCCAACATTCACATATAGAGTGTCTATGGTTGTTCTGAAATATATATAGATGTGTCGACATGATAGGTCGAAACATTGTATACGTGTCTATGGTATCTCAAGATTACATAATATACAATACAAGTTGATTAAGTTATGGTTGGAATAGATTTGTTACCAATTTTCACGTAGCTAAAATGAGAAAAATTATCCAATCTTGTTTTACCCATAACTTCTTCATTTTAAATCCGTTTTGAGTGAATCAAATTGCTATGGTTTCATATTGAACTCTATTTTATGAATCTAAACAGAAAAAGTATAGGTTTATAGTCGGAAAAATAAGTTACAAGTCGTTTTTGTAAAGGTAGTCATTTCAGTCGAAAGAACGACGTCTAGAAGACCATTTTAGAAAATATACTTCCACTTTGAGTTTAACCATAATTTTTGGATATAGTTTCATTTTCATAATAAAAATCATTTTCCCAGAATAACAATTTTTAAATCAAAGTTTATCATAGTTTTTAATTAACTAACCCAAAACAGCCCGCGGTGTTACTACGACGGCGTAAATCCGGTTTTACGGTGTTTTTCGTGTTTTCAGGTTTTAAATCATTAAGTTAGCATATCATATAGATATAGAACATGTGTTTAGTTGATTTTAAAAGTCAAGTTAGAAGGATTAACTTTTATTTGCGAACAAGTTTAGAATTAACTAAACTATGTTCTAGTGATTACAAGTTTAAACCTTCGAATAAGATAGCTTTATATGTATGAATCGAATGATGTTATGAACATCATTACAACCTCAAGTTCCTTGGATAAACCTACTGGAAATGAGAAAAATAGATCTAGCTTCAAAGGATCCTTGGATGGCTTGAAAGTTCTTGAAGCAGAATCATGACACGAAAACAATTTCAAGTAAGATTTCCACTCGAAATAAGATTGTTATAGTTATAGAAATTGAATTAAAGTTTGAATATGATTATTACCTTATATTAGAAAGATAACCTACTGTAAGTAACAAAGGTTTCTTGATCTTGGATGATTACTTGGAATGGATTTAGAAAACTTGGAAGTAAACTTGCAATCTTGGAAGTATTCTTGATTTTATGAAACTAGAACTTTTGGAATTTATGAAGAACACTTAGAACTTGAAGATAGAACTTGAAAGAGATCAATTAGATGAAGAAAATTGAAGAATGAAAGTGTTTGTAGGTGTTTTTGGTCATTCGTGTATGGATTAGATATAAAGGATATGTAATTTTGTTTTCATGTAAATAAGTCATGAATGATTACTCATATTTTTGTAATTTTATGAGATATTTCATGCTAGTTGCCAAATCATGGTTCCCACATGTGTTAGGTGACTCACATGGGCTGCTAAGAGCTGATCATTGAAGTATATATACCAATAGTACATACATCTAAAAGTTGTGTATTGTACGAGTACGAATACGGGTGCATACGAGTAGAATTGTTGATGAAACTGAACGAGGATGTAATTGTAAGCATTTTTGTTAAGTAGAAGTATTTTGATAAGTGTCTTGAAGTCTTTCAAAAGTGTATGAATACATATTAAAACACTACATGTATATACATTTTAACTGAGTCGTTAAGTCATCGTTAGTCGTTACATGTAAATGTTGTTTTGAAACCTTTAGGTTAACGATCTTGTTGAGTGTTGTTAACCCATTGTTTATTATAACAAATGAGATGTTAAATTGTTATATTATCATGATATTATGATATATAATATATCTTAGTATGATATATATACAGTTAAATGTCGTTACAACGATAATCGTTACATATATGTCTCGTTTCGAAATCATTAAGTTAGTAGTCTTATTTTTACATATGTATTTCATTGTTAATACACTTAATAATATATTTATTTATTATTTAACATAATTAACCAAGTGTATCAATATCTTAATATGATTCATATGTACCTAGTAAGACGTTGTTATAACGATAATCGTTATATATATCGTTTTCGAGTTTCTTAAATTAATAGTCTCATTTTTATGTATATAACTCATTGTTAAAATACCTAATGAGATACATACTTATAATAAAATCATGTTAACTATATATATAATCATATATATGTCATCGTATAGTTTTTACAAGTTTTAACGTTCGTGAATCACCGGTCAACTTGGGTGGTCAATTGTCTATATGAAACCTATTTCAATTAATCAAGTCTTAACAAGTTTGATTGCTTAACATGTTGGAAACACTTAATCATGTAAATAGCAATTTCATTTAATATATATATAAACATGGAAAAGTTCGGGTCACTACAGCATAATGAAGAAAACATTGGCAAAAATAAAATTTGTTATAAATAAACAAATTAACTATGAGAAAAATTTTGTTAAGAATCTACGCTAACTATTCCTAGCTAACTGTTCCTAGCTAACTATTAATTCCTTATTACATTTATTTATCACAATTTATTATCGCAATTTTAATTCTCGCCATTTTTATTTATCGTCATTTAATTTCTGTTATTTATTTTGTAGTGACCCGAACTTTTCCATGTTTATTTTTATTAAATGAAATTGATATTTACATGATTAAGTGTTTCCAACATGTTAAGTAATCAAACTTGTTAAGACTTGATTAATTGAAATAGGTTTCATATAAACAATTGACCACCCAAGTTGACCGGTGATTCACGAACGTTAAAACTTGTAAAAACTATATGATGACATATATATATGGATATATATATAGTTAACATGATATTATGATAAGTAAACATATCATTAAGTATATTAACAATGAACTACATATGTAAAAACAAGACTACTAACTTAAGGATTTCGAAACGAGACATATATGTAACGATTATCGTTGTAACAATATTTAACTGTATATATATCATATTAAGATATATTAATACATCATATTATTATGATAATGTAATAATTTAACATCTCTTTAGATATAATAAATAATGGGTTAACAACATTTAACAAGATCGTTAACCTAAAGGTTTCAAAACAACATTTACATGTAACGACTAACGATGACTTAACGACTCAGTTAAAATGTATATACATGTAGTGTTTTAATATTTATTCATACACTTTTGAAAGACTTCAAGACACTTATCAAAATACTTCTACATAACAAAAATGCTTAAAATTACATCCTCGTTCAGTTTCATCAACAATTCTACTCGTATGCACCCGTATTCGTACTCGTACAATACACAGCTTTTAGATGTATGTACTATTAGTATATACACTCCAATGATCAGCTCTTAGCAGCCCATGTGAGTCACCTAACATATGTGGGAACCATCATTTGGCAACTAGCATGAAATATCTCATAAAATTACAAAAATATTAGTAATCATTCATGACTTATTTACATGTAAACAAAATTACACATCCTTTATATCTAATCCATATGCCAACGACCAAAAACACCTACAAACACTTTCATTCTTCAATTTTCTTCATCTAATTGATCTCTCTCAAGTTCTATCTTCAAGTTCTAAGTGTTCTTCATAAATTCTATAAGTTCTAGTTTCATAAAATCAAGAATACTTCCAAGTTTGCTTCCTTACTTCCAATCTTGTAAAGTGATCATCCAATCTCAAGAAATATTTCTTATTTACAGTAAGATATCTTTCTAATACAAGGTAATACTCATATTCAAACTTTGATTCAATTTCTATAACTATAACAATCTTATTTCGAGTGATGATCTTACTTGAACTTGTTTTCGTGTCATGATTCTGCTTCAAAAACTTTCAAGCCATCCAAAGATCCTTTGAAGCTTAATCCGTTTGTCTCTTTTCCAGTAGGTTTATCCACAAAACTTGAGGTATGTTCATAACATCATTCGATTCATACATATAAAGCTATCTTATTCGTAGGTTTAAACTTGAAATCACTAGAACATAGTTTAGTTAATTCTAAACTTGTTCGCAAACAAAAGTTAATTCTTCTAACTTGACTTTTAAAATCAACTAAACACATGTCCTATATCTATATGATATGCTAACTTAATAATTTAAAACCTGGAAACACGATAAATAGCGTAAAACCGGACATACGCCGTCGTAGTAACACCGCAGGCTGTTTTGGGTTTGATAATTAAAAACTATGATAAACTTTGATTTGAAAGTTGTTCTTCTTTGAAAATTATTTTTCTTATGAACATGAAACTATATCCAAAAATCATAGTTAAACTCAAAGTGGAAGTATGTTTTTCAAAATGGTCATCAAGACGTCGTTCTTTCGACTGAAATGACTACCTCTTACAAAAATGACTTGTAACTTATATTTTCGACTATAAACCAATACTTTTTCTGTTTTGATTCATAAAATAGAGTTCAATATGAAACCATAGAAATTTGATTCACTCAAAACGGATTTAAAACGAAGAAGTTATGGGTAAAACAAGATTGGATATTTTTTGATTGTTGTAGCTACGGGAAATATTGTAACAATTCTATACAAATCATATCCTAGCTAACTTATATTGTATTATACATATATTATAATATATTATGTAATCTTGGGATACCATAGACACGTATGCAAATGTTTTGACATATCATATCGACCCATGTATATATATTATTTGGAACAACCATAGACACTCTATATGCAGTAATGTTGGAGTTAGCTATACAGGGTTGAGGTTGGTTCCAAAAATATATATACTTTGAGTTGTGATCTAGCCTGAGACGTGTATACACTGGGTCATGAATTGATTCAAGATAATATATCGATTTATTTCTGTACATCTAATTGTGGACAACTAGTTGTAGATTACTAACGAGGACAGCTGACTTAATAAACTTAAAACATTAAAACGTATTAAAAATGTTGTAAATATATTTTGAACATACTTTGATATATATGTACATATTTGTTATAGGTTCGTGAATCGACCAGTGTCCAAGTCTTACTTCCCGACGAAGTAAAAATCTTTGAAATTGAGTTATAGTCCCACTTTTAAAATCTAATATTTTGGGATGAGAATACATGCAGTTTTATAAATGTTTTACAAAATAGACACAAGTAATTGAAACTACATTATATGGGTGAATGATCGAAGCCGAATATGCCCCTTTTGCTTGGTAGCCTAAGAATTAGTAAACTGATCTACTAATTGACGCGAATCCTAAAGATAGATCTATTGGGCCTAACGAACCCCATCCAAAGTACCGGATGCTTTAGTACTTCGAATTTGTTTTTATCATGTCCGAAGAATTTCCTGGAATGATAGGGGATATTCTTATATGCATCTTGTTAATGTCGGTTACCAGGTGTTCACCATATGAATGATTTTTATCTCTATGTATGGGATGTATATTGAAATATGAAATCTTGTGGTCTATTATTATGATTTGATAATATATAGGTTAAACCTATAACTCACCAACATTTTTGTTGACGTTTTAAGCATGTTTATTCTCAGGTGATTATTAAGAGCTTCCGCTGTTGCATACTAAAATAAGGACAAGATTTGGAGTCCATGCTTGTATGATATTATGTAAAAACTGCATTCAAGAAATTTATTTTTGATGTAATATATTCTTAATGTAAATCATTATGTAATGGTCGTGTGTAAACGGTATATTTTAGATTATCATTATTTGATAATCTACGTAATGCTTTTTAAACCTTTATCGATAAAATAAAGGTTATGATTGTTTTAAAAATGAATGCAGTCTTTGAAAAACGTCTCATATAGAGGTCAAAACCTCGCGACGAAATCAATTAATATGGAAAGTTTATAATCTATATGAACGGGACATTTCAGTTGGTATCCGAGCGTTGGTCTTAGAGAACCATAAAATTGCATTAGTGTGTCTTACCGAGTTTGTTAGGATGCATTAGTGAGTCTGGACTTCGACCGTGTTTTTCTTCAAAAACGATTGCTTAACATTTTTTTGTTGGAAACTATATATTATTAACATGTAAATATTATGTGATATATTAATCTCTTAACGTGTTTGATATTGTGTGATAGATGTCTACCTCTAGTACAAATCCCATTGATTTACCTAATAATAATGATGAGTCGAATATATTTTAGGAAGATTCACAAATTCCCGAAGAGGAACCGGAAGAGGAGGAACCGGAAGAGGAGGAACCGGAAGAAGAGGAACCAGAAGAGGAGGAATCGGAAGAGGAGGAACTAGAAGAAGAGGTTCCGGAGGAAGAAATATTGATACCTATAGTAAATTGATTAAATAAAAGAAAATCCTCAACCAACGGACCAAAGTTAATAATGGTCAATGGTGTTTCCGCCGAGGAAGTAAAATATTGGGAAGATTACCAATTTTCTGATGAATCGGATCCCGATGAGGATTCCAATGATGTTATAGAAATTACCTCGACCCAATTTAATAAAGCGAAAGAAAATAATAAGGGAAAAGGTATAAAAATAGAGAAACTCAATTCCAACCCCGATGAACTTTATATGTATCGACAACATCCGTATTTCCTAAAATGTAACAATGACTCGGGAACCTCTAAACCCCCAGGTTTTTCTAATCCATTATGGAAAACAATAGCTCATATTAGAGGAACACCATATATTCCTAGAAAATTAGGAAAACGAACCAAGTACGAAGAAGAAGAAACCAGTGATTCAGATTAGAGGGTTGTAATCATGTTGTGTATAATATGTATTGTAGTATGCTTGTACTTTTATGTTCTATGTAAAAATTGCTTGTATTGTTTGTTAATTATCTTTTACGAATCTAATCCTTGTCTATTTTATAGTATAAAAACAAAATGGACGTTAAGGGTAGACAACCGAATATTTTAGAAGACCTACCAGAGGATATGATTGAGGAAATCTTGTCTAGAGTCGGTCAGAATTCATCAGCACATTTAGTTATGGCGAAATTAACTTATCAAACATTTGAAAGACTTTCCAGAAATGCCTTAGTTTATAAAAGGCTTTCCTTTGATAGGTGGGGTATATCACATTGGGGAGACCGTAAGTTACGCCGTGTTTTCTTTAAAGCATTAAATGCGGGAAACCCAAATGCAATTTTACACTACGGGTTAAGAACCTATTTTGACTAAAAATATCCCAACATAGGATTTCTTGAATTAGAAAGAGCTTCTAACATGCAACATAAAGAAACATGTTATGCTTACGGGTTAGTGATGTTCGCTTCTTACCAAAGTGAGAAAAAGAATATCGGATTGCAGCTTTTAAATAAGACCTTCCCACAAGTGACGGATTCAGTAGTTGGGTAAGAAACAAGGTTTTTAGATTATTACGGGGCTGTTGGACATTACGAAACCCTCATCCTTTTGACGACATTACAACATGCTGCCTAGCCAATGGTCATAACGGTTATTTTCCACAAGACCAAGGATGGGAAGTCGTCTTAGTAAAACCAGAATGCATGACTTGTTTCTGGACTTATGAATTACGTGTCTTTATTTCCTTTGCTGAACAACTTGCGCATTAACTAGATTTATCTTCAAAACTGTCCTGTATCATAGTGTACTATATTTCATGTTATATGTAAGTTGTAAGTTTGAAGAATATTTGTATGTGATATATTATTATAATCAGTTTTTCATATGGAATTGTAGTAGTTGAATTGCATATTAGCTACTAAATATGAACTTAACGGGTAGGTAGTACCCGAATTTAAACTTATAAAACGCTAATATGAAGAAAAAGCTTTTATAAATAAGTTCATATTATGCTACGAAATACTATTGACTACTCTTAATATTCTGTATGATTAACTCGATTCAGTTGGCTATTTTGAAGGAAATGGCACCGACTACTCGACACACCATGAATATGAGCGAAGAGGAATTTTGTACCTTTCTTGCTGCAAACATAGACGCTGTACAGGCTGCGCTACATACCAACAATAACTCTGAATCTAGCAATGCAGCTAACGGCGCAAGAAATTGTGTAGGATGCTCCTACAAAGAATTCACTACCTGCAAACCTTTGGAATTTGATGGAACCGAAGGACCAATTGGATTGAAAAGGTGGACCGAGAAAGTCGAATCGGTGTTTACCATAAGTAAGTGTACTGAAGAAGACAAAGTTAAGTATGCTACGCATACCTTCACATGTACTGAGTTAACGTGGTGGAACACCTATCTTGAATAGGTAGGACAAAATGCTGCTTACGCACTACCGTGGTCGGCATTCAAGCAATTGATGAACGAGCAGTACCGTCCTAGAAACGAAGTCAATAAACTCAAGGCAGAACTTAGAGAGTTACAAACACAAGGGTTCGACATTACCACATATGAACGACGATTCACAGAGTTGTGCCTATTATGTTCGGGAGCATTCGAAGATGAAGAAGAGAAGATCGACGCATTTGTAAAAGGGTTACCAGTAAGGATTCAAGAAGATGTGAGTTCACATGAGCCTGCTTCTATACAGAAGGCAAGTAGAATGGCTCATAAACTCATAAATCAGATTGAGGGAAGAATTAAAGAGCAGGCGGCCGAAGAAGCCAACACGAAAGAACTCAAGAGGAAGTGGGAGGAAAATGGTGACAAGAGTCACCAGTACAACAACAACAACAACAATTACAACCACAACCGCAACAACAATCGCAACAATAACCGCAATCCTAACAATAACTACAACAAACATCCCAACAACAACAATAACTACAACAACCGTTTCAACAATAATAACAATCCCAACAACAACCTCAATAACAACAATGGCAACAAAAACCAAAAACAGCCATGTCATAGGTGTGAAGAAAATCATCAGGCGTTTTGCACGACATTTTCCAACAGGTGTAAAAGAAATGGTCATAGCGCGACAAAGTGTGAGATCTACGGATCAAAATTTAACAAAACTAAAGGAACAAATAATGTCGGAACAAGTAATGCCGAAACGAATAGTGTCAGAGCAAGTAATACCAACGATGTTTGTTATAAATGTGGAAAACTGGGCCACATTATTAGAAATTTTCCGAATCAGGGGAATACTAATGGGCAGGGCCGTGGAAGAGTTTTCAATATTAATGCGGCAAAAGCACAGGAAGACCCGGAGCTTGTTACGGGTACGTTTCTTATTGACGATAAATCTGCTTATGTTTTATTTGATTCGGGTGCGGATAGAAGCTATATGAGTAGAGAATTTTGTGCTAAATTAAGTTGCCCATTGATGCCTTTGGATAGTAAATTTTTACTCGAATTAGCAAACGGTAAATTAATTTCAGCATATAATATATGTCGAGAGAGAGAAATTAAACTGGGGGATGAAATGTTTAAAATTGATTTAATACCAGTCAAGTTAGGGAGTTTTGATGTAATAATTGGCATGGACTGGTTGAAAAAGGTGAGAGCAGAGATCGTTTGTTACAAAAATGCAATTCGCATTATACGAGAAAAAGGAAAACCCTTAATGGTGTACGGAGAAAAGAGCAACGTGAAGTTAAATCTTATTAGTAACCTGAAGGCACAAAAACTAATAAGAAAAGGTTACTATGCTGTGCTAGCACACGTTGAGAAAGTCAATTCCGAAGAAAAGAATATCAATGATGTTCTCGTCACAAAAGAATTTCCCGATGTATTTCCGAAAGAATTACCGGGACTACCTCCACACCGATCCGTTGAATTTTAAATAGACCTTATACCGGGAGCTGCACCAATAGCTCGTACTCCATACAGACTCGCACCCAGTGAAATGAAGGAACTTCAGAGCCAGTTACAGGAACTTTTAGAGCGTGGTTTCATTCCACCAAGCACATCACCATGGGGAGCTCCTGTTTTGTTTATCAAGAAGAAAGATGGTACATTCAGCTACCGAGAGTTGAACAAACTTACCATCAAGAACCGCTACCCACTACCGATAATCGACGACTTATTTGATCAACTACAAGGCTCGTCTGTTTATTCGAAGATCGATTTATGTTCTGGATATCATCAAATGCGGGTGAAAGAGGATGATATTCTAAAGACTGCTTTTAGGACGCGTTACGGTCATTACGAGTTTATGGTTATGCCGTTTGGATTGACTAACGCACCAGCTGTGTTCATGGACCTCATGAACCAAGTGTGTGGGCCATATCTTGACAAGTTTGTCATTGTTTTCATCGATGACATACTTATTTACTCGAAGAATGATTAAGAGCATGAAGAAAATTTGAGAAAAGTGCTAGAGTTGGTGAGAAAAGAAAAACTGTACGCTAAGTTTTCAAAGTGTGCATTTTGGTTGGAAGAAGTTCAATTCCTCGGTCACATAGTGAACAAAAAAGGTATTCAGGTGGATCCAGCAAAGATTGAAACCGTTGAAAAGTGGGAAACCCCGAAAACTCCGAAACACATACGCCAGTTTTTAGGACTAGCTGGTTACTACAGAAGGTTCATCCAAGACTTTTCCAGAATAGCAAAACCCTTGACTGCATTAACGCATAAAGGGAAGAAATTTGAATGAAAGGATGAACAAGAGAAACCGTTTCAGTTATTGAAGAAAAAGTTAACTACGGCACCTATATTGTCATTACCTGAAGGGAATGATGATTTTGTGATATATTGTGACGCCTTAAAGCAAGGTCTCGGTTGTGTATTAATGCAACGAACGAAGGTAATTGCTTATGCGTCTAGACAATTGAAGATTCACGAGCAGAATTATACGACGCATGATTTGGGGTTAGGCGCGGTTGTTTTTGCATTAAAGACTTGGAGGCACTACTTATATGGGGTCAAAAGTATTATATATACCGACCACAAAAGTCTTCAACACATATTTAATCAGAAACAACTGGACATGAGGCAGCGTAGGTGGATTGAATTGTTGAATGATTATGACTTTGAGATTCGTTACCACCCGGGAAAGGCTAATGTGGTAGCCGACGCCATGAGCAGAAAGGACAGAGAACTCATTCGAGTAAAATCTATGAATATAATGATTCACAATAACCTTACTACTCAAATAAAGGAGGCGCAACAAGGAGTTTTAAAAGAGGGAAATTTAAAGAATGAAATACCCAAAGGATCGGAGAAGCATCTTAATATTCGGGAAGACGGAACCCGGTATAGGGTTGAATGAATTTGGGTACCAAAATTTGGAGATATGAGAGAAATGGTACTTAGAGAAGCTCATAAAACCAGATACTCAATACATCCTGGAACGGGGAAGATGTACAAAGATCTCAAGAAATATTTTTGGTAGCCAGGTATGTAAGCCGATGTCGCTAAATACGTAGGGGAATGTTTGACGTGTTCTAAGGTCAAAGTGGAGCATCAGAAACCATCAGGTCTACTTCAATAACCCAAAATCCCGGAATGGAAATGGGAAAACATTACCATGGATTTCGTCACTAAATTGCCAAGGACTGCAAGTGGTTTTGATACTATTTGGGTAATAGTTGATCGTCTCACCAAATCAGCACACTTCCTGCCAATAAGAGAAGATGACAAGATGGAGAAGTTAGCACGACTGTATTTGAAGGAAGTCGTCTCCAGACATGGAATACCAATCTCTATTATCTCTGATAGGGATGGCAGATTTATTTCAAGATTCTAGCAGACATTACAGCAAGCATTAGGAACTCGTCTAGACATGAGTACTGCCTATCATCCACAAACCGATGGGCAGAGTGAAAGGACGATACAAACACTTGAAGATATGCTACGAGCATGTGTTATTGATTTCGAAAACAGTTGGGATCGGCACCTTCGGTTAGCAGAATTTTCCTACAACAACAGCTACCATTCAAGCATTGAGATGGCGCCGTTTGAAGCACTTTATGGTAGAAAGTGCAGGTCTCCAATTTGTTGGAGTGAAGTGGGGGATAGACAGATTACGGGTCCAGAGATAATACAAGAAACTACCGAAAAGATCATCCAAATTCAACAACGATTGAAAACCGCCCAAAGTCGACAAAAGAGCTACGCTGACATTAAAAGAAAAGATATAGAATTTGAAATTGGCGAGATGGTCATGCTTAAAGTTTCACCTTGGAAAGGCGTTGTTCGATTTGGTAAACGAGGAAAACTAAATCCAAGGTATATTGGACCATTCAAGATTATTGAACGTGTCGGACCAGTAGCTTACCGACTTGAGTTACCCCAACAACTCGCAGCTGTACATAACACTTTTCACGTCTCGAATTTGAAGAAATGTTTTGCTAAAGAAGATCTCACTATTCTGTTAGACGAAATTCAAATCAACGAAAAACTTCAATTCATTGAAGAACCCGTCGAAATAATGGATCGTGAGGTTAAAAGACTTAAGCAAAACAAGATACCAATTATTAAGGTTTGATGGAATGCTCGTAGAAGACCCGAGTTCACCTGGGAGCGTGAAGATCAGATGAAGAAGAAATACCCGCACTTATTTCCAGAAGATACGTCAACACCTCCAACTGCTTAAAATTTCGGGACGAAATTTATTTAACGGGTAGGTACTGTAGTGACCCGAACTTTTCCATGTTTATTTATATTAAATGAAATTTATATTTACATGATTAAGTGTTTCCAACATGTTAATCAATCAAACTTGTTAAGACTTGATTAATTGAAATAGGTTTCATATAAACAATTGACCACCCAAGTTGACCGGTGATTCACGAACGTTAAAACTTGTAAAAACTATATGATGACATATATATGGATATATATATAGATATATATATATATATATATATATATATATATATATATATATATATATATATATATATATATATATATATATATATATATATATATAGCTAACATGATATTATGATAAGTAAACATATCATTAAGTATATTAACAATGAACTACATATGTAAAAACAAGACTACTAACTTAAGGATTTCGAAACGAGACATATATGTAACGATTATCGTTGTAACAACATTTAACTGTATATATATCATATTAAGATATATTAATACATCATATTATTATGATAATGTAATAATTTAACATCTCTTTACATATAATAAACAATGGGTTAACAACATTTAACAAGATCGTTAACCTAAAGGTTTCAAAACAACATTTACATGTAACGACTAACGATGACTTAACGACTCAGTTAAAATGTATATACATGTAGTGTTTTAATATGTATTCATACACTTTTGAAAGACTTCAAGACACTTATCAAAATACTTCGACTTAACAAAAATGCCTACAATTACATCCTCGTTCAGTTTCATCAACAATTCTATTCGTATGCACCCGAATTCGTACTCGTACAATACACAGCTTTTAGATGTATGTACTATTGGTATATACACTCCAATGATTAGCTCTTAGCAGCCCATGTGAGTCACCTAACACATGTGGGAACCATCATTTGGCAACTAGCATGAAATATCTCATAAAATTACAAAAATATTAGTAATCATTCATGACTTATTTACATGTAAACAAAATTACACATCCTTTATATCTAATCCATATACCAACGACCAAAAACACCTACAAACACTTTCATTCTTTAATTTTCTTCATCTAATTAATCTCTCTCAAGTTCTATCTTCAAGTTTTAAGTGTTCTTCATAAATTCTATAAGTTCTAGTTTCATAAAATCAAGAATAATTCCAAGTTTGCTAGCTTACTTCCAATCTTGTAAAGTGATCATCCAACCTCAACAAATCTTTCTTATTTACAGTAAGATATCTTTCTAATATAAGGTAATACTCATATTCAAACTTTGATTCAATTTATATAACTATAACAATCTTATTTCGAGTGATGATCTTACTTGAACTTGTTTTCGTGTCATGATTCTGCTACAAGAACTTTCAAGCCATCCAAGGATCCTTTGAAGCTAGATCCATTTGTCTCTTTTCTAGTAGGTTTATCCATAAAACTTGAGGTGGTATTGATGTTCATAACATCATTCGATTCATACATATAAAGCTATCTTATTCGAAGGTTTAAACTTGAAATAACTAGAACATAGTTTAGTTAATTCTAAACTTGTTCGCAAACAAAAGTTAATCCTTCTAACTTGACTTTTAAAATCAACTAAACACATGTCCTATATCTATATGATATGCTAACTTAATGATTTAAAACCTGGAAACACGAAAAACACCGTAAAACCGGACATACGCCGTCGTAGTAACACCGCAGGCTGTTTTGGGTTTGATAATTAAAAACTATGATAAACTTTGATTTAAAAGTTGTTCTTCTGGATGATTTTTCTTATGAATATGAAACTATATCCAAAAATCATGGTTATACTCAAAGTGGAAGTATGTTTTTCAAAATGGTCATCAAGACGTCGTTCTTTCGACTGAAATGACTACCTCTTATAAAAATGACTTGTAACTTATATTTCTGACTATAAACCTATACTTTTTATGTTTAGATTCATAAAATATAGTTTAATATGAAATCATAGCAATTTGATTCACTCAAAACGGATTTAAAACGAAGAAGTTATGGGTAAAACAAGATTGGATATTTTTTTATTGTTGTAGCTACGGGAAATATTGTAACAATTCTATACAAATCATATCCTAGCTAACTTATATTGTATTATACATGTATTCTAATATATTATGTAATCTTAGGATACCATAGACACGTATGTAAATGTTTTAACATATCATATCGACCCATGTATATATATTATTTGGAATAACCATAGACACTCTATATGCAGTAATGTTGATGTTAGCTATACAGGGTTGAGGTTTATTCCAAAAATATATATACTTTGAGTTGTGATCTAGCCTGAGACGTGTATACACTGGGTCGTGGATTGATTCAAGATAATATATCGATTTATTTCTATACATCTAATTGTAGACAACTAGTTGTAGATTACTAACGAGGACAGCTGACTTAATAAACCTAAAACATTAAAACGTATTAAAAATGTTGTAAATATATTTTGAACATACTTTGATATATATGTACATATTTGTTATAGGTTCGTGAATCGACCAGTGGCCAAGTCTTACTTCCCGACGAAGTAAAAATCTGTGAAAGTGAGTTATAGTCCCACTTTTAAAATCTAATATTTTGGGATGACAATACATGCAGTTTTATAAATATTTTACGAAATAGACACAAGTAATTGAAACTACATTATATGGGTGAATAATCGAAGCCGAATATGTAGCGACCCGACAAAATCGTCATTGACGGTGCCGTCTACTTAGGTCCCGTTGCGTGGTCATAGTCTCTATATGAGACGCGTTTGACCAAAATTATGTCGCATTCATTTGAAATGTACAAAACTTGCAAAGTTTAGTTTACAAAACGGTTCGACAACAAGTTTAAGTTTACAAAAGTTATAAAGTGTAAATGAAATAACTTGCGGTATAATTAGTTTAAAATCACGGTTTGCTATAAATAGCAAAAGTATGTAAACGATATGTTGAATCCAAAGGTACTATCACTAGCGTATGTATGTATGTATGCTTGACCCCAAGCAAGTATGAGTGTACGCGGAAGCATGTATCAAATAGCCAAGTATGAACCTGAGAAACATATAGAAAACTGTCAACGAAAAACGTTGGTGAAATCATAGGTGTAGTAATAAACGTTATTTTTGAATCACAAGATTTAGTATTTCCATAAAATTGATCATCCAAAAGTTGCATTCCAAAAGTTGGTTCGCGAGCACCCAATTATCAATGCTTAACATTCCTTCCATAGAACCCCATCACAATAGTGTTAGAACATACACTGTTTCTCGAAAATATATTTCATCCGTAGACGGTAGCGAACCGTCCGTAATGAGGGTTTGTCAAACCTGTATGGCCACACAATATAAGTTCTCGCTTACACCCTGCAAGTGTAACTAATGATAATCGAATTGAGGATTTTTGTTCTAACTCGCTGTGGAATGTTTGTTTCCTTGTACTTGTGTTCAAAGTATAAAGTATGTAGTATAAAACTGTATATGTTTCTCATCCCATAATTTAAAAGTATTAAAGTTGTTGAAAGATGGGACTATGATCTCACCTCGAGTGCACGAGTATAAAAGTACTTCACAAAGTAAACGTGTGCATGATAGTTGCTTAGCCTTACCTAAACAAATAATTTGTATAAATTAACCGGTTACGACACAAGGTCGGGTGAAATGTGTTCAATTAGTCATATGGCTCGTTATGACTCGATTAAGTAGCATGTGAATCAAATTATCACGTTTCATGCAAGATACAGTATAGAAGCGAGTTAGAAAGATTGTATAATCATTTGGTTAAGTTTGACAAAAAGTCAAACTTTGGTCGGTCAAAGTCAACGAAAGTCAACACGTTCGGGTCGCGTCCCGAACTATTTTTCTGAGGTTTTTATTCATATATAAGCATGTTAGAACAAGTCTCATGTGAATCGGAGGTCCATAGTGTGCCAAACATTTTTCGTATTTTGACCAAAGAGGTCAGAGCCTGGACATGGCTTATGCCGCGCCGCGGCCCACAATTGTCGCGCCGCGACAATACACGGGAGCTGGTACCTGGCCAGTTTCAAATGTTCAAGTCTTGATCCAAAATTCGTTTTAGCACAAAATGCAAACCGTAAACATTTAGAACTCGCACCTTATATCGTTGGAAAGCTCTTTTGACAAGGAACATAACTAAACATGTTTCATCAAACAAAAACATCATTTCCAATGACCGATTTCTCGTCATGTGATCATTTAAAGTCCATTTTCAAGTTTCAAGTTCACAAAATGCATTTTAAGTTTCGGGAATCCAATTCACACATATGATATGCCGTTTTGAAGGTAATGAAACATGCATTACAACTAAATACTAACAATTAACATTTCATGGTATTCAAGCATCAAAAAGTTCATCTCAAGAACGATCAAACCCTAATCAAGAATCACAAAATCATTAATCATGTTTTTGAAGTTTTACAAATCAACCTACACATCAAAATGAAGCTAGGGATACTAGTAACACAATTAAAACATGAAGTTGGTATCAAATTGTAGAAATGTTACCCAAACGAGATGAAGTTGGTATCAAATTGTAGAGGATGAAGAGAGGATTCCAAATACGTAATTTGTTTTGATGTTGGCCTCCTAGATCGAATTTAGATGATGAATGATTGAATTGGGTAAATGTGTGTGTGTTCTTGCTAGAGAGAAAGAGAGAGAGATGGAGATGATTGAATGGTGGTGATTGGGGTGGACTAGTTGACCTAGTCAACTAGTTTGCCCCGTATCAATTTTAGTCCCTCGAGTTTAGAAGCGGGTGCGGGATTTTACCGAACGAATATTTTGAAAACGCTCGAGTAAACGAGTGATGTTATAATTAAGTAACGGAAATATTATGAACGTTAGTCAACGAAAACTACGAATTTAGATAACGGAAGATATTATCTAAAAAAAAAAAAGACGGTCGTTAAAATAATTTAACGGAAAAATGCGGGATGTTACATTACCTACACCTTAAAAGAAATTTCGTCCCGAAATTTAGTTGGAAGTAGTAGTCGTTGTTTCTTCCTCGAGATCTTGCGTTGTCGGTTCTACGAATAAGTGAAGATACTCCTTCGGGTATTTCAACGAACTTCGACAGTCGCGATTTTACGTTGTTTCAGAGCTTGGTTTCACGATTTATAGTTTCAACCGGTCCTCCTAGAAAGTGAAGTTTATCGTTGATAGTAAGTTCATCGAAGAGGATAACAAGTTCTTGTCTGGTAAGACACTTTTTCAAGTTCGACACATGGAAAGTAGGATGAACGGAGCTCAAATGAGTCGGAAAAGTCTAAACGGCTAGCAACGGGTCCAAAACGCCCCAAGATTTTTAAAGGATCAAAATATCGCGGATTTAGCTTTCTACGTTTTCCGAAACGGATTGCACCTTTTCAAGGTGCGAATTTTAACGTTACGCGGTTTTCCACATGGAATTTGAAAAGTTTACGTCTAACAGTGGCATAGCTCCCTTGGCGACTACGGTCGTCTCGAGCCTTTCTGAGGTTAAAGAAGTTTCTTGGTTGTTCCATGAATTAGCTCGGGTTCGGTGGTTTGATTATCATTAACTTGGTTCTACGAAAGGAGAATGACGTTTCCGGTCACATAACATTTCAAAAGGTCTGACGTTAAGACTTGAATGATAACCATCGGCGTAAGAGAATTTAGTAAAGGCAATGACTTTTCTCAAGAAATTTTGAAGTCGATAACACGAATTCGTTTTATGATTTCCAAGGTTTGAATCGTATGTTTGTTTGGCCCTTCGAGATGCGTTGATGTGTTGTACTCATGTTTAAACGTGGTCCCGGGGCTTTTCGAAAAGCACTCCGAAATCCAGAAGTGAAACAAGAATCTCGATCTGAAATGAGGTACATTTCTGTAAGGTATGTTTGAACGGGTACATCAGGACTCGAAAACGTTAGTTAGAACAAATTTCTCAAGAAATTTGCGTCGCGAAAGATTTATCTGTTTCCAAAAACGTTTGTCGAAGCAAGTTCTCATCGGTCTCTGAAAACGTTCGTCGGGGCTATTCACCCTCGAGGCGAGTACTAGTATAACGTGAAGAGTCTATCTCTCCATTGAAAATTTAGAATCAAAGATTTCCTTATACGGAAGTACGAGTGTAATACGAGAGAAGTTTCCACCTCGGTGTGAGCATAACAGGTATATTGTAGTTCGTTGATAAAACTGTGCGAGGACGAGATAGTATTCATGTATAACGTATGTTTGAAGTTGAAAGAATTCGTCATTCATTCGGAAGCATAAATATGGTTTGACAATATTCGAAGGTGTGTCCCCGGTATGGTTGTTGTCAGTACTTTCGGAGTTTTCAGATGTCCAAACATGAATAGATGAAGTCATGTACATGGCACATGGTGGTGATTAGGTTGATCGAGTCCAATCACCATCACGAGTCATTAGAACTTTGGTATGGCTTACCGTAATATAACCACGTTGATCGAGTGTCGTTATATTACGCTAACTCATACCTCCATTCCCACATCACTCCATAACATCAAGTTCGTGTAACTGTGAAGATCTAGAATGAACAAAGTGTAACGACGTCTCAAACGTGACTCGTATTAAATCGAAAGAATTTCTGCAACTCTAAGGAAGCGTTCCCCGAGGGAAGTGTATAAATGATTGTTCACGTCAATGCGGTTCGAGTCAGACAATAATGTATTTAGGTATGAAAAGAGTAACGAGTCATGATAACAAGTAGTACGCAACCGTAGTGATAAATAGTGATGACGATACTCATCTAGAGTGGTGGTGGTAACTTTACAACACTTGTGGATAGTAAGCTGAGACGGGGTGGATAACAACCAAGGAGTCAGAATTCCCAAACTAGAGTGACTAACGAAGTCGTGGTCATCTGTACGCGTATAAACCTTGAATTCACGTGTATTACCAAAAAGTGGCGGAATACGAGTTCGTATGATGAAGGTTGGGTACCATTATAAAGTTTGCCTAAGAATGATTCAAGTATAATGCACAAGTATTCAAGTAAGTGCTATCTATAGCAAATGTATGTCAGAATGCAATGGCTAACTATCCGGTTGTAGTCTAGATTCACTAATGCGTCCTAACGACTCTGTCAGACACACTAATGCATATCCTAGTTCCCTACAACCAACGCTCTGATACCATCTGTAGCGACCCGACAAAATCGTCATTGACGGTGCCGTCTACTTAGGTCCCGTTGCGTGGTCATAGTCTCTATATGAGACGCGTTTGACCAAAATTATGTCGCATTCATTTGAAATGTACAAAACTTGCAAAGTTTAGTTTACAAAACGGTTCGACAACAAGTTTAAGTTTACAAAAGTTATAAAGTGTAAATGAAATAACTTGCGGCATAATTAGTTTAAAATCACGGTTTGCTATAAATAGCAATAGTATGTAAACGATATGTTGAATCCAAAGGTACTATCACTAGCGTATGTATGTATGTATGCTTGACCCCAAGCAAGTATGAGTGTACGCGGAAGCATGTATCAAATAGCCAAGTATGAACCTGAGAAACATATAGAAAACTGTCAACGAAAAACGTTGGTGAAATCATAAGTGTAGTAATAAACGTTATTTTTGAATCACAAGATTTAGTATTTCCATAAAATTGATCATCCAAAAGTTGCATTCCAAAAGTTGGTTCGCGAGCACCCAATTATCAATGCTTAACATTCCTTCCATAGAACCCCATCACAATAGTGTTAGAACATACACTGTTTCTCGAAAATATATTTCATCCGTAGACGGTAGCGAACCGTCCGTAATGAGGGTTTGTCAAACCCGTATGGCCACACAATATAAGTTCTCGCTTACACCCTGCAAGTGTAACTAATGATAATCGAATTGAGGATTTTTGTTCTAACTCGCTGTGGAATGTTTGTTTCCTTGTACTTGTGTTCAAAGTATAAAGTATGTAGTATAAAACTGTATATGTTTCTCATCCCATAATTTAAAAGTATTAAAGTTGTTGAAAGATGGGACTATGATCTCACCTCGAGTGCACGAGTATAAAAGTACTTCACAAAGTAAACGTGTGCATGATAGTTGCTTAGCCTTACCTAAACAAATAATTTGTATAAATTAACCGGTTACGACACAAGGTCGGGTGAAATGTGTTCAATTAGTCATATGGCTCGTTATGACTCGATTAAGTAGCATGTGAATCAAATTATCACGTTTCATGCAAGATACAGTATAGAAGCGAGTTAGAAAGATTTTATAATCATTTGGTTAAGTTTGACAAAAAGTCAAACTTTGGTCGGTCAAAGTCAACGAAAGTCAACACGTTCGGGTCGCGTCCCGAACTATTTTTCTGAGGTTTTTATTCATATATAAGCATGTTAGAACAAGTCTCATGTGAATCGGAGGTCCATAGTGTGCCAAACATTTTTCGTATTTTGACCAAAGAGGTCAGAGCCTGGACACGGCTTATGCCGCGCCGCGGCCCACAATTGTCGCGCCGCGACAATACACGGGAGCTGGTACCTGGCCAGTTTCAAATGTTCAAGTCTTGATCCAAAATTCGTTTTAGCACAAAATGCAAACCGTAAACATTTAGAACTCGCACCTTATATCGTTGGAAAGCTCTTTTGACAAGGAACATAACTAAACATGTTTCATCAAACAAAAACATCATTTCTAATGACCAATTTCTCGTCATGTGATCATTTAAAGTCCATTTTTAAGTTTCAAGTTCACAAAATGCATTTTAAGTTTCGGGAATCCAATTCACACATATGATATGCCGTTTTGAAGGTAATGAAACATGCATTACAACTAAATACTAACAATTAACATTTCATGGTATTCAAGCATCAAAAAGTTCATCTCAAGAACGATCAAACCCTAATCAAGAATCACAAAATCATTAATCATGTTTTTGAAGTTTTACAAATCAACCTACACATCAAAATGAAGCTAGGGATACTAGTAACACAATTAAAACATGAACTTTAACAATTTAACAACATTTAATCTTCCAAAATCAAAGATTAAGCAAACCCATTTTCAAGTGTTCAAACTAGTTACTCAAAACAACAAATCGAACAAACAAAACATATATTCATGTTATACACGAGCCATAGACACTAACTAACACCATTTCAAATCAAAAACACGAATTTAGAGAAATCTAGAGTTTTAGAAATGTTACCCAAACGAGATGAAGTTGGTATCAAATTGTAGAGGATGAAGAGAGGATTCCAAATACGTAATTTGTTTTGATGTTGGCCTCCTAGATCGAATTTAGATGATGAATGATTGAATTGGGTAAATGTGTGTGTGTTCTTGCTAGAGAGAAAGAGAGAGAGATGGAGATGATTGAATGGTGGTGATTGGGGTGGACTAGTTGACCTAGTCAACTAGTTTGCCCCGTGTCAATTTTAGTCCCTCGAGTTTAGAAGCGCGTGCGGGATTTTACCGAACGAATATTTTGAAAACGCTCGAGTAAACGAGTGATGTTATAATTAAGTAACGGAAATATTATGAACGTTAGTCAACGGAAACTACGAATTTAGATAACGGAAGATATTATCTAAAAAAAAAAAGACGGTCGTTAAAATAATTTAACGGAAAAATGCGGGATGTTACAGAATATGCCCCTTTTGCTTGGTAGCCTAAGAATTAGTAAACTGATCGACTAATTGACGCGAATCCTAAAGATAGATCTATTGGGCCTAACGAACCCCATCCAAAGTACCGGATGCTTTAGTACTTCGAATTCATTTTTATCATGTCCAAAGGATTTCCTGGAATGATAGGGGATATTCTTATATGCATCTTGTTAATGTCGGTTACCAGGTGTTCACCATATGAATGATTTTTATCTCTATGTATGGGATGTATATTGAAATATTAAATCTTGTGGTCTATTATTATGATTTGATAATATATAGGTTAAACCTATAACTCACCAATATTTTTGTTGACGTTTTAAGCATGTTTATTCTCAGGTGATTATTAAGAGCTTCCGCTGTTTCATACTAAAATAAGGACAAGATTTGGAGTCCATGCTTGTATGATATTATGTAAAAACTGCATTCAAGAAACTTATTTTTGATGTACTATATTCTTAATGTAAACCATTATGTAATGGTCGTGTGTAAACGGTATATTTTAGATTATCATTATTTGATAATCTACGTAATTCTTTTTAAACCTTTATCGATAAAATAAAGGTTATGATTGTTTTAAAAATGAATGCAGTCTTTGAAAAACGTCTCATATAGAGGTCAAAACCTCGCGACGAAATCAATTAATATGGAACGTTTATAATCAATATGAACGGGACATTTCATATTTTACATACTTTAAGTATCGGGACACGTATACAATGTTTTGACATATCATATCGACGTCATCTATATATATTATTTGGAATAACCATAGACACTCTGAGACGACCCGTCCTAATCCATAAGGACGAATACAATAACATATGGTTACATTGCGAGGTTTTGACCTCTATATGATACATTTTACAAACATTGCATTCGTTTTCAAAAGACAACCTTTCATTACATCGAAAGTTGACAGGTATGCATACCACTTCATAATATCCAAACTATAAATGACCTAATCTGTCATTTACTTAATAATAATCTTTATTGAACTCAACGACTTGAATGCAACGTCTTTTGAAATATGCCATGAATGACTCCAAGTAATATCTCTAAAATGAGCAAATGCACAGCGGAAGATTTCTTTAATACATGAGAATAAACATTCTTTCAAGTGTCAACCAAAAGGTTGGTGAGTTCATTAGTTTATCGTAATCAATCATTTTCATAATTTTAATAGACCACAAGATTTCATATATTGACACGCGTAACTCGCGAATTAAAATTCATTCATATGGTGAACACCTGGTAACCGACCTTAACAGGATGCATATAGATTATCCCCATCATTCCGGGACTCACATCGGACATGATAAATCGAAGTACTTAAGCAGTTCAAATTCTCTGACTGGGGCTTGTTAGTGCCCATAGATCTATCTTTAGGATTTGCGTCAATTGGTGGCAATTATCATATCACCAATTCTTAGGCAACCAAGATAAAAAGGGGCATATTCGGTTCAATAATCCAACCATAGAATGTAGTTTCAATCACTTGTGTCTATTTCGTAAAGCATTTATAAAAGCAGTGCATGTATTCTCAGTCCAAAAAATATATATTGCAAAAGCATTTAAAAAGGGAGCAAATGAAACTCACAATACTGTATTACGTAGTAAAAATACATATGTCGTCATTGAACAAGTGTAGGGTTGGCTTCGGATTCACAAACCTATATTAAGTATATATATTTATATGTTGGTCAATATCTGTCTAACAATTTAGGTTAAACCGTAGTGTATCACAATCCTAATGCTCGAGTTTATCATGCAAAGTCAACAAAGTTAACTTGACCAAAATGACTTCCAAAATTTATACATGATTATTACATAGTTTAAATATAATCGTTTTATATATTTAAATATTTTTAACAGATTTTATTAGAGTAAGTAATATAATTCATTTATTAATAAATAAAATTTTATATTAAAATTTATATAATAAAAATATACTTTTATATATCTTAAGTAATAAAATTTATAAAGTTCATTTAATATCATAAAAATATAATGATAGATATTATTAATGGAATTATATTGCACGTAGTAAAATATCTTTGTATCACATATTTATTTGATAAAATAATATCGATAATAACAATAGTAAGTAAAAGTTTTATTGTTTTGTAATAATAATTATTATTATTCTACTAATAATAATAACAATATTTATATTTACTAAAAATATTATTATGATAAAATGATAATACTAAAATGATAATAATAATGATATTTTATAATAACAATAATATTTCTATTACAAATAATAATTTTAGTAAAAAAGATAGGTTTAATATTAATAATACTTTTAATAGTAATAGTGATAAAAAATAATGAAAATGATATTTTTATCTAAATCAATAACTTACAATATTTTTATTTCATCATGATACTTATACTCATTATTTCCTAATTGATTCGTTTAATAGCTTTTAGTACTCTTTTTTATCGCATTCATAATAATGATAATAATAGCAATCATAATAATTAAATGATACTAATATTAGTTTTAATGATATTGATACTAATAAATATTATAATAATATTAATGATAATTATAATAATAATAATGATAATATTAATAATTATTTTTAATGATAATAACAATAATAATAATAATGACAATAACAATTTTTAATAATAATATTCTTAATAATGATAATAATAATAATAATAATAATAATAATAATAATAATTAGATAATAACAATAATATTGACGATTATAACGACGATAGTAATAATAATCATTTTAACAATAATACTAAAATTCAGTTGACTATAACTTCTAATCCGTTCATCGAAACCATTAGTTATCTAAATGAAAAGTTATTAATTTTTAGTCAGCTTTCCAACGACATGCATATCATATACCTTATCTCAATCGCATAGGTATAAATTTATAATTTATCATAAGCTATCTAACGACAAAATTAAACATACACGCATGCATAAATATATATACTCGAGCACTAGTCAGGGATACACTAACAATATATAAAAGTTAAGTTATGAGTGCTCACGTATCAATATTGAGATTCAATATTGCAGGAAAGGTACGTAAACGCAACGGAGATGATAAACACTAGTTGACCACACGAGCATACCCCTGATCCATACCCATAACCTCCATAGCTATAACCCATAGTTTCCTTAGCTCTATCCCTCTCAAAAACCCGATTTGAAAATAACTTGCTCCTAACCTCGTCGTAATATTTTATATAAAATACTACTAATAATAATATTTTCTAATAATAAGATTAATAATATTATTAATCTAAATAATAATTATAATTATAATTATAATTATAATTATATATATATATATATATATATATATATATATATATATATATATATATATATATATATATATATATATATATATAGAGATGATACGAGAGAGAATGAATTGTGAGTAACTGAATCCAAAAATCGATTATTTTATACCATGTTTCTCCCAACTACACCCCATGCGATCGCATGGGGTTTCTTCCTCATGGCTATACGATCGCATGGCAGTACTCTCCAGCTGACAATCCACCAATGAAGGTTGCCGACAGTCATATATATATTTATTTATTTAATTTATATATTAAATCTTAATAATTATATATATATATATATATATATATATATATATATATATATATATATATATATATATTATATTATATTATATTTATGTGCAACGTTAACTTGTAAGATTAACTCCTATGACTCATACGTTGTCACTCGACTTACGTCTAGGTTCCGGTTTCTCGAACTCATTATCGTACGCTTAGAAAACTAGCACTATACGTTTAGTGACTCGTACTCTTGTCAAAATATAGACTTAGATTATTAATAACAATATCACTCAAGATGTATCTTAATCATTTGAGTGTTTTGATCATTTGCTTCTATATATCATTGACTCGTTGTTTATTACTTTATGTTTAATAAGATCAAAACGTTTTATATTTAAATTATACATTAACACATTGTAATATATATATATATATATATATATATATATATATATATATATATATATATATATATATATATATATATATATATATTTAAAAAAATAATTGTGTACATCTTATATAATTGAAATATCTATTTAATAATATAACATTTAGTTTTTCAAAACTAATTATATTTCAAAGTTCATGTTAAAATCGTTTAAGTAATAGAAAATATTATGGCGTAACACGTTTATGTTTTTGAAACAATATATTTACAATTTATAATACTAAGCTTTAGTGAGGTTCTTTAAATAAATTTACCTTGTAACATGTTTTAATAATAAAGTTCTTATTAGACTGAAAAGGTTTTAATATATTTAAAAATTAAATCGAATAAATATTATAATTTTTTTTTTCCAAAACTAACTATAATTTAAGAATCATTTAGTTAATGTTTAAAATAATGGAAATCGTCATATCATAAAATGTTTTAGAAAAGTAAAATCATATATGACACATAACAAATTTCAAGTTTCTAAATCGTCGTTTGTTGGTGAAGCATAAGATAAGGTTCAATGGTTAAAATCATTTAATGTAAACATTGATTTATTTAACTTGTCAATATCCAACATCTAAGTTACTTACACTACACATTCTTACTTTTAAAAAGAAATTTAAAATAGTTATCTTATCAAAGTCACGAGGAAAATTGTTGTAAAGCATGAATTTGAAATCAAACAGGAATGTCCACTAATATTTGTCTAGTACTCGATAATTGGCATTTTGTTCTCACATGTAGATCACTTTAGCATTTATTCCGAATACCGTTAAAAAGGAAAGGTTTCCTAAATCAAAGTGGACCTTTCAACCGAGACTTGTAATCATACAATGTATCTAATAAATTAATCATTTGATATTATCTTCTAATTCTATCGATAAAAATATTGAAACAAATACGTTCATGTAAAGTATTATACGTTTAATACTTTGTTAATATTCTCAAGTTATAATATATATACATATATATATATATATATATATATATATATATATATATATATATATATATATATATATATATATATATACAATCATATCCATTTATATAATGGTTCGTGAATCGTCGGAGTTTGGTCGAGGTTAAATGAATGTATGATCATAGTTTAAAATTTTTGAGATTCGACATTACAGACTTTTCTTATCGTGTCGGAAACATATAAAGATCAAGTTTAAATTTGGTCGAAAATTTTCGGGTTATCACATACTCTATATGCAGTAATGCTCGAGTTAGCTATACAGGGTTGAGGTTGATTCTAAAATAATACATATACCTTGAGTTGTGATCGAGTGTGAGACATGTATACAATGGGTCACGATACGTATTAATTAATTCGAATATTATATATTAAACTATGTATGAATTATTGAATTGTTAACTGTGGACTACTAATTGTGGACTACCAACATTGGACAATTAAAATGAATTAAAATATTGATTATAACATATGAAACTAAATATTTCTTCAAGTTTGCCACTTGATTTCATCTTAAACCTCATTTGTATCTTGACGATTACAATCTGTGTTCAAACTTTTCCTAATTCTTAAAAATACCTCAATCGAGAGGATGAACCAACCGCACCTCATCTACGGAAGGAAAGATTTGTGCATATAGTTATGCACCTGAAAAACCCTCAGAAATTGAGTAAACATTTAACACGTAGCTGTGCTAATTCCTTTAGTGTTGTTATTACTGAAAATAACTTTACAATCCCTTTCATAGTAGCAAATTTTTTCACAGCTTCAGTAAATCAATTTCAACTTTTCATTCGAATTAGCCTTATTATAACCTCGATATATAAATTTGCCTTTCGTCATCGTATCAGAGAACCCTTTATATCCCACCACATTAGCAGTAAACTTACCAGCAACTTCATTGATCTTTGACTTTTCAAAAAATCATTATCTTTATCGAAACCTTATCATGTGCTCATCTGCATCTTGTAACAATAGTTGCCGTACCAACTATGGGAAATCATCAACCATTATTTCGAATCTCGCAACGTTTCTACATCAACCGCTATATATATATACATATAACATTTATTTCTTAGAATTATGACTTTCAATTCTGAAATTCTGAAAAGCACCCAGTCTACGAATCAATACTTCGAAGTTTGAAAAAGCAGAATGAAGCAGCAGAAATGGTAGACAACCATAAACGACCTCAACCGTCGAAAGTATGATAATAAAGAAGGGAGTGTTGAAAACGCTCAATAGAAAATTTAGTACCAAAAAGCGGATTATGCGAAGTTATGAAGGACGCTGTGGACAAATCACAAGGACTAAACTTGTACATAAAGAATCCTGATGATTCTGATTCTGATGAAATCTTTAGCGAATATCTTGCTCCTTAATCACTCTAAATCATCGTGAATAAATTTCTTCATCACAATTTGATTCTAAAATTTTAAGATATTATCGTATTCTCTATCATAAATATCCTCGATATTTCTGAAGATAAATTCATAACTATTCTTATCCGAAATCATTTATCTTCTCGTGTTATCAGTGTTACATCAGAAAGGAAACTGTTTTCGTTTCTAAATTTTGAAAAATTCGAATCAAAATATGAATGTTTTTGAAGTAATGTTGGGAACTGAAGCATGAGTTATTATAATATAATGACACTTGATCAACGTGATTATATTACAGTAAGTCATGTTGAGTTTCTAATGGGACGTGATGATTCATAGATCATAACGTCATCATGTGCCATGTTACATAACTCTTTCATTCTGCTTAACTTCTGAACATATCAAGAAAGTATATTCTTGATAGTTCTATTCTCTGTGATTCAGGAAATCTGACAAATCAAATCGTGCGATTACGTTCTTTCTTGTTTAGAACATTAAATTCATTCGAAACTCCATACTTATGAATTCTGGACCATTACTCGCTTTACTAGAGGTCAAGAAGAGAATAAAAAGGCAAAGAGCTCCAAAATATAAGAGAAAATACAAAGTCCAATAACAACACGAAGGTTACAAACTGTAAATACTAATATGAATAGCAATATAAAGACACGGTAGAATTAAGAATAGTATCACCCCAAAGTAATAGTAAAAGTAAACAGATTTTTCTGGTGGGAGATTAAAAAGAAGGATAACAGAAATGATAATTAGGAAAATATCAAGGATTAGAACTGGATTAAGCATTTTTACAATCTTCTGGGTGTATGAACTAAGAAAGAAAGTATAGGAATGGTGAGAATAATGGAACAGAAGAGTTTAATTTATAAAGGAAAAATCAGACGTAACAATCGAGACAGATGACCGCATTTAATTAAAGAGATCCTAATTCCCTTAAATCCCGAAGAATCAGATCTTTTAGATTTCGAAGATTTTCTTTAAATTCCTTGAATTCCGAAATTTAACCAAGACAATGTCAAAAGTTAAGATGAAACATTATTTCTTCAATTCACTCTTTTGAGATAGCTTCACTCGTACTCTTCGAATAATCGAATAATTTTAACCTTATTACTCAATGGTGATAAAGCTCTAAATTCCAACTCGTATGAGTCATGAAAACATATTTATTGTTAGCAATGACCATCCCAATCAAATTTCAGGACGAAATTTCTTTAACGGGTAGGTACTGTGACGACCCGAAAATTTCCAACCAAATTTAAACTTAATCTCTATATGATTTCGACACGATAAGCAAGGTCTGTAATGTTGAGTCTCGAAAATTTTGGAACTGTATTCATATTCAATTACCCTTCGACCATTCCCGACGATTCACGAACAATTATTTGTAAATAGAAATGCATACATTTAAATATATACATATGTATATATATGTATAATAATAAATTGAAATATTAGATGATTTAATTGTTAGAATTATTATTGTAAAATAAATTAAGATATAATAATTAGTAAATAAACATATCTATAAATATAAATAGAGTATATTTAATATATATAGGTGGTTTTGAATTTATTTAGAAAATGATAGTAACACCCAGTTATCAATCGAACGATATTACACGAGTTAAAAAGGAACTTATGCGATTTTAAAATAAACAGTGATATGAAAATGAGTTATATAAATTATAGACTTATTAAAAATATATTAGGGAACTATTTGTTGAATTTTAAAACTTTTTATATTTTACTTGGGGTTGGGAGTGAATAATTAATGTAAATTTTATTTAATAGCTAATGACCAAATTTTATACCATAATGACCAAAATAAATAAATATAGTTAATTTAAAAATATGGGATTTTTCTAAACACTTTTATCCGTCACTAATTTCGCACGATACACAGTCCGTGAAAACAGTCGGCATATATTATTGGTTTTGATAAAGTGTACCCGTTTTAAAATTTTAAAATCTAGATACTTTCATTTAAATTACTGTTTAAATGTGGAATTTTATGTACGTATTGTGTTGTGATTGATTGTCTTATTCCTCCACTAGATCACACACAAACACACACACACACACACACACACACACACACACACATATATATATATATATATATATATATATATATATATATATATATATATATATATATATATATATAATGCTCACATTGCACTAAACACGCTAACACTCTTTTACTTCTGTCACACTGATAATGCTAAAAACGAACATATATTTCATAGCATTATTCCTCAAGAAAGACAAACTTTTAGTTGAAATTGTCCTATTTACAAGTGATATTCGTTTAAATAATAAAAGGTGAAGACAAAAGATAGATTCGACGAATTGAAGACGCAAACGACCAAAAAGCTCAAAAGTACAAAATACAATCAAAGAGGTGCCAATTATTGATAAGAAACGTCTCGAAATTACAAGAGTACAAGATTCAAAACACAAAGTACAAGATATTAAATTGTACGCAAGGATGTTTGAAAAACCGGAACCGGGACCAGAGTCAACTCTCAACGCTCAACGCAACGGACTAAAAATTACAAGTTAACAATGTATATAAATATAATATAATATATAATTAATTATATAAATTATATATATATTATATTTATATAATAAACCGTCGGCAAAGAAGATCCAAACTTGTGTGAGCTGTAAAAACAAACTCTGCGACTCGCGGAGTTTGAAGAAGAAAAGTGCCGCGAGTTGCGGAGAGACCCTGGACAAAAATCCCTATAAAAGCCAACGCATTTTGATCGCAAAAAGATATCATATATCCATCCTCTCTATCTATATACGTAATATATATATATATATATATATATATATATATATATATATATTTATATATATATATATATATATATATATATATATATATTTATTTATATTTTAATTTTAATTTTAATTTTAATTCTAATAATAAGGGTATGTTAGGGAATGTTGTAAGGGTGTAAGTCGAAATTCTGTCCGTGTAAACGCTACGCTATTTTTAATCATTGTAAGTTATGTTCAACCTTTTTAATTTAATGTCTCGTAGCTAAGTTATTATTATGCTTATTTAATACCGAAGTAATCATGATGTAGGGCTAAAAATATTAAAATTGGGTAATTGGACTTTGTACCATAATTGGGGTTTGGATAAAAGAACGACACTTGTGGAAATTAGACTATGGGCTATTAATGATTTTTATATTAACTAAACAATACCTTGTTAATTTAATATACAAACTTATAATTTGACGTATTTATATATAACCACATACGCTTGACTGGGTACGGTGGGCGAGATATCTATAAATACCAATAATTATTCATTTTACCGGACACGGAACTGGATTAATAGTTAATAGACTTGTTAAAACAGGGGTGAATTACATTCAAGGGTAATTGGTGTAATTGTTAACAAAGTAGTAAAACCTTGGTTTACACGCAGTCGATAACCTGGTGTATTCATTAAAAATAGTATTAAAACCTTGTTACAATTCGAATCCCCAATTAGTTGGAATATTTGACTTCGGGAATAAGAATAATTTGACGAAGGCTTTCGCTCTTTATATTTATGACTGATGGACTATTATGGACAAATCCGTATGGACATATTAAATAATCCAGGACAAAGAACAATTAACCCATGGGAATAAACTAAAATCAACACGTCAAACATCATGATTACGGAAGTTTAAATAAGCATAATTCCTTTATTTTTATATTTAATTGCACTTCTAATTATCGTACTTTTATTTATTGTTATTGTATTTAATTGCACTTTTAATTATCGTACTTTCTAATTATCGCAATTTTATTTTATCGCACTTTTATTTATCGCAATTTCATTATCGTTATTTACTTTACGCTTTAAATTAAGTTATATTTATTTTTATTATTTTACATTAGGTTTTAACTGCGACTAAAGTTTTAAAAATCGACAAACCGGTCATTAAATGGTAAAAACCCCCCTTTATAATAATAATATTACTTATATATATATTTGTATTTTTATAAAGTAAAACTAATATAGCGTTAAGCTTTGTTTAAAAGATTCCCTGTGGATGAACCGGACTTACTAAAAACTACACTACTGTAGGATTAGGTACACTGCCTATAAGTGTTGTAGCAAGGTTTAAGTATATCCATTCTATAAATAAATAAATATCTTGTGTAAAATTGTATCGTATTTAATAGTATTTCCTAGTAAAAATAAAGCTATTTCATACCCCTTAGCTTTAACATCAAGTATTTTTGGCGCCGCTGGCGGGGAACGCCGAAGCGAAACGCCACATAAAAAAAAAAGATTTTTATTAAGTTTTATTTAGTTTTTGTAAAAATACATTTTAAATATTAAAAAAATTTAAAAATTTAAAAACCGAAGAAAAAAAATAAATATATAAAAAAATAGACCTGTCGAAACTTGACCTGCCTTATTTGAATTTTCAAGCCCCGCGACTTGCGGAGGTATTGAACTGGGTTCACCGCGACTCGCGGAGCCGCCCAGACAGGTCACACAGGAAGCCCTAATCGTGCATTAATTACGTATAATTATTATTATTATTAAATTTAAAACCCTAAATAGGTTTTAATTATTTATTATTTAGTTTAGTTATTTATTTAATTTATTTAATTTATATAATTAGTTTAATTAGTTTAATTAATTTACAAAATTAATAGTTTTATTAAATAAATAATATAAAAATAATATTTTTATAAAAATTGTAATTTTTACAACTTTTAGTTTATTTTTATATTTTGTCCCTTTTTATTCGTTTTTAGCGTAATTTTTGTATTTTTCGTTCGTATTTAGTTTTAAATATAGTTTTTTTTGCCATAGTTATTTTTATTTCTAGATTTTTAGGCTTTGCCGTAAAATCCTTTAAGTGCTTTTTCTTTAGACGCAACTTTTAGTTTTTAGTTTTTAGTTCCTTTTTAAGTTTCAACGCACTATTTTTTTATTTTTATTTTTCGACGCCTTTTACCTATGTATCAATTATCACTCCAATTAGTAATCTCAATTTGCAATTTTAATTTTAAGTTAGTGATAGTAATAAGGTTGGGTTAGTCGAGTGTTTTAAAGTTTCATAAGTCATTTTTTTTCTTTCTTATTTTTTGACGCCTTTTATTTTTTATTTTTCAACCCTTTTCTTTTTCGACCTTTTTCGACGCGCTCTTTTTCTTTCTTATTTCTCGCCATTCTAGTTTTTAGGACATAGATTTTTATTCTACTTCTTATCTAAATTTCTTAAAATTACGAAAATTTATTTTAAGTGGTTAAATTGATAGACATCAAAATTTTCTGGTTCGTAGTAATAGTTGGATTTGTATGTGGACCGGGTTATTGGAGCCAAACAGTACTCAATTATATTGAGACCAAACGAATCCTGCCCCTCTGCTGCATCTTTTGGCTATTCGAAACGTGGGCAAAATCAGAAAAGTCTATTAATTTGATAACTTATATAATTTTTCTTTCCTTTTAAAAACTAATAGGATATTCAGTGAATGCACCGAGCAAGACGTTCACCACCTTTTGTACGTTCACTACCTGTAACTCGATCAAGACATCTAGCAAATATTACCGCCGTTAATTTTTCTTTAGAATCGTCATCCAGTCGACCAAGTACTCCAATTCAAATTTCTGATAATCCATTTTTTGAACCCGACCTCACAATTGAGAATTCGGAGAATATTCAGGGACGATTCATAGAGCCTGAACCATTAATTTTTCCTCCGGAACCACCAATCATTCAAACAGAGATTGTTAAGGAACGAACCATTAAATCAGAATCCTCTAGTGATTCAGATTCAACAAAATCAATTATGGAGAATCTGGAACCTTTAAGTATGGAAGACCGAATAAGAGCTAAACGCATTGGCCAAGGTCACGTAATTACTCATCCAGACATTAATGCGCCAGATTATGAAATCAAAGGATAAATTCTACACATGGTGACTAATCAATGCCAATTTAGTGGTGCGCCGAAGGAAGATCTAAATGAACATCTTCGTACCTTTAATAGGATCTGCACACTATTTAAAATAAGAGAAGTAGAGGATGAACAGATATATCTCATGTTATTTCCCTGGACTTTAAAGGGAGAAGCCAAAGATTGGTTGGAATCGTTACCTGAAGGGGCGATCGATACATGGGACGTTTTAGTTGAAAATTTTCTTAAACAATTCTTTCCGGCATCTAAAGCCGTAAGACTTCAAGGAGAAATTGTTACGTTCACACAGAAACCAAACGAAACTCTATATGAGGCATGGACCAGATTTGGAAAGTTATTAAGAGGATGTCCGCAACATGGTTTAGACACCTGTCAAATAGTACAAACATTCTACCAAGGATGCGACATCACAACAAGAAAAGACATCGATATAGCAGCTGGTGGTTCTATTATGAAGAAAATCGAAACTGATGCTTATAAAATTATTGATAACACTGCTTCCCACTCACATGAGTGCCACCAAGAAAAAGATATCGTTAGATCATCTAAAGCAGCTATAGCCGATTCTAGCCATGACTTAGATTCCATTTCCGCAAAGATAGATGCTGTCGAGAGACGAATGGAAAAGATGACTAAAGATATCCACTCAATACGAATTAGTTGTGAGCAGTGTGGAGGACCACATTTGACAAAAGATTGTCTCAGTATTGAACTAACAATGGAACAAAGAGAGAATATTTCATACATAAACCAAAGGCCTAGAATTAATTATCAGAATAATTATCAACCGCCAAGACCGATTTACAATCAAAACCAGAATTATAACCGAAATATTCCATACAATAACCAACAAGGTCCTAGTAATCAACAAGTATCCAACAATACTTACAATCAGCAAAGACCTAATTTTCAAAACAAACCACAAACCGATGATAAAAAGCCAAAGTTAGAAGATATGATGACGAAGCTAGTTGAAACTCAAACGCAGTTTTTCACATCTCAGAAACAAACTAATGAACAAAATGCTCAAGCATTTAGAAATCAACAAGCTTCTATTCAAAATTTGGAACAAGAAGTGAGTAACCTAGCAAGGTAAATAGGTGAAAGAAAATCGGGAAGTTTACCTAGTGATACAAATGCTAACCCCCGAAATGAAACAGCTAAAGCCATTACCACAAGAAGTGTATTACACTTAAACCACCTGAAATACCTGTAATTCCTGATGAAGCTATTCTTACTCCACAAGAACCACAACCTGAACAAGATAATGAAAAAGAACCGGTAGTTGAAAATGTTAATGAAGATAACACAGTTAAGGCAAAACCTTATGTTAAACCATACCAACCACCACTTCCTTACCCGAGTAAAATGAAAAAAAAAAAGACTTGAAGCCGAGCAATCCAAATTTTTGGACCTGTTTAAACAGATAAATGTAAATCTTCCTTTCATTGATGTGATTTCAGGAATGCCTAGATATGCTAAATTTCTGAAAGATCTAATCTCAAATAGAAAGAAAATGGAAGAACTCTCGGCTGTTACTATGAATGCTAATTGTTCAGCAGTGCTGTTGCATAAGATACCAGAAAAACTATCTGATCCAGGAAGTTTCACAATTCCATGTTTTCTGGGTAGTCTTAGTTCAATAGAAGCATTGGCAGACTTAGGTGCTAGTATAAATTTAATGCCGTATTCACTATACGCTAAACTAGACCTTGGAGAATTGAAACCAACAAGAATAAGCATACAACTAGCCGATCGATCAATAAAATATCCTAGAGGGATAATGGAGAACATGCTAGTTAAAGTTGGTACTTTAGTATTTCCAGTAGATTTTGTTGTTCTGGACATGGAAGAAGATTCTCAAGTTCCTCTCATATTAGGAAGACCATTCTTAAACACGGCTAAAGTAATGATAGACGTGTTTGGTAAGAAACTGACCCTAAGTATAGAAGATGAGAGTGTTACCTTTTCAGTTGATAGAGCAATGCAACAACCGCAATCTGCAGATGATACATGTTATTATATTCAAACTATAGATTCACATGAAGAATTGTTAGAAGAATTTCCAGAATTACAAGGAACAGGAGAATGTTCTTTAGGAGAAGGAACTGAACCAATTGATGAAACTGAAATGTTAGCTACACTAATAGCTAATGGATATGAACAAACAACAGAATAAATTCAAATGTTAAAAGAAGAAGACGGATATCGATATAAATCATCGATAGAAGAACCTCCGACATTAGAGTTAAAGCCACTTCCAAACCATTTGGAATACGCTTATTTACATGGTGAATCTGAATTACCTGTAATAATATCATCTTCTCTTACTGAAAATGAGAAATCACAACTCATTTCTGTGTTAAAAGCTCATAAACCAGCCATTGCATGGAAGATTCATGATATAAAAGGAATAAGTCCTTCGTATTGCACACATAAAATCCTTATGGAAGAAGGTCATAAAATGTATGTGCAACGCCAACGAAGACTAAATCCTAATATGCAAGATGTAGTTAAAAAAGAAATTATTAAACTGCTAGATGCAGGTTTAATTTATCCAATTTCCGATAGTCCATGGGTAAGCCCAGTTCAATGCGTGCCTAAGAAGGGTGGCATGACTGTCATTACAAATGAGAAAAATGAGCTTATTCCTACTAGGACTGTAACAGGATGGCATGTGTGTATTGATTATAGAAAATTAAATGACGCCACCAGAAAATATCACTTTCCCTTACCTTTTATTGATCAAATGTTGGAAAGATTAGCCGGAAATAGTTACTATTGTTTTCTTGATGGTTTTTCCGGATATTTTCAAATTCCAATAGCACCCGAGGATCAAGAGAAAACCATGTTCACATGCCCTTATGGTACTTTTGCTTACAAACGCATGCCATTTGGACTTTGCAACGCCCCTGCAACCTTTCAAAGGTGCATGATGGCGATTTTTCACGACATGATAGAAGAATGCATGGATGTTTTCATTGATGACTTTTCAGTCTTTGGTGATACATTTGAATCATGTCTAGCTAATCTTGAACGAATGATTATTAGATGTGAACAATCAAATCTAGTTTTTAATTGGGAGAAATGCCATTTCATGGTTAAAAAAGGCATCGTTCTTGGTCATAAAATCTCAAAGGAAGGAATTGAAGTGGATAGAGCTAAAGTAGATGTAATTGCTAAACTTCCACATACCACCAATGTTAGAGGAGTTAGGAGTTTTCTAGGGCATGCCGGTTTTTACCGACGTTTTATAAAAGATTTTTCTAAAATTGCCACTCCTTTGAATAAACTCCTAGAAAAAGATGTCCATTCATCTTCTCAGATGAATGTATCAAATATTTTAATTTTATTAAAGAGAAACTCACTAATGCGCCGATCATGATAACACCAAATTGGAATCTACCGTTTGAACTAATGTGCGATGCAAGTGATTTTGCAATGGGAGCCGTTTTAGGACAAAGGATTGAAAAAAGATTTCAACCTATATATTATGCTAGTAAGACGTTACAAGGAGCACAAAGAAATTACACAACTACTGAAAAAGAAACTCCTTGCTATTGTCTTTGCTTTTGACAAATTTCGATCATATCTCGTTCTAGCAAAAACGGTGGTCTATACCGACCATTCTGCTCTTAGATACTTATTTTCGAAACAAGATGCTAAACCACGATTAATCCGTTGGATCTTACTCTTACAAGAGTTTGATATTGAAACCCTAGATAAAAGAGGAGCAGAAAATCTCGCCGCTGATCATCTTTCTCGTCTTGAAAATCCCGAATTAGAAGTTCTAAATGAATCGGCCATACAAGACAACTTTCCTGATGAATATCTATTGAAGATAGATTATAATGAAATACCATGGTTTGCAGACTATGCAAACTACTTAGTATGTGGATTCCTTGAAAAAGGATTGTCATACCAAAAACGAAAGAAATTCTTTAGTGATATAAAACAATATTTCTGGGAAGATCCACATTTGTTTAAAAGTTGTCCAGATGGAATAATACGCCGATGTGTATTCGGAGATGAAGCTAGTAAAATTTTAAACCATTGTCACACAGGACCAACAGGAGGGCATTATGGGCCTCAACTAAGAGCAAGGAAAGTTTATGATGCTGGATTCTATTGGCCTACAATTTACAAAGACGCACACCTTCTTTGCAAATCCTGTGATGCTTGTCAAAGGGCCAGAAAAATAAGTCAACGTGATGAAATGCCACAAAATGTCATTCAAGTATGTGAAGTATTTGACATTTGGGGTATTGACTTTATGGGTCCATTTCCAAAATCTCATAATAATCTCTATATTCTCGTAGCCATTGATTATGTATCGAAATGGGCGGAAGCACAAGCTCTCCCAACTAACGATGCACGAGTTTTACTCAACTTTTTAAAACATCTTTTTGCTAGGTTCGGAACACCGAAAGCTTTAATAAGTGATCGGGGTACTCATTTCTGTAATAATCAACTTGAGAAAGTTCTCAAAAGATATGGAGTAACTCATAAAATCTCCACCGCTTATCATCCACAAACAAGTGGACAAGTTGAAAATACCAACTGAGCTTTAAAACATATTCTAGATAAAACCGTAGGATCGAATCTGAAGGAATGGGTCATGAAATTAGAGGATGCACTCTGGGCTTTTAGAACAGCCTACAAAACTCCAATTGGAACCACACCTTTTAAACTCGTTTACGAAAAAGCATGTCATCTTCCAGTAGAAATTGAACACAAAGCATTTTGGACTTTGAAGACATGTAATCTTGATTTACATGAAGCTGGACGTCTACGGTTAAGTCAATTAAATGAATTAGAAGAATTAAGACATGAAGCATATGATAATTCCTTAATCTATAAGGAAAGAACGGAGAAATGGCATGATAAAAGAATCAGAAGTTCAAAAGAATTCAAAGAAGGAGACAGAGTTCTTCTTTTCAATTCACGATTCAAGCTATTTCCTGGAAAATTGAAATCAAGATGGTCTGGACCATTCATAGTCAAAAGAGTTTTCCCATACGGAACAGTAGAATTAATAAATTCAAATGGGATTGAATTTAAAGTTAATGGTCACAGAGTTAAACATTACATACATGGTCCGATGGAAGTTGACAATGAAGTTAATCATAATTTCACCACTCAAGAAAACCTTCAAAATGAAAACATAAATATGTTATCAACAACATATGAAAAATCAAAATTGGAAATAGGGAGGAGTCAAATTTGAGTGATGAAGAAGAATTCTTATACAAACCTCCCATTCCAAGAAACGAAGAAAAATGTGAACAAGAAGTTTAAATAGAAGTGAAAGAACCAAAAAAGAACACCCGAAAAAGGTTTACAAACCAACTCGACTTACTAAAGCAGGAGACCCGGGTGAATTTATCATTTCTTGCTTGCTTAATGATGGTGCTGTATATAATGGACTCGCAGATTTAGGAACAAGTGCAAATATTATGCCTCTTTCCTTATACAAAAGATTAGGCATGGGTAAATTAAAACCAACCAAAATAGGTGTTCAATCATTTGACCAAACCATTAAACACCCGGTTGGAATAGCAAATAATTTACTTGTTAACGTGGGAAGTTTGACCTTTGTTGCAAACTTCATAGTGATTAATATGGAGGAAAACCTTGATATTCCTCTAATTCTAGGTCGCCCATTTTTAGCAACCATCGAGGCATTCACTGATGTAAAAGAAGGTAGAGTGACACTTAGGGATGGTGATACATCGATCACCTTTGTGAACCGAAAGTTTATATCTCCACCAACCAAAACTATTAGACCAATAAAAACGCATAAGTATGGGGAAGATGAAGAAACACTTAATGATGATCCAATCACAAAGAATGCCGTTGATGATACGAAATTAGATGAACCCATTTTTAACAGTTCAACGAAGAAACTTTATAAACGGATTCACGATGCTAAGATTAAAGGAAACTTTAAGTTATGTAACCGATTAGTATCCAATTTATCGCCAAAAGAAAAGGCGATGTTAGTTGAATTTGTGAAAGTTACGGAGGAAATCAACAAATGGATTGAAGTAAAAGTCAAAGATATACAAGTTGTTGATGATTCAATTGAAAATAATGATCCAATTTATCCCCCCATTCTGAATTTTTATTTTTTTTAGGTTTTTACGAAATGAAGACTTCCTGTGAACTAAACCATGGTCTAATACTACACGCTTTGATCACTAAACGTAATAATGACACACTTCCGAGTGAAATAGTATCATTAATCAGAGGTAAATTAGACGGAGTAAGAAAAGAATCCAGATGCGAAGATAATAAGTTACAATTTGGTAAAGGAAAATCAAAATCCGCAGCGAAAAGGAGAGCACGACACCTTGAAAAATGTCACAAATGCGGAAAATGGTCACACGAAGGTAAATGTTCAAATAATCAAACGTATTCAAACACCGAATTTGTTACTTTATGCAGAGATGGACCGTTCATATGTTTAGAAGAAAAAATATTAAATACTCGAGGTTACGCCTATGTAGCCATGGAAAATCAATTAGTCCGACTATCTTATGAGTGGGCTAGAGCATATCACTAAGAAATATATTTCACAGGTAAGTTTGTACAGTTTTCATTTTTATTTTTATTTTTATTTTTATTTTTAACCTTTTGATAATAAACGCTAATTTATTCGCTATAAAGTATTAAATTGGTATTCGATGAAATTAGGTCTTGCGACCGAAATTATTGATATCATACAAAAATTTATTACATCACTGCGAAATTTAACGTTTATTCTTAAGGTATAAATATCTTTAATCAATCAACTCAAAATATTTTAAAAATTCGTCATGAGTTAAATTAGGTCATGGAACAGAAATTACTTTACCGAAAAGAGGGGCGTATATATTTGATAATATTTGATTGATTAAAGTGGGATAAAAGCCAAAAAGATTTTTAATTCTATTTTTACCATGTTTTTAAAATTAATATATAAAAATTAAAAAAAAATATTGTAAACTTTTTAAATTAATATATTTAAAATTGTAAATATTTGAAAAATTGATATTTTTAATATAATTTTTTAATGTATAAAAACAAAAATATAATATAAGTTTGGTGTGAATTTATAATATGAATTTTTAATTAAGTTTGATATGAATTTTTAATTTTATGCATTTTAAATTTAAGTTTGGTGTGAATTTAAAAACAAAAATTTACTTTATTTCTCTAAGTTAAAAATATGATTTTTAAAATTCGTCGTGAGTTGAAGACTAGGTCTTTGAACCGAAATTGCTTTACCCGAGGGAGGGACGAGAACTTTTATTATCATTATTTTTAATCTTATTGAATTAAAGTATGTCAAAAACATAAAAAAACCCAAAAATCTTTGCTTTTAAAACCGCGCTTTAAATTGACAAATTTTAAAATTTTGTCGAGGGACGGACTAGGACATCGTTCCGAAACGACCTCGTCCTAAATAACAAGGGAAACAAAATTTTAAATTTATTTTATATTTGTTTTATAAGTTAAAGATTATATAAAAAAAAAGAGCCGCGACTCGCGGAGTTTGAAAGAGGTAAACAACGCGACTCGCGGAGCATAAAAATTCCAGAAAAAAAATATAAGCTGATCGAACAGCTCAGTATCCAAACCCAACTCAAAAAACTGCGAAAATACACACACAAACACATCACAAAATCGAATTTTTTCACCATTTTTCATCAAATCTTTCACAAAATCATGTTGAGAAGGATGCTATCAAGGAATTACTCAAGAAAAACGGTAAATTTCTACACCTAAACACCATTTAATCCGGAAATTAGTGTTCTTGAGCAAATTTATACCCAATTAGATTTTGATGCTTTTTAGTGTAATTATGCTTAAATTGCTTATGTATTATGCTTGTATAACCTAGAGTGATGCTATTTAACATGATTAGAAGCCTTAAACTTCAAATTTTGAGTAATCTAGGGTTTGTGTTCTTGAGCAATTTGGGGCTTTTTGATATAAACAGGTTATGGCCGATTTTTGTCATGAATTATTGCTAAATTAAGTAGTGTAACATGTTTAGGTAGTTAAATGATCCAAACTTTGAGCCTAAACATGATTTTTAAGAATTAAAGTGGACTTTTTCAAGTCTAAAATTCATGAACTTGATTTTTGAGAGATAATGCCATTTGAAACTTGTTTAATTGCTAATAACGATTATTTTGACATGAAATTTGAGTTGAATGCTTATGAACTTGGCGAACATTTTCGTATCTGCTTATTTGAAAAAGTGTAGATTTGATAAAAATATGAAAATGAGCATAAGTTTGATATAAATTGAACATGTCATTATAATTATTTTGCTTGATGATTTTGCTGACACTAATGCATATTTGGATGCACAAAAATTGTGTTTGATGTGTTTTGCAGACTGAAAGGGGTGAATCTTCATCCCAAGCTCGCATTGCTCCTCCTGAGAATGCGGAACAACAGGATGTTGATAACCATTACAAACAAGATATACCTCATCCAGTTATGACATTTTCAGATATGCACGTGGAAAATTTGCACCCGAACTTGAGATTAGACAGACGTTGGATAGATTATCCAAAATACCAAAGGAGCTTACACACTCTTCATTCTAAAGTTGTTGAAGTACCTAGGATCATAGAATGGGAACCGTTAGAAGCTGTAGAATTGGCCGAGCCAGTTAGAGAATTACTTACACAGATGTATGGTAATTCTACTTTTAACGATTGGGTACGATTATTCAACATGCGTAGACCTGTATATAAAGTATGGTGTGAAGAATTATTGTGTAGTATAGAAATAAATGATCTGGTAACTAGTTTAACCGATCGAACTTTTATTAGATTTTTGTTAGGAGGTTCGATGCGCCACATGTCTCTACTAGACATGGCTCAGGCCTTACGTATATATACGCCTGAGGAGCTAGCATCTGCTGATTATCGAGGGTTGATATTAAATGGTAGAAAGATTGATGAAAATTTTGATACGCATGGTGTATGGAGTCAAATGACTAGCCATCAGCGATTTAAATGGGGAAATTACTCTTATTTGGATATAGATAGAGCTGAGTTAAGAGTAATTCACAGGTTTCTAGCGAACTCGATTACACAACGAGGTAAAAATAAGGAAAAGGTAAATGAGCAAGATTTATTTTACCACATGTGTATTCGAGACCCACAAAGCGCTGTAAGTATACCGTATTGTGTGGGTTATTATTTATCAGCTATGGTTAGGGGGATGAGACCGCACAGTATAATAGGAGGTGGTATATTTATTACATTAATTGCTGAGTATCTCGATATGGATATAAGTTGGGGGGATTATTAATCGAAGAACCAGAACCCCACGATACAATTGGTTTAAATGTATATCATGGTGCTAAGGTTTTGAAGAGGTGAAATAACGCTGCAGTAAGATATAATGGAAGACATCCACAAGTTGAGAGAAATCAACAGCCAGGTAATGTGGGAGGGGGAAATGAAATGACAGAAATGCAAAGTTTTATAGCTTCACAAGAGTATGAAAATGCTAGACATCGAGCATTTGAAGATTGGCAAGTTCATCAAAACCAAATCATAGCTCATTGCCAACATATAGGTAGAAACTATATTCCTACTCCAACGCCCGTATTTCCTCCCTGGTCTATAGAGATCCAACCACTGTATCCTACTTATAACCCAGCTGAAGCATTTTATAACACATACGGTTATGCATGGAACCCCTACTGGTATCAGTATCAACCCTAGTTTATTTAGTTTTATTTATTTTTGTAATGTTACTACATTTAACACTTATGTTGATATTGTAATAGTTTTTATAATTTTCTAACTTTTATTATTAGATTTTAATAATTTTAGAATGTGGGGTAATATACCAAACTTCAAAAATATGTATATATGTTTGCAGTTTATCTTATGTACACAACAGGGTAAAACAACGCATTTTCAAAGACTGGCATTAAGTACAGCAAAAGCAACTAATTTTGACGACAAGATGCAAAATATATGTGAAATAACAACAAGACGGAATGAACAAATGATGTGCACCATTTATCATTCAACACAAACAACAATATGTTTGGAAACTTTGGTAAAATTTAATCATTTTTCTACGCTAATCACCCTCAATAATTTAAATTGTTACCGATTTCTTGCAAATGAGATCTTAAGTGTGGGAAGGGGTTAAATTCTTTCGGATTTTTAAAATTTTTACTGTATACACTTGGTTACCATTAAAAATACTAGTAAAGCAGTAGTTGTATTAGAATCTAGTGCTCTCTGATAATAAAGAACAGCCCTAGTCTTATATACTGACTACCCAATTCTAGTAAAAATTTTTAAAATTTTCAACTAAATGAATTTAAAATCATGTTTATACATATTTATGAACGATAAAACTAGGTGTTAACACCGAAATTATTGTTACCTTGGAAAGGACATAAATTGAGAAAAACCAAAATATTAAAATTCATTTAAAATGGAATAAAGGACAATAAAAAGGAAAATAAAAGTCAAGTGTGGTAAATTTTACCAAGTTATTTTAAACATATGTCACATATTTCAGTAACAAATAATTAAAGATACTTTTGCTTTGGACTAAACTAAACAGTTTTACCCGATTTACTGTAAGAAAGATGGATCTACACGATGAATCAATTCCATCATTAAAAGGAAGTAAAGTCTTCCGAAAAAGAAACGCGCTTCTTGATTTAGGTCATGAAGTTGTCGTCCAGACCAGCTGTAGGTTGACGAAAAACCTAGAAAAGTCATCTCTAAAATCAGCAGAAAATCCACGGACCTCAGCATAAAACAGGGTCGCCAAGTGGTCAGATTTATCCTAACCATGAGAAGGATTTATCTCGTACAATGGGGGGCACCGTGAAAATTAGCTTGATAAGACTAATGAATCAGATCTCCAGAAAGGATAATCTTCTAAAAGATCAAAAATCAGCTTTTAAGACTGATATTACTCAATCCTTGAGATTGACCTTAAAGATTGAGAATTACAAACTCATGGAATTCAATGATATCTAAACTCGAGCTTGAACGAGAAAATATTTTGATCAAAATTTCAAACCGATTTGTTTTCTAAAAACCCATTTTCAATGCGTTCATTACCATTGAACGTAAAATCCTAGGAATTCTAGGTCACCTGAACCAAATCGGGTGTCAACCGTAAGAATAGTGGTTGCATAGTATGGTCGAAGACAGGACCTTGTGCCAGACCGAAAAATTATAAGGGTGAGCTTTACTATTGCTCCTACAAAGGATAGTAATTGCGTCCGACACGTTATAGACCATAATTAAAAGCATGTCAGGGGACATTGCCTTAACAGTTGCTTGTTCAACGCTTTCCTTTACAACCGGACGGTAGTTTACCGAAAGGTAATATACGGAGCAAGTATACTGGACGTGTTGCTTTCCCAATACAAGGTAAGAAAGTGGGTGACACAAAACCGCAAGTTTTGAGCTAAAATTTTCAAATCTGAAATCCACCAAACCCACAAAAACATTTTGCAACACCGGTGAAGGGTTATTCCGGAAAACTTATCTAGGGTAAAAACTAGATTTAATTTTCAAAAGATTAAATGTTTTCATAAAGATCCAATTTCCTTAATGGATCTAAATTTTTATAGTCATGTGGGACTGTAAACCACATCGTTACTACCATTATTTATACCGCCGTATATAAATCACTGATGTACAAAGTGTGAAGAATAAAGAAGTGATTCTAGTATTTCAAGACTATATTGCTTGAGGATAAGCAACGCTCAAGTGTGGGAATATTTGATAATGCTAAAAACGAACATATATTTCATAGCATTATTCCTCAAGAAAGACAAGCTTTTAGTTGAAGTTGTCCTATTTACAAGTGATATTCGTTTAAATAATAAAAGGTGAAGACAAAAGATAGATTCGACGAATTGAAGACGCAAACGACCAAAAAGCTCAAAAGTACAAAATACAATCAAAGAGGTGCCAATTATTGATAAGAAAGGTCTCGAAATTACAAGAGTACAAGATTCAAAACGCAAAGTACAAGATATTAAATTGTACTCAAGGACGTTCAAAAAATCGGAACCGGGACCAGAGTCAACTCTCAAAGCTCGACGCAACGGACTAAAAATTACATGTTAACTATTTATATAAATATAATATAATATATAATTAATTATATAAATTATATATATATATATTATATTTATATAATAAACCGTCGGCAAAGAAGATCCAAACTTGTGTGAGCTGTAAAAACAAACTCCGCGACTCGCGGAGTTTGAAGAAGAAAAGTGCCGCGAGTTGCGGAGAGACCATGGACAAAAATCTCTATAAAAGCCAACGCATTTTGATCGTAAAAAGATATCATATATCCATCCTCTCTATCTATATACGTAATATATATATATATATATATATATATATATATATATATATATATATATATATATATATATATATATATATATATATATATATATATATATATTTATATTTTAATTTTAATTTTAATTTTAATTCTAATAATAAGGGTATGTTAGCGAATGTTGTAAGGGTGTAAGTCGAAATTCTGTCCGTGTAAACGCTACGCTATTTTTAATCATTGTAAGTTATGTTCAACCTTTTTAATTTAATGTCTCGTAGCTAAGTTATTATTATGCTTATTTAATACCGAATTAATCATGATGTTGGGCTAAAAATATTAAAATTGGGTAATTGGGCTTTGTACCATAATTGGGGTTTGGATAAAAGAACGACACTTGTGGAAATTAGACTATGGGCTATTAATGGGTTTTATATTAACTAAACAATACCTTGTTAATTTAATATACAAACTTATAATTTGACGTATTTATATATAACCACATACGCTTGACTGGGTACGGTGGGCGGGATATCTATAAATACCAATAATTATTCATTTTACCGGACACGGAACTGGATTAATAGTTAATAGACTTGTTGAAACAGGGGTGAATTACATTCAAGGGTAATTGGTGTAATTGTTAACAAAGTAGTAAAACCTTGGTTTACACGCAGTCGATAACCTGGTGTATTCATTAAACAAAGTATTAAAACCTTGTTACAATTCGAATCCCCAATTAGTTGGAATATTTGACTACGGGAATAAGAATAATTTGACGAAGGCTTTTGCTCTTTATATTTATGACTGATGGACTATTATAGACAAATTCGTATGGACATATTAAATAATCCAGGACAAAGAACAATTAACCTATGGGAATAAATTAAAATCAACACGTCAAACATCATGATTACGGAAGTTTAAATAAGCATAATTCCTTTATTTTTATATTTAATTGCACTTCTAATTATCGTACTTTTATTTATTGTTATTGTATTTAATTGCACTTTTAATTATCGTACTTTTTAATTATCGCAATTTTATTTTATCGCACTTTTATTTATCGAAATTTCATTATCGTTATTTACTTTACGCTTTAAATTAAGTTATATTTATTTTTATTATTTTACATTAGGTTTTAACTGCGACTAAAGTTTTAAAAATCGACAAACCGGTCATTAAACGGTAAAAACCCCCTTTATAATAATAATATTACTTATATATATTTGTATTTTTATAAAGTAAAACTAATATAGCGTTAAGCTTTGTTTAAAAGATTCCCTGTGGACGAACCGGACTTACTAAAAACTACACTACTGTACGATTAGGTACACTGCCTATAAGTGTTGTAGCAAGGTTTAAGTATATCCATTCTATAAATAAATAAATATCTTGTGTAAAATTGTATCGTATTTAATAGTATTTCCTAGTAAAAATAAAGCTATTTCATATACACCTCGCATAACATCACACACCCATCCTAATTTCTATTTTACCCCCTCTCAACAACAACAACAACATCACAAATACGTAGCTGACTTTTATACCTGATGCGAGAGTTTTCATTAAAATTATTTTGATTAGTTAAGTTTCTATCATCAAATATAGCGTTAATATTAGGACACCTCTAGCAAATTACGGATATTAAATGGATGTGAAAAAGGGTGGTTGCCAACTCTCTATTGCCATGTCATCCTTCATCCAATCGGTAACTGATGCACCTTTGAGCTTAATTATTATCATTTTTATTTTACTAGCTGGAGGACTATCTTATATGATTATGAAACGTGACGAGGTTATGAAGATTATTATTATTATTTTTTTTTTTTTTTTTTTTTTTTTTGCATTTTGTTTCCGAGCATGTATAATAAAGGATTTTGGAATCTGGGTGTGGTAAGTCTCCACCAAGAGTGAATGGTGTTGTACCTCTTCAACATACCTCTAGCATGCTCGTTCCCTTTCACCATCAAAACCGCAGCCATATTAAACCCATAAACCACCTTCTTTCTCGTGACAACGAACACCCACCTAAACCGCATCTTTATTCGATAACCTCACCTGCATACTGCTACAAGTTGACTATTTCTACAGCCACAAATGAACCATCACTATCACTCACGGCCACCATCTACACCACCCTACCATCACTCTCCAATTCAGTTACAATCAAACAACAAACCAAACTCACCATCGTTATCATCTTCAACCTACAACAAACCACTTTTCATCACCACTTACTACTACTATTTCCCGTCATCAAGACCACCCAATATCGCCATACCATCTTCCTACTACTGCTGCGAAGATGGATTCTGTTTCTATGTAATTTTTCTGTATTCCTCGCGTGAATAAACCAAACAACCACCATTTAAACCCATTTAAATTTCTGATGCAGCTGCCATGTTTTTTTTTTCAAACCACAAGCTACTTCTGCTACTATTTTACTATTTCAAACTAACACCATGAAACCGCCACTATGATGCTGTTTTCATTTGATTTCAAACCCCAACCACCACTGATTTTCCTATTACTGTGGTTGTCGGCTTAAAGATAAAAGGGAAACAGTGATTAGAATATTTTTTTTTAAATTATCTATTATATTAATTGGGGATGATGACAAGAACTTATAATGGTGGGGTATACATAAACGAATTTGTGTAATTAACAAGCTGGACATTTTTTATTTATTTATCATATTGGGCCGTAAAGATTTATTTTGTTGGGCCACGAATTAGTTTGCTTGATTAGGCTGCCATGGTTGCGGATTTATAAGTGGGCTGTGTTTTTGTTAGTGGACTGTGACCCAGTTTCAGGTTCTGTTGGACTATCAGTAGGTATAATAAACGACGAGGGGTTTGATGATAAAAATGGATTAAGTATATTTATGTTTCAAATATAATTAGAAAGTAAGCAATGATTATGGTGAGGGGGTTATGATTATCCGATGATGATAATAATACATGATTAAGAGAATAATAATGATGATAGATTGACGATGAGGTTTAAGCATGAAATCACGATAATATGTGATGATTTATCATTGATGACCTTACTCACTGTCACAACGATGATGTATTGATGGTGATAGCGATACTGATGATCACGAATAGGAACAATAGATGATGATAATGAAGTGAATTAAATGGGTTTTCTTAGGAAGAAGAATTTGAAAACAAAAGTAAAGTTAAAAGAATTTAATCTGGGTGTTATTTCAGAAATGAAACTGACAGAGTAATGGTTAAGGATGTTATCGGGTTAGCGAGAGGTCGCGGGTTCAAACCCGGACTTGGGCATTTTTAAGGGCTAATTCTTTGAGGTAGTTTACTTATCAATTATAATTATTATTATTATTATTATTATTATTATTATTATTATTATTATTATTATTATTATTATTATTATTATTATTATTATTATTATTATTATTTTTATTATTTTTATTTTTATTATTATTATTATTATTTCTAAAAATATTATTATTTTTAAATTTATCATTTTTATTAAAATTAGTATTATTATTGAAACTAACATTCTTATCAAAATTATCATTTTTATTATTAACATTACCATTATTATTATTATTATTATTATTATTAGAATCATCATGATTTTTATCATAATTAGTATTATTTTTATCATTATTATTATTAGTATTACTAAATTACTAATTACTAATATATCAAATAAAGATTTTCTATATAAAAATAAATATATCTAATTAAGTTATTAATGAAACATATAATTTATTAAAAATAATAACTATATCACTAATAATATGTAAATTTGTTTGATTACCATTATATGTGTTAATATACATAAATGATATAGGTTCGTGAATCCGAGGCCAACCTTGCATTGTTCAGTTTCGTCGTATGCATATTTTTACTACAAAATATCGTATTGTGAGTTTCATTTGCTCCCTTTTTAAATTCTTTTGCAATATATATTTTGGGACTGAGAATACATGCGCTGCTTTTATAACTGTTTTACGAAATAGACACAAGTACTGAAACTACATTCTATAGTTGAATTATTATACCGGATATCACCCTTTTTAGCTTGGTAGCCTAAGAATTTGGGAACAGACCCCCCAAATTGACGCGAATCCTAAAGATAGGTCTATTGGGCCTAACAAACCCCATCCAGGTTATGGATGCTTTAGTACTTCGATTTTTATATACAGATGAGTGTACCTGTATATTTGGGGATATTCTAGATGCATTTGTTAATGTCGGTTACCAAGTGTTCACCATATGAATGAATTTTAATTCGCAGGTTATGCATACTATTTTATTACACAGGTTATGTGTAATATAAAAATGAAATCTTGTGGTCTATTAAAATTATGGAAATAATTGATGACGATAAACTAATGAACTTACCAACCTTTTAGTTGACACTTGAAAGCATGTTTATTCTCAGGTATTAAAGAAATCTTCCACTGTGCATTTACTCATTTTAGAGATATTACTTGGAGTCATTCATGACATATTTCAAAAGACATTGCATTCGAGTCATTGAGTTCATCAAGATTATTATTAAGTCAATTATAGTTGGATATATTATGAAATGGTATGCATGCCGTCAACTTTCGATGAAATGAAAGTTTGCCTTTTAAAAACGAATGCAATGTTTGTAAAATGTATCATATAGAGGTCAAGTACCTCGCAATGTAACCAAATGTAATGTATTCGTCCAGATGAATTAGGACGGGTCTTGACAAATGTTGCTACCATATTGGAGATGTCAATGGACATCGTCCCACCTTCATCCTTAGAGTACAACATTACGACCAACCTGAAGTCACAAAGAAGAAAGACGGTTTTTGCGTCAGGGCTACCCTATAAACCATCACTCAAATATATAATGACATACACATCATGGAATGATGAGGACCCCTTTGACAATCCCGTTCCAATAAACGAAGTAAAAGAAGTTGATAGCTTTATTATACCTCACGTTAAACAAAGCATTCACTTTAAACCGCCTTCTCATATCATTGGACATACCTTATTCTATGTCCTCTTCAATCCCATCGGTATGTTCCAACATTACCTCTTATATCTAATAATGGATGTAAGGGAGCCGCCTAGTTATCTGAGAAATAAGGCTAGAGTTAGGCTCGTGACTCGAACAAAAACAAGCGCTTCTCGGGAGGTAACTCGTGTATTTATTTTCCTATAGCTTTAGTAGTAGTCAGATTAGGATAATTAGGTTAATTGAATAAGTGAAAAGTGAAACGTAAAATAAAATTTTCAACGTTTCTTAGGACGAATTCACTTCTCCTACTTGTCTTGGGCTTAAGTGCATTATTTCAAAGTCTTAAAATTAAAGGCATTCAACGCTTTAAGTGTGGGATTAAGCTTTTTAGTCATACAATGATTTGTTAAATTTTCAAAAACCTAATTTTGAAACCCTCAATTTTTCAAATAACTTTTTCATCAAAACGCAAATCAGTGAGTCTATGGCCTAAAGCTTAATCACCTGTCTAGATTTGATCTTTTCCATTTTTACAAGTAATAGACAGTTATTGATGCCTGTTGTGGAGACTCTTTGAATAATGATAAAACGACAAGGAAACCCTTTGATTAATTTATTGCAAGTTATTGGTGAATGGTGTCTGGAGGATGAGAACGCCCTAATGAGCTCGAGTACACTTCAAGAAGACCGATTCGAATCCAGCAGAAGATGGTTTTGACTCAGTCTACCTTCAGATCCTCAGCTCACATCCGCACCCAAGGGGAGTAATTCTTTTCTTTCTCTTCATTTATTTATTTTGCTTCGTTATATCCTTAAACTATACCTGATCATAAGCTTATCACTAAGTGTGGGATTCCAACCCAATATTGAGCTTAGATACATTTTCTGACATGTTCAAACTCTAAGTATGAGATTTTAGCTCCCTAAAATCTAAGAATGAACATTAGGAACAATGTTCCTCTAAGTGTAGGATAAGGTGTAGTACACCATAATTAGTTATGGGATGCTCAGAAAATGTTCTTTAGTTAAAATTTTACTAATATTTTCGAGTATACTGATCAAGCATAAAATGGTCCAAGGGGTTCGATTCATGTGAGATCAATAACAAAGGGGGGTTTAAGGGTTTTTTGAGTTTAAATCTCCGGTCCGGAGTACCGTGAATAACCCTCATACGAGATGATGATCTCAGAAAGGGTGGTTAAATGTAACCCACCATCATTCGGGTTAACCGAAGCTGACAGCCCAAGGGCGATGTTAAGATTTACATTGTGCGCGCTACCTTAAATTGCTAAGTGTTTGAGGATGCTATGCCAGTTGCGTGAAATGTCCCGTTCACATGGATTATAAACGTTTCATATTAATTGGTTTCGTTGCGAGGTTTTGACCTCTATATGAGACGTTTTTCAAAGACTGCATTCGTTTTTAAAACAAACCATAACCTTTATTTTATCGACAAGGTTTAAAGGATATAGCGTAGATTATCAAATAATGATAATCTAAAATATAGCGTTTACACACGACCATTACATAATGGTTTACATTAATATGTTACAACAAAAGGTAATTTCCGAATGCAGTTTTTAAATAATATAATACAAGTATGCTGACTCCAAATCTTGTCTTTAAATAGCATGCAACAGCGGAAGCTCTTAATAATCACCTGAGAATAAACATGCTTAAAACGTCAACAAAAATGTTGGTGAGTTATAGGTTTAACCTGTATATATCAAATTGTAATTAATAGGCCATAAGATTTCATTTTTCATAACAATATACAGGAACACTCATCTGTATAAAAATTATTCATATGATGAACACCTGGTAACCGACATTAACAAAATGCATCTAGAATATTCCCAAATATACAGGTACACTCATCTGTATATAAAAATCGAAGTACTAAAGCATCCATAACCTGGATGTGGTTTGTTAGGCCCATAGATCTATCTTCAGGATTCGCGTCAATTAGTGGCCAGTTCACTAATTCTTAGGTTACCAAGCAAAAATGGTGTTATCCGGTATAATGATTCAATCATAGAATATAGTTTCAAGTACTTGTGCCTATTTTGTAAAACATTAATAAAACTGCATGTATTCTCATCCCGAAAATATTTTATAGTAAAAATGGGACTGTAACTCACTTTCACAGATTTTCAATTCGTCGAAAATAAGACTTGGCCACGGGTCGATTCACGAACCTATAACAAATATGTACATATATCAAAGTATGATAGAAATATATTCGCATCATATTTTATTACGTGTTGATGAATTAAGTTGTTAAGTTAGCAGTCCAACGTTAGTAGTCCACAATTAGTAGTCAACAGTTAGTAGTACATAAATAAATCAATATATAACATATTATGCATATTATCTCGAATCAATCTACAATCCAGTGTATACATGTCTCAGACTCGATCACAACTCAAGGTATATATATTATTTTAGAATCAACCTCGACCCATTATATGCTAACTCGAGCATTACCCTATATAGTGTCTTACGGTTATTCCAAAAATAATATATATAGATGATGTCAATATGATATGTCAAAACATTGTATACGTATCTATGGTCTATCAATGTATATTATATATATATATATAGAATATAAGATAAGTTAATTAGGATATGGTTAGTATAGATTTGTTTTAAAAATTTTCGTAGCTAAAACTAGAAATTTTAACCAATTTTGTTTTACCCATAATTTCTTCGTTATAAATCCGTTTTGAGTGAATCAAGTTGCTATGGTTTCGTAACGAACTGAAATTTATGAAACTAAACAGAAAAAGTATAGGTTTATAGTTGGAAATATAGGTTACAATTCATTTTTGAAAGTGGTAGTCATTTCCGTCGAAAGAATGACATCTTGATGACCATTTTGAAAAACATACATCCACTTTGTGTTTAACCATGATATTTGGATATAGTAACATGTTCATAAGAAATATTATTTTTCCAGAAAACAAACTTCAAATTCAAAGATGAAGATAGTTTTTATTTTTCCAACCCAAAACAACCCACGGTTTTACTACTACGGCGTATGTCCGGTTTTACGGTGTTCTTCGTATTTCCAAGTTTTAAATTATTAAGTTAGCATATCATATAAATATAAAACATGTGTTTGGTTGTTTTTAAAAGTCAAGTTCGAAGGATTAACTTTGTTTGCGAACAAGTTTAGAATCAACTAAACTATGTTCTAGTGATTACAAGTTTAAATCTTCGAATAAGATATATATATATATATATATATATATATATATATATATATATATATATATATATATATATATATATATATATATATATATATATATATATATATATATATATATATATAAATAGAATGATGTTATGAACATCATTACTACCTCAAGTATAGTAGGTAAACGTACTGGAAATGATGGAAAAATAACTTGTGCTTCAATGGATCTTTGATGGCTTGGAAGTTCTTGAAGTAGAATCATGACATGAAAACAAGTTCAAGTAAGATTACTACTTGAATTAAGATAATTATAGTTATAGAAATCGAATCAAAGTTTGAATATGAGTATAATCTTGAATAAGAAAGATAACCTACTATAAATAACAAAGGTTTCTTGATCTTAGATGATTACTTGGAATGGATTTGAAAGCTTGGAAGTAATCTTGCAAACTTGAAAGTGTTATTGAAGTGTTCTTGAGTAGTTGTTTTGTTTGTTGATTTATGTATGGATTTATGAGCTAGATTGATGTAGATTTTGATTAAGATGATGAAGAACACTTAGAAAAATATGAGAAAACTTGAGAGAGATAAATTTGATGCATGGAATTTGATTGAAAATGTGTTTGTGTGTGTGCATAAAAAACGTGATATGGCTAGTCCATATATGCAAGTTGTAATTTGGTTTTTAGTGTAATAATTCATGCTAGTAGCCAAAACATTGGTTCCACATGTTTGTTGACTATTTAGGGCTGCTAAGAGCTGAATTATTATGTGTATATACCAATAGTATATACATCTAAAAGCTGGGTATAATACGAGTACGAGTACTGAATGAATACGAGTAGAATTGTTAATGAAAATGAATGGGAACGTAATTGTAACCATCTTTGTTAAGTATGAGTGTTTTGATATATGCCATGAAGCCTTCCAAAAGTATATTGATACATCTTAATATACTACATGCATATACATTTTAACGGAGTCGTTAAATCATCGTTATTTGTTATATGTATGTGTTGTTTTGGAACCTTGAAGTTAACAATCTCGTTAAATGTAATTAATCCCATTGTTATTATATCTAATGAGATGTTAAATTGTTATGTTAACATGGTGTATTAATATATCATAATATCATATATATATATATATATATATATATATATATATATATATATATATATATATATATATATATATATATATATATATATATATATATATATATATATATATGTGTGTGTGTGTGTGTGTGTGTGTGTGTTAAAACGTTGTTACAATGATAATCGTTACATATATATAATGTTTCGAAATCCTTGAGTTAGTAGTCTCATTTTATGTATATAGTTCATTGTTAATATACATAATGAGATACTTAAATATCATTTCATCATGTTAAACATATATATATGTTCATAAATATATCATCATGTCATATACAAGTTATAACGTTCGTGAATCATCGAATAAACTGGGTGGTCAAACGTTAACACAATATCCGTTTCAATTAATCAAGTCTTAAAAAGTTTGATTGCTTAACATGTTTAAAATATTTAATCATGTAAATATGAATCTCATATAATATATAATCATGGAAAAGTTCGGGTTATGACATTGCGCGGGTTAGCTGGAGTGGGATATATTTGACAGTATTCATGTAGGTAAAGTGGAATGAAATTCCTCCTTTAGTTTCGTTCAAGTTACTCTTATTTATACATGTGAACTTTTGTCCCTTAGTGCCACGTAAGGGGACAAAAAGGCTATGTTGTTGCGACGTTGCATTGCCTCCATCCTTTTATTCCAAAAAGTTGTAAAAGTGTTGCTATTATCTTAATGTTGTCCCCTTTACACCCTGATGTCCTTTTCTGTCTGCCCTGTAATGTCAGGATCGTATCCTGTTGCCGCAGGTGTCCTTTCTTCTTTAGTGTCGCCATAGTACCTTTCTAGCCTTATCCGTTTTCCTAATGTGGCGCTATGTTCGAACTGCGCGATCAACGTTTGTGATTTCTTCATTAAAGCGTGACGAGATTGTGAGTTATCTAGTGTAGGATATGACCCTGTGCGATTTATGTGAGGTGATGCGATTTGATCTGATATAGCACAGATAGTTGTGCAGCTATGTGTATCATTAAGTCCCCCCAGTTCTATATGCGCGCATTTTTTCGTGCGTGATGTTGAACTCTTATTATGTCATGTAGTGTGCTAAAAGGTGCATTTAATGCAAGGTGTTATGTACGATATAGAATTTCTAATGATGAAGTTTAGCGTGTTGAAGAGTTGCATTTGGTTCCAAGAAACGCGTGTGTTGCAGAGTTTTAATTATGACATATAGCGTGTTACGGAGGTACATTTAATGCTAGGGTGGTTTTTTCAGCTTATCAGTCTGTTATGCATGGGAAGCTGTCAACTCAACCGTCACCCTTGCACGGTTACTGTTGCATGTCAGTTTGCTCTCCGTTGGATTTGCGACACGTGTATGGTAGCGACGCATTTTCCTTCTCCCTACGTTTTCCAAATTTTAATCTATAAATATCTCATTAGCTTTATGAAATGTCTTCATCGTCTACACAACTTCTTCTTCTTCCTTCCTTGTGCAATTGATTCGACGCTTTTTTCAGCTTTCACCACTTTCTTCCCAAAAGATCATCAGGTTAGGGTTTTCTTTCCTACCTTACCTTTATCTTACTGAAATATTATGTCTTCTTCTACTTCTACTACCGAAAGCAAGAACGTCGATGAGATTTCTTCCGTGATCACTCTCCAAGAACTAGAGGGGATCATGAGGAATTATCCTCCTCTCCGTGCTCATGACCCTCCTTCCAAAAAGGTGGCCATATATTCGAAGGTGATGCAATATGACAATCTTCGATATCCACCCACCTCATTCTTCATATATGTTCTTCACCATTTTTGTATTGGTGCTGGGCAGCTCCACCCTTACAGCGATGCAGATTATCTCTCTTTGAGAATGTGGTGTAGGGCGCAGGACTTTGTCCCTACAGTTAACCTATTCAGGAATGTCTATTCCTACTAGGTACATGACAATGGTTGGTTTGGATTTCGAGAGCGTGTGGGGTTTGCCCAGTGTACAATGGTGGGCATGCGCGAGAAGTGGAAGAATTCCTTTTTCTTTGTTGATAACACTTTCATTCCCAGCACTTGGGCTAACGTGTGCGTGTGGCACTCCGGTGTTAACAGGGACTTGAATGACAAGCCCCCATGACACCTGATGAGGAGCGTATATTCAATATGTGCACGAAGAAAAAACTCTTGGTGTGTACATATGCAACTGACATTCTTCGTGTTGGTCAAGTATGTACCTATCCTGCCATCTCACCAGTGCTATTGTATAAAGGGCAGGGTATGATGACCAGCATATGTTACCTATACAACTTGTAATGTAGAATATTTATTAACTGCGCATGCTAACTTTACTGTGCTTCTTTTTGAAGTGATTCCGGTCCTTACAGTGCTCCAAGATGAGGACATTGATGAAATTACTGCCCGACATAGGGGCGAGGAGGTCGAGGGACCTCAAGTTGAGGGGGTTCCACACACAGATGTGGAATCCAGCGATCATGACATTAGGGATACCATCCCTCCTGTCACCGGGCAAGGTAGTACAGATGCCCAAGGCACTTCTTCCCGCAAGAAGAAAAAGCGCGGACATTCAGATAAGAGTGGGGAGAGATCCCATAAGAAGAAGAAGAAGGCGTCTGGTAAGCACGCTCTTTCTTACAACTCCTTATTACTTTGATTTGGTGTACTGCTTACTAATGGTTTATTTCATCCTTTTCATATTGTGCAGAGAGCGGTGAGGGAGCGCATCGTCCTCCTCAGGAAGTCTTTTTGCAATTTAACAAGTTGTCGGAGTTTTTGGATATTCCATCTGGTGCTACTACAACCCACCTGAAGTTCTTGATGGATTACACTCCTGCAAGCGCGATGGAGCTGTTCAAGATGAGAAATCCAGAGGTAGATTTTTACATGGACGTGCAGACAACTCTTACCACTTTTTTCCGTGATGCCTCCCGGATTAAAGACAAGTACGCGCTGCTGAAGGGGGAGTTTATCTCGGGGTAGGATGCCTAAAGTGTGCATGATGTGCATGATCGCCTCAACGAGCTCCATAATGAGGTGAAAGCAGCTCAAGATGTGCGATGCAGAAGCGGCAGCCATTCAAGCGTCATCCGATAAAGAGGCACTTGCTAAGGAGCTTGAGTTGGTCAAGGCGGAGATGGATCAACTGAAAACTGCCAACGCCAATCTCGCCAAAGCTGCCGAGTGGCATTCCATGCAGCTCAAGGAACTGGATGAGTGCGCAAGTATGTCTGGGATCATTTCTCCACTCTGAAACTCGGGCTTCTCGGGTTGGTTACGTGTGCTTGCAATTCTCCTGCTATGAACGATGCATATAACAGGGCTACGGATGTCATGAAAGCAGTCGAGAGGTACAGGTTTTAGAGGATTTTGAGGAAGTATCTTCCACTTCCTGCTACTCCACCACCTGTTGTGGCCGAGAAGATGCCTCCAAATGCTGCTGCGGAGGAAAAATTTGCGTCGAGCGCGCTATAACACGTGAATGTGTCTGACCTTGTTGCTATGACCCAAATTAAAGATGCTACCGCATCATAGCTTTTAAACGCTGTGTTGTAGTTTTTCATGTTTGTGTATTGTATGCGCACTTCGCTTTTGTAATGAACAATTGATAAAATGAAATGTTTCATGCTTTTAAGTAATGTTTCTCGCTGTTCGCGTTATTACTTTTAGTACTTGTACTCAAATATTGTGCATGCATAATACCGGGTTTAGAACGTACTGGTGAATTATGGTGACACTAAATGTGCAAATACTGACTTAATCACTTCAAGCGCATTATATGCGTATCTTAAACAAGTTAAATTTGTTAATTATATATTATACAAGGCATCTCAGCGCTTGATTTATCATATATGTTGTACACACAACATATAATTAAATCACGCAACCTAATAGCTGCGCATCGAGAATCTTCTAAGTGCGCCAACACTTAGGACTGTGGTCAAGGGCAACCAACCCTATCGCTTATAGTCATGACTTGCAGATCTCGTGTTCTGCTCGAGTGTGGCTAGGACAAACTAATGTCCATCACCTTCCGGTAATAAAATCTAGCTTGTGGCCAAACAAGCTTCTGCCGCGCGGGGTTGGAGAAAACACCCGTTCAAAGGTAGGAGTGCGTGGGGTATTCGTGATCGTACGCACCAGTCCAAGTTAGAGAGCTACTTTGCGTTATATATGGCACAAAGATTATTGCAGACAATATCTTGGAAATAAAATGAAACATAGGCGCATTGCTGAAATTCATTACAATAGTTTTTATTGCTAACACAGTTACATAAGTGATACGATGGTTCTTTTCAAGGAACAACATATGAAAGAAAAGATAAAAACTATAAGTTTTACACACGTCCACCCACTTGATGTGTGCGACTTCATGATTAAGCGTTGTGATTCCCTACATTCATTGCTTCCTTAGTCAGGTTGCTTTCCTCTCCTACTTCCATTGCATTGTTCCCTAGGACCTGTTTAGACCAGTTGAATGTTTTTTGTAAATCAACGAATGCGCGCAAGTATGCATTAATGTGCATTTAAATGTGCGTCTTATGTTTCGAATTGTACAAGATTGTGCTCATTTAAATGCGGTAAGCGCGCTGAACTGTTTGCACATTTTAAGCATCTATTCAGATCAAATAACCACCTTATAATCACAGAATCAATAATGAATAAGTTACCTGATTGCTGCTATTTCTGGTAATTTTGACATCATCATTGCAACCCCCGCTTTCGTGGGAAATTTGAACACACCATGCACAATAGAGAGCACTGCTTCAAACTTTTGTAAGGACGGGCATCCTAGTGCATCGTAGCTTGATGGTGCGTGCATGATACTAAACTGTACTTTCACAGTGCGCTTTTTTGTTGAGTCGTCATCGTCTTCAAGCTGTAGTTTAACTTCCAAGGTTCCTAGAGTTGGCAGCGGGCCGCAAGAGAGCCCTCGAAACCTTTCCTTCGATGGCTTCAGACTAAGTTTGAGTTTGCGCGGAAGCTTTCGGAAGCATTGCTCACACATGACATCTACGCAACTGCCAGTGTCTACGCAGAGGCACCCAACCTCGAATCTGATCTCCGGCAGAAGTCCACTAACCAGGATGAGGTCGCTCTTAACCTCTTAAACTTCGTGGATTTGGAACGGGACCTGCATGTATTCTCGAGAGTGCACAGGTCTTGTCTTTTCACTGACACCTTTTCTAGAGACAACGTAGATTGTATTATCTAGCTCCTTTTTCTTGTATTTGTCGTATTTCTCCTTTCTCGATTTGGGCACCTTCAGGTTTCGAAGCTCACCTTGCTTCAAACACGCCACTACCCTACTTGTCAATGCATTGCATGTGTCAGTCTCGTGCCCATAATCGTCATGGAAATCGTAGAATTTAGATTTGTCACGCCTGGCATATCCTGTTATTCGCGCTGGCTTACCGAAAGTTCGAGAAATCGGTTCTACTGCAAGAATTTCTTTAAGACTTTTTGCCAAGTTTTTGACAAGTGTTTGATTGTGTTCCTGATCCCTGTTTCGCAGCTTTTGCCATAATTGTAACTGACGCTCTTTGTAAATATCATGGACAATTCCGAAAAATTCATGCGATTCTATCCAATTGGGAATGTGCGCGGTTTCTCGACTGTACCTATCGACGAACTGTCCCACAGATTCTTCGTATCTTTTCTTGCTATAGGTTTTCCTAGGCATCCTTATGTTACAATGATGGGGCAAGAAATGTCCTCCCCAATCATGGCGAGGGATGACGAGCCGTGAAGGTATGTTGTCCAACTATTGGTGCGCTATTCCTTCGAGAGGGGAAGGAAATTATGCGCATCTGGTTTCGTCGGCCCACCTTTGAGGTGCACACTTTTCCGAAGTGGGTGCATTCTCAAAATTATGCTTAATACCGACTTCCCTCATGCCCACAAATAAATTCCTGATTGTGAGTTCGGTCTCCCCTGATCGCTCTAAGTCTTTGACTGTATCATCCGATGCAGCTTTCATGAGCGAGTAGATCAAATTAGCCTGGTTCCGGGCGCGCGCTTCAAGTGTTCGAGTGCTTGGCACAGAGTTTGATACTGTGTTGAGAGGTGTCTACTGGGGAAAATATGTTGTCGAGGTTGGACATGATTCCGCCAGCCGTGTAGCCTGATGCCACCCTGAACATGACTGCGCGCTTCGAATGCTCTACTCTTGCGTGTCAAAGCCCAATTTTTGCAAAAATTCTATTGTGCCGGTTGGTGCAGTGGGTGTGCGTAATTCGATACTTGAGAAATCAGCTTTAGTACCATGCACAGACAACCCAGACGCACCAACGTATATGGGAATGGTTCCCATGTATGTGGTGTTCGCCGCCCATGGTATTGGTCGTGTAACTTCCGGAGTTTTGAAGCCCCGAGTAGGAGTCCCTGTTGAGGAAGGAAAAGTAGTTCTTGTCGGTAATGCACTTGTGCCGCTGCTCGCCTGCATAATCACAGGTTTGGATACGCGTGGTGCTTGCGGGCATGCATGAACCGCCTTTGAAGCCTCTGGTTGGCTCGTCATTTCTTCGCGATACGCTGAAAGTTACCTGGGACTGAAACACACATACAAAAGAAACGTTTGAATGTAAAGAACTTTAATGAAAAAAGATTTTAACAAAACCCTATAACTTAAAGTCCCATGGATGGCACCATTTGATCAAGCATAAAATGGTCCAAGGGGTTCGGTTCATGATAGATCAACAACAAAGGGGGGTTTAAGGGTTTTTTGAGTTTAACTCTCCGGTCCAGAGTACCGTGAATAACCCTCATACAAGATGATGATCTCAGAAAGGGTGGCTAAACGTAACCCATCATCATTCAGGTTAACCGGAGATGATGGCCCAAGGGCGATGTTAGGATTTATGTTGTGCGCGCTACCTGAAATCGCTAAGTGTTTGAGGATGTTATGCCGGTTGCGCGAGTTAGCTGGAGTGGGATATAATTGAAAGTATTCTTGTAGGTTAAGTGGAATGAAATTCCTCCTTTATTTTTGTTCAAGTTACTGTTATTTATACTTGTGAACTTTTATCCCTTAGTGCCACGTAAGGGGACAAAAAGGATATGTTGATGCCACGTTGCATTGCCTCTGTCCTTTTATTCCAAAAAAGCTGTAAAAGTGCTGCTATTATCTTAATGTTGTCCCCTTTTCACCCTGCTGTCCTTTTTCTGTGTGCCCTGCAATGTCAGGATCGCATTGTGCTACCGTAGTTGTCCTTTCTTCTTTAGTGTCGCCATAGTACCTTTCTAGCCTTATCCGTTTTCCTAATGTGGCGTTATGTTTGAACTGCGCGATCAACGTTTGTGAGTTCTTCATTAAAGCCTGACGAGATTGCGCGTTAGCCAGTGTAGGATATGAGCCTGCGCGATTTATGTGACGTGATGTGCACTGATCTGATATAGCGCAGATGGATGTGCATCTATGCGCATCATTATATACCTACTATTTAGATTCTTTGTCCTCAATGTAAACTTTTCAAAAATTTTGACTAAATGATACTTTTTAGAAAAAGTACTTTCAAAAATCAAACTTGTTTGTTCAAAAATTAAGACAAATGAGGACATAAATCTTCTTAAGGATGAACCGATTCTCTAAAAGAGCGTTGTATGACTAGGCATTTTCAACCCAATATAATTATTGTGAGGCACTCAAAAAAATGGCCCAATAAGCATTCATTTTTAATGCTTCACTATCTTTTCCAATTTAGAGTGCCGATGTTAGCATTTAGAGTTAGAACTTGACCTTGACATACATTTTGAGGCCAATGATTAGTACGTGCCATACATGGTGTACGTGCGATACTTCTTCCAAAATCATTCTGAATAGAGAAGACAAAAACTATCCGTTTCCGTTTCCACTCCACGCATTTAAACCGACCAACTCACACCAAAGAGTTGATGAATCAGTAAATACTCACCACCAAATTCACTATCAAATACGTTACCCTTTCCACCCTCTTTTCTTTCTCATTTCTAAAATCTAGAAATTCAAAGAGATGGATCGACCAAATTTACTTTAAACACTTGTCGAAAAATTTCGAAATTTCAGACTGTTTTTTATAGGTCATAAAAAGACTTATTTCTGGTGAAATACCTTTCTCTCTAGGCATAAAAAGTAATAGGCAAAGTTATGAAGATGGGATATGCAAAAAATAAAAATAAAAATAAAATAAAAAAAATAGTTGAGCAAAGTCTCAAAAATAAAGAAGAGAAAATTATTCAGATAAAAGTATAGATCCCCTAAGAAAATGAAGATTGTGACCCAGGAGCATTGCAGAAAAGAAGCACAGTCCTCACTGAAAATTAGCACCCTCTAAAGGAACTTTTCAACAAAACTAGAGTATCATATTTCATAGAAAAAGCATATCCCCATGAAACCAAAATCTATCGAATCTCTCTAAAATTCAATGAATCGAAATCACCCTTTTTGCCATATCAAGACCTTCATTTTTCTCCGCAAAGCAACCTTTAAACCCGCTCTTCCTCTTAAAAGAATGATTAGGGAGAAGATCAGTGTCGTCCTTATCTAACCGGTGGAGATTTGATTCTTGGTCAAGCCTATGACAATGCTTGCAACATGACTAGCTATGAGCATATTCATTTCATAGATTGATAGGGAACCCCAAACACTTGAGTGATTTGAGTGACCTGTGTAAGGAAGTCAAAGTCATGTAACCTCCCCTCATGTTTGCAGAGATAGATTCTACCCTTTTAGAAGACGGTTTGTCTGATTTTGCTCTTATAATAAATAACAAGCTACTTGAATAATAGAACAGAAACCTCAGAAGCATCC